>NC_064636.1:84781601-85406601 GCF_023864275.1 Schistocerca cancellata | reverse complement strand
AACCTGTTGCATGCTCGTTAAGCTCTCTCCCCTATTTCTCAATAATGCAAAACGTGCTGCCCTTTTCTGAACTTTCTCGATGAACTCCATTAATCCTATCTGGCAGGGATCCTACAATGCACAATAGGAATTATGTTTAGACAGTACACTGCAGTATTTGCGTTGTTAGTAGTGTTAGTGTCATGACATGCCGTTAGGTGCCGGTACTGGTACGCCGACGTAGGATTCAAACACAAGCATCGGCATGCATTACAGTTGCAGACAAACAACATGGGTCTGCACAAGATGAGCAGGGCTTTACTCCTAAAGCTGTTTTACCAAAGCAACAGTGATAGTACTGCTGCTCTTCGCGTGTAACGAGGCATTGTAGGAATATGGAGAGGTCCTCTTTCTGCACCAGGGTTGAAGAAGACGATTCGGAAGTTCGAATGCAATAACGATTTGGGAATTGTTCCGGGTGCTACATAAACTGTTGAGTAGTTGCCACGGCTGAGAATACCGGACGCAACGTGCCATCTTCAAACAGTGCACGAGCTGTGTCACAACAGCTGAACATTCCACATGATCCACCCTTCGAAACGTGCTTCGGACAATTGTCAAATGGTATCAGTACAAACTTCATACACAAGTGGTCGTCACATTGAGCTATGTAGCCTGGAGCGTAAACACGGTACGCAATTAACAAATGTTGTTATTTCTCTTCCTCGAGTCCTCACGAATGTTTCCACAAAGTTTCATTTTTTTACGATCTCTCATTAGCTTTGGGGGCCCTCTTAAGTAGCGAAAGTTTAATTATATGTTACGGCGTGAAGTCAAGTGCCGGCACGCCAGTCGTGAACGAGAGAGCAGAGAGAACTGTGAGGAAGACTTCAGCCAAATGCACGCTGACCGATACCTCTTCAGGATGACAACGCGACAGCAGCGGCCTCTATGCGAAGAGAACATAAGCGCCGCATGTCCACTGGTCGCGGCCCAGTCGAAAGGAAGTTTCAAGACTAGCGACCTGAATAAAAGCGTCAACTCTATTCGCTTGTATTAAGTAATAGAACCCAGTGCGTTGCCCTCGATGGTGAGTGTTCATCGGAGGTGAGGGTGTCATCTGGAGTGCCCCAGGGAAGTGTGGTATCTCCATAAATGATCTTTTGGATAGGGTGGATAGGAATGTGCGGCTGTTTGCTGATGATGCTGTGGTGTACGGGAAGGTGTCGTCGCTGAGTGACTGTAGGAGGATACAAGATGACTTGGACAGGACTTGTGATTGGTGTAAAGAATGCCACCTAACTCTAAATATAGATAAATGTAAACTAATGCAGATGAATAGGAAAATGAATATCATAATGTTTGAATACTCCATTAGTAGTGTAGCGCTTGACACAGTCACGTCGATTAAATATTTGGGCGTAACATTGCAGAGCGACATAAAGTGGGACAAGCATGTAATGGCGGTTGTGGGGAAGACGGATAGCCGTCTTCGGTTCATTGGTAGAATATTGGGAAGATGTGGTGCATCTGTAAAGGAGATCGCTTATAAAACACTAATACGACCTATTCTTGAGTACTGCTCGAGCGTTTGGGATCCCTATCAGGTCGGATTGAGGGAGGACACAGAAGCAATTCAGAGGCGGGCAGCTAGATTTGTTACTGGTAGGTTTGATAATCTCGCGAGTGTTACGGAAATGCTTCAGGAAGTCGGGTGGGAGTCTCTAGAGGAAAGGAGGCGTTCTTTTCGTGACTCGATACTGAGGAAATTTAGAGAACCACAGCATTTGAGGCTGACTGCAGTATAATTTTACTGCCGCCAACTTACATTTCGCGGAAAGACCACAAAGATAAAATAAGAGAGATTAGGGCTTGTACAGAGGCATATAGGCAGTCATTTTTCCCTCGTTCTGTTTGGGAGTGGAACAGGGAGAGAAAATGCTAGTTGTGGTACGAGGTACCCTCCGCCACGCACCGTATGTATGTAGATGTAGATGAAGAACATTGCTTATTTTGCATGTCGCCCTTTGCTCGCGACACACCTGTGTAACACAAAGTACTGTGTAATTGCTCATTTTGTAATACAACTCATTTAATATCATTTGTTTGAATGTTGTCTAGCGATTCGTGAAAGCAGATTTCCTAGACACCCTATATTCGACGTCTAGGCAGGATCTAACATTATATCTACTTTGTATGTTTCTACACAAACAATTTTAACCGTGTGAAGCTCAGTGATACCCGGTGTTTGGATATGAGGAGCAAGTGCAACAATGATGAGAACATCTGAAAACTGTTGGGCCCATCACGCTACGGTGACCGGATACAAAAACATGTTTTGTGACCCTTTCAAGACAGCGTTAGTCACTATACATAACGCATCGGGCTGCGAGACACGCCAGCGTCTATGCACTTATAAGGGAGGTTCAAGAAAACGTTTACAAATTGACATGCCACATCGGGCATGCAACAAGGACCAGTAATCGTCTAGTCGAGGCTACTAAATGGCACTGCAGTTATTTAGTCACGAGCTACAAACGGACGCCCACCGCAGGAAAGGCTCACAGTTTTTTCCAGATGCATCGAGACACGCCTGACATCGACGGCACACCCTCTCAAAGATAACTGGTGTATCTCTAAGACATCTTGCTGTCGCAACAATTCTGCTTACTAGGTCCTTCGGCGACGTAACAGGTGTTTCATACACGAAGCCCTTCAGATACTCCCACAGGAAGAAATCGATTGGGGACAGGTCTGGTGATCATAATAGCCGTGCGACTGGCCCTTCGCGACTGCTCCAGCGCCTGGGAAACGTTGCCTGCACATGTGCACTCACTTGTCTGCTGAAATGCGCCGAGGTTCCGTCGTGCTGAAATCAAGTGCGGCGCCGAATAGGCATGAGAACATCATTCAGCATGTCCGCCAGAATACGAGACAGGTGCGACCATCAAGTCTGCACGGTAGAGTGAGTGTACGGCCCAATTAAACTGTCTCTGACGCTGCCACCTGGCCCAATTAAACTATCTCTAACCCTGCCACCCGACGCGTGACCGTAGCGCTCTCGTGACGGTTGCGAACCCCGATTCCTTATTGCATGCCCGATGTACCATGTCAGTTGGTAAACTTTTTTTTAACACCCTGTGTAATGATTCATTAGCGTCTTTAAGATTTATAAACAAAACTTCTACGAGTAAGAACTCTAACGAGATGTATAGCATTAGATCTTAAAAAGGAGGTTGAATCCTAGAACTTGGTTACCCTTTAAGATTAGTAATGTAATAGGAAGCAGTAGGTATGTTCCGGCGTAACAAGCGCAGGCACGAAGATCAAGAGCGATACAGCAGGGAGGGCTGCGAGACGACGTCATCCAATAGCACGCTGACTGGGACGTCACCACGACAGGAGCGGCATTTACACGAACAGAATAAAAGCGACGCGCCGCCAACCCGCGGCCGCACTAGATGAGCCGCGACTTGTGATCCATTTCAATTCCTTGCATGGAAATTGTATATTTCGAAGGACACGGATTATTTGCACGTCGCCCACTGCTTGCGCCACCACCTTGTACATACAAAAGTTAAGTATTGTCAGTTTAATTACTGTAATGAACTCCATTAATATAATTTGCTTGTATGTTGTCTAGCTATCCGAGAAAACAACTTCCTAGGCACCCTATATTACACGAGTGGGCAGGATCCCACAAGGTGTTGACGAAAAATTAATCCTAGCGCTCCGTTATCCTCCAAGTAATTCAGTGCGAAGAACCAGGAAAAAATCAATACAATATCAAAGGTCTTGCAATTTGAAAGTAGGACCATGCGGTTCCATACGACCTCTGTTAAAAATAGCTAACATCTAGGTATCGTTTGATAACTGCTTGACGAAGATCAGCACACCTCTCAAACATAGGGCAACAAGTGCACTTTTCCCTTTCTTCTTTGAGGCGGGGGGAGGAAGGGAGGACGCTAAGGCAGAGTCAGTCTTCTGACTGGTTCCATGCGGCCTGCCACGAATATCTCTCCTGCGCCAACCTCTTCATCTCAGAATAGCACTTGCAACCTACGTCCTCAGTATTTCCAGGATGTAACCCAATCACTGTCTTGCTGTAAAGTTTTTACCCTCTACAAATCGCTTTACTGCCACGAAATTCATTGCCTGCCCACATTCCTTACCTTATCAGTCCACGTGATTTCCAACATCCTTCTGTAGAATGAGATTTTCACTCTGCAGCGGAGTGTGCGCTGATATGAAACTTCCTGGCAGATTAAAACTGTGTGCCGGACCGAGACTCGAACTCGAGACCTTTGCCTTTCGCCTTCTGTAGTACCACATCTCAAATTATTCTGTTCCCTTCTTTTCCAGTTTCCCACAGTCCATATCTCACTCACATAAAATGCTTTGCTCCAAACGTACGTTCTTATAAATTTCTTCCTCAAATTGAGGCCTATGCTTCATACTAGTAGACTTCTTTAGGTCAAGGAATTCCCTCTTTGTCAGTGCTAGTCTGCTTCTTACGTCCCCCTTACTACTTCTGTCATGTGTTATTTTAATTCCAAAGTAACAGAATTCCTTTATTTCATTTACTTCGTTGTCACCACTTTTGATGTTAATATATCACTACTATCATTTCTGCTGCTCTTCATTACTTCCGTCTTTCTTGGGTTTACCCTAATTCTGTATTCTCGTTATCCCATTTAAAAGGTCCTGTGATTCTTCTTTCACTATCACTTAGATTTGCAATGTCGTCAACCACTCTTATCATCGATATCGTTTCACCCAGAATCTTAATCTCAGTACTTTGAATAACAAATTAATAAAAACGCAAAGAAGAAAAGGGTAGGGGGAAGGGGATCTGGACACCTATAAGTGGATATATGGGGTGCGCCTCCCATGCACCTTTATGACGGCCTGAGCTGTGTTGAGGGGAATTTCGATGAGGGATCTGAATGTCTGTGGAGGAATGGTATTCTGAAGAGCCGAAACCAGAGACAGTTGTGATGCTGGACGCCTGGGTTTGGAGCGAAGCCGACGTTCTGGTTCATCCCAAAGGCGTCCTTTTGGGTTCAGGTTGGGGCTTGAGGCAGGCCAGCCCATTTGGGGAATGTTATTGTCAACAAACCATTGCCTCACAGATGCTGCTGTATGACAGGGTGCATTGTCATACGGATACAAACAACCACTATCTCTAATCCGTTCCTCTACTGCAAGCAGTACACAATACTGTTCAAATGGTTCAAATGGCTCTGAGAACTATGGGACTTAACACCTGAGGTCATCAGTCCCCTAGACTTAGAACTACTTAAACCTAACTAACCTAAGGACAGCACACACATCCATGCCCGAGGCATGATTCGAACCTGTGACCTTAGCAGCAGCGCGGTTCCGGACTGAAGCGCCTAGAACCGCTCGGCCACACCGGCCGGCACAATACTGTAACATGTGTTGATGTCTTTCCGCATTTAGCCGCGCGGGATTAGCCGAGCGGTCTCAGGCGCTGCAGTCGTGGACTGTGCGGCTGGTCCCGGCGGAGGTTCGGGTCCTCCCTCGGGCATGGGTGTGTGTGTTTGTCCTTAGGATAATTAAGGTTAAGTAGTGTGTAAGCTTAGGGACTGATGACCTTAGCAGTTAAGTCCCGTAAGATTTCACACACATTTGAAAATTTTTTTCTTTCCGCATTTAGACTTTTTTCAAGAGGGGTAGGGCGTCAAACGCTCCGACTTGGAGCAGGAGAGCCACCACAGAACAATTTAATTTCCACTCCCTATACTTTTACAAAAAAATTCATAAAACTTTATCAGCATGACTATGAAGGATTCACACTCATAGCTGTGGAAGTTCAAAAACATAACAAAATAATTTTTTTTACACGTGAAATTTCATCTTTTCACCTACTATTGGCTGCATTTGTTGCTACAGGTACACTTTCCTTCATAAGTTAGAGAGATTCTTTGGTGAATTTTGCACAGCATACAACCACACTTACACGCTGAAGTGCCGCAATATGACGTGGCATCGACTCGACTAATTTCTGAAGTAGTGCTGGACGGAACAGACACCATGAATCCTGCACGGCTGTCCATAAATCCGTAAGAGTACGCGGGTAAGGTGATCTCTTCCGCACAGCACAATGCAAGATATCCCCGGTATGCTCAATAATGTTCATGTGTGTGAAGTACGGTTGGCAGCAGAAGTGTTTAAAGTCAGAAGAGTGTTCCTGGAGCCACTCTGTGGCAATTCTGGACGTGTGGGGTGTCGCATTGTCCTGCTGGAATTGCCCAAGTCCTTCGGAATGCACAATGGACATGAATAGATGCAGGTTATCAGAGAGTGTGTTTACGTACGTGTCATCTACCAGATTCGTATCGAGACGTTTAGGGGTACCATATCACTCCAACTGCACACGCCCCAAACCATTACAGAGCCTCCACCGGCCTGAACAACTCCCTCCTGAAATGGAGGGTTCGTGGATTCATGAGGTTGTCTCAATACCCGTACATCTCCATCCGCTCGATACAATTTTAACCAGACTCGTCCGACAAGGCAATATGTTTGCGGTCATCAACATTCCAATGCCGGTGTTGACGTACCCAGAAGAGGCGTAAAGCTTTGTGTCGTGCAGTCATCAATGGTATACGAGTGAATCTTCTACTCCGGAAGCTCATATAGATGATGTTTCGTTGAACGGTTCACATACTGACACTTGTTGATGGCTCAGCAATGAAAACTGCAGACATTTGCGCAAGGGTTGCACTTTGTAACATTGAACGATTCGCTGCAGCCGTCGTGGGTCCCGTTCTAGCAGGATCTTTTTCCGGCCGCAGCGATGTCCGAGATTTCATGTTTTATCGGATTCCTGACATTCGCGGTACACTTGTGAAATGATCGTACGGGAAAATCCCCACTTCATCGCTACCTCGTAGATGCTGTGTCCCATCGCTCGTGCGCTGACTGTAACACCATGTTCAAACTCGCTTAAATCACGATAACCTGCCAATGTAGCAGCAGTAACCGATCTAACAACTGCGGCAGACACTTGTCTTATACACTCCTGGAAATTGAAATAAGAACACCGTGAATTCATTGTCCCAGGAAGGGGAAACTTTATTGACACATTCCTGGGGTCAGATACATTACATGATCACACTGACAGAACCACAGGCACATAGACACAGGCAACAGAGCATGCACAATGTCGGCACTAGTACAGTGTATATCCACCTTTCACAGCAATGCAGGCTGCTATTCTCCCATGGAGACGATCGTAGAGATGCTGGATGTAGTCCTGTGGAACGGCTTGCCATGCCATTTCCACCTGGCGCCTCAGTTGGACCAGCGTTCGTGCTGGACGTGCAGACCGCGTGAGACGACGCTTCATCCAGTCCCAAACATGCTCAATGGGGGACAGATCCGGAGATCTTGCTGGCCAGGGTAGTTGACTTACACCTTCTAGAGCACGTTGGGTGGCACGGGATACATGCGGACGTGCATTGTCCTGTTGGAACAGCAAGTTCCCGTGCCGGTCTAGGAATGGTAGAACGATGGGTTCGATGACGGTTTGGATGTACCGTGCACTATTCAGTGTCCCCTCGACGATCACCAGTGGTGTACGGCCAGTGTAGGAGATCGCTCCCCACACCATGATGCCGGGTGTTGGCCCTGTGTGCCTCGGTCGTATGCAGTCCTGATTGTGGCGCGCACCTGCACGGCGCCAAACACGCATACGACCATCATTGGCACCAAGGCAGAAGCGACTCTCATCGCTGAAGACGACACGTCTCCATTCGTCCCTCCATTCACGCCTGTCGCGACACCACTGGAGGCGGGCTGCACGATGTTGGGGCGTGAGCGGAAGACGGCCTAACGGTGTGCGGGACCGTAACCCAGCTTCGTGGAGACGGTTGCGAATGGTCCTCGCCGATACCCCAGGAACAACAGTGTCCCTAATTTGCTGGGAAGTGGCGGTGCGGTCCCCTACGGCACTGCGTAGGATCCTACGGTCTTGGCGTGCATCCGTGCGTCGCTGCGGTCCGGTCCCAGGTCGACGGGCACGTGCACCTTCCGCCAACCACTGGCGACAACATCGATGTACTGTGGAGACCTCACGCCCCACGTGTTGAGCAATTCGGCGGTACGTCCACCCGGCCTCCCGCATGCCCACTATACGCCCTCGCTCAAAGTCCGTCAACTGCACATACGGTTCACGTCCACGCTGTCGCGGCATGCTACCAGTGTTAAAGACTGCGATGGAGCTCCGTATGCCACGGCAAACTGGCTGACACTGACGGCGGCGGTGCACAAATGCTGCGCAGCTAGCGCCATTCGACGGCCAACACCGCGGTTCCTGGTGTGTCCGCTGTGCCGTGCGTGTGATCATTGCTTGTACAGCCCTCTCGCAGTGTCCGGAGCAAGTATGGTGGGTCTGACACACCGGTGTCAATGTGTTCTTTTTTCCATTTCCAGGAGTGTACATGCGTTGCCGACCGCGGCACCATATTCTGCCTGTCTGTATTTGAATATGCATGACTACACGTTTCTTTGGCGCTTCAGTGTATATATAAGGTCGCCAGGCACAGTCTGAATAGCTCGCAAGAGTGTTGCAGGGTAGTTTGTGGTGAGGAATAATTGTAAAGAAAAAACTTCAAAACGTTGCGCGGTTTCCGAGGTAATTACCACTGAAGTTAGCGAATCAGAGGGTTGCGCGCGCAAATTTAAGTGGCCCGCCAGACATAATTCGCGTCAGTTCTTCTTATAGCATAGATAATAGCTCACGAGGCTGCTCAGCCTTTAGCTCGGATTCAGTCGTTACTACTGTTCCATGTCCAATTTTTTTTCGCTCTTTTGCTCGGTTTTAGGAAACCAAACGAAGAACACTTTTGGAGACACTGTCTCTGGCGGGCCGCGTGAACCTGAGCGCGCGCCTGATTGCCCAGTATCAATGCTAATTAACGGGGCCACGTATTGAATTTTTTTCTTGATAGTTATTTCTCAACACAACCTACACCGCAAAACCCTTACAAACTTTTCAGACTTTTCCTGAGCGCTATGTTTATTTCCTTTCTCATCGTTACTTTGTTATTATTATTTCTATTGCTATGCAGAGACATAACTTTTTAATAAATCAAAACACCTAACTACTTTAACGAAACGTTAAAAACACGACCTATTATACAGGGCGGAGCAAATAAAAGAATAAAACTGGTCCGGAGAGCAGAGTTCCAGGGTACAAAGAAACACAGCAGAGGAAAGAAAATGCAGTGCTCACCCGACTGACACAGATTTTGAAAGTGACCACCATTCATCCCTTGGCACTTCGCGGACCTACTCAGCAAGTTGCTGAGGGCAAATCGAAGCTGGACTGCTGGAATTGCTGCAGTCTGAACCGAAATATTCTGCTGCAGTTCGTGAACAGTATGAGGGTTGTCACGATGTGCATTAGACTTGAGCGCTCCCCACACAAAGCAATCGCACTGTCAGATCAGGTGACCCGGGTGGCCAGCTAGGGCCACGAACAGACTGATCTTTGCTAACAACTCTGTCAGGTGTGAAGATTGTGTACATGTGCTTCAAGGTTCGGCCGGCTGTAGGGGCGGTTGCTCCATCTTAGGTTGGACATATCTCTAGGTCTTTTCCTCTTCCGTTAATGCTGCCACAAATGGTTTCAATATCATTTCCACTGGTCCAGGACACTTTTATTTGCCCCAACCTGTACAAACAGAGACGATGGTCTAAAAGAAACAATAAATAAAAAAATCTCCGTGTGAGTTCCAGTCTAATTTCATATTCGCAATAGTTTCGCGGGATATACGTAGGAGGTTGACTCTTCTACACTCATGCTAATAAATTAAGGATAATTACAGAATTTGATACCACACAACGTGGCCCTACACAAAACTGGCGCTAATAGAATAGGCACATAGGGAACACACACGACACAGATCTGTAAGTCTACGGTATTGTGATAAGTTGTAAAAACCGTACCGAAACACATGTACTACAAAACGCCACTGCTTCCTGCACATGTACCCCGACACCAATATGGGATATGATCACCGTGCACACGTACACAGGCCGCACAACGGGTTGGCATACTCTGGATCAGGTGGTCGAGCAGCTGCTGGGGTATAGCCTCCCACTCTTGCACCAGTGCCTGTCGGAGCTCCTGAAGTGTCGTAGGGGTTTGAAGACGTGCAACGATACGTCGACCGAGAGCATCCCAGACGTGCTCGGTGGGGTTTAGGTCTGGAGAACAGTCAGGCCACTCCATTAGCCTGATATCTTCTGTTTCAAGTTACTCCTCCACGATGGCAGCTCGGTGGGGCCGTGCGTTATCATCCATCAGGAGGAAGGTGGGACCCACTGCACCCCTGAAAAGGCGGACATACTGGTGCAAAATGACGTCCCAATACACCTGACCTGTTACAGTTCCTCTGTCAAAGACATGCACGGGTGTACGTGCACCAATCATAATCCGACCCAACACCATCAAACCACGACCTCCATACAGGTCCCTTTCAAGGACATTAAGGGGATGGTATGTGGTTCCCGGTTCACGCCAGATGAAAACCCGGCGAGAATCACTGTTCAGATTATACCTGGACTCGTCCGTGAACATAACCTGGGACCACTGTTCCATGTACTGTGTTCTTGACACTTTGCTTTACGGGCTCTCCTGCGACCAGGGGTCAGTGGAATGCACCTTGCAGGTCTCCGGGCGAATAAACCGTGTCTTTTCAGTCGTCTGTAGAATGTGTGTCTGGAGATAACTGTTCCAGTGGCTGTGGTAAGGTCCCGAGCGAGGCTACCTGTAGTACTCCGTGGCCGTCTGAGGACAAATGGTTCAAATGGCTCTGAGCACTATGGGACTTAACTGCTGTGGTCATCAGTCCCCTAGAACTTAGAACTACTTAAACCTAACTAACCTAAGGACATCACACACATCCATGCTCGAGCCAGGATTCGAACCTGCGACCGTAGCGGTCACGCGGTTCCAGACTGTAGCGCCTAGAACCGCACGGCCACTCCGGCCGGCGTCTGCCGACACTGGTGGTGAAATATCGGTCTTGTTGTGGTGTTGTACACTGTGGACTTCCCGTACTGTAGCGCCTGGACACGTTTCCTGTCTGCTGGAATCGCTGCCATAATCTTGAGATCACACTTTGTGGCACACGGAGGGCCCGTGCTACGACCTGCTGTGTTTGACCAACCTCCAGTCGCCCTAGTATTCTACCTATCATAACGTTGTCAATATGCTTTCTTTGAGCCATTTTCAACACACAGTCACCATTAGCACGTCTGAAAACGTCTGCACACTTATTCGCTGCGTCGTACTCTGACATGCACCAACACACCTTTGCGTATGTGGACTGCTGCCAGCGCCACCGTGCGACGGCCGCAGGTCAAGTGCACCACATGGTCATGCTCCAAGGTGATTATACCCGCAAACCGCCCACCAGAGCGTTGTTTCGCCATGTATCAGCATTATCCTTAATTTATGAGCATGAGTGTAGAAACGTATGCTATGGAAATTTTAGCAGTGACTCGCGCCGCGAAACACAGTGCCTCTCTTCTAGCGTGTGCCACTGGAGTTGAATGAGGATCACCGTGACGCTCTCGTCGTGCATGTGACTACTTCTAGCGATTGTTCTGCTACAGCGTTATCATACAGTAATGGGACAAAGGCGGCAGACATAAAGATCTTTGTATGGATTTTTGTCAACATCGGGAAGCACCAGACGACCAAAAATAGCTAATTTTACGCGCTCCGTGACGGTGAGGCATCTTTCAGCAGGATAACTGCCCTTGTCTCAAGGCCAGAATCGCGCTGCAGCGTTTTGAACAGCACGATGTTGGTCCGGCCACCAGATTCGCGTGTTCTGGACCCGATACAACATATCTGCGACGCTACCGGGCAAGGTGATACTGAATGTATTTTGGGACTGCCACGGTGAGGTGGCAACAGGTTACGCTCTACTACCGAAATCTCGTGACGAGATTACGGGGAGCTGTCAAGGCGAAGAGTCGCGGGGGCTGTCCGACGAGTGTTTTCGTTCCAAAACAAATAATTCTGCACGCCACAGACCCACACACTCTGCTTATGTGGGCTACCAAATTTTGGCTCGTCCCTATGTTCTCCTGGCGTAGCACCCACTGACACGGACGAACAAATCATTCCGTTACAGTGATTTTGAGAATGACGACGATCTCATTTGCACCACGTGCCCGTGTTTGTTTACTAAGAAATTTGTGTTTGAATAGGTTCTCCTTGAGCAAAGACAATTTTCCTTCCGTTTTCTACCCAGACAATCTGAAGTTACAGCATTATCTGCCTTTTTTTGTATAGTAGGAAAAATGTCTTGTTTTTAAGTAATCACAAATTTGTAAACAGAAATTTCTTTTATGCATTCTTTTAACACATGGTGCGGTTTCTGAGCGTTTTTGTTCTTTGCGTTACAGATATTTCCTTTCGCAGTTTGTCACCTGCAACCGCAGATGAGTTAATACAGAAAACATTTTTACATCGGAAATTTACGGCAACGAATGTTAGCGTCAATGCAGATTGATTCGTACAAAGAAGAAGATAGCAACCAGCCACTATTAATAATGCTATTTATTTAAGTAAACAGCGCCGTAACCGGTTTCGAACTGACAAGTTCATCATCAAACAGCTGTTCATAAGATTCACAAGATGCACTTTACATAATCGTCAGTTTTAGATTTTTATTCTCTTGCTGTAGCGAAATATTGTTGATGTGTTGGTGCGCTACGGTAGAAAACAATGTTAGAAATACAATCCTGCAACAAAATTTCGCGGAATTTTCGATGTAAGTATTATAACCACTTAACCTCACATATTTGTTTACTCCGTATTACATTGTTTGGAGGTTAGTTATGTTCGTTGACATAGGGCGCTTCTAACATTGTTTTCTACCGTAGGGCACTAACACACCAAGAATATCTCGCTGCAGTGGGAGGATAAAAATCGAAAACTGACGATTATGTAAAGTGCATCTTGTGAACAACCGTCTGATGATGAACTTGTCAGTTCGAACCGGTTACGGCGCTATTTACTTAAATAAATAGCATTATTAATAGTGGCTGGCTGCTGTCTTCTTCTTTGTAAGAATCAGCCCACATTAATTGTACACAGCCACGGTCTCACCATGTCAGTTTTAGACAAAATAGAATATCAGTGTGTTGCAATGAAACATACTTTATTCTCCATGAAAGATTGTGCGTGAAACCAAGCTGACGAACAGTCGAACGTGTTCTAGACGGCAATTTGGAATCTTGTTTTGGCCTTAGACTTTGATTGAATGATCTCTCTCTCTCTCTCTCTCTCTCTCTCTCTCTCTCTCTCTCTCATCTCACACACACACACACACACACACACACATACACACACACTGATGCACCTCTGAAAGTCTAATGTCAAACCAAAATTCAAAACATCCGCGAGGAAAACTCGTGCAACTGTTCGCCATCTTGTTTTAATACTTTGTAAACAAAGACACAGTGAAATCTTAAAGGGTAGTTTCACAGCTAAAACAGAGAGGAAACCTCTAGAAGTAAGTCCAAGCATATTGTATGCACACCCACATACACTTTCACGTAAAGTAAAATAAGTTTAACTGCAACACACTAACATTTCCACACAAATTTCCGATTAAAAATATCTCTGTATATAGTTTCTTATGGCTACAAACAAATGCAAATAAACTGTTAAAGAAAAACAGCTATAACAAAAAGAAAATATTCATTTATTTATTGCTTTTTAGCCTGACCAAATACACCACAGAAACTGCAGCATGTGTTAACATTTCAAATTCATGAACACTTTACTTAAAAACTGAAATTCTATTTGTACAGACAGAAACAAGCAATTTTTCCTGTTATTTAAGAGGAAGGAAAAAAACTCACTGACGATGCTATAAATTTCAGCGAAATATTTCCAGGTAGAAAAAGAAGGAAAAAAAAACAAATTTTGTCAAAATGCGGATTTTTGCAAGCAAGGTCCTAGCTGAGTCCGCCACCTTTGGGAAAATAGTGTCGCACTTAACTGTTAATATATAGCTTAGTACTGGCACTGTCACCAAGTCTCATACTCGCAGCTTGATTTTTTCGAGGTGATAATCAAAACTTTTTTTTTTGTAAGGTGCTGAACTTTGTTGTATCTGACCACATTTATGGATAATAAGAGGTCGTGTACCAATGGACAAGTAGCTGCCAAGAAGGAAACATCGATTGTCTCAAAACGGATCATTTTGACGCGCATTTTGTTACTTGCTCTTGTCAATTAGGGAGCGCTAGCTACTGGAGCAGTACAAGCCAATTCCAACGGCTGTCTGCCCCATACCACACCGCGTGAGCTGCAAATGCCGGAGCGTGTGTGTGTGGTGTGCGTGTGTCTGTGTGAGGAGAAATGCAGCAACTGCGCACTTGAGAGCAGTGCAGTGAGTGCGCGTGTGTAAAGGAAAGTTGTACCGCGAGACAATGGCGTTCCCGCGTGAGCGCGTCAGAGGTGCGAAAAAAGAAAAAGGAAAAAGCGGCGTGGAGGCGAGGCGAGTAGAGCTTAAAGCGGACGTGCGCGGCGCTGCGCTGTGCCGCCACCGCTTCGATCGATTCACCGGTCGCCGCGACGCCACCCGACGCCGCCGCTGTCGGGCAAAACAAACCGCGCCTTCGTTCTCGGAGCCCCGTATCGCACAGACCGCACCGGAGTGTACAACATCTATAGGTCCCATTTGACAGGCAACACTAGCGGTGTCCTATCCGACTGGCGTCATTCTAGCGATGTGTCGCATTTGACTGAAATCGTTCTAGCGACGTGTCCCATTCGATTCTCGTTGGTCTAGCGACGAGCCCCATTTGACTGGCATCAACCTAACGATGATAGAAACACGCACGTGTACACGAACACGCTAACGCGCCGGTTCCAGGATTCGGGGATGAGAGCCTGCTCTGAATCGAACCCACCTCATGGACTGACGACAAGTGATGGTGAGCTGTCCTGCCTGAATGAGGTCTTCAGGTAGTTGCCCTCATCTAACTAGGTGAATACCCACTTCCCGTCTCAGACACAAGACTCTCTCATACTGGAACTTGAGAGTAAAGAGACAAGATACACTGACACTGTCCCACTGGGAGCGGAAGGGCATCCAGTGACCAACCGTCACTAACATTGCCGAAACCCATACAATAATGCCGACTCCGTATAGAAACGGTAAAGGCGGCGAGGACTTTGTACCAACGAAGTGACAATCGATTACCTGTAATCGAGAGAGATGGCACTAGCCAGAGATAGTTTTAAAGTCGAAAGCACGTGACGAGTGGTGGCGCCATCTAACCGCTCTATATAAGCGGGACCACCAGCGCCTAGCAGCCAGTCGCCGACTCACCTCAGATGTTGCCCGCAGTAGGCAACGAAACGTCAGGAAGGAGAAGAAGTTTTACATATGGACCACGGCAATTAAGCCCGGAAGTTTTAATTAATGAACCTGCTAGGCTGTTCGCATTCTACTGACTACAGAATCTGTGGAAACTTGATGGGCAATGAACCACGAGTAGGCGACAAGGTGTTGGACGTCGATGCCTCATCACAGAATGCGATAGTCGGAGGCTTTCACACTCTGTAAGGAAAGATAGGCGGCGATCTGGGGCAGATTTAATGGCAGTGTACAATGTTGGTATAAGCGTTTCGAACCACGCCGATTAATGCATGTTATTGAACATGGTGCTCCGCAGCAGACGAGCCCTGTCTGTGTGATGACCCAAAGACCTCGTTAATTATGATTGCAGTAGGCATGAGATAAATGAGATTGGAACGTAGATCAATGGAAACATGTTGCCTAGTCGGTTGCTTCACTTTTATTGTTACACCAGGTCGGTACTCGTGTAGGAAACGTTGGTATCCACCCAAATACCTGTTCTAGAGGAACTCAGCTAATGGAGAAAGTAGTATGTTGTGGGGGACATTCACCTGGGCTTCCACGAGTCCTGTGGCACTAATCGATTGCATCACGACAACAGTGGAGTATGTGATCATTACTATGGCTCAAATGGTTCAAATGGCTCTGAGCACTATGCGACTTAACTTCTGAGGTCATCAGTCGCCTAGAACTTAGAACTAATTAAACCTAACTAACCTAAGGACATCACACACATCCATGCTCGAGGCAGGATTCAAACCTGCGACCGTAGCGTCATTACTATGGACCACCAGCATGCTTTCATGCTCAATGTCTTCTCCGAGTACAATGCATCTTCCACCAGAATAGCTGTCTGTATCACCTCTTTGAGGAACGTGAAGGCAAACTTATGGTGATGTCTCGGTCACCAAATCTGACAGGTCTGAACACGATGGAGGACATCTGGAACATTTTCTGACACCAGCTATGGATCCACAAACCAATGACTCGCAATTTCAGGGAACTGCATGATGTGAGCGTAGATATCTGGAGCCAAATACCTCCAGAAACTTACAAGACTTGTCCCATCCCTGCCACGCAGAATCACTGTTGCATTGTATTCTATAGTTGAACCAAGACGCTGTTAAACAGGTACTCATAACGATCTGATTCACAGTGTATGAGACACGGAATTAAAAAGTGCCTTGTTCAGCACCGCAGGCTACACACAGGCATTGGCCTGTCATAGATACAACAAGACATTTTTCAATTGGAGAATATTTCTTTTTCAGCCAAATCGGGAGCCACGACTTCAGGATACTAATGATTGTATTAAAAGCACTCTCGAACATCATTACACTTCAAACTAACCAAAGAAAATACTAGCATCTCCGTAACTCACTGGTCTCTTTGGAGTGCAGACGATCGGTACCAGATGATCACGCGACCCTCTACCACTCACGCAAATCACGACAGTGAAGTGGTGTGTATGGAACAGTCGGTTGTACAGAACTAGTGCATTAAGATGGGTCGACATGAAGCTATGACAGAATTCCAGGAAGGAGCTATCGCCTTTGAACGTGTCCGTGAACAACTGTGAATGAAGATTTTTGGTGTACCTGTGTTGACTATCAAACGTGTGTAAGTGGAAAGATGGCACCACTCAGGCGTAAGAAAACTAGTTGTAAAAAGACCCGAACTGGTAGGGACCAGAGAAGAATATTACGCATTGTCAATAGCAGTTGGTTTCAGTCCCGACAGAAATTGATCCTGTCAGTGAATGGAGATCTATATTAAACAATTTGAAGAGCGAAACACTACGAAGAGAACTGCATGAAATGGACATATGGCAGAGGGGAAATCGGGCATTGTTCACAGCAGCAAATAAAGATGCTTGTCATCAGTGGCTCACACAGCTCGCGATTTTGCTTGTTTTCATATGATGCAAAGAGTCGACTGCGCCGAAGACCCAGTGATTCGTATTAACCCACAATGTGTGGAGAGAGTACACTCTCTGACCGAAGTATCGGGATACCACTATATAGTGCAGAACTAACCACTAATAACGTGAGAGACGCATACACCAGGATAAAAGGATGTGGGGAAGATTGTGCTATCACTAAGAAAGCAGTAAATGGAAAATTGGTCGGTCAGGAGATCTCAGTGTCTCAAAGAGTAGACATTCGATATCACACGAGCAACAAATCTATCAAGGACAACCCAAGTCGAGTGTCCTCCCCAACACAAACTTCAGTTCATATCTTCAGCATTCTTCCTCCCTTACATTGTCACTATTGCCAGGGCTCTCCGGCATTGGATGGAATAGCACCCCAGCGTTGGATGTAATGTGGAAGTCCTGTACGATAGGTGATCTTATAATTAAATTTTCTCCGAGACATTTAAGCCTCATCTTTATCTACGATAGTGATGGAAACAGAGGAAACCAATTACAATTTGTGCCACGTTCGGGACTCGAACCCAGGTCTTCTTGTTTATTAACCAAAAATGGTAAACCATTACAGCACTGCAGCACTACAGTGAACATGACTGCACGAACTACCCAAGCCGAGTGCCCTCCCCAACAAATATTTCAGTTCGTATCTTCCCCTTATTTTCCTCCTTACATTGTCATTATCGTACAAGATGTCCCCATTACGTCCAACGCTGGGGTATTATTCCCTTGCTGGAGAGCTCTAGCAATAGTGACAATGTAAGGGGGAAAGTATGCTGAAGTTTGTGTCGGGGAAGGCACTCGACCTGGGTAGTTCGTGCAGCAATGTTGACAATAGTGCTGCGGTAGTGTACCGGTTAGCATTTCTGCCTAGTAAACAAGAAGACCCGGATTCGAGTCCCAGCCGTGGCTCTATCAAGGACAGTTCATCCCTTCTGAAGCTGGTAAGTTGGCTGTTGGTGGTATGATGGCGAAGTGGAACCACTATATATATATATATATATATATATCGTGTGACGAGGGCCTCCCGTCGGGTAGACCGTTTGCCTGGTGCAAGTCTTTCGATTTGACGCCATTTCGGCGACTTGAGTGGGATGAAACGATGATGATTAGGACAACACAACATCCTGAGCAGAGAAAATCTTTGGATTGACAGTCTGTCGCACCGACCACTCAGCTACCGGGGGCGGACAGTGGAACCACTAAGGAACAAAAAATGGTTCAAATGGCTCTGAGCACTATGGGACTTAACATCTGAAGTCATCAGTCCCCTAGAACTTAGAACTACTTAAACCTAACTAACCTACGGAAATCACACACATCCACGCCCAAGGCAGGATTCGAACCTGCGACCGTAGCGCTCGCGCAGTTCCAGACTGAAGCGCCTAGAACCGCACGGCCACATCGGCCGACAAGGAACAACCACAGCTAAACGGGGACCAGGTAGACCTCTCCTACTAATGGAGAGGAAATGCCGAGCATTGTGCAGGATGGCTGTAAGAAATCGCATGAAATCCGTGGAAGGAATCACTCGTAAGTTCCAAAGTGCTACCAGCAGACCAGATAGCACAATGCCTGTGCGTAGGAAAAAAAGGAATGGGGTACAATGGTCGAGAGCTCCTCATAAGCCACTCATTTCTGTAGTCAAAGTTAAGTGATGCTTTAGGAGGAGTAAATACAGACACCACTGGTCAGTGCGTAACTGGAAGCGATTTGGAATGAATCGCGAATCTCTTGCCCAACGTAAAGTCCCCAGCGACGGGAAAAAAGCGCAGGTGACGCCTATATATAAGAAGGGTAGAAGGACGGATCCTCAAAACTACAGACCAATATCCTCAACATCGGTTTGTTGCAGGATTATCGAACATATTCTCAGTTCGAATATAATGAATTTCCTTGAGACAGAAAAGTTGCTGTCCATGCATCAGCACGGCTTTAGAAATCATCGCTCCTGCGAAACGCAACTCGCCCCTTTTTCACATGATATCTTGCGAACCATGGATGAAGGGTATCAGACGGATGCCATACTCCTTGACTTCCGGAAAGCGTTTGAGTCGGTGCCCCACTGCAGACTCCTAACTAAGGTACGAGCTTATGGGATTGGTTCCCAAATATGTGAGTGGCTCGAAGACTTCTTAAGTAATAGAACCCAGTACGTTGTCCTCGATGGTGAGTGTCCATCGGAGGTGAGGGTATCATCTGGAGTGCCCCAGGGAAGTGTGGTAGGTCCGCTGTTGTTTTCTATCTACATAAATGGCCTTTTGGATAGCGTGGATAGCAATGTGCGGCTGTTTGCTGATGATGCTGTGGTGTACGGGAAGGTGTCGTCGTTGAGTGACGGTAGGATGATACAAGATGACTTGGACAGGACTTGTGATTGGTGTAAAGAATAGCAGCTAACTCTAAATACAGATATATTTGGGCGTAACATTGCAGAGTGATATGAAGTGGGACAAGCATGTGATGGCAGTTCTGGGGAAGGCGGATAGTCGTCTTCGGTTCATCGGTAGAATTTTGGGAAGAAGTGGTTCATCTGTAAAGGAGACCGCTTACAAAACACTAACACGACCTATTCTTGAGTACTGCTCGAGCGTTTGGGATCCCTATCAGGTCGGATTGAGGGAGGACATAGAAGCAATTCAGAGGCGGGCAGCTAGATTTGTTACTAGTAGGTTTGATCGTCACTCGAGTGTTACGGAAATGCTTCAGGAACTCGGGTGGGAGTCTCTGGAGGAAAGGAGGCGTTCTTTTCGTGAATCGCTACCGAGGAAATTTAGAGAACCAGCATTTGAGGCTGACTGTAGTATAATTTTACTGCCGCCAACTTATATTTCGCGGAAAGACCACAAAGATAAGATAAGAGAGATTAGGGCACGTACAGAGGCATATAGGCAGTCATTTGTCCCTCGTTCTGTTTGGGAGTGTAACAGGGAGAAAAGATGCTAGTTGTGGTACGAGGTACCCTCCGCCACGCACCGTATGGTGGATTGCGGAGTATGTATGTAGATGTAGATTTAGGAATCACGCTATATCCTTTGACAATCCGAAGGAAAGATTTGGGTGTAGCGAATGCGTGGAGACTGTCCTACCATCAGGTGTAATGCCAACAGTGAAGTAGGGAGGAAGTGGTGTTACAACAAGAGCATGTTTTTCGGCGTTAGGTTGGGGTTCCTTATACTATTTAAAAAAGCTTAAATACGGGAGATATGACAGAATTTTACATCATTGTGTACTGCGTACAGGGGAGGCAAATTCAGAGACGGAAATTATTTGTATCTACATAACAATGTATCCTGTCGTAAAGCAGAATCTGTGGGGCTATGGTTTGTGGTCAGTAATATTCCTGAAATGGACCGGCCTACCCAGAGTTCAGATCTGGAACCAATCGAACACATATGGGTTGAGTTAGAAGATGGACTTCGCTCCTGATACCAGTAACCAACGTCACTAACTTCCCTAGTTTCGGCTCTCGAAAAAAGGAATGTGCTGCCATTCCGCCACAGTTCAGACACCTCGTTCAAAGGAGTCCCCTGCAGAGCTGAGGGCGTTGTAAAAGTGAAGGGTGAACACACCCCATATTAACATCCACTAATAGGTGTCTGGATACTTTTGATTATGATAGTGTACTTCTGGCAGGATGTGGTTCAGTGATGTTTTGGGGGTGTTCTCCTGACTATAGCTTGCGCCCAGCCACTCCAAGTTATCCGGAACATGAACTACGCTAATTCAGCAGTCTCTGTTGCCATTTGTTCTACTTTTTTAGGATGAGTATGCTGCGGATATTCTCGTCTTGCAATATGGCAGAAATCGTGTTCACAGAGCAGCGCTTGTACCTTCTTCTGTGAACACTCCGCACCCTATCTGACCTCGTCTGACCCGCTAAATAGACCTCGCCCAATCCTCTAGAAAACGTCTGTGTTATTTGGAATATGTGAAGGTACGAGATTTTCTAGGTACTTTGTAGCAAAAGCTTGGAAAAAAATAATTTCGTTGAGTGGAAGTGAAATCTCGTACTAATTTTGAATACAAATGAACGAGCTTTATTAGCAGAATTATATTCATTTTTGTTATCCGGAATAATCGTTCAGAAAATGAAGTTTTAATTATTATGTAAGAAGATTCATTTGGGGACAAGTCCTGTTTTGCAAATTTTATTACTTGCATGAGGTATTCTGCCTGGTCTCCGTCTGGTCCAAGAGTGTTGAAGACGTACTTAAGAGTCTTGACGGCCAAAATAATCAACGGTGGCAAAGAGTCTTGTACGCCGTCAAGGTATATCAATGACAAGAAGTTTATATTAATAATGTATATATGTATGTACTGAAAAAATGCTTGTTTCTCGTTACCCAGAAGATCTCCTGTAACCAGATATTTATCATCTAATATGTTTTGTATTTAATGCCGCAATAAAAGATTTAAAAGATCGGAGTTGCCAAGTCCTGGTTTTCAGTAAAAATTAAATAATTCTACTGATAAAACAAGGTGGCGGTTCGCAGACTACTCCGAGCTGAAAACACAAAGAGGTAACTTAAGAAATAAGCGAGCCATCGCGAATGCGGAAAACGTACCAACCAACATCCCCGAAGTTTGATAGCTCTGTGGGATCTAATCATTAATGAACTGGGTATAGTATATCTGAAGAAACATGTGGACCCTCTTCTTTCCTGAATTGATGCCAATATCAAGACTAGAGCCGGTTTTACACGGGTTATCCCTATGTCTCCAGGGAGTGACTGTATTATTTTATCAAATGTACCCGAACAACTGTTAGTTGACGTTAACGGGGTGTGTCAACCCTTCACCTTGAACTATGCTGGGACACTTCAAATGAGGTATCTGAATGTCTGTAGGCGAATGGCAGCCCTTCTGATCAAGAGCCGAAATCAGAGGAAGTAGTGGTGTTGGATGCTGGTGTCTGGAGATAAATCGATGTTCTCACCCATCCCAAAGCTGTTCTATCGGATTCAAATAGGGGCTCTGGACCGCGTGGACCAGGGCGCCTTGTCATGATTCGCACGGCACCCTTTCCCCCCGCCCCGTTGGAGGTTCGATTCCCCCTTCGGGCTTGTTTGTGTGTGTGTGTGTATAGTCCTTAGTTTAAGTTAGATTAAGTTTTGTATAAGCTTAGGGACCGATGACCTCAGCAGTTTGGTCCCATAGGATCTTACCACAAATTTCCAAAATTTCCCTGTCACACTGCTACGATCAGTCAATGTCTCTGAACTATTCCTCTAATGTACGCAGAACGCAATGCTGTGAAATCTGTTCATATCTTTCAGCATTTAGTATTTTCTTAAATCTAATGGTGGGACCCACCTTAAAGCACAAAACACACCCCAATACTGTAACACCACCTCGTCCGTATTTCATTGTTCACACCACACATGATGGCAGATGATGTTTTCCAGGCTTTCTACATCTACATCTACATCTACATCCATACTCCGCAAGCCACCTGACGGTGTGTGGCGGAGGGTACCTTCAGTACCTCTATCGGTTCTCCCTTCTATTCCAGTCTCGTATTGTTCGTGGAAAGAAGGATTGTCGGTATGCCTCTGTGTGGGCTCTAATCTCTCTGATTTTATCCTCATGGTCTCTTCGCGAGATATACGTAGGAGGGAGCAATATACTGCTTGACTCTTCGGTGAAGGTATGTTCTCGAAACTTTGACAAAAGCCCGTACCGAACTACTGAGCGTCTCTCCTGCAGAGTCTTCCACTGGAGTTTATCTATCATCTCCGTAACGCTTTCGCGATTACTAAATGATCCTGTAACGAAGCGCGCTGCTCTCCGTTGGATCTTCTCTATGTCTTGTATCAACCCTATCTGGTACGGATCCCACACTGCTGAGCAGTATTCAAGCAGTGGGCGAACAAGCGTACTGTAACCTACTTCCTTTGTTTTCGGATTGCATTTCCTTAGGATTCTTCCAATGAATCTCAGTCTGGCATCTGCTTTACCGACAATCAACATTATATGATCATTCCATTTTAAATCACTCCTAATGCGTACTCCCAGATAATTTATGGTATTAACTGCTTCCAGTTGCTGACCTGCTATTTTGTAGCTAAATGATAAAGGATCTATCTTTCTGTGTATTCGCAGCACATTACACTTGCCTACATTGAGATTCAGTTGCCATTCCCTGCACCATGCGTCAATTCGCTGCAGATCCTCCTGCATTTCAGTACAATTTTCCATTGTTACAACCTCTCGATACACCACAGCATCATCTGCAAAAAGCCTCAGTGAACTTCCGATGTCATCCACCAGGTCATTTATGTATATTGTGAATAGCAACGGTCCTATGACACTCCCCTGCGGCACACCTGAAATTACTCTTACTTCGGAAGACTTCTCTCCATTGAGAATAACATGCTGCGTCCTGTTATCTAGGAACTCCTCAATCCAATCACACAATTGGTCTGATAGACCATATGCTCTTACTTTGTTCATTAAACGACTGTGGGGAACTGTATCGAACGCCTTGCGGAAGTCAAGAAACACGGCATCTACCTGTGAACCCGTGTCTATGGCCCTCTGAGTCTCGTGGACGAATAGCGCGAGCTGGGTTTCACATGACCGTCTTTTTCGAAACCCATGCTGATTCCTACAGAGTAGATTTCTAGTCTCCAGAAAAGTCATTATACTCGAACACAATACGTGTTCCAAAATTCTACAACTGATCGACGTTAGAGATATAGGTCTATAGTTCTGCACATCTGTTCGACGTCCCTTCTTGAAAACGGGGATGACCTGTGCCCTTTTCCAATCCTTTGGAACGCTACGCTCTTCTAGAGACCTACGGTACACCGCTGCAAGAAGGGGGGCAAGTTCCTTCGCGTACTCTGTGTAAAACTGAACTGGTATCCCATCAGGTCCAGAGGCCTTTCCTCTTTTGAGCGATTTTAATTGTTTCTCTATCCCTCTGTCGTCTATTTCGATATCTACCATATTGTCATCTGTGCGACAATCTAGAGAAGGAACTACAGTGCAGTCTTCCTCTGTGAAACAACTTTGGAAAAAGACATTTAGTATTTCGGCCTTTAGTCTGTCATCCTCTGTTTCAGTACCATTTTGGTCACAGAGTGTCTGGACATTTTGTTTTGATCCACCTACCGCTTTGACATAAGACCAAAATTTCTTAGGATTTTCTGCCAAGTCAGTACATAGAACTTTACTTTCGAATTCATTGAACGCCTCTCGCATAGCTCTCTTCACACTACATTTCGCTTCGCGTAATTTTTGTTTGTCTGCAAGGCTTTGGCTATGTTTATGTTTGCTGTGAAGTTCCCTTTGCTTCCGCAGCAGTTTTCTAACTCGGTTGTTGTACCACGGTGGCTCTTTTCCATCTCTTACGATCTTGCTTGGCACATACTCATCTAACACATATTGTACGATGGTTTTGAACTTTGTCCCCTGATCCTCAACACTATCAGTACTTGAGACAAAACTTTTGTGTTGAGCCAACAGGTACTCTGAAATCTGCTTTTTGTCACTTTTTCTAAACAGAAAAATCTTCCTACCCTTTTTAATATTCCTATTTACGGCTGAAATCATCGATGCCGTAACCGCTTTATGATCGCTGATTCCCTGTTCTGCGTTAACTTTTTCAAATAGTTCGGGTCTGTTTGTCACCAGAAGGTCTAATATGTTATCGCCACGAGTCGGTTCTCTGTTTAACTGCTCAAGGTAGTTTTCAGATAAAGCACTTTAAAAAATTTCACTGGATTCTTTGTCCCTGCCACCCGTTATGAACGTCTGAGTCTCCCAGTCTATATCCGGCAAATTAAAATCTCCACCCAGAACTATAACATGGTGGGGAAATCTACTCGAAATATTTTCCAAATTATCCTTCAGGTGCTCAGCCACAACAGCTGCTGAGCCAGGGGGCCTATAGAGACATCCAATTACCATGTCTGAGCCTGCTTTAACCGCGATCTTCACCCAAATCATTTCACATTTCGGATCTCCGTCAATTTCCTTCGATACTATTGCACTTCTTATCGCTATAAACACGCCTCCCCCTTCACTGTTCAGCCTGTCTCTGCGGTATACATTCCAATCAGCCAACTTTCTGTCCCTAGTACTATATGGGTGTTGTGATCGTTTATTAATGAGAGCAGTTCTGGGACCTTTCTATAGACGCTCCTGCAGTTTACTATTAGCACATTAATATTGTTATTCCCTGTTGCATTTTGCCTACTCCTATCTTGCCGCGTCTCAAGAGGCGTCTTGTCGGGCCTAGGGAGGGGATTCTCTAACCTAAAAAACCCCCATGTGCACTCCACACGTACTCCGCTACCCTTGTAGCCGCTTCCGGCGTGTAGTGCACGCCTGACGTATTCAGGGGGACCCTACATTTCTCCATTTCGTCAAACTCGAACCTTTCCTTCTGATTGCCACACTGTACAGAAGGATTCATCACCCCAAATCACTCGTTTCCAGTAATCCATTGTCCAGGGGCGTTATTCCTTCCGCTGATTTCTTTATCCGTATGTATGAGACCTACATAGTCTTGGTTTAGTTGTGATTGTTTCTTTATGTTTCCACTTCACATCACTAACACTGAACGAGGCCAGCTTTAGAGGGGTTGAAATTTCCCTGATGGATTTGTTGTCCGTCTGACATGCAATGACAAGTCCACGTTTGAATCACTGAGAGTTCCTAACCAATCCATTCTGCTGTTACTTCCTCACTACTGACAGTTTAATACTCCCTGCCTTCTTTTGTACTGGCAGATCCACATCTTGTGACATCTAGTGGTCAGTTCCGCATTATAACGATATGTCCAGATACTTTTGATCAAATGGTGTACACTGATACGACAGTAAGCATCACATCTCTTCACCGCCCGGGTTCGATTCCCGGCGGGGTCAGGGATTTTCTCTGCCTCATGATGACTGGGTGTTGTGTGATGTCCTTGGGTTAGTTAGATTTAAGTAGTTCTAAGTCCTAGGGGACTGATGACCATAGATGTTAAGTCCCATAGTGCTCAGAGCCATTTGAACCATTTTTTTCTTCACCGCCCACAAACACGGAGATTTTAGGACCATGTTACCTAGATATACACTATGTGATCAAAAGTATCCGGACACCTGGCTGAAAATTACCTACAGGTTCGTGGTGTCCCCCATCGGCAATGCCAGAAGTCATCGTGTTGGTCCACCCTTAGCCTTGATGATAGCTTCTATTCTCGCAGCCATACGTTCAATCAAGTGCCGGAAGGTTTCTTGGGAAATGGCAACCCATTCTTCACGGAGTGCTGCTCTCAGGAGGTGTATCGATGTCGGCCGGTGAGGCCTGGCACGAAGTAGGCGTTGCAAAACATCCCAAAGGTGTTCTATAGGATTCAGTCCGGACTCTGTCCGGCCAGACCATTAAGGGACGTTATTGTCGTGTAACCACCCCGCCAAAGGCCGTGCTTTATGAACAGGTGCTCGATCGTGTTGAGAGATGCAATCGCCACCCCCGAATTGCTCTTCAACAGTGGGAAGCAATAAGGTGCTTCAAACGTCAATGTAAGCCTGTGCTGTGATAGCGCCACGCAAAGCAACAAGGGGTGCAAGCCCCCTCCATGAAAAACACGACTACACCATAACACCACGGTCTCCGAATTTTACTGTTGGCATTACACATGCTGGCAGATGACGTTCGCCAAGCATTCGCCACACCCACACCCTGCCATCGGATCGCTACATTGTGCACCGTGATTCGTCATTCTAACACAACGTTTTTCCACTGTTCAATCGTCCAGTGTTTACGCTCCTTACACCAAGCGAAGCGTCGTTTGGCATTTACCGGCGTGATGTGTGGCTTATAAGCAGCCGCTCGACCATGAAATCCAAGTTTTCTCACCTCTCTCCTGTCACAGTAGTTGTAGTGGAGCCTGATGCAGTTTGGAATTACTGTATGACGATCTGGATAGATGTCAGCCTATTACACATTACGACCCTCTTCAACTGTCGGCGGTCGCTGTCAGTCAACAGACGAGGTCGGCCTGTACGCTTTTGCGCTATACGTGTCCCTTTACGTGTCCCACTCCACTATCAGATCGGAAAAAATGGACCTAGGGATGTTTAGGAGTGTGGAAATCTCGCGTACGGACGTATGACGCAAGTGACACCCAATCACCTGACCACGTTCGAAGTTCGTGAGTTCCGCGGAGTGCCCCATTCTGCTTTCTCATGATGCTGTTGGAGTGTCCGGATAGTTTTGACCACATAGTGTACCTCAAGATACATAGGGTAGGGTAATAAAACACAAATATTTGAAACTGGAGGAGTTGTTCAATATATTTGGAGTGTATTCAATACAGCCACATCTGTCACGTCCCGGCACAGGCCGTATCACCAGCTCGGACAAAGGTATGGTCTGCATAACGCAATCAGGGCACTGACGACAATGTGAGCTGTGGTCTACTAACGGCATGAGAGGGACAATACTAGGATCATTAGTGCAGATGATTCTGGAATGGAGAGAAGTTTTGGTTCAAATGGTTCTACGCCCTTTGTCACTTAACATCTGAGGTCATCAGTCCCCCAGACTTAGAACTACCTAAACCTAACTCACCTAAGGACATCACACACATCCATGCCCGAGGCAGGATTCGAACCTTCGACCGTAGCGGTTGCGCGGTTCCAGACTGAAGCGCCTAGAACCGCTCGGCCACCCCGGCCGGCGTTTTGATTCACAGTAAGTGAATAATGGTGCAAACATTTAAGGACTCATTTCAAAACAATTTACTTCCCACTAGTTCAACCGTTATTGCGAGCGTTGTCTTACGTTGGCTGTATTTGCAAATCAGTGAGCGCACCCCACCACTCTGTACATAGGGTGTTACAAAAAGGTACGGCCAAACTTTCAGGAAACATTCCTCACACACAAAGAAAGAAAATATGTTATGTGGACATGTGTCGGGAAACGCTTACTTTCCATGTTAGAGCTCATTTTATTACTTCTCTTCAAATCACATTAATCACGTAATGGGAACACACAGCTACAGAACGTACCAGCGTGACTTCAAACACTTTGTTACAGGAAATGTTCAAAATCTCCTCCGTTAGCGAGGATACGTGCATCCACCCTCCGTGGCACGGAATCCCTGATGCGCTGATGCAGCCCTGGAGAATGGTGTATTGTATCACAGCCGTCCACAATACGAGCACGAAGAGTCTCTACATTTGGTACCGGGGTTACGTAGACAAGAGCTTTCAAATACCCCCAGAAATGAAATTCAAGAAGGTTGAGGTCAGGAGAGCGTGGAGGCCACGGAATTGGTCGCCTCTACCAATCCATCGGTCACTTCGACTGAAATGTGCAGGAGCGCCATCGTGCATGAACCACATACTGTGTCGTACATGTAAAGGCACATGTTCTAGTAGCACAGGTAGAGTATCCCGTATGAAATCATGGCGGTGAATCGAGGAAGTACAGTACTTACTGACGAAACTAAAATGAGCTCTTGACACTTGTCCACATAACATCTTTTCTTTATTTGTGTGTGAGGAATGTTTCCTGAAAGTTTGGCCGTACCTTTTTGTAACACCCTGCATTGGCCCTTTCCAGGAACTCTCAGTTTAAGTTCTTCCTTTCACTATCAGAGGAAAGCACTCTTCTTGCAACTCGTCTCAACAATACACAATCAAATACCTTAACCACAATTGGAGACATGTGCAAGAGAACGCTCGTTCTCTTTGTATTCTGAAAAACAGAAAAAAATCAACTATTATGCGTAGTGACTATATGCCCTCGCATAATTTATTCACAATAGGGGAGAAGTGCGAGGCAGCGCTTGCTCTTCTTTCTATTCTGACAAACACAAAACATCAGCTCTTACTCACTGCGATTGTATGCAATCGGTAGCCTTACAATAGAGGAGAAGGGCGAGACAGTATGTGTTCCTCTTTATATTATGACAAATAGAGACTGTCAAATACTACACGTTGCTACTCGAGAGACACGCTATATTGCTTGCTAGAAGAAAACTCAACATAATAACCGTTGCTGGATACGACTTATGGTAAATTCAGTTGTCCTCCCTAAAGGACCTTGCGTTTCGCAGCTGCTCACGCTAACCACGGGACCACGGCGCTCCCTAGTTCACAGTATCCTTGATGTTGACTATGTTGCACATGGACTACTCAGTTTGTATATTTTGCTTATTTTTCTCATAGTTCCACACAACTTCTTCCTGTTTCCTCGATTGATCTGTGTTCAGTTTCTCAAGGCATATCCACTGTCCCAACTTATAACTAAATCTGAGGGGGGTGCGATGGGGAGGTTCCCTTAAGAACAACACCCACACCCATGCCCGAGGGAGGACTCGAACCTCCGACGGGGGGAGCCGCGCAAAACGTGGCAAGGCGTCTCAGACCACGCGGCCAAACGACTCCAGAGACTAAACATTCTTGGTGACAGCTGACTTCTACAAGTTGGAGCTGTTGCCCCCTACGCGTTCGGCTTTGAGAGTTCTTGCACGCATTGTCACCTCAGAGGTGGACATGCAGAGGATCAGTGCACCTGACGGCGCTGATCGGCGGAGTCCGGATCTGACATCACGCGACACTTCCCTGTGGGGAATAATTAAGCAACTTGTCGCGAAACAACGATGCCAGACAATTCACGAATTGAAGCAATTCAAGGAAATCACACTTCCTATGCTTCGGAAAATTTCACACAGGACCTGGTGCCGTATCATTTTGTATCGCGACTATGATGGTGCCCACACTGATGTTCTGGATCACTAAACAAACTGAACGTAAAGTATCAACGTTTGTCACGCATCTGCTATGACATATTCGAAATAAATACATACACAACACGACAAAAAAAAAAAAAAAAAAAAAAAAAAAAAAAAAAAAAAAAAAAAAAAAAAAAAGAGGGGGGGGGGGCGGGAGAGGACTTTCGGACTGGACAGTCTAGTGATTTTCAGGACTCCTGGGACTCTGTCCCTCGAAGCGTCGCTTCCCCAGGACTTTAACGTTTTCCTGCAGCATCGCCTTTGAATAACTTCTTCATCTTCTTCTGTAATAATGAGCGTAAGGCATTGGTGGCCGGGAGACCCCTCGCGGGGCGGTTCGGCCGGCGCTCCACAAGTTCTTTAACGCCACTACGGCGACTTGCGAGCGAATGAGGATGAAATGATGAAAGACACACAAGAAAATCGCTCACCCCGCCGGGAATCGAACCCGGGATTCCGTGCGCGGGAAGCGAGAATGCTACCGGAAGACCAAGAGCCGCGGACTCTTCTTCCACGTTTCACAACGTTCCATACAAACCCATTCAAAATCGACTTCCTTACACATTTTATATTAGATGTTAACAACTTTCTCTTTTTCAGAAATACTTTACTTGCTGTTGGCAATCTGCATTTTAGATTCTCTCTACTATAGCTATCACTAGTTACTTTACTGCCCAAAGAATAAAACTCGTCTACTACTTTTACTCTCCCATCCCCTGATTTAATACCATCTGCATCGTCTGATTTAATTCATCTACATCTCATTACACATGTTACACTTTGGTTGATGTTCATTTCATCATTTCTCTTGAATGCACTATCCATTCCATAAGAGTGCGGGTAAGCTACTACGAATAACATACTGAGGGCATTACCGCAGCCAAGGCAGACACGATATCACCACAGTAGTTCGATTTTATATGCCTACTAGCCCTGGAGATGACGAAGAGACTGACAGAATCTATGATGAGATAATATAAATTATTCAGATTATTAAGGGAGACGAACATTTTTAAGTTGTAAGTCTGTAGTAGAAACAGAAAGCGAAGCAAAAATGCGAGGGGCGCCCAATAAGTTATGCATGAATGTTACCATGGTCGTTGTCGGAGCCAACGGTTTGCTACATCAGTAACATTTACATTGTCTGTTTCCCGCTCCCCGCGGAGTGCATCCTTCATTATGCCAAACAGACGGCAGTCGGAAGTTGCAAGATCCGAGCTGTAGGGTGGATGAGGCAGAACAATCCAACGAAGTTGTGTGAGCTCCTCCCGGCTGTGGAGATTTATATGAGGTCTTGCTTTGTACGGAAAAGTTCGTTTGCGTTTTAGAGGTGAAGACCACATTCAAGGCGTTTCTTCAGTTTCCTGAGGGTATCACAATACACTTTTCACAGATGATCGTTGCATCATGACGGAGCAGTTCCGCAAGACTGTCGCTATGACTTTACCGATTCATGGTGCGGCTTTGAACTTTTTCTTCGGAGGAGAGATGGTACGGTGCGACTTCATGGATTGCCGTTTTGTTTCCGGTTCGAAGTGATGAACCCATGTTTCATTGCCTGTGACAGTGTTCGGCAAAAAGTTTTCACGATCAGCTTGTTAACGCGCAAGCAATTTCGCACAGAGGTCCTTCGTTGCTCCTGATGATCCTCTGTTAGGTGGCGAGGAACCAGGTGGGCATATAGTTTGAAACCTCAAAACTGGTGGACGAGCGCGTCAGCACTACCAATACAGACGTCCAGTTGTGCAACGAGGTGATTGATTGTGATTCGTCGATCACCTCGAAAGAGACTGTCCGCACGTTCTAACATTGAAGGAGTCAGAAGTCTTGTGCGGCTGGCCTGCACGCGGGATATCGGACACGTTTGCACGATCTTGGTGTGATGATGACTGTCACCTCGCCCAATGACTCACTGCGCTTTTGTTCATTGACAGGTACACGTAGAGACATTCTGTAAGCGCCGATGAAAATCTGCGATGCTCTGGTTTTCCGCCAAGGAGACTCAGTTGCAACTCTCTGCTTGGAACGCACCTCCGTTACAGACGCCATTTTGAAGGCTACATGTAGTGCCGCAAAGTATCGGAACTCATGAAACTATAGGGACCGAAGGGGGAATATTACACGATGTCGCACAAAGAGAGAGGCAGATGTGTAGCAATATTTACTGTATGCTCCCCGTAACAGGACAAAAAGGACTGGGGAAAGGAATGAAGGGGAAGCTGCCTGGTAACTTGCTAACATTGGGCTTAAATGTCATGAAAGATGGTGTTGTATGTGGAAGAGTGTTGGAGACCGGAAACTTTAAGGCAGTTTGTACAACGCTAAGTCCGCCTCTGTAGCAGGCTGCTCAATGCCGACTTCCACGTGAGGGACCTCCGTTCGGTTCCTGGTGCTATCAGCGATTGTTCCTTGGTGGAACAATATATATATATATAGGTTAGCTTAGTATATATATATATATATATATATATATATGTGTGTGTGTGTGTGTGTGTGTGTGGTGTCCCACTCCCTGATTTCAAGGACCCAGGAGAGAAAAACCACAGAAGATACGACAATGAAAAATTTAGCACATTGTAGAGCATCTCAAAGAATTTATATTCCCGTGTCAGAAGTGCCAAATATCGTCGCCAGAGTGCAGCATGTTGCATGAAGTGAAAATGACGACTCCACAGCAGCGCAAGCAAGCCGTAGTATGCTTTGCAGAAAATCGCCGATGAGTGTGCCAAGAAATTATCGTCGTGTGTCTGAATGTGATACACCTGATGTGAAAACAAGTAAGGAATTGTATAGGAAGTTTCTGCCAACAGGAAGTGTTCTGAAACATTCTGGTTGTCCACGTTACGTAGCTTCAGAAGAGACATTAGAGGACATGAGACAAACGTTTCTCAGAAGACCACATAAGTCAATTCGTCAAGCGTCTAGGCAACGTGACGTAGCTCGATCAACATTGCATCGTATAGGTTACCAGCGTCATTGTACGTGTGCTTACAAAGTGCAGATACTGCAACATCTGGCGCCAAACGACAAACCACGCGACAACAATTTGCTGCGGATACGCTGCAGCTTATTGATATGGATGTCAGCTTCCTGGAAAGATGTTTATTCTCAGGTGAGGCAGCCTTTCATCTACCAGGAAGGGTTAATAGGCATAGTGTTCGGATTTGGCGTTCGCAAAATCCGCACGTTGTCATTAACATGTTCGTGACAGCCCTAAACTAAACGTCTGGTGCCGGCTAATGCACGACATGAGTATTGAACCGTTCTTCTTTGCGGAACGCCGGCCGGTGTGGCCGTGCGGTTCTAGGCGCTACAGTCTCGAACCGCGTGACCGCTACGGTCGCAGGTTCGAATCCTGCCTCGGGCATGGATGTGTGTGATGTCCTTAGGTTAGTTAGGTTTAAGTAGCTCTAAGTTCTAGCGGACTGATGACCACAGATGTTAAGTCCCATAGTGCTCAGAGCCCTTGCGGAACAAACAGTGAATGGGTCATTGTATCCGGACATGTTGGAGCAGTTTGTGTACCCTTAGATACAAGACTTGCAACCCAACATCATTTTTCAACAAGCTGGAGCTCCGCCGCATTGGTCAGCGGCTGTTCGCAAGTTCCTGGACAGGAAATTTTCCAATCGTTAGATCGGAAGCGGAGGACCCACCGTCTGGCCACCACGTTCACCCGACAATACGGCGCTTGATTTCTTCATGTGGGGATTCGTGAAGGACCGCGTGTATGCGACCAAAGTGGACTATATTCCTACGTTGCGACATCGTATCACTATTGCGATTGCAACAATAACACAGGAAATGTTACAAAGAACTTGGCACGAAACTGAAGATAGACTCGATATTTTTCGTGCTACAAATGTTTCACATGTAGAGGTGTATTGATGATAAATAAATGAACTCTTTGAGATGCTCTACAATGTTGTGCATTTTTCATTGTCGTAACTACTGTGTTTTTTTTTCTGGTCTTTGAAACTAGGAAGGTTTGAGTGGGACACCCTACACACGGAATGACAGAGCAGAGAAAGATCTAAGTCGAATCATAGTCCCTGTAGTGGACGATGCTCTCTTAGAATTATTGTTATCTTCGAGAGAGCGACTGTTCCATCTACCGTGCAAGATATAGGGTTGAACCACATAAATTTCCACCGCAAATATTGCGGAACTCAAATAGTTCAAATGACTCTAAGCACTACGGGACTTAACATCTGAGGTCATCAGTCCCCTAGAACTACTTAAACCTAACTAACCTAAGGACATCACACACATCCATGCCCGAGGCAGGATTCGAACCTGCGACCGTAACAGCAGCGCGGTTCCGGACTGAAGCGCCTAGAACCTCTCGGCCGTTGCGGCTGGCTATTGCGGAACTCCCAAAGTGTTATTGCTGTGCGGTTTTCAGAGAATGGATTCGTAGTCAGCGGCTCGTACTTTATTGTAATAATATTTTTTAAAAATGGCACAATGCCTATTGACATTAACAAACTAAAGGTAGTGTAAATTAGAATGTGGTTTCGTTTCAGGATTCTAGTCCGAGTCGTTTACGAGATATCGTATTTAGAAAAGTTTCCACACCGAACCTGTTTTGTGCTATTAAGCCCGCGTAGTTGCTAGGTTCTATGTTGGCTTACAGTGTGCTTATGTGTTCCTTGAGTGCATTGCGACTTGCTAGTCTGTTAGTGTGTGGCAGTCCAAGCAGTAGCTCGAGTGGGCGATAGAATTGCCAGTGCAGAAAAAGCCGACATGCTCGTGGTTTATGGAGAGCGTAGCAAGAATGCAGAACGGTGTCTGCGCAAGATATCTCAATAGACGTCAACTATCTCGGCAATTATTTACCAACCTCTTCAGCCAGTTACGTGAAAGTGATAGTGTAACACCTAGACAACGTAACAAAGGGAAAGATGTGACGACAGAAGAGGGGGAAATTAATGTTCTTGCTGATGTTGTTGTCGATCTGCACGTTAGCTCCCGAGCAATCGCACGAGGGAATGGCATGACTCACGCAAGCGTCCTGCGCATTCTCTGTCGACAAAGGTTCCATCCCTATCACATCTCTCTCCATCAAGAGCAGCACAGATACGATTATGAGAATCTGTACACAGGCATTAAGACAGGGTATTCCGGATATACCACGTATCTTGTTTAATGATCAAGCCACATTTACCTATCATGGCCTGGTAAACCGCTGTATCATACACTCTTGACAACCCCGTCGGCTTCGTCAGGTGGAACGTCAGCGTCCAGGGAGTGTAAACGTGTGGTGTGGGATAGTCAACTATCAGCTCGTAGGCCCGCATTTCGTAGAAGTAGAGCATCTTCCACAAGACGTTCCTGTAGTACAAAGTACACTCCTGGAAATTGAAATAAGAACACCGTGAATTCATTGTCCCAGGAAGGGGAAACTTTATTGACACATTCCTGGGGTCAGATACATCACATGATCACACTGACAGAACCACAGGCACATAGACACAGGCAACAGAGCATGCACAATGTCGGCACTAGTACAGTGTATATCCACCTTTCGCAGCAATGCAGGCTGCTATTCTCCCATGGAGACGATCGTAGAGATGCTGGATGTAGTCCTGTGGAACGGCTTGCCATGCCATTTCCACCTGGCGCCTCAGTTGGACCAGCGTTCGTGCTGGACGTGCAGACCGCGTGAGACGACGCTTCATCCAGTCCCAAACATGCTCAATGGGGGACAGATCCGGAGATCTTGCTGGCCAGGGTAGTTGACTTACACCTTCTAGAGCACGTTGGGTGGCACGGGATACATGCGGACGTGCATTGTCCTGTTGGAACAGCAAGTTCCCTTGCCGGTCCAGGAATGGTAGAACGATGGGTTCGATGACGGTCTGGATGTACCGTGCACTATTCAGTGTCCCCTCGACGATTACCAGTGGTGTACGGCCAGTGTAGGAGATCGCTCCCCACACCATGATGCCGGGTGTTGGCCCTGTGTGCCTCGGTCGTATGCAGTCCTGATTGTGGCGCTCACCTGCACGGCGCCAAACACGCATACGACCATAATTGGCACCAAGGCAGAAGCGACTCTCATCGCTGAAGACGACACGTCTCCATTCGTCCCTCCATTCACGCCTGTCGCGACACCACTGGAGGCGGGCTGCACGATGTTGGGGCGTGAGCGGAAGACGGCCTAACGGTGTGCGGGACCGTAGCCCAGCTTCACGGAGACGGTTGCGAATGGTCCTCGCCGATACCCCAGGAGCAACAGTGTCCCTAATTTGCTGGGAAGTGGCGGTGCGGTCCCCTACGGCACTGCGTAGGATCTTACGGTCTTGGCGTGCATCCGTGCGTCGCTGCGGTCCGGTCCCAGGTCGACGGGCACGTGCACCTTCCGCCGACCACTGGCGACAACATCGATGTACTGTGGAGACCTCACGCCCCACGTGTCGAGCAATTCGGCGGTACGTCCAACCGGCCTCCCGCATGCCCACTATACGCCCTCGCTCAAAGTCCGTCAACTGCACATACGGTTCACGTCCACGCTGTCGCGGCATGCTACCAGTGTTAAAGACTGCGATGGAGCTCCGTATGCCACGGCAAACTGGCTGACACTGACGGCGGCGGTGCACAAATGCTGCGCAGCTAGCGCCATTCGACGGCAAACACCGCGGTTCCTGGTGTGTCCGCTGTGCCGTGCGTGTGATCATTGCTTGTACAGCCCTCTCGCAGTGTCCGGAGCAAGTATGGTGGGTCTGACACACCGGTGTCAATGTGTTCTTTTTTCCATTTCCAGGAGTGTATACAACTTTGCTTCCGCGGTTTGCCGTCATGTGGCGACAACGTTAAGTAGCGCTCGAAGAGAAACAGATAGCAGACGTCAGGCAGTTAGCTTGGACCTCGGTCAACATAATCTCATTCAAACATTATATGGATATATGGAGATGGTAACTGTCCTTTCGGACATGTCCGAAGGGACAGATACCATCACCATATATACACTACTGGCAATTAAAATTGCTACACCACGAAGATGACGTGCTACAGACGCGAAATGTAACCGACACGAAGAAGATGCTCTGATCTGCAAATGATTAGCTTTTCAGAGCATTCACACAAGCTTGGCGCCGGTGGCGACACCTACAACGTGCTGACATGAGGAAAGTTTCCAACCGATTTCTCATATACAAACAGCAGTTGAACGGCGTTGCCTGGTGAAACGTTGTCGTGATGCCTCGAGTAAGGAGGAGAAATGCGTACCATCACGTTTCCGACTTTGATAAAGGTCGGATTGTAGCCTATCGCGATTGCGGTTTATCGTATCGCGACATTGCTGCTCGCGTTGGTTGAGATCCAGTGACTGTTAGGAGAATATGAAATCGGTGGGTTCAGGAGAGTAATACGGAACGCCGTGCTGCATCCCAACGGACTCGTATCACTAGCAGTCGAGATGACAGGCATCTTATCCACAAGGCTGTAACGGATCGTGCAGCCACGTCTCGATCCCTGAATCAACAGATGGGGACGTTTTCAAGACAACAACCATCTGCACGAGCAGTTGGACGACTTTTGCAGCAGCACGGACTATCAGTTCGGAGACCACGGCTGCGGTTACCCTCGACGCTGCATCACAGACAGGAGCGCCTGCGATGGTATATTCGACGACGAACCTGGCTGCGCGAATGGCAAAACGTCATTTTTTCTGATGAATCCAGGTTCTGTTTACAGCATCACGATGGCCGCATCCATGTTTGGCGACATCGCGGCAAACGCACGTTGGAAGCGTGTATTCGTCATCGCCATACTGGCGTATCACCGGGCGTGATGGTATGGGGTGCCATTGGTTGCACATCTCGGTCACCTCTTGTTCGCATTGACGGCACTTTGAACAGTGGACGTCACATTTCAGATGTGTTACGACCCGTGGCCTACCCTTCATTCGATCCCTGCGAAACCCTACATTGCCGCGCGGGATTAGCCGATCTGTCTTAGGCGCTGCAGTCATGGACTGCGCGGCTGGTCCCGGCAGAGGTTCGAGTCCTCCCTCGGGCATGTGTGTGTGTGTGTTTGTCCTTAGGATAGTTTAGGTTAAGTAGTGTGTAAGCTTAGGGACTGATGACCTTAGCAGTTAAGTCCCGTAAGATTTCACACACACACACACACACACACACACACACACACACACGCACACACACACACACATACACACAAACCCTACATTTCAGCAGGATAATGCACGACCGCAAGTTGCAGGTCCTGTACGGGCCTTTCTGGATACAGAAAATGTTGGACTGCTGCCCTGGCCAGCTTGTTCTCCAGATCTCTCACCAACTGAAAACGTCTGGTCAATGGTGGCCGAGCAACTGGCTGGTTACAATACGCCAGTCACTACTCTTGATGAACTGTGTTATCGTCTTGAAGCTGCATGAGCAGCTGTACCTGTACACGCCATCCGAGCACTGTTTGACTCAATGTCCAGGCGTATGAAGGCCGTTATTACGGCCAGAGGTGATTGTTCTGGGTACTGATTTCTCAGGATCTATGCACCCTAATTGCGTGAAAATGTAATCACATGTCAGTTCTAGTATAATATATTTGTCTAATGAATACCCGTTTATCATCTGCATTTCTTCTTGGTGTAGCAATTTTAATGGCCAGTAGTGCAGTTAACGCTAACCGGCCATTGACCTTCTTCCGTGCGGATGCACATGCATTGCTCGAACTCTTACGGGACTCGGTCAGATTGTCTGCCGCGAGTAATGAGTGTAATGGGCAGGGGCGCTACGAATGTAGTGTGTGGACATTAAGTTGGGAATGTGGGGCTCACGGATAGCGTGCAAGGGATAAGTCCCTGCAGTCGCACTATCATTTGTGCCGTTGGTGGCTCAGATGAATAGAGCGTCTGCCATGTAAGCAGGAGATGCCAGGTTCGAGTCCCGGTCGGGGCAGACATTTTCAGCTGTCCCCGTTGATGTAATCAACGCCTGTCGACAGCTTAGGGTCTTGATTTAATTATCATTTCATTCAAACATTAGTCGATTTGTGTCAGCATCATAAAGTTGTTCTTGATTGAAAATGTCAGTTTACGAGCCTAATTCTCATCTTTTGCGGGAGGTGTTACTTTTTTGTTTCAATATGAAGAAGACAGCGGCTGAGTCTCATCGAATGCTCTCAGGTACGTATGGTAAGGACGCTATTAGTGAAAGAACGTGTCGTGAGTGGTTTCAAGTGATTTTAACGTCGTAGACCGGCATAGTGGTGGAAAAGAGAATGTTTTCGAAGATGCAGAATTGGAGACATTGCTGAGTGAAAGCTCGCGTCAAACTCAGGGAAGGGAAAAAAAAGGTCGTGTGACTAGGGCCTCCCGTCGGGTAGACCGTTCGCGCCGGCCGCGGTGGCCGTGCGGTTCTAGGCGCTCCAGTCCGGAGCCGCGCTGCTGCTACAGTCGCAGGTTCGAAACCTGCCTCGGGCATGGGTGTGTGTGATGTCCTTAGGTTAGTTAGGTTTAAGTAGTTCTCAGTTCTAGGGGACTGATGACCACAGCAGTTGAGTCCCATAGTGCTCAGAGCCATTTGAAGACCGTTCGGCGGGTGCAACTCTTTCGATTTAACGTTACTTTGGCAACTTGCGCGTCGATGGGGATGAAATGATGATGATTAGTACAACAGAACACCCAGTCCCTGAGCGCAGAAATTCTCCGACACAGCCGGGAATCGAACCCGGGCCCTTAGGATTGACATTCTATCGCGCTGACCACTCAGCTACCGGGGGCGGACTAAGCCGGCCGCGGTGTCCGAGCGGTTCTAGGCGCTTGAGACCGGAACCGCGCGACTGCTACGGTCGCAGGTTCGAATCCTGCCTCGGGCATGGATGTTTGTGACGTTCTTAGGTTGGTTAGGTTTAAGTAGTTCTAAGTTCTAGGGGACTAATGGCCTCAGATGTTAAGTCCCATAGTGCTCAGAGCCATTTGAACTAAACTAAGAAGAAGTGGCACGATTAGTGGGAGTGACACAGCATGCCATTTGAAAACGTTTCAAGGCTATGGGCAAGATTCAGAAAGAAGGAACTTGGGTCCCGTGTGAGCTGAAACCAAGAGACGTTGAATGGCGTTTGTGAACAGTTGTTTCAGAGGTAAAAACGGAAGGGATTTCTGCATTGCATTGTGACCGGGACAAAAAAATGGGTTCACTACGATAACCCTAAACACAAAAAATCATGGGGACATCCCGGCCATGCTTCCACATTGACGGCCAAACTGAACACACACAGCTCCAAGATCACGCTCTGCATTTGGTGGGAGCAGCTCATCCTCGTGTACTATGAGGTGTTAAAACCAAGTGAAACAATCACAGGTGCTCATTATCGAATGTAATTAATGTGTTTGAGCACAGCAATAAAAGACAAACGGCCGCAATACAGCAAGAGGCACGATAAAGTGATTTTGCAGCACGACAATGCTCGACCCCACGTTGCAAAACCAGACATTGCTATCACCTGTTTACATCTATGGTGCATGGCCTGGCTGACCAATACTTCTGATCTCACGAAGAAGTCCCAAATTGGATCGGTTCGTGGATCGCTTCAAAAGATGAACAATTTTTTCGATGCGGGATTCGTACACTGCCCGAAAGATGGGAGAAAATAGTGGCCAGCGATGCAAAATACTCGGAATGATACATGTGTAACCAATTTGCTTCATTAAAGCCTCAAATGTTGGGGAAAAACGGCGGAAGCAAAGTTGTACACCTTGTATCAACATGATGGCTGTCCAGTACATAGTGCACGAAGTACTACAGAGGGCTGGCCGTGTGGCCGAGCGGTTCTAGGCGCTTCAGTCCGGAACCGCGCGACTGCTACGGTCGCAGGTTCGGATCCTGCGTCGGGCACGGATGTGTGTGATGTCCTTAGGTTAGTTAGGTTTAAGTAGTTCTACGTTCTAGGGGACTGATGACCTCACATGTTAAGTCCCATAGTGCTCAGAGCCATTTGAACCATTTGAAGTACAGAGGACCTGTACCTTGGCCGGCACGTTCCCCGGACATGACGCCTGTAGTCTTTTTTCTGTGGCGAAAGCTGAAACATGCTGTCTACAAGAACATACCAGCTACACCCGATGATATGTAACGAAGTATTACTGCAGCCTACTCGAACATCACCGCTGAAATGTTAGCAGGTGCAGCAGTCGTTCCGTACCAGACTGGAAGCTTGTATTGCCGCTGCCGGTAGCACATTTAGAACACAACCCGTAATGGTCAACTGTCTCGTTACTGGTAGGAACCCACAGGTGTGGAAACTTTTCAAAATACGATATCTCGTGACTGACTCGTACTGGAATCCTGTAACAAACGCCACTGACATCCTAATTTACCCTACTTTCAGTCTGTTGATGTCAATAGACATTGTTCCATTTAAAAAAGTGTATGTTTGCACAAAAAATACTTTGCAAGTATTACTAAACTGGCTAACAATGCCAGCCCTTGACTACCAATCCATTCTGTGAAAACTGCGCACCAACATCACATTTCGTTTTCGCAATATTTGCGGTGCAAGTTTTAAGTGTTTCGTCTTTTGTAAGAGAGAAGAAATATCCGCAGAAGAATATAATAATTTGTTTTCCGCGCAAGGCATCTGCTGATAGGTGTGAATACTACCGTGCCACCAGTTTAATAAGTCATTGTTGAAAAATACTGACTGGAATTATTTACAGAAAAAAGGAAAAATTGGTAGCAGTCGATCTTGAGGGAGATCATCTTAGGTTCCGAAGAAACATAGAAACACGTTAGGCAATACAGACCCATCGAATTAACATAGAAGACAGGCTAGCCTACAGTTATAACATTTGTAGTCTTAGAGCCCGCATCTCGTGGTCGTGCGGTAGCGTTCTCGCTTCCCACGCCCGGGTTCCCGGGTTCGATTCCCGGCGGGGTCAGGGATTTTCTCTGCCTCGTGATGGCTGGGTGTTGTGTGCTGTCCTTAGGTTAGTTGGGTTTAAGTAGTTCAAGTTCTAGGGGACTGATGACCATGGATGTTAAGTCCCATAGTGCTTAGAGCCATTTGAATCATTTTTTTTTTTTTTTTTTTTTGTAGTCTTAGAATAAGCTTGTGGCAATGTTTACGTGGAATACACTTTTTGAAATTCTGGATGCAACAAGGATAATATGAAGGAAAGGATATTACCGGTATATGTACAACTTGTACAGGAACCAGACTGCAGTTATCTGTCAAAGGGCGTAAAACGGAAGCAGTGGTTAAGAGAATTTTTGAATCTGCACTTTGAGAAAAGAAACTAAGGAGAAATTTGGAAAGGAAAGTAGTGTTCAAAAACACTAAATAAAATTGTGAATTGTGTTGATGACATTTTAATTCTGACAGAGACGGCAAAGGATTTGGAAGATCAGCTAAACGGAATGGATAACGTTATAAGATTAATATAAAAAAGTAAAATAAGGGTAATGGATGTAGCCAAATTAAATTGGACTATACTGAGGGAATTAAGACTAAGAAGTGAGGCACAAAAAGTAGTAGATGAGTTTTGGTTTTTCGGCACCGAAATAAACGACGATGGTTGAAGTAGAGAGTATATACATACAATGAAACCTGGTCGAATCAAGAAAAGCGTTCCAGAAAGAGACACATTTGTTGATATCAAATATAAATTTAAATGTTAGCAACTTTTGTTGGAGGTATTTGTCTCGTGTTTAGCAGTATAGGTGAAAAATGTGAATGATCAGCAACACGAAGAGAAACGTGAAGCTGCAAGAGAATGCTGAAGGTTAGAAGGGTAGGCCGGACAGCTAATGAATCGATAGCCTGTTTTATTATGGGTAAAGGATGTCATCTGACTGTAGGGAGTCCAGCAGGGCTGCTATCATGCAGAGTATGCGGCAGTTCTTGCATCAGCTGCAAAAATGCAAAACACTTTAGGATAGACAAAAGAAGCGTCCTTCGTGTTCACAGCATCAGTTAGCACTGATGGGGACACTTTGAATGTGGCGTCTGAATGTCTGTCGAGCAGCCCATTCTTCTTAAAAAGAAACCAGAGAAGCTAATGATGTCGGACGCTGTGGTGTGGGGAGAATTCGATGTTGTAACTCAAGCCAAAGGTGTTCCTTTCGGTTCATATTGGGACTCTGGTGAACCCGGTCCGTTTCAGGAATATTACTGTCCACAAATCGTTGCCTCTCTGATGCTCCTTTGTGACAAGGTGCACTGTAATGCTGTTACAACCATCGTCTCCAAAATGCTCTTCTACTGTACGCTGTACAGAGCGCTGAAAAATGTGTTCCTATCTTTCCACATTTCGCACTTTCTTAAACTCAGTAAGGAGACCAGTCTCTAACCCCAAACCTTAACACCACTTCCTATGTTCTTCACTGTTTGCATTATACATAACGGCAAGTAAGTTTCTCCACGTATTCGCTGAACCCATCGGATTGCCGCAGGGTACAGCGTGATTCATGACTCCAAATTACCGTTTCCAGTCATCCACTGTCCATTACCATCCTTCTTTGTAACAGCTGAAGCGTCGTTTTCCACAAACTACAGGAAGTGTAGCGTATGAGGAATTACTCGACTGTTGTACCCTTTTCTTTTTAACTCTCTATACACAATAATTGTGCCAGCTAGGCTGCATGTATAACTTTGGACCTCACGAGAGATTCCTTCCGCCGATTTCATGCGATTTTTACATCTTCCCGCCGCGGGTCCTGCCCTCTACAATATGGGGTGGCCATGAATTATGGACCTTGCGATTGGTGGGGACGCTTGCATGCCTCAGCGATACAGCTGTACCGTAGGAGCAGCCACAACGGAGGTGTATCTGTTGAGAGATCAGACAAACATGTGGTTCCTGAAGAGGGGCAGCAGCCTTTTCAGTAGTTGCAGAGGCAACAGCCTGGATCTGGCCATGTATCATCAACCAAAAAGACCTTGCTGTGTTTGTACTGCGAATGGCTGAAAGCAAAGAGAAAGTACAGACTTAACTTTTCCCGAGGGCATCCAGCCCTACTGTATGTTTAAATGGTCATGTCATCCTCTTGGTTAAAATATCCCGAAGGTAAAATAGTCACCCATTCGGACCTCTGGGCGGGGACTAATCAGCAGGATGTCGTCGTCAGTAGAAACAAAACTGGTGTTCTAGAGGTCGGAACTTGTAATGTCAGATCTCTTAAGCGGGCAGGTAGGATAGAAACTTTAAAAAGGGGGATGGATAGGTTAAAGTTAGATATAGTGGGAATTAGTGAAGTTCGGTGGAAGGAGGAACAGGACTTCTGATTAGGTGAATACAGGGTTATAAACACAAAATCAAATAGGAGTAACGCAGGAGTAGTTTTAATTATGAATAAAAAAAATATGAACTCGGATAAGCTACAACGAACAGCATAGTGAACGCGTTGTAGTAGCAAAGGTACCGGCCGCTGTGGCCGAGCGGTTCTAGGCGCTGCAGTCCGGAACCGCGGGCGGGACTGCTACGGTCGCAGGTTCGAATCCTGCCTCGGGCATGGAGGTGTGTGATGTTCTTACGTTAGTTAGGTTTAAGTAGTTCTGAGTTCTAGGGGACTGATGACCTAAGATGTTAAGTCCCATAGTGCTCAGAGCCATTTGAACCATTTTTGAGTAGCGAAGGTAAACACTAAGCCAACGCCTACCACAGTAGCAAAAGTTTATATGCCAACTAGCTCCGTAGATGATGAAGAGATTGAAGAAATATATGATAAGATAAAAGAAATTAATCACTTAAGGGAGACGAAAATTTAATAGTCATGGGGGATTGGAAGTCGATAGCACGAGAAGGAAAAGTAGTAGGTGAATATGGAATGGGGTTACGGAATGAAAGAGTCAGTACTTACTACGGCTGAGGAATGAAAGAAGAAGCCGCGTGGTAAATTTTGCACAGAGCATAACTTAATCGTAGCTAAAACTTGGTTTAAGAATTGTGAAGGAGAGTTGCACACGTGGAAGTGACCTGGAGACGCCTTAAGGATTCAGATTGATTTATATTATGGTAAGACATAGATTTCGGAACCAGATTTTAAACTGTAAGACATTTCCAGAGGCAAATGTAGACTCTGACCACAATTTATTGGTTATGAACTTTATATTAAAACGGAAGAAACTGCCAAAAGACTAGATTTTAAGGAGATGGGACCTGGATAAACTGAAAGAATCAGAGGTTGGACACAGTTTTAGAAGAAGCGTTAGGGAACGATTAACAACAACAGGGGAAATGAATACCGTAGAAGAAGAATGGGTAGCTTTGAGAGATGAAATGGAGAAGGCAGCACAGGATCAGGTCGGTAAAAAGACGAGGGCTAGTAGAAGTCCTTGTGTAACACAACACATATTGAAGCTAACTGATCAAAGGAAAAAATATAAAATTGCAGTAAATGAAGCAGGCAGAATGGAATACAACCGTCTCAAAAATGAGAACGGCAGGAAGTGCAAAATGGCTAAGCAGGGATGGCTAGAGGACAAATGTAAGGATGTAGAGGCGTATATCACTAGGGTAAGATAGATACTGCCTACAGGAAAATTAAAGAGACCTTTGTAGAAAAGAGAACCACTTGGATGAATATCAAGAGCTCAGATGGAAATCCAGTTCTAAGCAAAAAAGGGAAAGCAGAAAGGTGGAAAGAATCTACAGAGGGTCTATACAAGGGAAATTTACTTGTGGACAATATTATGTAAATGCAAGAGGATGTAGAAAGAGAAGAGATGGGAAATACGATACTCGGCGGAGAATTTGACACAGCACTGAAAGACCTAAGTCGAAACGAGGCTTCCAGAGTAGACGACATTCCGTTAGAACTACTGATAGCCTTGGGAGAGTCAGTTATGACAGAACTCTTCTGTCTGTTGAGTAAGATGCATCAGACCTATCAGACTTCGAGAATAATATAATAATTCCTATCCCAAAGAAAGCAAGTGCTGACACGTATAAAATTACTGAACTATCAGTTTAATAAGTCATGGTTGCAAAGTACTAATACGAATTCTTTACAGAATAATGGAAAAACTGGTGAAAGCCACCTCGGGGAAGATCAATTTGGTTTACGGAGAAATGTAGGAACATGTCAGGCATTACTGATCCTACGACTTGTCATAGAAGATAGGTTCAGGAAAGGCAAACCTTCTTTTGCAGCATTTGTAGACATAGAAAAATGCTTTTGACAATGTTGACTGGAATACTCTCTTTCAAATTCTAATGGTGGCAGGGGTAAAAATAAAAGGAGCGAAAGGCTATTTACAATTTGTGCAGAAACCAGATGACAGTTTTAAGAGTGGAGGGGCATGAAAGGGAAGCAGTGGTTGAGAAGGGAGTGAGTCAGGGTTGTATACTTTTATTGAACCTATACATTCAGCAAGCAGTAAAGGAAACAAAAGAACAATTTGGGGTAGCAATTTAAGTCCAGGAAGAAAAAATAAAAAGTTTGAGGTATGCAGATGATATTGTTAATTCTGCCGGAGACAGCAAAGGACTTGGAAGAGCAGTTGAACGGAGGATGTAAGATGAACGTCAACAAAAGTAAAACGAGGATAATGGAATGTTCAAATGGTTCAAGTGGCTCTGAGCACTATGGGACTTAACTTCTGAGGTCATCAGTCCCCTAGAACTTAGAACTACTTAAACCTAACTAACCTAAGGACATCACACACATCCATGCCCGAGGCAGGATTCGAACCTGTGACCGTAGAGGTCGCGCGGTTCCAGAGTGAAGCGCCTAGAACCGCTCGGCCACACAGGCCGGCTAATGGAATGTAGTCGAATTAAATCAAGTGATGCTGAGGGAGTCGAATTAATTCAAGTGATGCTGAGGGAGTTAGATTAGGAAATGAGACACTTTGCTTGGGCAGCATTATAACTGATGATAGTCGAATTAGAAAGGACACAAAATACCGACTGGCAATCGCAAGAGAAGCGTTTCTGAAGAAGAGAAATTTGTTAACATCGAGTATAGATTCAAGTGTCAGGAAATGCTTTCTGAAAGTGTTTGTATGGAAGTGAAACATGGACGATAAACAGTTGAGACAAGAAGAGAATAGCTTTTGAAATGTGATGCTACAAAAGAGTGCTGGCGATTAAATGGGTAGGTGACGTAAATAATGAGTAGGTACACAACAGAACTGGGGAGAAAAGAAATTTGTGGCACAACCTGACTAGAAGAAGAGAACAGTTGGTAGGTCACATTCTGAGACATCGACAGATCATCAATTTAGTATTGGAGGGAAGCATGGGGTTTAAAAATGGTACAGGGAGAGCAAGAGATGAATACAGTAAGTAGATTCAGAAGGATGTAGGTTGCAGTAGGTACTGGGAGATGAAGAAGCTTGCACAGGATAGAGTAGCATGTAGAGCTGCATCAAACCAATCTTCGGTCTGAGGACTCTAACAATAACAAGAGTCTTGGTTTAACTATGGTTGGTTCTTCCCGCTTCCACCTCTCAGTAACATCACCAACAGCTTACCTGGGCAGCATTATAAGGGTGTAAATGCCCCCGACGGATTTGTTATGTGCGTGAAATCCAGTGACTAGTCCACGTTCGAAGTCACAGAGCCTTCAAGACCGACCCCCTCAGCTGTTATACTTCTCTGCCGACAACACAATAATCCCAGCATCATTTTATAATGGCGGATCCGCCTATCGTGTCATCTCTTGGTGAAATATACATTAAGTACGGTGTCCTGTTATTGTGATCAGAAGGTGAAAGGTTTGAGCAGCAATTTTGGAGCACTGCTTGTGGGTTCAGCAAGGTGGTTATTTTGTGGCGAACGTCATGCAAATTATTTCCTGTAGGCCTCCAGTAAGTGTTATTCCGCTGCTCTCGGTAACACACAACAGATCCGGTAAGTCTTATCTCGGCGGCCCGCGTTTCCGCTGCGTGCGGCGTAGACTTCCGGATGCTGCGCCACTCAGCCGACAGCAAGACTGACGAAAGAATCACACTTTTAAACGCGTTTGTACTTCGCGATATCTAGTCCGCGCATTCGGCTTGAATATGAAGTTCAAACCATCCTCGTCTGTTACACACAATGTCTAGAATGTAAAAATTATAGCACAATAAGAAAGAAATCCCAGGAGAAGAAATAAAAACCTTAAGGTATGCCGATGACATTGTAGTTCTGTCAGAGACAGCAAAGGACTTGGAAGAACAGTTGAACGGAATGGACAGTGTCTTGAAAGGAGAATATAAAATAAACTTCAACAAAATTAAAACGAGGATAATGGAATGTAGTCGAATTATATGAGGTGATGCTGAGGGAATTAGATTAGGAATTGGGACACTTCAAGTAGTAAAGGAGTTCTGCTATTTGGGGAGAAAAATAACTGATGATGGTCGAAGTAGAGAGGATATAAAATGTAGACTAGCAAAGGCAAAGAAAGGGTTTCGCTCCACCAGGCAATAGAGTCAACACTACTGAATTTACGCCCCTGCGAATTGAATTCGGTGGTTAATAATTTCAGGTGCCTTACAGGACTTCTTTCCGTTACTCACTATCACTCTCACAACACTAAATAACTTTTAGTGTATGGAGCAAGGGTGTACAATCTTCGTGCATACTACGCGACAAAAACCACAGTGGTAGCATTTATAATATTGGGAGAAGATTTCGGCGATGTTCACTCGAATAGTCTCTTCAGACTTCTTAGGTTACCGTAAATACAATAGGGGAGTGAAAAGTCATCCACAACTTGTGTGGAAACGAAATTGCAGTTATATGAATCGAAAATATAGTAGATGAGACCAGAGTGAGACAGGATTGTAGCCTCTGCCCGATATTATTCAATCTCTACACCGAGTAAGCAGAAAACGAAACCAAGTAGAAATTTGCTATGAGAATTAAATTTCAGGGAAACCAAATAAAGCCGGCCGGGATGGCCGAGCGGTTCTAGGCGCTACAGTCTGGAACCGCGCGACCGCTACGGTCGCAGGTTCGAATCCTGCCTCGGGCATGGATGTATGTGATGTCCTTAGGTTTAAGTAGTTCTAAGTTCTAGGGGACTGATGACCTCAGAAGTTAAGTCTCATAGAGCTCAAAGCCATTTGAACCATTTGAAGCCAAATAAAAACATTGCTGTTTGCCGATGATATTGTAATTTTGTGAGATACTTCAAAAGACTTGGAATAGGATTTGAATGGAATGGAAAATGTCTTAAAAAGAAATTGTAATATCAACAAAAGTAAAAGACGGGCACTGTAATCTAGTCGAATGAAATCAGGCGATGCTGAGGGAAATAGATTATGAAATGAGACACTAATAAAGGTAGTAAATGAGTTCTGCTATTTGGACAGAAAATAATTAATAATGGCTGAAGTATAAAAGATACAAATGACTGGTAATATCAAGAAAATCGTTAATTAAAAAGAGGCACATGTCAACATCGGATATAAATTTAAGTGTTAGGATGTCCTTTATGAAGGTATTTGTCTGGAACGTAGCGTTGTACAGAAGTGAAACAAGCATCACTATCATCACAGATAATAAAGCTTTTCATATATGGTGCTACAGGAGAATGTTGACAGTTAAATGGTTACATCAGACAACCAACAAAGGTACTGAATATTTATGGGACAACTTGACCAAAGGAAGGGATAAGTTAGTAAGACACTCCTGTGGGCATCAAGGAGTCCTCAGGATGGTAACGCAGGTAAGTGTGTGTGGGGGGGGGGGGGGGTAAAAATTGTAAAGGGAGACCAAAGCATGAGTACTGGAAGCAGGTCTGAGTTGACCTCGGTTCCAGCAGTAATGAAGAGATGGCTGCACAGGGTAGACTAGCATAGAGAGCTGTCTCAAACCAGTCAGCAGGCTCAAGACAACAACAATAACGAGGTGCACAAATACAGTGGAGGCCTAGAGTGTGCATAAAGTTGATGTCAAGCATGAAAACCAAAAATTTTCAACATTTAGAGTAGAATCGTTAACTTCAATGCAAGGAAGGCCCTAAAATTACAACGAAAAGAAAAACCGACTTAAACAGTTTATGAACGTCTAACAGCGAGAAATTGCGAAGAGCAGTATTGAACATAAGGTTACAGATTTATTTCTAATAGAAGTCTGCAAAAATTGGAAGCTGAACACTAAAATGTTAATCATCCAAGACTCAGAACCTTTAAATGTTGCTGACAATGTAAGTGTTGTTCAAATATTGGATTACCTCCAACTCTACTCGAGATCTTTAGAAAGTGTTCTTTGTGTAAAACACTTGTCTTACTTTCTTTCTACCTAGGACAAATAAATATAGGAGGGGAAAAAAGATGGATGAAAACTTTACAATGGTGTTCACTGTACACTTCAATAGAGAATAAACTATACAAAGAAATAATAGTCGTATGTATCATCAAACAGAAACGGCCAAAATGTCAAGCATCTAGGCGAGATAATTCAAGAAAATGAGCTATAATAATCTGCTATAAACGAGAGGATTCACAAAATGGAAAGGGCATACGGAATACCAGAAAATATTTACAGTAAAAATGCATCTGAAGAAATACATAAAATAACACTTAACAACACAGTATTGAAACAAGAATGACTCTTCATAATCAAATGTATGAATTTCAAAGTCGACATACTAGAAATGTTAGAGAGAAAGTTCACTTGAAAAGGTTTAGGTCTAATAACAACAAAAGAAGCCTGGAAATGAAGAAGCAACGATGAGATAAATCAAAACATAAAAAATAACAGGAACTATAACAAAAAGACGACAGATATTTGGGACATTTATAATGGATGGACTTCTATGGCCTGACAAATTAGACCAAGTTAGCTTTGCGAAAACCAGGTGGTTCCAAAAAAAAAAAAAAAAAGTAGAAATACACAACATAAAACAGAAAAAGTAGCAGAAAGAGATGTTTTCAGAAGGTAACTGTTACGTTTAGAAGGATTCCAAGGCAGAAACAGTGACAAAAGAAATGTGAAGAAGTCTGAGAAAGAGTAAAGACATGGTGAAAAAAAAATGGTAATGAGACAATCACTATACTATAGTGGTGAGGTTGGAATGTTTACATGTGTACAAGCAGTTAACACTGAACTTCAGGTTCGATGCAACAGAGATACTAGAAATATTCATCGTTAAAATTAAATACAGAATCCAACAGAACTTGATGACGCTTGGAAGAAGACGAGAAACAATGAAGAAATCCAACAAAATGCGCATAAAGTATTGAATATAGTGGCAAAATCGAGGTTTTCTTCTTTGGGAATCTCTACCAATGAAAGAGAACAGGCTATCAGAAAACATCCTGAGGTATCAATGAATTGTCATCTCGGGGTAATGGAAGGCTGTGTGTGTGGGGCGGGGGTAAAAATTGTAGAGGAAGACAAAGAGATGAATTCAGTAAGCAGATTCAGAAGGATGTAGGTTGCAATAGTTTTTAGGAGAGGAAGAAGCTTTCACAGGATAGAGTAGCATGGAGACCAGCATCAAACCACAAAGCAGGAAACAAAACGCAAAAAACGGGAGCAAGAGGACAGAAGAAAGAAAATAAAAACAAGTAAAGTTGTTACATGTTTCTGATTGGTTAATTTTATGACAAAACAAAAGACAAAGAAACTCTGAGCAAACATGTATAAGAATACCACAGCCATTCAAAATTAAAAATATATAATCAGGTACTACAGATGACGGCTTCATATATTTTCTCTTTAACTGTATAAGTTGTAAGTAAATTTAAGTTATGGAATTCAGTATCCGAAAATATAAAGTTAAACCAGCCATTCTGAGACGAAAGTCGAATGGAATCAAATCATACTGATTATGTTAAGAAGGTCATTTCACATTTCTTTCTGAAAATCTTCTAGAACTAATTACTGAAACACAGCTTTTAGAATGGACAGCAAACAGATGTACGGTAAGAATTTGAGCTGAAAAAAATGTGTGTCACAAACCACGACGATAAATTCGCATCGAAATAAGTTAGACAGATTAAGCAAGATGGTTTAAATATCTCTGAGGAATCATAGAGGAGTACTGATCATAAACAGATACAACAAAACAAACAACCAGCAGAATGCACAGAGCACATGGCCTAGCAAAAATCAGCTTTTAATAATTAATACATTTTCAGAAGTACAAAACTAAAGCACAACACTGCAGTAGTTAGTTCACAATGCCTGTATACTTGTGACTGCCTCAGAAGGGAAAGTAAACCGCATAGACTAAAGTTCCTAGAAAGAGAGGATGGCGTCGCAGAATCACCAAAGACTGCTGTGATGTATTTTTATTCACACACAACTAATTCTGTTAAAACGAACATCTTAAAGTCACGTATTAGCGTTACATCGGTTTAAAGAGAGGTTTCCTGAAGTCAAAAACATACTGTTTCCAGTTGCAACATACAATCAATAATTAGAAGGAAAACTGTAAGAAATACATATAAAGGACGAGAAATACAGATAAAAGGTGAGAGAAACAAAGAAGAAATTTACTGAAATATTTATAAAATATCGACATAAAGGCAAGGTGAAAGTAATTATTTTATTTGAAATTCTTACAAACTAAGTGAGAAAAACAGATGAAAATACATTTTTTGGGAAACGGAAAAAGGCAAATGCTTACAAATCGTAAAGAGATCTACAATAGTGTAGCTATTGATTATCGTACATGGAACGAGAAATAGGAGAAATTCCTCTTGAAATTCAATCTTATACTATACCTATTTGTTTTATTTTTGCTTCACACACAGCCATTTTAGCACATTAGGTGCTATGTTGCAGTGGGTTTGCAATTTATTCGTCTAATCTCAGTAACTAGCGTCTTGTGTGAAAAACTAATTGCAAAACCACTGAATATAGCACGTAATTTTCTGAAACATATATGGGTGAAAGAAAAATAAATGTGAGACATAGTTTCGGAAGTAAAATAAATGATATTCAGTAATAGGAACTAATAGTCTTAAGAATAAAAAAATTTACGAATAAAAAATGAGAGATCAACACAATGGTAAAAAGATGGAAGAAAACGAACAACAGACGGCGAATGAAAGGTAAAAAGAGGAGACAGAAGGGGGAGGTCTGTAATAAGAATGCGATTATCGTTGGTGTATACAGTACATCAAAAAATGCTAATGTAAAATTACTGACAAAACATGCCCTCCAACTCCCGAAATTACAAAAAACTGTTTTCTCAAAAGTGATATATGCACATGAAATAATATCTATTGGAGTTAAGTAGCAGAACTCGAAAAGTATTACATGTCAGTAAATTAATCGGTCCTTACACAAAAACAATATTTGGAGCAAAAATGTATCAAAATTTCTGAAGCTTGACCAACACATTCATTGGTATCATTCACAAGGAGCGCTTGTAATTATACGAACATACAAACAAGATGAACAGCAATAGATTAACAAAGCAGTTTAAGATAATCAGCTCAAACTAGGTTAAGAATAAGCGTCTGAAAAAACAGAAAAGCTATATAACCTATTAACAACACGAATCATACATAAAGAAGCCGCAGAAACTCTTGGAAGCCCAGCAGCCATGTACAGAACTTGTGTGAAATAGGCATAAGAACGCAAGAAATTGCAAGGTACACTCATCATCGTATTTTGGCAGCGTAAGACGGCAAAAAAAAAGACTAGATAACAACCATAAATGTGATCTTCGAAAGAAACATATGAAAAAATGAGTACAGCTCCTATCGTCTCTTGCAAAGAAGCAGTCAAAGCCTGAGATTACAGTTTTCCCGTATGTGCTCTGGAACTAAAGCTTTCTTTCACGCCTAAGAGGACAGACCTGAAATTCAAACTAGAATTACTGTAATTAACGTGTGTAGTGCACAGTGCTGTGCTAATACGCGACTAACGCGCAAGAGCATAGAGGGTTCGTGCTGCCGAAGTAATAACGGAAATGAGCACAGAATGCAGATAGCTAAGGCAACAACTGATAATTGATGTGCTCACTTCTTAGTCACTGGATGACCAATATCGAACATGGTGTGGGGTGGAGGCGGTGTACGAACTTGAGTTCGCTACAAGCGGCAAATTGTGACACACACACACACACACACACACACACACACACACACACACACACACATTGACACACACAAAACCAGCCGCCATATTTGTATGCGGCGTTCTTTCGGCTACAGTAGCGCGCGATCGAATGGGACAGGCTCAAATAGGGCAAGCGGAACGCTTGCTCCGAAGATGCCCCAGCACAGAAAGATTCGTGTAGGAATTCTCCCCTGACAGTAGTAGATGAACAGGGAGGCATCGCTATTTATTTGAAAATAAGCTATTACTTGCACATGCTAGATGAACAGTAGCAAGAGTAGTTGTTTTACACACCCGTCTCCCTATCGTAATGCAAGCACCGCTGTGAATAGGGCCGCGACACTAAAACGTGCGCCTACTGTAAAAAAAAAAAAAAAAAAAAAAAAAAAAAAAAAAAAAAAAAAAAAAAAAAAAAAAACAGAATCAGTTACAGCCTATTAGAGAGGTTACACTGTCCAAATCGTCATATATAATTACCACTTTCTGGTGGTGCTAATGCCCAACTATGGAAAGCCACATGAAGCTGCAGCAATTTACAGAAATAAAAAATCTAATCGCCTTGCTAATGATGGGGAGGAAGAGAGAGAAATGTCAAATGATAATAGAGGACAAAAATAAGGACTTAGAAGCATATTTCACAAGGGGAAAAATAAAAATCAACTCCAGGAAAAATAAAGAGGTCTTTGGAGAAAAGAGAAGTAGCTGTGTGAATATCAATAGCTCAGATGTAAATCCGGTCCTAACAAAACAAGGAAAAGCTGAAATGTGAATGGAGTACAGAGAGTGTCTACACAAGAAAGATGCACTCGAAAGCAATATTATATAAAGGTAAGAGGACGTAAATGAGGACAAGAGGGGAGATACGATACTGCGAGAAGAATTTGTCAGAGCACTGAAAGATCCAAGTCGGAACAAGGCCCTGGGAGTAGACGGCATTCCGTCAGAACTACTGATAGCCTTGGGAGACCCAACCATGACAAAAACTCTTCCATCCGGTGTGCAAGATGCACGAGACAGGCGATATACCCGCAGACTTCAAGAAGAATATAATAATTCCAATTAAAAAGAAAACTAGCGCTGACAGGTGTGAATATTACCGCACGATCAGTTTAATAAGTCGTGGTTACAAAACGCTAACATGAACTGTTTGGAGAAGAATGGTAAAACTGGTAGAAGCCGGCGTCGGGGAAGATCAGTTTGAATTATGGTCGAAATGCGGGAACACATGAGACAATACTGACCCTACGATATCTTAGAAAATAGGTTAAGGAAAGACAAACCTACGTTTATTGGATACGTGGACTTAGATAAAGCTTTTGACATTATTGACTGGAATTCTCTCTTTGAAATTCTAAATGTAGCAGGGGTAAAGTACAGGGAATAAAACGCTACTTATAACTTTTATGGATACCAGATCTACGGCAGTTATAAGAATGGAGGGGCATGAAAGCGAAGCAATGGTTGCGAAGGCAGTGAGACAGGGTTGTAGCCTAACGCCAATGTTATTCCATCTGTACGATGAGCAAGCAGTAAAGGAAACCAAAGAAAAATTTGGAATAGGAATTGAAGGTCAGGGAGAAGAAATAAAAACTTTGAGGACTGCCGATGACATTGTAATTTGGTCAGAAAAAGCAAAGGACTTGCAAGAGTTGGATGGAATGGACAGTGTCTTGAAATGAGCGTGTAAGACAAGATGCTGAGGGAATTAAATTAGGAAAATACTTAAAGTAGTTTTGTTACTTGGGCAGCAAGATAACTGATGATGGCGAAGTAGAGAGGATATAAAATGTAAATTAGCAATGACATGAAAAGCGTTTCTGACCAAGAGAAATTCATTAACATCAAACATGTATTTAAGTATTAGGAAGTCTTTTCTTTCCTTTCTTTCTTTTTTTTTTACATCCTACTCCGCAAGCCACCTAATAGTTAGTGTGTGGCGGAGGGGGCTTTCGGTACCGCTATCTCATCCCTCCAACCCTGTTCCACTCGCGAATAGTGCGTGGGAAGAATGATTGTCGGTAAGCCTCTGTGTTGGCTCTAATTTCTCAAATTTTCTCCTCGTAGTCACTACGCGAGATGTATGTGGAGGGAAGTATTTTGTTGTCGGACACCGCCTGAAAAATGCTGTCCAGAAATTTCAGTAGTAAATCTCTCGGTGATGCACAACGCCTCTCTTCTGAAGGTTTTTCTCTGGAGTGTAGCCATGTATGGAAGTGAAACATGGAGGATGATGAACAGTTTGGACAAGAAGAGAACAGAAAGTTTTGAAATGTGGTGCTACAGAAGACTGCTGAAGGTTAAATAGGCGGATCACGTAGATTATGAGAAGGTACTGCACAGAATTGACGAGAAAAGAAATTTTTTACACAACCTGAGTGAAGGAAGGGATTAGTTGGTGGGACAGGTTCTGAGATATCAAGGGATCACCAATTTAGTATTAGAGGAAAGTGTGGAGGGTAAAAATTGTTGGAAGGAGACCAAGAGATGAATACAGTAAGCTGATCCAAAAGGATGTAGGTTGCAGGAGTTATTTGAGAAGAAGAGCGTTGCATAGGATAGAGTAGCAAGGAGAGCGGCATCGAACCAGTCTTCGAACTGAAGGCCACAACAACAACATCAATTATTCAGTGTAGCTAATTCGAATAAAACATTCCCGTATAACAAGTGCCCAATTTTTATTGTTTACATTGATACTGCTGCAAGAATTTATCCCAAACAAACGCTCACAGAACGTATTATACAAAACAAAATGATTAAGTTCAAATTTGATTTCAATAAATTCCATCTCCGACTTAATACACTTTTTTATGAATGCTTCGCTGTAAATGCTTGGATGCTTGGTGTCCTATGACTAACGATTAGTTGACTGGGCGTGTTGTGCTACCCCATCATCTTACTGCGTCACTATTTACTCTCTCATGAAAACGAGCTTCCAGCATTGTAGGAAGAGGTTACTTTGGCTACAAGAATGGGTATGTTCTTCCAGCTTGAGGAGGCACCTGAATATTCTAGTCGTCAGGTGACACATCATCTAAGCCTAACATTCCATGGAAAATAGATAGGCAGAAACGGTCATGTTTCTTGGCCACCAAGGTCCCCGCACCGTACCCTTTCAGATTTCTGCTTGTGGGTATGGCTGAAAGCCGTAGACTACAAAGGAAAAGGTGACACAAAAGGCGAAGTGATCGTTCGGATTATGAATAGGGCTGCTATCATGAAAGAACGCCAAGGCGACCTCGTAAATGCTACACCTGGTATCGTCAAGAAAATTCGCACCGGCAGTGAAGTCGGAGGCAGGACTTCTGAAAACGCAATTTGAACTTAATCATTTGCCTTTCCCTGACAGCTTCTGTACTTGTTTAGGTTACATTCTAACATTTGTATGTCTGTAGCCAATAAAAACGATGCAATTCTGTGACTTACACGTGAAAGAGCACAATCGAACAATAAAACATTTGAACAGAAGTTGTGGACTCGCGTTACAGGAAGTAAATAAAGATTGAACACGTTATATTGAATGTTCTATTAATATTAGTCTGTACTACCACCACCCAAAATAATTTCTACCCTGAACGTCACTTCTGGCAACCCCTACCCTCACTTTTTTTTATGATCTGTTGCTGTTTAATCACATACTTCCAGAAAGAATAGAACTGGCAGAGGCTTAATTGTGACCATGATAAAAGACTAATGGCTTTACAAGTACAGAAAGCAACTGCTTAATCTGTTTTATACATTCTTAATAGTTCCACTCCTGCTATTTAATTTTGACACACGTTCTGCAAATTTCACAGATTTAATTGAAACGAATATAGTCCTCGTTCACTGAATACCAAGCGCAATTGAAAAGCGTGCTGTCAATTTCAGAAAATAGTAGTTCAGAAAAAATAGTAATATCACATTTGAGAGGATTTCATTCAAAAATGCTAAATTAATAAAAAAAATAACGTTATAATTATGCAAAAGTGTGTGGGAGGAAGCGATTTCAGAAGAACGTCGGAAGAGAAATACTGTCTGTTCTTACACGAATGTCAAGTTCAACAAAATTCAATAGAGAAAACGAAAGATTTTCTTTTAAGAAGCTACAGTACCGGCAGATACAAGTCAAGCACCTTTGCATACATGATATCCAAGTTGGCAATATCCGTCTAAATTACTGGTTTTCCAGATATTTCAAACCAAGTAAGAGTTGTCACATGAACAGATAATAAATGTACATGTACCGATCTCCGCAAACGCCGTACGAAACCTTCACAAACGTACATAGTTTTAACAAGTTTATACTGAACCACCTTCATTTTTTTCTGCAGACTCCTAAAAACTCCCACACATGCAGTAAAACTAAAACATCTCCGAGGTAGTCAATCAGTAAAAGAAATGACAATCCTCAAAAGTTTTAACTACACTAGTAAAATGCAGTTTACTTCTTCGATTTATCTCCAAATATAGTCGTCAAAAGGAAGAAAACAACTTATCAGTGAAATAATAACAACACTTTCTGCAAGCCTTAGTAGGCGCCATTATTTCATTATTTCGAGACTGCACAGACTTATTCATTATTTAGTCACCTGATTCAAAACTATTCTATTTTGTAATAAATTTCCCAGCCACAAAGAAAAGCAGTTTCCCTCCACAGCATAAACTTTCTGCAGAACCACTACAAAATACGTGACAGATGGTACTTTTCGTCATTACGCACACTAATAACTTTCTTCCAGTTCCATTTATGTGCAAAGCGTGGGTACAGTGACGTGTTTGCTTCTGTACGAGTGGGTTGTTAATAGAATTTTGTCTGCGGTGTCTCTTCTTTTGGAAACATGTCTGAAAAGAATAGACACCGTTTTGATTCGGCAGCCACTTTGAATCAAGACACAAAGGAATTACAGACATTAGCTGCCACTGGGCATTGGTTTATATCAATGGGGCAAGCTGAAAATTTGTGCCAGACCAGGATTCTAACTCGGACCTCCTACTTATTAGGTAGACGCGCTGGCCACTATCCCATCTGGACACAGTGGTCAGCACGAATTTGCTGACTCCCCTAGCACGCACGCCTCTCCTCAAAAAGGTTCAAATGGCTCTGAGCACTATGGGACATCTAAGGTCATCAGTCCCCTAGACTTAGAACTACGTAAACCTAACTAACCTAAGGACATCACACCATGCCCGAGGCAGGATTCGAACCTGCGACAGTAGCAGCCGCGTGGTTCTGGACTGAAGCGCCTAGAACCGTCTCCCATCAAACCCAAATTCTCAACTTGTACCGCACATGTAGTGCCCCTGCTCATTAGCCCCATTGTTCATGGCATTTTCCCGACTCCCGTAGAGTTCGAGCTTGGTATGCATCTGAACTGAAGGGATCATTGGCCGTCATCGACTGTGTCTGTCCTTTCTGACATGTCCGAAAGAATAATCACCACATACATTATTCGGCGATGACGGCAGAGTAATGAGGCTAATGAACAGGGGCACTACATCAGTAGTGTGTGGTATAATTTGAGAACTTGGGTCTGACAGGAAGCGTGCTAAGGTTATTCATGCAGCTGTGCTGACCCCTGTGTGCAGATGGCGTAGTGGTCAGTGCATCAACCTAATAACAAGGAGATCCAGGATCGAGCACCAGCCTAGTACAAATTTTCAACTTGCCTGATTGATATAAATAAATTCCCGCTGCCAGTTAATGACTTTTATTCCTCTGTGTCTTATCAGAATGTTACTTGCACGTTGTGCTGGAGTTACGCTGACACATGCTGAAACATAGTCGTCGATCATTAAAAGAAAACAGGTACATGGTATTATCTGATCCGCTTATCGCATGTATCTTCCAAGTGTCTACCGCTTACAGAAAGCAATATTTCTTTACAAGTGAAACTCGTTGACTAGCCAACATGTTAAAGATCCCACACACTTGATCAGTATTGTGTTTTGTACGGAATCTCTCTCGTAGACGAACCACAATCCACTAGCATTCTATCAGTTCCCTGAAGTCTCTTCCTGCTCACCTTAGTTGATAATCGCACTTTATATTTCTACAAATTATTTCTACCACCTACTTTTAAAACATTTTGGCTCCCTGACACTACAGTCAAAGGCTGTAACATATTTACCTTTAGTGAAGTGCCCGTTTGGACATTATTAATAGCTCATTGCCTAGTCAGATTTTTCTCAAGATGCGCTAAGGCATAATTATTTATTTTACCAGTTGGCACTCCCTAATAACTGTGTCGTCTGCAAAATGTCCAGGATTGCAGACAATAAAAACCCTTCGTCAATAACATACTGAAGGAGTTGTACGAATCGAAAGGTGGGAGACGTGTTTCTACTTATGAAAGATGATGTCAACTCAAAAATCAAGCCAGTAGCATAAAAGTGGAGCTAGTAGCGCCACTATGAGGATACAAATCTGATTTCTTTAAATAGACGTCGTAAAGGTCGAGAGCGTCCGAGATTGGACGTGGTGAGCTGATGTTACTCAAGAATGCCTTTAAGGCGGCAAAGGCGCCATTATCAACACCTTAGTTTGAACGAGGTCTTGTAATAGGGCTACAAGAAGCTGGATGTTAGTTCTGCGGTACTGTAGAAAGACTTGGCAGGGATGTAGCCAGTAGAGTGCTGCAACGCTCCATGTTTGACCGGTCACGGCTCGCCTGTTGACGGGGGGACCGAGCCGCTCGTGTCCGGCCCCACACCACTCGGCTCGGTCACGTACTCGCCCCATGTCTGATGTCCGGATTCCGGACACGCGGATAACCGAGCATGACCGGTCACCGCTGACGTCTCACCTCCCTCGCCACGGCTCGCTGCTCTGTGCTGTACAAATCCAACGCCTCTCTCTCTCTCTCTTTTAATACGAAAGTAACGTTTCCAAGAACGGGTACGTTACACAGCTAAATTCATAGAGCACTTTCTTTTATAATATTTACTCCCGTCTTCCTAACGTCCAGGAATTTTGTTGTAAATAAAACATTGATCACAAGAGACCAAACTGTGTTAATGTAATGAAATGTAAGCGTCAAATAGTGCACCTGATTATGCGAATGAGTCCACATATCAACTGTCACAGCACATGTGTTATTAATAACTTCCGCAATAACAGAAGGCAATATACTGTTTCGTATTGCATCAGCTTGTTCTTTGACATGTCTGCTTATAGTAGAGGGAAGTGGCATGGCATCTCCCGCGTTAACTTTTCCATAATGCGCACCTAGATGTATTAATTCTTGGCCTAGTTCTCTGAAACCTTCACCGCAAACAGCATGAAAAGGTCTCATATCTTTAGCACACATTGCAACACACTTTGCTGTAATACTATTTTTTATTACTGCCGGTATTCCTGAAGGAGCTGTATCTTTGTGAGGTTTCTTGCAACTGTGTTTCTTTAAAAGAGTGGTTCGCGATTGGAAACAAAATAATGTGGAGCAGTTTATGCACGATACGTACCCAGTAGACGCACTGTTTTCGTCTACAACCACCAAAAGTATGCTCCGTACTTGGCTTTTTAGACCTTCCCGTCTCTTCAACGTGTAAACATTGATTTCAATCTTACGTCTTACTGCACTGGTTTCCTCGCACTGGATGATTGCAGAGAGAGAGAGAGATACCACAAATGAGAAGCCCGTACTGGCTGCAGTCTCACACGGATAATGACACGTGTAATGTGTTTGAAGTTTCGTGCTACGTATTCGGTCTCGGCTTCTATGCTCGGTCACAAGAACTAGTGCGGGCAGCCTATCCAGTTAGGGTGTGCTCGCCCCATCTCGTATTTTGTGCTCGCTTCCTCGGTCATGCAGGACTCTAGTAGCCAGTGTACTTGACTCCTGGCAGCAAAGGCGACGAGAATGTCCGGTCGCAAGAAGGCAGGGCTCCTGACGATCACGTAGCAATACCGACAGGGAAACCTATAGTGTTCGGCGTATGGCTCTGGCACATCGTACTTCATCCGCAACAGCAATCTGCGCAGCAGTTGGCACCACAGTGACACAACGAACTGTTACAAAACGGTTACTGCAAGGACATCTCCGGGCCAGAGGCCCTGCAGCGCGCTTTCCGCTGGCCCAAAACCACCGCCATTTGAGACTTTAGTAGTGTCAAGCGAGAGCTCATTGGAGGACAGGGTGGAGGTCTGCTGTGTTTTGTGATGAAAGCTGGTTCTGCCTCGGCACCGGTGACGGCTATGTATTGGTTACGTGGAGGCCAGTTGAGGGTTTGCAACAGATCTGTCGGCGTACTAGACACACTGGACCTACACCTGGAGTTGTGGTGTAGGGTCCGATTTCGTATGACAGCAGGAGCCCTCTCGTGGTAATCCCAAGCATCTTGACTGCAGATTTGTTCGCCAATATGATGATTCGACCTGTTGTGCTGCAAATTCATCAATAGCATTCCAGGGGGTCTTTCCCAACACAGTAGCTCTCTCCCACATACCACTGTTGTAATCTAGCATACACTACAGAGTATACGATATTGCATTGCCTGTGTTATTCCGAATTATGATGTAATGTTCCTTCGAACAAGCATGCATGTCCAAAGGAACAGGCACTGCGGTGACTACACCCGTTATAAGACACGTGAAATATAAATGGTGACTAACTGAAAACCTCAGCTGCTGACAGGTGTTGTTGATATACCTCGATGTGGACAGCTGAAAATGTGTGCCCCGACCGGGACTCGAACCCGGGATCTCCCGCTTACATGGTAGACGCTCTATCCATCTGAGCCACCGAGACACAGATGAATAGCGCGACTGCAGGGACGTATCCCTTGCACGCTTCCCGTGAGACTCACATTCCCAACTGTCCACAATTCTACATATGTATTGTACCTTATAGACATTCGACCAACCCCTCATTTCTCGCGCAGTCCGCAGCTCGTGGTCGTGCGGTAGCGTTCTCGCTTCCCACGCCCGGGTTCCCGGGTTCGATTCCCGGCGGGGTTAGGGATTTTCTCTGCCTCGTGATGACTGGGTGTTGTGTGATGTCCTTAGGTTAGTTAGGTTTAAGTAGTTCTAAGTTCTAGGGGACTGATGACCATAGATGTTAAGTCCCATAGTGCTCAGAGCCATTTGAACCATTACTCGCGCACGCTTTGGCGATTCCCGTAAGAATTTGGGCAACCTGTGCGCTTTCGCACAGACGAAGGTCAGTGGCTGGGTAGCCTTTAACTATATATACGAAGACAGTAACTTGTTCTCGAAAGAACAGTTACTGTTGATGACCGTACAGTTTTTCCCTGGAATAAATGATGACTAACTGAAAACCTCAGTTGTCCACATCGAGGTATATCAACAACACCTGTCAGCAGCTGAGGTTTTCAGTTAGTCATCATTTATTCCAGGGAAAACAAGTTACTGTCTTCGTGTATACATGAAATATAGTCGCAGTTGCGAATATGGATAGCCATCAGCTGTATAATGGAATGACAACAATGAAAATTTGTGCCGGATCGGGACATGAACCCGGATTTCCCGCTTATAGCGAGTTTTCCCCTTACCCCTTTGTTTTGTTCGTTCTATTTGGTCGTAGCGGACGTCACGTGACATCCGTTGAAGTACGTTGTTTATCTCTTCACTCAGTTTATTTTATTATTATTATTATTACAGAGAGCACCCAACTCTCTGACCAAGCACGCTGAGCTACCGTGCCGGCTACCATTTGGCTATCCGAGCACAACTCACTACAAGACCTAAACTTCCATATGTCGCCAACTATGTGTCTACAACCTGTACTCATACATCCATTATGTATATGCCGATACAGGAGAGACATGCATGCATGTCCGAAGGAATTCGGAATAATACAGGCATTGCAATATTGTGTTTATCCGCCGACACCGGACAAGCGCCTATCAAGTAAAATTTCTCCCCTGTAGGAGAATATACACAATGGATGGGTGAGTACAAGTTGCAGACGCGTGGTTGACAACATATAGAAGTTTAGGTCTGGCCTTGAGTTGTGCTCGGTTGGCCAAATGGCCAAATCTGGCTTCGAGTTGCAGTCCGGCACTAATTTTCATTGTCACCATACCATCATATAACTCATGGCTGTCCATACAGCGAATACATTTCATGTGCTCTGCAGAGTGTCGACATGTACCCTACTCGATCGCCAGATCAGTCTCCAATCAAGCACGTACCAGACTTCATCGGATGGCCGAGCGGTTCTAGGCGCTTCAGTCCGGAACCGCGCTGCTGCTACGGTCGCCGGTTCGAATCCTGCCTCGGGCATGGACGTGTATGTTGTCCTTAGGTTAGTTAGGTTTAGGTAGTTCTAAGTCTAGGGGACTGATGACCTCAGATGTTAAGTCCCATGTGCTTAGAGCCATTTGAACCATTTTGAACTTCATAGGACGACATCTCCAGCTTCATCCACAAACAGCGTTAACCATTCCTATATTGACCAACCGAGTGCAACAGACATGGAACTTCATTCCACAAACTGGCATCCGGTAAATGTAAAACACAATGCATGCACGTTCTGGCGGTTACACCGATTATTAATGTGCCAGCATTACGTATTTGCAACAGCTTATCTCGTGCTTGTATAACCTGTGATCTTGCAATGATAATCATTTACGAGTGTCAACTTTTCATTACTACACATTAATTGTTTTTTGGTGTTGCGATATTCTCCGTCAGAGTATATAAACAGGAACCGTAAACATCACGCCTGCTTGGGCCACATCCGAAATTGCTTCTGTACTAGAGCAATACACCACATGCAAAATACGTGGGGCTTCCGACCTGTCACAGCCATGCTAGATATCCACTAGGAGCAGTTTTTCTGATGTAATCACTGGTATGATAACTGAAATCGTTCAGATGGCTCTGAGCACTATGGGACTTACCATCTGAGGTTAGAACTACTTCAACCTAACCATCCTAAGGACATCACACACATCCATGCCCGAGGCAGGATTCGAACCTGCAACCGTAGCAGCAGCGCAGTTCCGGATTGAAGCTCCTAGAACCGCTCGGCCACAACGGTCAACGTATGATAACTGAAAGGTTCTTGAAAGTCTATAAGACACATCGAAAGTCGTTCGCAAGTCTATTCGTGGTTCTTACAAGTATATATTACACTGTAAAGGAACTTTGTAAGATACCTTTCGTGAAGGACGTTTTATAATATCTTTGAGAGTGTAGTGAGATACTTCGATGTAGTTGATGTGACGCTAAAACCGATCGGTGGTATGATCCAACTTTCCACAGTGTCCTGTGCAAGTCTCTTCATCTCTGCTAACTTCTGCACCATACATTTATTTGAATCTGCTTCCTGTATTCATCTTTTGGCTTCCCCCCACAATTTATACTGTTCACACTTCTCTCCAATATTAAATTCATGATTCTTTGATGTCGCAGAAAGTGCCCTATAAGTCGATCACTTTTTCTAGTCAAATTGTGCCGCAAAGATCTCTTTTCTCCAGTTCGAGTCAGTATCTCTTAATAGTTATCAGATCCAATCTTCAATATTTTTGTGTAGCCCCACATCTCAAAAGCTTCTCTTCTCTCCTTCTCTTTGTTTGTTTATCATCCACGTTTCATTTGCATAAAAGCCTACACCCCACACGACCGATTCCAGAAAAGACTTCCTAACGCTTAAATTTATATTCGATGTTGGAAACTTCATTTCTGAGAAAACTTCCTATTCGTACTGATAACACCTCTTTACTTCTCCCGTCGTCCGTTATTTGGTTGCACACATAGCAAAACTCGTCTACAATTCCTGGCAACTCATTCCGCAATTTAATTCGCACAGCATCACCTGATTGAATCCAATTAGATTATACGTTACTCTTGTTTTAGTTTTGATGATATCGAGGCTAGAAGCAAGGGTGTGGTCGTAGCTTTTGTGATATATCTGTCAACTTATCGGTTCACACATGTTGAATCATATTGTAAAACCGTCGACATGTTGGCCGTCTGAAGGCGCTTGTTGTCAGTACTAGAATACTAACGACCAGTACTGTGACCCCAAAAATAATGTAAGTATTGTTGATGCGTATTGAGCGTGTGAGATCGAGCGCTGACAGTATGACAACATCCTCCGTATAGATGTCTTGACGGAGCTTCATGCGCCAGCCACATGACATTAGCGTGCTCTGTTTATGTTCGTCTTTGTGCATATCATACCTTAGATTCAATTTTTCAAGTAGCCTTTTAACACAAGATAGTTTGAATAGGGCTATGCATGAGTAGTCATTGCATTTACCACTTTAGGACGGTCATTGGAAGATTCAGTATGCCGTTATTTTCTGAATTAATTTTCAACAACTGTATTAGCTTGTTAAATTACTCAGCACTGTGGAAAAACGCTTCTACTTAGAAAATTATGCATTATACGAGTATATATATAACGACTAGTAAGAGGTCTGCTAAAGTCATGTCAGTCTCACCAGACGATCACCAAGCGTAAAAAAATTTATATTAATTACATAGATGTATCCATGCAGGGCAGATATAATTGCTTCACATGCTGCAGCAACAATTATGCTAATTGCATTTGCTGACTTACCGCACTAAAATTCCTGCATACAAATGACCTACCTGTCGCCATAAACCTCAAAGGTACTCCTAAGCGATCATAGATTGCGACTGGGTCTCTGATTACCGTATTTTGATTTGTTTTATGTCGTATGACTATTAATAATAAGTCGTACCAAGCAGGACTCACCCGAAAACAGTTTATGAAATGTTTAGAGTCCGTGGTACTGATTTCAATCAGAAAATTAACATGCGACAGGCATGTCTCTTTTTTCAGCCATTCTCGGGCCCATTTACTCTTTCTTGTAGTTTTCTATTCTTTGCCAGGAATCGCTAGTATAACTGAGGCACACGCCTTCTTATGGGTGTTCAAAAACTTAAACTTGTGAAATCGCGCTGCCAACCTGATAACACTGGTAATTGTATTATTTCTTTATTTTTCAGTCTCAGTTAACACTGACAATTTGGGTGAGTAGGTACTAGTCTCAACCCTTTCCGTTCATTGTCGAACCGTCACCTGATTCGTTCTGATATGATTAATAATGACATTTGTGCACGTTAAACTACTCATAACCAACGTCATACATTCTGCATCTTAATTTAAGTGCTTACTTCACACTAAGAGGATTGTGGCAGAAGTACTTGAGATGCGCCTTCCGCCACATTAAGCTAACGGTTGACTTACTGTGATGCAGACGCCGACATGTGTGATGTAGGCCCTTACATCAAGGCACAAAATGTTTCATGTTGGTTATGAGTATCTCAAAATGTACGAATGTCATTATTAACCGTGTAGGAACCACTCAGATAAGAATTCTATATTTAACGGAGTTGTTCGAAACTGGTGACTGTAACCTAAATTGTGAGTGAAACTGAGTGTGGGACAGAAAAACAAGGAAATAATAGAACTGAATACAACTGCGAATTCTTTTAACAACGCAGTTTTGGAATTCCACAAATATTGGCAATATTACTTATTGTGTGTGGGGGGGGGGGGGTGGAAGAGGAGGAGGAGGGGGGGGCGCTTCACTATATTGAAGCTTCGACAAACTAGTTTTGTCAATAAATACTGTACGTGCGCAGTCTCATCACAACATCGTGTGCGAGGAACGCTTTCGCTGAGAAGTGTAAACATCTCAAGAGCACGCACGGAATCTTAGATCACAGATGACACAGACCTCACATGATGTCATTATATTGAAACCAACATGACGGTCAATTGACTGGTAGTGACGTACCTTTACAGACAACTTCAGGGATACTGCTCAATTTCCTTTTGTCTTAACTATAGTATTTTTGGTGAAGGTTTCTTTATTACAGCGATGAAGTCTTGTTCAGCGTTGGGATGCAACGAAAGGTTATGTGAAAGGAAGTATACTCCGTTACACAGCTAAAGTTTTTTTAAAAACACAAAAAAATTGGCGGACATATTTTTCGAGAGTAAATCAGTGAATTCAGAGGTTGAAGCCAAGGTTATCAAACAGAGGCGTACGGATTTCTATTTGAGAGTATTTCATTGTGTCTACATATTAATAACTGGATGATAATGGTCATTATACATGTAGTTCGTAAAAGAAAAAGGTTGGTCCTCATCTCTAAAACTCAATAAATGACTACGACTTTCGAGACGACACCATGTTAATATCTAATTGACTATAAGAGATTTCTCTGTAACCATCGTTTTCTAATATATTATGCTTTTTATCTTGATACTGTTTGGGTATCTTTACTGGATTTAAAAAAGTCGTAAAACATTAACAATTATTGACAGAAATGGATGCTATTTCTTACAAAAGCATGACAAAACATTTCACATGGCCGAGAAATCTAAATGCTTCCTGCTACACCGGTATTTTGTCGTATACTCTTGTGGAATCAGTGAACTATATACACTGAAGAACTGTGATTCTGCAGTTTGCAAAAAGGAAGAACTATCAATACAGTGTTTCGAACTGTTCGTTACTATTGCATCAGGCCAAATGTATAAGCAGTAACCATTGCATTAACACTGAGAATTTAGGAGAAATGAGTGCTACAGTGTGATACTGGACCTCTCTTCTGAGATCTTGGTTTTGGTGACAAGGCTGATATGTATGCATCCCGATGTAAAGGTTATGTTGAAAGGTGATAATTTGGTATCGAGTTGACGAAGCCAGCGATTGTTAATTCGAAACGAACGTTGCGTAACAAACCTGTAATATAGCCTAATGTTTATATTCAGTCCATATTCAAAGCCCTTTTCATAATAAAAACTGAAACTGCAACGTTAATTCAGAAAACGTATATTAGATAATGGATAATTCTCCAACGAGTATTTTGATGCATATTATGAACATATATCGCACACAAACTACGGAAAATACAAGGGAGGTCTACTACGCGACTTTTACAATAAAACTTTTCACATGTATTGCTGAAAAATGCTTCCTGGCAAACTAATATTGTCTATTTTTCTGTGGAAACAGTGAACTAAATTATTCGAAAGAAAGGACTGTCAGTACAATATTTCAAACTGTTTGCTACCTTTTCTCCTGGCCAAATGGAAAAACATCCCCTTTCTCTGGTTGGATAACTGCGGTAGGTTATGGATATACAGTCATAAAGGTAGCGCCCAATAGAAAGACCTGCACGAGGCTACTGAGCCACACGAAATTATTGTTATTACTGCCGCATTAATAAAAGATTATCGTACTTTTCGAATCTTCTGTATTGTTTTATTCTGCGCAACGCTATTTTCCTCCTTTTAGTCCATTTTCTGGCAAGTTTCTGCAATAGGAAAACGTGCCACATGCATTAACATGATATTGTATTTAAATTTACGTGTTCTATTTGTTTCGGTTCGCACATATGTTGTCTTGTTGGTGTCACAGCTCGACATTTTAATAAATTAATAAATTTCGCGCCTTATTAAAATGTCAATCTGTAGAACCAGCAGGACAGCGTATGTGTGTACCAAAACAAATACAACGCGGAAATGTAAAGGTAGTCATTTTCAGCTGCAGAAAATCGTTTGAAAATACCCTAAACGACAGACATTAGTCGTATACGAATAAAATAAATGCATCTGAAGTACAAAATGCCCCAGTCTTTTGACAAATTTCTTGAGGTGGTGTCCAATATGAGAATATGCATAGCATTAATATTGGGAAATTTTGAAGAATTCAGGTTAATTTTTAGAACTACATGTGTAATATTTAAGCTTCAAGTCGCTCAACCATTAAAATCTGTGCCTGATTTCAGATATAAATGAAAAAAAAAAATGTTAACTGTCGGCTCCCCTTCATATACGGCGCAATGACAGACTGTTGGCTGTTTGCCCTCCGTCACGTGACTTTATATTGGTTTCAAGCGTTTAACATGGCAGAGATAGGAGCGAGACACTTTCTAAAATCTAGTCAAGATGAGCCCTAAAATGCTTGCTTTAAACGCTACGAGCGCTTCATCATCTTCAATACTGTGAAACAAATCTCTTTTACTGCAAGTTCCTCGCTTTCGATATTTCGAAACGTGGTAGTATGGATCAAAACAAGGCAAAAATTGCAAGTAAACATGGGATTTAAAATTTATATTTTAAAAGCTACTAGCATTTATTCACATCCGCTAGTGTGGAAAATACCTCTTCTGCTAAACAACAGCTCACAGCTCTTAAAGTACGCGTTTTAGAGCCCATGTTTACCAGACATTTTTTGGTTCATATGATCGCTCCTGTCATTTCTCTGAATGTTTACTATCCTTCTTGGGACACTCTGTATGTATTCATGGTCTTTTCCGATTTTGCAACCACATTATCCTATTAGAAAGCATAAAACGAGCTTCTTCGAAACTAGTGCAGAAAACGGGAATAAAAAAGGGAATACTTCGGCTGTATCGTTTTAAAAGTAGTGAGATTAGGACAATGACCAGCTGATTAGAAAACTGATTCGCCTTTATTCTCTGCTTTGCAATACATAACATGTTCACAACTTTTACCATTAATAACAATTATTATTATTATTATTATTATCACTTTATTCTCAGTTGTGTGATACATAACATGTTCACATATATTGTTTTTACTATTACTTATTTTTGTTATTATTATTATTATTATTGCTATAATCAGGTAAAATTCCGTAATCAATCACGACATTTACAATATTTTTTTAAAATGTTAAAAACACGACCTATTTTATAAAGAGTGGGCTTAAAGGAAGCAATAAAATAAGCAAATGTGCTTTAGTCGTACATTCCATTATCATGCAAAACAACGTCGTGAGATGCAGTGAAAATGGATAATTTAGGTCCTATGCTAGCCACGTCCTTTAGTACGTGTATTTCTGGAAATCAATAAACTGAATTTTCAGAACTACCGCAAAAACACGGCTATACTGCGACTGTGTCGTTAGAAACATAATGTGATCCGGACACTGACCAGGCAGATTTATTCGCCTTTATTCACAGTTGTGTGACGCATAACACGTTCACACTATATATTATTATTATTATTAATGTAAGCATTATTATTGTTGCTATTAATATGCTGAGGTATAGCTCTGTAATCAATCAAAACATGAAACAATTTTTTGTTGGTTGCTTTGGGGGATTAGGGAAGGAAGGGAAGAAAGTCGGCCGTACCCTTTCACAGAAACTATCCCGGCATTTGCCTGAAGCGATTTAGGGAAATCACGGAAAACTTAACTCAGGATGGCCGGACGTGGATTTGAACCGTCGTCTTCCCGAATGCGAAACAGTGTGCGAACCACTGCGCCACTTCGCTCGGTAAACAATTTTTTTTAAAAGTGTTAAAAACACGTCATACTATATGAACAGGGACAGTAGCTCTAAAGGATTCAATAAAATAAATAGAAGTGGTTTACTTATTCGTTCATTAGAAAAAAAACATTATGAGATGCAGTAGAAGTCGATAATTTGAAAGGTATATTAACCACTCCTTTCTGTACGTGTGCGGTATATACATTCATGGTCAAGCGTAAGCACAAAAAGGGGCGCAGACAGAGACAAGGAATACTCACCGTTGAGCTTGTCTATGGCGCGGTCCGCCACTGACTGATCCGGACACTCGACGAAAGCGTAGCCGCCCCGTTTGACCAGGATGGTGGAGCACGTGAGGTTATGGTCCTGGAACAGCTGCCTCAAGGTCGCCTCGGAGGCATCGGCAGGCAAGTTGCCCACGTAAAGCTTGCTCATCTTCGCCTACTCTTCCTCTGCGTTTACTCTCTCCTGGCAGGTGTGGCAGCGGCACCAGAAACAAACAGGAGACACCGGAGGAGGTGAAAGAGACCAGCTACGTCACAAGTAAACAAACAAAAAAAATTTTCGCCGCTCAGCTAGGCACTGTCACAAGAACACACTGCAGTGGAGCACTAATCGTTGTTTCTGTTCCGAAAGATATCCGCTATATTTCGCTACAAAGTCGTTCCGTACAAAAGTACTACAAAAAAACGACGAAACCGCACACTGTAACTGCACATCAGCGGTCGCTACAAAATAACATTCTCACACTAAGGTATAAAAGAAAAGTGTCCGTAAAAAAATATTGTTCCGCGGTAGCAGTTGCGCCGAAGGGGAACACCTCGGCGGAGCTACGACTAAAAAAAATGCCAGGTGGACGCGCAACAACTGCGCAATGTCATCGGGCACTGCGAAAACGTTTGCCGGGCGCGGCGTGTACATCCGCTGTCCTTGCCTCGCTCGCTACTATGGCAGCGGCCGGAGGCAGCGCTCGGCGTTGACACAGCGGCTCGCGCCGCGCCATTGGCCGGCCTGCGGGTCACGTGACGGCCGGCGATTCCCGCCTACCGGGCCCATTGGGTAGCGGCCGATTAATATTCGGGAGTGCACGCATACGTTTATGCGGGTGCGCGAGGACGCGTACGACAAAAACACGCGCGAGAGGAAGAAGCGGAAGACCGGACCGTCCACAGCGGCAAAGCAGTGAGTCGGAGCACGGCGTCGCCTACACCGGCATCTGTAATGCGCAAGCTACCTTACGTTGGCTGGTGGTGGGCAGTCGTATCTGGCCGTACGCAAGGAAGTGTTATAAGACCTCTGTTGTTCCTAATTTACAGGGTGATTCAGAAAAACTGACATGACGAATCGGGCACACAACAAGGATCAGTAATCTCACACGAACCGGGGGTCGCAAGCTCCACGACAGAGCGCTATAGTCACGTGTGCGCTGGCATCGTCGGAGACGTTTAAATGGGCCGACTTGAATGTCGACATATTCGGCACATCTGCGGTCACGATGGGCCAGTTGCATGGCCATCACGATCAACTGATGTGTGCAATATTTTTTTTTCTTGTGGGGGTATCTGTAGGGATGAAACGCATGTTACATCGGCTGAGGACCTAGTCGGCAGTATTGCTGCGGTAGCAAGATGTCTTTGAGATGCATCAGCTGTCATGGTGGGGGTGCGCTGTTCAATGCAGCATCGATGTCCGGTGTGTCTCGATGCATCTGGACAGAACTTTCAGCATCTCCTGTAGTGGGCGACCATTTGTAGTATGTGACTAAAAAACTGCAACACCATTTAGTAGTCCTGGATGACCCATGCGACCCCCGACTCCAGTGTGGTTACTGATCCTTGTATGCCTGATGTGCCAAGCCGGTTTGTAAACGTTTTTTTTTTTTAATCACCCTGTATCTATGCGATTCAGGAGACAATCTGAGCAACCCTCTTACATTGTTTGCTGATGATGCTGTCATTTAGTGTCTCTTAAAGTCATCACAAGGTCAATACCAGTACTGCAAAATGACTCAGATAAGATATTCGTACGCTGCGAAAAGTGGCAGTTGACGCTAAACAATGGAAAATGTGAAGTCATCCACATGAAAACTAAATCGAAACCGTTAAATTTTTTTTACATGTAGGGTTGTAAAATTACTGTGTACTATCCTAAGTAGGTACGCCCCGATAGCTGAGTGGTCGGCGCGGCGGTCTGTCACGCAAGGGGCCCGGGTTCGATTCCCGGCAGGGTCGGAGATTTTCTCCGCTCAGGGACTGGGTGTTGTGTTGTCCTCATTATTATTTCATCATCATCATCATCAGTGGAAGGCAAGGGGAAACCTCCACTGGAATCACTTCCCTAGATGCTCATGCGGTGGACCTCTCTGACGAGGTTTCCCCCATGACAAGACCTGTCGTAAGGCAAAACACAAAGATCGTAAGTGGGTTTCTCTAGTAGCTTTGGTCAGTAAGATCGTAACCGCGCTACCTCAACGTCAGCTGTGTTCAATACCTATCGCGTGTTACCTCATTTCGATCGCTTTCCACGCGATCAGCGTCTTATTAGATTACCCTATAAAGCGGAAGCGATGAACAGTGTAGAAACTGAGTGTGCATATACAGGGTGAGTCACCTAACATTACCGCTGGATATATTTCGTAAACCACATCAAATAGTGACGAATCGATTCCACAGACCGAGCGTGAGGAGAGGGACTAGTGTAGTTGGTTAATACAAACCATAAAAAAATGCACGGAAGTATGTTTTTTAACACAAACCTACGTTTTTTTTTAAATGGAACCCCGTTAGTTTTGTTAGCACATCTGAACATATAAACAAATACGTAATCAGTGCCGTTTGTTGCATTGTAAAATGTTAATTACATCCGGAGATATTGTAACCTAAAGTTGACGCTTGAGTACCACTCCTCCGCTGTTCGATCGTGTGTATCGGAGAGCACCGAATTACGTAGGGATCCAAAGGGAATGGTGATGGACCTTAGGTACAGAAGAGACTGGAACAGCACATTACGTACCCATGCTAACACCTTTTTATTGGTCTTTTTCACTGACGCACTTGTACATTACCATGAGGGGTGAGGTACACGTTCGATGGGCGTTTCATAGGACGTGGAGGACGCATAAATTGGCCAGCCCGTTCTCCTGATCTTACACCTCTGGACATCTTTCTGTGGGGTACGTTAAAGGAGAATGTGTACCGTGATGTGCCTACAACCCCAGAGGATATGAAACAACGTATTGTGGCAGCCTGTGGCGACATTACACCAGATGTACTGCGGCGTGTATGACATTCCTTACGCCAGAGATTGCAATTGTGTGCAGCAAATGATGGCCACCACATTGAACATCTATTGGCCTGACATGTCGGGACACACTCTATTCCACTCCGTAATTGAAAACGGAAACCACGTGTGTACGTGTACCTCACCCCTCATGGTAATGTACACGTGCGTCAGTGAAAAAGACCAATAAAAAGGAGTTAGCATGTGGACGTAATGTGCTGTTCCAGTCTCTTCTGTGCCTAAGGTCCATCACCGTTCCTTTTGGATCCCTACGTAATTCGGTGCTCTCCGATACACACGATCGAACAGCGGAGGAATGGTACTCAAGCGTCAACTTTAGGTTACAATATCTCCGGATGTAAATAACATTTTACAATGCAACAAACGACACTGATTACGTATTTGTTTATATGTTCAGATGTGCTAACAAAACTAACGGGGTTCCATTTTTAAAAAAAAACGTAGGTTTGTGTTAAAAACATACTTCCGTGCATTTTTGTATGGTTTGTATTAACCAATTACACTAGCCCCTCTCCTCACGTTCGGTCTGTGGAATCGATTCGTCACTATTTGATGTGGTTTACGAAATATATCCAGCGGTAACGTTAGGTGACTAACCCTGTATAAAGAGCCACATAACCCACAGAACGCTTGTGAGATACATAATTATCCTCTCGTTTGTTACTTCAAAACAAACAGTATTTTTAGCAAAATTGAAATTGTCATTGTTTAGTTCAGATTTTGTTTGAAAATGTAACATGAAATAGAGGGATGTTGCAGTAAAAATAAAAAAAATAAAGATTTATCATACAGTGCTAGAAAACGCAATTCCGTAAAACAATTGAAATCAGAAAAGATGCAAAAGAAAAACATATCCAACATTGCTACAATACTTCATCATGGTTATGTAAAATATGTTTCTGTTATTAGAAAACAGCTTTCACAGTTATCAGTTACAACAGGAAACTCTTGCCTCTCATCATGCTGAAGAACGTTGAGTACAAATTAACAATAATAATTGTATAGACTGTTTTGTGTTCGCGCATGTAAGCTGTACTTGCATCAAAAGTAATTGTTTTGGTTCATAAAAGCGCAGAAGTTACACGGGTAGTTAATTTTCTTTACTTGTAAAATGCAATCTTAATTATGCGCAAAGCTAGCAAACAAAAAGCAAAAAAGTTGTCCCGGACCCGTGCGAAAGAACAGATATCAGATCTGCTCCCTCGGACATGTCCGAAAGAACAGATACCATCTTCATACAGACAAGGCTTATCGGCTAAAGATCTTCAGTGCGGATGCACTCACGTTGCTCAAACTCTTACGGGACTCGGTAGATTGACTACTGCGAGTAATAAGTATAGTGAGCACGGGCACTACAAATGTAGTGTGTGGACAGTAAGTTGGAAATGTGGGTCTCACGGGGAGCGTGCCAGAGATAAAAGTCCCTGCAGAAGTAGTAGAAATGAGAACAGCGAGAAACTTAACATCAGTATTGATGGTCACGAAGTCAATGAAGTTAAGGAATTCTGCTGCCTAGGCAGTAAAATAACCACTGACGGACGGAGCAACGAGGACATCAAAAGCAGACTCGCTATGGCCAAAAAGGCATTTCTGGCCAAGAGAAGTCTACTAATATCAAATACCGGCCTTAATTTGAGGAAGAAATTTCTGAGGATGTACGTCTGGAGTACAGCATTGTATGGTAGTGAAACGTGGACTGCGGGAAAACCGGAACAGAAGAGAATCGAAGCATTTGAGATGTGGTGCTATAGACGAATGTTGAAAATTAGGTGGACTGATAAGGTAAGGAATGAGGAGGTTCTACGCAGAATCGGAGAGGAAAGGAATATGTGGAAAACACTGATAAGGAGAAGGGACAGGATGATAGGACATCTGCTAAGACATGAGGGAATTACTTCCATGGTACTAGAGGGAGCTGTAGAGGGCAAAAACTGTAGAGGAAGACAGAGATTGGAATACGTCAAGCAAATAATTGAGGACGTAGGTTGCAAGTGCTACTCTGAGATGAAGAGGTTAGCACAGGAAAGGAATTCGTGGCGGGCCGCATCAAACCAGTCAGTAGACTGATGACCCCCAAAAAAAAAAAAAAAAAAAAAAACAGTCGCACTGTCCTCTCTGTCCTCGACGGCTGTCGGATAGAGCGTCTGCCATGCAAGCAGGAGATCCCGAGTTCGAGTCCCAGTCGGCGCAAACACTTTACACTGTCTCCCTTGATATTTATCAACGCCTGTAAACAGCTAATGGTCTGGATATTGTAATTTCATTCTTCGAGTGCAGCAAGATTACCAATGGTATCTATTCTTTCAGACAGGTACCATCTTCATATACAGTATAGTACGTGGAAAGCACTGAACATGTTAAGAACAGGAATTGCAAAATGTAAAGTAAGCACGGGCCACTCTGAAGATGACCCACGCGAATGTGGAGAAATACAGACATTTGAACATTTGCTCATGTGCCCAAGGATGGAGGCCGGCCACTGTGGCCGTGCGGTTCTAGGCGCTTCAGTCTGGAACCGCGCGCCCGCTACGGTCGCAGGTTCGAATCCTGCCTCGGGAATGGATGTGTGTGATGTCCTTAGGTTTAAGTAGTTCTAAGCCTAGGTGACTGATGACCTCATACGTTAAGTCCCATAGTGCTCAGAGCCATTTGAACCCAAGGATGGAGTTGTTCGCACGGGGGAAGATTTTTGTGCAGTGGCAACATTGACTGAAGATCGATTCGAATTGAGGAGAGAATTAGGAACAAGAGAGGCGATTCTGACACTGAGGCTTCTTATCGAGAAGCAAATAAAGTAAAATAAACCAGAATGAAGGCTTTCACGACCGGTTGACATGGCTGTTTATATACTTTCCGGGATGCGAGGTCGTGGTCCAAGAACTTTTCTGCTCCTTACGTTTCGTCCAGGACTGCGCTGGACTTCCTCAGAGGCGCTGCTCCGCTGTCGGCAAGACTCAGCGGAGCAGCGCCTCTGAGGAAGTCCAGCGCAGTCCTGGACGAAACGTAAGGAGCAGAAAAGTTCTTGGACCACGACCTCGCATCCCGGAAAGTATATAAACAGCCAAAATAAACCAGCTTATGTTGTCTGTCTAGATCTGTACTGTAATGTTATCTGGCAAGAGATGTTCAGAGTGCTGAAGAAAGCAGGTCTAAAATAAAAAGACATGAGGGTGTAGCGTCTGTAAGATTTAAGTGGGTGTAGTAAGGACTTTTCATCAAGAACAAAGGGCAAAAATTACATAAAGCGTGAGGTAAGGATGTGCGCTTTTTTCCTTTATATTGAGTGCTTATATCCAGGAAGCTATAGACCAAGTTTGCGAAGCTACTGGGATCAAAATTAATGGGCAGAATATAGCCATGGTGCGTTACAGAGATGATATAGCTGTGGTCACGGAGACGACAGAAGATCTACAGAAGGTACTCAGCACAATAGAAAGCATTCTCTGTAATCAGTGTGGTACGAGAATAAACAATCGAAATACTAAATTTGTAATATGCAGTACTGAAGAAGAATATGAACCTCTAAAACTAGGAATTGTAATAGAGAAGTTACAAGTGATAACGGAATTTACCTATTCCGGAAGCAGGATCACAGGGGGCGGCAGAAGCAAGACGGAAACTGTGTGTAGAAAATAGCAGGCCAAAACTGCATCTACTTTGAGGAAAAAATCACTCAGAAGAAAGAACATCAGTCTGGAAATAAGGAAACGGATGAAGAAAACATTCGTTTGCTCAGATGTGTGGCTCTATACGAGTGTGAAACTTGGAAAACAAGACAGAAGAAAGACGCAAGTCCTGAAGACTTGTAGCTTCAGAAGGATGACGAAGATCAGTTGAAGAGACAAGGTTATCAACGAAGCGATACTGAGAAGAGTACAGGAAACCAGGTATCCATGGATGTCCACCTGAACAAGAAGAGTCAAACTCGTAGTACACGTTTAAGTCCCGAAAATATCATTGGAACAATAGTAGAAGGAGCTACTGAGGGAAGAAATCGCCGGGGACGACCAGTGATGTAATAAAAAAAAAAGGTTCAAATGGCTCTGAGCACTATGGGACTTTACTGCTGTAGTCATCAGTCCCCTAGAACTTAGAACTACTTAAACCTAACTAACCTAAGGACATCACACATATCAATGCCCGAGGCAGGATTAGAACCTGCGACCGTAGCGGTCGCGCGATTCCAGACTGTAGCGCCTAGAACCGCTCGGCCGCTCTGGACGGCAGTGATGTAATACATGCAGTGGATTAGGATGACGTGGAATGCACTACATACGCGCAAACGATTGGAAAAGAAGATTCACGATCTGTCAAATGACGATCAAATTGGCTTTAGGAATGGTAAAGGCACTGCAGAGAGAGTACTCACCTTAAGCTTAATATCGGAAGCAAGACTGGAAAAAAAAATCAAGACACCTTCATAGCATTTGTCGGTCTACAAAAAGCGTACGACAATGAAAATGGTGTAAAATGTTTGAAATTATCGCAAAAATAGGTGTAAGCTACAGGAAAATACGGGTAATATGTAATATATAAAAGAACCAAGAGAAAACAACAAGTGTGGAAGACCAAGAATGAAGTGTTCTAATTAAAAAGGTTGTAAGACAAGCGTGTAGTCTTCCGCCCTTACTGTTCAATTTATGCATTGAAGAATGAACGACGGAAATAAAAGAAAGGTTAAAAAATGGGATTAAAATTCTGGATAAAAGGATATCAACGATATCATTCGCTGATGACATTGCTATGATCAGTGTAAGTGAAGAAAAATGAGAGGATCTGTTGAATGGAATTAACAATCTAATGAGTACAGAATATGGATCGAGAGTAAATCGAAGAAAGACGAAAGGAATGAGAAGTAGCAGAAATGTGAACAGTGAGAAACTTAACATCAGGAATAGACATCATGAAATACATGAAGTGAAGAAATTCTGCTATATACACTCCTGGAAATGGAAAAAAGAACACATTGACACCGGTGTGTCAGACCCACCATACTTGCTCCGGACACTGCGAGAGGGCTGTACAAGCAATGATCACACGCACGGCACAGCGGACACACCAGGAACCGCGGTGTTGGCCGTCGAATGGCCCTAGCTGCGCAGCATTTGTGCACCGCCGCCGTCAGTGTCAGCCAGTTTGCCGTGGCATACGGAGCTCCATCGCAGTCTTTAATACTGGTAGCATGCCGCGACAGCGTGGACGTGAACCGTATGTGCAGTTGACGGACTTTGAGCGAGGGCGTATAGTGGGCATGCGGGAGGCCGGGTGGACGTACCGCCGAATTGCTCAACACGTGGGGCGTGAGGTCTCCACAGTACATCGATGTTGTCGCCAGTGGTCGGCGGAAGGTGCACGTGCCCGTCGACCTGGGACCGGACCGCAGCGACGCACGGATGCACGCCAAGACCGTAGGATCCTACGCAGTGCCGTAGGGGACCGCACCGCCACTTCCCAGCAAATTAGGGACACTGTTGCTCCTGGGGTATCGGCGAGGACCATTCGCAACCGTCTCCATGAAGCTGGGCTACGGTCCCGCACACCGTTAGGCCGTCTTCCGCTCACGCCCCAACATCGTGCAGCCCGCCTCCAGTGGTGTCGCGACAGGCGTGAATGGAGGGACGAATGGAGACGTGTCGTCTTCAGCGATGAGAGTCGCTTCTGCCATGGTGCCAATGATGGCCGTATGCGTGTTTGGCACCGTGCAGGTGAGCGCCACAATCAGGACTGCATACGACGGAGGCACACAGGGCCAACACCCGGCATCACGATGTGGGGAGCGATCTCCTACACTGGCCGTACACCACTGGTGATCGTCGAGGGGACACTGAATAGTGCACGGTACATCCAAACCATCATCGAACCCATCGTTCTACCATTCCTAGACCGGCAAGGGAACTTGCTGTTCCAACAGGACAATGCACGTCCGCATGTATCCCGTGCCACCCAACGTGCTCTAGAAGGTGTAAGTCAACTACCCTGGCCAGCAAGATCTCCGGATCTGTCCCCCATTGAGCATGTTTGGGACTGGATGAAGCGTCGTCTCACGCGGTCTGCACGTCCAGCACGAACGCTGGTCCAACTGAGGCGCCAGGTGGAAATGGCATGGCAAGCCGTTCCATAGGACTACATCCAGCATCTCTACGATCGTCTCCATGGGAGAACAGCAGCCTGCATTGCTGCGAAAGGTGGATATACACTGTACTAGTGCCGACATTGTGCATGCTCTGTTGCCTGTGTCTATGTGCCTGTGGTTCTGTCAGTGTGATCATGTGATGTATCTGACCCCAGGAATGTGTCAATAAAGTTTCCCCTTCCTGGGACAATGAATTCACGGTGTTCTTATTTCAATTTCCAGGAGTGTAGGAAGCAAAATAACCCATGATGGGTGGAGCAAGGAGGGCATAAGAAGCAGACTAGCACTGGTAGAGAAATCTACTAGTATAAAACTTAGGTCTTAATTTGAGGAAGAAATTTCTGAGAATGTGCGTTTGGAGCATGGAGCATGGAGTATGGTAGTGAACGTGGACTACGGAAAAACCGGAACAGAAGAAAATCGAAACATCTGAGGTCTGGTGCTACGGAAGAACGCTGAAAATTAGATGAAACGATCAGGAAGAAGTGGGGAGGTTCTCCGCAGAATAAATAGAAAACACTGACAGGAAGAAGGGAAGGGTTGATAGGACATCTGTTGAGACGTTAGGGAATAACTGCCGTGGTACTAGAGGGAGCTGTAGAGGGTAAAAACTGTAGAGGAAGACAGAGGCTGGAATACATCTAGCGAATAACTGAGTCCTGTAGCAGGTGTTCGAAGAGATCGTTGTGTCAAGACGGCATCTACGGACACCAGTCACTGAATCCTGACCTCTGTTTTGACTGGACCAGAGATTGGATTCTGCTTACACGTCGCTCAGGGGCTGAAGATGGCGCAATATAGCGCTGAAACTGGTTGCTTAAACAAAATAACAACTGAAAATTTAGACGCCTGAAGTGGTTTTGATTCGAAATTTTATGTTAAACAGCTGTGGTCGTGCAATCACCTGTATTAAGATGGACTTAGAGATTTCCATAAGAGTTCAAGCTTGGTGTGCGACTGCTCTGTAGGAATCCTTGGCCGCAATCGCCGTAATTATATATGTGGTTTCTGTTCTTTCAGACATGTCCGCCGATGTGCCACGTGCAGTGTTCCTTTCTAGTCAAGCCATAGGTCGTCAAAGATAAAACCTGCGGGAGCAGCTGGGACTTGACAAGTTGACACAGTCGAATCTGTGCACTGCATAGATTTTGAGGTCCCGTTTGATTACATTTGTTACGGCTGGCGCTACACTCGTTCTGATGCGATTCAGTGTTCTCCAAGTCTTCCAACTTGATGTATTGGTGCATTGTCAATAGGCATTTCTTGCGAGGCAAGATAGTCCTCCGGGAGTTCATTTAGCTTTGTACCAAGGAATCGCTTGTGGGATCTAAGTCTGCCAGGTTCGCTAGGAGCACCGTGGAGAGGATGGTGCTCATCAAAAGTCTGTCTAAATTTTACTGTAAGTTCATGTGCAGTTCTTCGGGATTCAAGATATGAGAGTCTGGACGTTTTACATCGTTCCCAAGTGGCGTTGGTTTTGTGCATCTTCTTATCAACCTGCATATGTGATTTAGATTTGAGTTGACTTTTCCAGCATACGAGGATCTGGCCCATGTTATGTTATGTTAACCGGGAGCCTAGAAACGACGGAGAGGTTCCGTCCCCGCCGCAGCCGCAGTGGTCCACAACCCCATGACGACTACCGCAGTTCACTTCACCCCTCCGCCGCCCCACACCGAACCCAGGGTTATGCTGCGGTTCGGGCCCCGGTGGACCCCCCAGGGAACGTCTGACACCAGACGAGTGTGACCCCTATGTTTGCGTGGTAATGGTGGTGTACGCGTACGTGGAGAACTTGTTTGCACAGCAATCCTCGACATAGTGTAGCTGAGGCGGAAAAGGGGAACCAGCCCGCATTCGCCGAGGCAGATGGAAAACCGCCTAAAAACCATGCACAGACTGGCCGGCTCACCGGACCTTGACACTAATCCGCCGCGCGGATTCGTGCCGGGGACGGGCGCTCCTTCTCGCCCGGAAATCTGGCCCATACAGGACGCGTATTTTGCCGCTGAAAAGCAAAGTGCTTGGACATTTGTTCTTGACACAGTTTGTCTGCCTCCAAATTTGCTGTTCGCTAGTTATCTTAAGAAGTTTTTACTGTCAGCAACCTTCTGGCGGTTCTTCTCGCATATCATATGTGTGTCAGTGATTTATCCAGCAGAACACCCAGGTATGTTGGTTAGTTCGTATGCTCCAGGATGCTGAAATTCTAGGTGACTTTCAGCTTTCCGTTTGGCTGTTTTGAGCGAATGTGGAAAGCGCTGACTTGTATCTTCGAGGGGTTTGGTTTGAGGGAAAATGTTCAAAGTTGGCTGACCACTCTCTGGAGAAATAAGTATTGATTCTACATAACTTTTTTACCTATTTTTTGTCGTTTTAATAGCCAGCCAGAGGTTACTTTACGAATTAACGAACAAAATGAAATTCGTGCTGGGCACAACGAGCAGATGCACCCTACACTCAAACGCAAAGGGAATGCTTATATCCTATAGTCGCATAGTCTGGACTGACAATTTAGCAAGGGGAGCCCAAGACGTTGGAATCACAGATTTACTTCAAACTTTATACACCTTTAGTAAGCCATTAAGACATAATAATGTGCAAGTAGTAGGGTGCACTACTCTGACAATTGCGAGAAAATCGCAAGAGAACTTTTACGAATCTATTATGTAACTGATGTACTGTGCGTAGGGATTGGACGGTAGAGCTCGTGGTGGGCAAGTGAAATTCTGCCTGCTTAATTGAGTGGTAACGTGCTTGCCTACCATGCAACGGACCCAGGTTAGATTCCCGGCCTTGTGGGAGATTTTCTTCACTCGTGGACTGGGTGTTGTGTTGTCCTTATCACCATTTATGCCGGCAAGGTAGCTTAGCGTGTTCGGTCAGAGGGTTAGTTGCCCTTTGTAATAAAAAGAACTGAGTGAACGAGTCAAAGGTGAACTTGAATGGGTATCATCCGACGTCCGCACTGAACATACGCAATGAACATTAACGAACAAAATGAGATAAAAAAACTGGATAGCGTTCAAAGCTCTTAAGATGAACATATATGAGGCGACGGTTCGACTCCTGCTCAAACTTAATTTTTTATCTATATTTTTTTCATCACTGGTCATATTATTTAATTTATATGACATTTGAGAAGTAATATAATTAAAAAACAACGTATATTTGCATGAAGTTTTAGCGAATTTTATGTTATTTGACTACTTACTAATTCAATTAAATTTAATTGTTAGAATAAAAATATTTATAACTGTTGTTGTTGTTGTTGTGGTCTTCAGTCCTGAGACTGGTTTGATGCAGCTCTCCATGCTACTCTATCCTGTGCAAGCTTCTTCATCTCCCAGTACCTACTGCAACCTACATCTGTCTTAATTTGCTTAATGTATGTATCTCTTGGTCTCCCTATTCGATTTTTACCCTCCACGCTGTCCTCGAATGCTAAATTGGTGATCCCTCGCTGCCTCAGAACATGTCCTATCATCGATCCTTTCTTCTAGTCAAGTTGTGCCACAAATTTCTCTTCTCCCCAGTTCTATTCAGTACTTCCTCATTAGTTACGTGATTACTCATCTAATCTTCAGGATTGTTCTGTAGCTTCACATTTCGAATTATGTTTCACTTCCATACAAATACTTTCAGAAAAGACCTCATGACACTCAAATCTATACTCGATGTTAACAAATTTCTTTTCAGAAACGCTTTCCTCGCCATTGCCAGTCTACATTTTATATCCTCTCCTCTGGGACCATCATCAATTATTTTGCTCCCAAAATAGCAAAACTCATCTACTACTTTAAGTGTCTCATTTCCTAATTCCCACAGCATCACCTGATTTAATTCGACTACATTCCATTACCCTCGTTTTGCTCCTGTCGATATTCATCTTATATCCTTCTAAATCTACATCAATACTCCGCAAGCCACCTGACGGTGTGTGGCGGAGGGTACCTTGAGTACCTCTATCGGTTCTCCCTTCTATTCCAGTCTCGTATTGTTCGTGGAAAGAAGGATTGTCGGTATGCCTCTGTGTGGGCTCTAATCTCTCTGTTTTTATTCTCATGGTCTCTTCGCGAGATATACGTAGGAGGGAGCAATATACTGCTTGACTCTTCGGTGAAGGTTCTTTCAAGACACTGTCCATTCCGTTCAATTGCTCTTCCAGGTTCTTTCCTTTCTATACCAGAATTACAATTTTTTCTTTTGTTTCCTTTACTGCTTACTCAATTTATAACTATCGACCAGTAAATGAAGAAATGCATAGCGTTTTCCTAAAAATGTATGCCTGTCAAGATTTGCGAAATCCCTTATAAGTGCCACCTGGTATGGTACACGGAACTACTTTGCACCTCCACGCTTCGAGCTCCAGCCACAGCCTCATTTGGCAGTTCACAGTCGTAGCGGTGAGACGTTGCTAATGTAGCAAGAACCAAAAGCTCAGGTGCAAATTTTTTGAATATCACAGAATTTGCACTTGTACTACAAAAATGAAGGTCTGAGCTGGAGTCGAACCGACGCCTGATATAAGTGCGTCTTATGAAGCTCGAACGCTACCTACTTGATCACCATGAATTCTAACGTACGGCATCTACGTATAGATAAGTCAGTTATATAATAAACATGTAAAACTGGTGCACCTTGCGACTTGTACATTATGTTGTTTTTAATGGCCTACTAAAGATGTACAAAATTTGGACTAAATCCGTGATCCAAACGTTGTGGCCTCCCCTTGTATGACTCATGTACACCCATGCTCTACATACCACTTTGAAGTGCATGGTGGAGGGTACTGCCCACTATACCAGCCATTAGCGCTTCTTCTAAATCCGTTCAGTTAGGGAGCGCCGGAAAAACAAACTTCTAAGCGCCTCCGTGCACGTCGTTATTAGTCGTATCTGGTCCTTCTCGATCCCTGCAGGAGCGATACGTAGGGAGTTGAAATATTTTCATAGATTAATCAAATAAAGCTGGTTGCTGAAGGTTTTCTCGGGACTGTTTGGGTCTATCATCTAATGCCGGCCTCTTCAGTTTCTTTAGCATCTCTGTCAGATTCTCGCACAGTCAGACAAACCTGTGACCATTCGTGCTGCCCTTCTCTGTACACAATGGCTATCTTCTTTACACATACTTGAGCAATATTTTCGGATGAGTGGCACGAATGATTTGGGGAAACAAAAAAGTTTCGAATGGCTCTGAGCACTATGGGACTTAACTTCTGAGGTCATCAGTCTCCTAGAACTTAGAACTACTTAAACCTAAATAACCTAAGGACATCACACATATCCATGCCCGAGGCAGGATTCGAACCTGCGACCGTAGTGGTCGCGCGGTTCCAGACTGTAGCGCCTAGAACCGCTTGGCCACCCCGGGGCGGCGTAGGTGATATTCACTGGAGACGAAATGGCCATTTCATGATTCGAAGAAGGAACACTGTACTTTTTAGGGAGTAGCGACCAGAACGAGAATGGTGTTGAGCAATAGTGGTTTCTAGAAATCTGAACAACTTTGTTCTCGGTTATGAACCCATTAATGACAGGATCACTTCTATCAAATTGAATGATTCTCCGTGTAAACTCAGTGTCGGCAATCTCTACGCCCCTAGCGCTGCAGCATCGGATGAAGAGATAGAGGAGGTCTATGAGCAAATGGTACGACCACTCAACAAGATCCCTAACAAAGAACGGACAATAATTCAAAGAGTCTTCAATGCTCAAATTGGAGACACTATCGAAAACTCACGCTTACAATCTGTGGTTGGGTCTGATGGTCTAAATGAGGGAAATGACCGCGGCAGGTACTTATTAGATTTCTGCGTGAGTAACGGCTTCACTGCCTGTAATACTACGTTCCATCATCACCCAAGACGACTGTACACTTGGATAACACCTGGTGACAGATTTAGAAACTAGACTGACATCATCCTACTGTGAAGACGTTGGAAGACTTCGGTCTTGGACTGTGAGACCTTTGCTGGAGGCCGGCCGCTGTGGGCGTGCGGTTCTGGCGCTTCAGTCCGGAACCGCGGGACTGCTACGGTCGCAGGTTCGAATCCTGCCTCGGGCATGGGCGTGTGTGCTGTCCTTAGGTTAGTTATGTTTAAGTAGTTCTAAGTTCTAGGGGACTTATGACCTAAGATGTTGAGTCCCATAGTGCTCAGAGCCATTTGAACCATTTTTTTTTTTTGCTGGAGCTGGCTATGGAAGTGATCACAATCTGTTGTCCATCAAAAATCAAAATGCGGATTAAGCTCGAACCCACCAAGATGAGAGGACAAAGACAATTAAAACTCGTAAACAAGAAAGCATCACAAATAGCCGCGCGGAGTGGCCGCACGGTTTGAGGCATCACGTCACGGACTGCGCGGCCCCTCCTGCCGGAGTTCGAGTTCTCCATCGGGCATGGCTGTGTGTGTTGTTCTTAGCATAAGTTAGTTTAAGTAGTGTGTAAGTCTAGGGACTGATAACCTGAGCAGTTTGTTCCCTTAAGAAAACACACAAATTTGAAAATTTTTTGCATCACAAACATGGGACCAAGTGAAGCAGGTCATTTCCTCATCCGACATGAGAACGACCATAAAGTGCAAATCATCACTGGATATCACAGTTCACACTACAACTAATGGAGAAGAGAAGCAATCTGAAGAAAACTGGTATCCACACTACCCAAGATAACGGACGGGTCACACTTCATTAACGGTACCTGTGATCGGATAGAATAACATTATAATCACAATCAAGTACGTGATCCCTTCAAGATAATCAAAAGCATCACCGGTGAATTTAATCTTCGTATGTGGGTGGTAGACTATGAATATGAAAACAAGGAAGAAGCTGTTACGAGGCGCAGTGCAGTGAAAAGTTGTATTCTGGGATTAACAACAGTACGGAAAGTCAAGCAGTTGAGCAACTTGCACTGGAGCCTACAATCTTAAACATTCTTTCATCTTGCAATCTTAAACAGCGAAATAGAGGCCTAGACAATATATCCACCTAACAGGTTTTGTCGAAGGAAAAGGAACTTGTGAACAGATTCTCAACATACGACAAATAATCGAGAAATTGCGGGAGTCCTATGTTCCTGCTTCCTTGACTATGGGAATCCCTTATACATGCCACCTGGTATGGTACACGGAACTACTTTGCACCTCGACGCTTCCAGCTCCAGCCACAGCCTCATTTGGCAGTTCACCGTCGTAGCGGTGAGACGTTGCTAATGTAGCAAGAACCGATAGCTCAGGTGCAAATTTTTTGAATATCACAGAATTTGCACTGACCTCGGGGAAGATCAGTTTGGATTCCGTAGAAATGTTCGACCACGTGAGGCAATACTGAGCCTACGACTTATCTTAGAAGCTAGATTAAGGAAAGGCAAACCTATGTTTCTAGCATTTGTAGACTTAGAGAAAGCTTTTGACAATGTTGACTGGAATGCTCTCTTTCAAATTCTGAAGGTGGCAGGGGTAAAGTACAGGGAGCGAAAGGCTATTTACAATTTGTACAGAAACCAGATGGCAGTTATAAGAGCCGAGCGGGACGAAAGAGAAGCAGTGGTTGGGAAGGGAGTGAGACAGGGTTGTAGCCTATCCCAGATGTTATTCAATCTGTATATTGAGCAAGCAGTAAAGGAAACAAAATAAAAATTCGGAGTAGATATTAAAATCCATGGAGAAGAAATAAAAACTTTAAGGTTCGCCGATGACATTGTAATTCTGTCAGAGACAGCAAAGGACTTGGAAGGGCAGTTGAACGGAATGAACATTGTCGTGAAAGGTGGATATAAGATGAACATCAACAAAAGCAAAACGAGAGTAATGGAATGTAGTCGAATTAAGTCGGGTGATGTTGAGGGAATTAGATTAGGAAATGAGACACTTAAAGCAGTAAAGGAGTTTTGCTATTTGGGGAGCAAAATAACTGATGATGGTCGAAGTAGAGAGGATATAAAATGTAGACTGGCAATGGCAAGGAAAGCGTTTCTGAAGAAGAGAAATTTGTTAACATCGAGTATTGATTTAAGTGTCAGGAAGTCGTTTCTGAAAGTATTTGTATAGAGCGTAGCCATGTATGGAAGTGAAACATGGACGATAACTAGCTTGGACAAGAAGAAAATAGAAGCTTTCGAAATGTGGTGCTACAGAAGAATGCTGAAGATTAGATGGGTAGATCATATAACTAATGAGGAGATATTGAATAGGATTGGGGAGAAGAGAAATTTGTGGCACAACTTAACTAGAAGAAGGGATCGGTTGGTAGGACATGTTCTGAGGCATCAAGGGATCACCAATTTAGTATTGGAGGGCAGCGTGGAGGGAAAAAATCGTAGAGGAAGACCAAGAGATGAATACACTAAACAGATTCAGAAGGATGTAGGTTGCAATAGGTACTGGGAGATGAAGAAGCTTGCACAGGATAGAGTAGCATGGAGAGCTGCATCAAACCAGTCTCAGGACTGAAGACCACATTATGATGATCGATTCTCCCTTTGTAGGTCTGTGCCAAAAGAAGATTTTATCATTCGGAGGAGAAAGTTGATGACTGAGATATCGTGAGAAGATCTCGCAACAAGAAGAAAGTCTTCGTTTTAATGATTCCCTCTCCAACTCCTGTATCATGCCCATGAATCTCTCTCCCCTGTTTCTAGATAATACAAAACGTCCTGCCTTTCTTTGAACTTTCTCGATGTACTCTGTTTATCCTATCTGGTAAGGATTCTACACCGCGCAGCAGTACTCCAAACGAGGACGGACAAGCGTAGTGTATGCAGTCTCTCTAGGAGATATGTTGCATCTAAGTGTTTCACCAAAAAAACGCAATCTTTGGTTCCCCACAACATTTTCTATTTGTTCTTTCCTTTTTATATTGTTCGTAATTGTAATTCCTAAGTATTTAGTTGAATTTTCGGCATTTGGATTTGACTGATTTATCATGTAACCAAAGTTTAACGGATTCCTTTTAGCACTCATACGGATGACCTCACATTTTTCATTATTTAGGGTCACTTGCCAATTTTCGCACCGTATAGGTATCTTTTCTAAATCGTTTTGTAATTGGATTTGATCTTCTAATGACTTTACTAGGCAGTAGGGACAGCATCATCTGCAAACAACCCACGAGGGCTGCTCAGATTGTCTCTTAAACCGTTTATAAAGGCAAAGAACACTAGAGGCCCTTTAACACTGCTTTAGGGAACGCCAGAAATCAATCCTGTTTTACTCGACGACTTTCCGTCAATTTGTCTGTGACATTACTGAGAGGAAATCACGAACCCAGTCGCATAGCTGAGGCGATATTCCGTAAGCTCGCAATATGATAGCAAGCTGCTTTTGAGGTACGGCGTCAAAAGCCTTCTGGAAATCTAGAAATAAGGAATCAATTTCAAATCTCTTGTCGATAGCACTCAACACTTCGTGTGAGTAAACAGCTAGTTGTGTTTCACAAGAAAGATACTTTCTAAATCCGTATTGACTGTGTGTCAATAGACCGCTCTCTTCGAGGTAATTCGTAATGTTAGAACACAATATATGCTCCAAAATCCTGCTGCATATCGACGTTAATGATATGGGCCTATAATTTAGTGGATTACTCCTATTGCCTTTTTGAAGCATTGGTGTGACCTGTGTAACTATCCAGTAGATTAGATTAGATTAGATTAGATTAGTACTTGTTCCATAGATCATGAATACGACACTTCGTAATGATGTGGAACGTGTCAGGTTAATAAAAGGTGTCTATACAAGATATTACATTGGACAAAATATTACATGACACTCAATATTTTTAATTTTTTAATTTTTATTTATTTATTTATTTTTGTGGGGTTGGGAAATTACCCACTACTATATCCAAAAATTCATCTAATGAGTAGAAGGAGTTGCCATTAAGAAATTCTTTTAATTTCCTTTTAAATGCTATATGGCTATCTGTCAGACTTTTGATGCTATTAGGTAAGTGATCAAAGACTTTTGTGGCAGCATAATTTACCCCCTTCTGAACCAAAGTTAGATTTAACCTTGAGTAGTGAAGATCACCCTTTCTCCTAGTGTTGTAGCCATGTACACTGATATTACTTTTGAATTCATTCGGACTGTTAATAACAAATTTCATAAGTGAATATATATATTGTGAGGCTACAGTGAAGATTTCTAGCTCTTTAAATAAGTGTCTGCAGGATGATCTTGGATGAGTTGCAGCAATTATTCTGATTACACGCTTTTACGCAATGAACACTCTTTTACTCAATGATGAGTTACCCCAGAATATGATGCCATACGAAAGCAGAGAATGAAAATAGGCGTGGTAAGCTAATTTACTGAGATGTATATCGCCAAAATTTGCAATGACCCTAATAGCATAAGTAGCTGAACTCAAACGTTTCAGCAGACCCTCAGTGTGTTTTTTCCAGTTCAACCCTTCATCAATGCACACACCTAGAAATTTTGAATATTCTACCTAAGCTACCGATTTGGACATGGATCTTTAAAGCCTTAAAGCCAGACCATCGATGCTTTGGTGTTGGCGCAGGACGCTGCACATGAAATGTGACCATTATTGAGCAACCCATTACGTCCACGCATCTTTCGTGTCAACCAGGAAATTCTCCAATTCTTTGGTCATACCGTGAGAAGATATGGAGAAATCCTAGAGAAAATGATCATTAAAGGGAAGGAGCAAGAGAACGAGGTGAAGAGCAGAGATGTATAGATCGAATTAAGAAGATCTCTGGTATATCTCTTCAGCAGCCTCTAAGAGAAGCTGGTAACCGTGCAGCCTGGAGACGCTCGGTTCATGGGATCACGACGCCCAGCAGTGAGCATAATGACCTGTGATGATAGTGATGATGATTTCAGATTTCCAGAAGGATTCCGTCACCGCCCCTGACTCGCAGCTTCTGATTGAATTGCGTGCCTATAGAGTATCGTCCCATATGTTTCCCTAGATTCATGATTGTCAGAAAGATCCCAGTTCGTGACAATTAACGGACAGTCATCGAGTAAAGCAGAAGTAATATTTGGTGTTCCTCAAGGAAGTTTTATAGGCCCTCTGTTGTCCCTGATCTATGATTCAGCAGATAATCTGAGAAGCCCACTTAGACTTGAGAGGTGGCATGAGCCCCCTCTCATATTTCTATCTTACGGTTTTCCTCTCTAATTGCATGCAGTGAAAAGTCGCTATTCCGTCACACGCGGACTTCCCACGCAGCGTCTCTCGTCACCCGGGTGGTCCGGTGACAGGCGGGCTCTGCTGATCTGGAAAGTGCTAAGCTGACGGGTGTGACGAAGTCGAGTGAATGCTTTGCAGACGCCGACATTGTCAAAAGACACGCCTGGAGGGGTCTGAAGTAGCGGCTGGGCTAGAGGTTCCGTTACTTCGCAGAAACTTAGCGAAAACACTTTCTGGCGGGCTACCAGCGAGGCGTGGGAATGACTTGTGTACCCAGGCAGTTGTGGCGGGAAAATTCCTGCGCTTTCTGCAAAATAGTAACTGTGATTGGCTTGCTCAGGGCATAGCTCCGTGACGTAGCAAAATCAGCGAAGAAATTGGCGCCAAGAATCTCCATTGGTGGAATGGTAGTGCTCCGGCAATAGAGTGGAATTTTCCGCCGGTTTTCGAGTTGCTGATTGGAACGTTTAACCACGGCCACTGTCGTGGGGGCGGGAATGTGGTGTGCTCGGCCTGTACGGGTGCTCTAGGGAGTCGGCTCTCGCCTTTCGGTCGAGGACGTCGAAGCAACCAGCCATCGCCTCCGGTACGCCAGATCGTGTTCTGGCAGTTAAGAAGACAGTTTGGTAATGTATGTCCACAGCACCGGCAGATGGGGATTTTCCTAGGTGATTATCAGAGCTCAGCAGAGCGCGCCTGTTCGTCTTTTTCTAACTTTGTTCTGTCTTGAGTAGCAGCAATTAATGTTGGGTTAGCTGTGTGTCTCTCTTAAGATCTGAGTGGCAAGGAATTGGCTCCACATACAACTTCGTCTTAAACCTCACAATCTAGTTTAGGGACAACTTCACCTTCATAGCGTTTGTTTGAGTATCCAATTTGAGCCAATTTGATGTATTATAAATGTTTCATGTGTTTTTGTTTATTATTTTGTGTTTAGTCTTAATAAAGCATATTGTTATTTTGGACAGAACTTTCATTCTGTTAATCGGTAGAGCAACCCATCATTTCTCACTACGTTAATGAAACCTTCGTTTATTTAACTTATTTATCAAATTAAATTATTGCAGGTGCCAAACTCTTTTCTACTCCACTTGCAGGGTTGATTACAGTCAGTTCGCGTATATTTTTTAATCCATGTGCAACAGCAAAAGTCGGAGTTAGAATAGGGGGGGGGGGGGGGGCTTAGGGCATCATTTACATATGGAGATTCTAGAAGAATTTAGTGTTAAATACACTGCTTGCCCCGGCACCTTGCAGACTGTTTGCAAATAATGCTGTCATTTACTATCATGTAAAGTCATCAGATGACCCAAACGAATTGCAAAATGATTTAGACAATATCTGTCTGGTGAAAAGTGTGGCAGTGGACTCTAAATCATGAAAAGTGTGATGTTATCCAGACGAGCACTGAAAAGAGTGCGCTAAATTCCAGTTACTCGATAAATCACACAAATCTAAATCCAGAAAACTCAACTAAATACTTAGGGATTACTAACACGAATTACTTAAAATGGAACTGTGGGGAAAGCAAACCAAAGAAAGACAGCGATTTATCGGCAGAACACTTACTAAATGCAACACATCTACTAAAGAGACTGCTTCACTACGCTTATCCGCCCTCTTCTCGATTACTGTTGTCAGATGTGGAATGCGCACCAGAAAGACTTGACAGAAGATATCGAAGGGATACCGTTTTATAATATCGCAAAATAAGGGATATAGTGCCACGGATCTGATACACGAAGCCGCGCGTGGTAGCCCCGCGGTCTCGGGCACCTTGTCACGGTTCGCGCGGCTCTCCCCCGTCGGAGGTTCGAGTCCGCCCTCGGGCATGGATTTGTGTGTGTTGTCCTTAGCGTAAGTTAGTGTAAGTTACATTCATTAGTGTGTAAGCCTAGGGACCGATGACCTCAGCAGTTTGGTGTCATAGAAACTTACCACAAGTTTCAAAAGTGATACACGAATTCGAGTGGCAGTAAATGGCATGAAGGCGTTTCTCGCTACGGCAAAACCTCCTGATGAAATTCCAGTAACCAACTTTCTCCTTAGAGTGTGAAAATTCTTGTTGAAATCCACCTACATAGAGAGAATGATCATCATAACGAAATGAGAGAAATCAGAGCTCGCACGGAAAGATTTAAATGTTCGTTTTTCCCGCTCGCTGCTCGAGAGCGGAACGGTAGAGAAACAGTTTAAAGGTGGTTAGATAAACCCTCTGCCAGACACTTAATTGTGAACTACAGACTAATTATGATGTGTGGATACCGAGGTGGTGCTGCACAAAAATATCTTTCAGCAATTTTTTAGCAAATAATTATATAATTTTGTATTTAGTTTGAATAAAAATGAAACATTATTGGAAAAGATTTCTTAACGGAACTATGTTGATAAAACATGTTGCATGCACTAAACTAAATGTACCTTTGGAGTAAATAAATTACGAATTGTGTAAACTTTATAAAAATATTGACCAAATCTGTGTCTTACTGGTTATAGCAGCAACAGTACACTGGTTTTAGTATAATGTAGAAGGAAGAAGAGAGTTTATTTGCTCCTCGTTGACCATTAATAGTGGTCTATGACGTACTACGGTTGTGTTGTGAAGTAGGCACTAGAAGTCCGTTGTTCAGCATGAGCGAGCCGTATGAGTGGCAGATGTGTGAACCAACCATGTTGATGTAACATAATCTGTGTCAGCAATAGACATATGTTGGCTATAACTCTTTTATTTTATTTAACCCCACCCCCCCCAAAAAAAGTCTTGACTTTTAAAATAATCGAACATCCGGGTATAAAAAGGTTCAGACGTCTCATTACTTTACGTATGAGTTAATGTGATAAATATTTGACGTTAAGCATGTAAAAGGAAAAAGTTTCGAAAAGGGCTGAAATTATGTTTAAAGTTTGTTTGAAGTCGCTAAACACTCTTATCATCAAACACCGGATGAGTATAAACTTGGTTATTTGCGCTCCTTTTTAAGAAAACGCCCGATTTTCCACACATTTCAAAGTTAATCACCTCATGTCTCTTGAACTCTGCGGTAGAGTACTGTGCTCCAGTATGGCTAAACAGTAGCCATGTGAACAAAATCGATGTTGAACTTAACAATACCATGCGCATTATTTGAAGAACCGTTAGGTCTACACCTAACATATGGCTACCTGTCCTGAGCCATATATCACCCCCAAAAACGCGACGAGAAGCAGCCTTGATCAGGGAATACAAAAAGATCGAAGCAAACCCGCAATTACCGGTACACATCTATATACCTGATATGAGTATCAGGAGGCTTCGTTCAAGACATCCTCCTCTTGCTCTCGACAGCCTCACTGAGGCTGACATCAACTCTTGGAGAAGAGAATGGCTCCAAAATGTCCCAACAACTTGCCACCTAATGTCTTTTGTTACCGAGGCAGTACCTGTGAGCCGTGGTAAAAATTGTTGTTTTGAAGAGCGCGCCGCAGCGCGTAGTGTTGAAGCAGTCGCCCTCCGTTTCTAACCGTGGCGCCGCTGAGGCAATCGCAGGTTTGGTTTCTCCCTCCGGTGGAAAAGGGGAAAGGTAGCCTGTTCACGTGCATTTAAGGGGCGCTATGGGCTCGCTAAGGGGGAGTCTGGCCAGTTGGTCAGCCGGGTCAGTGTGGGGCAGTCAATGTCTGTCTGTCGTCCGGAGTGCTAGTATGTGTTAGGCTGCCAGTCTGCTCGAGTTCATCTTGAGCGTCGGCGCATGTGAGGTCGCCACGTGAGTCCAGTGGGCTGCGCCGTATAGCGAGGGGGAGTGAACGAGAGCAACAGGAGTCAACCCACGACATCGGGCTGGCCGGCGCGAGCTGCGACGCCGTGAGACGGGAGGTCGGCGCTCCTTCCTGCGGCCGTTGAAGCGGCTGGCAGCGGACGGTTCGGGTGAGCGTTTTGGGGGTGCTGCGCCAGGCCTTCGCCAGAAATCGCAGTTTTTTTAGAATTTAAGTGATTGGAGATATGTCGCTTCATCTACTTGTTAAATTCTACTTTTCTTGGTCAGTCTCTCGTCCCCAGCTTGCTCGTTTCTCCCTAGTCCGCATTTGTTAGGCAGTTATTGTCTGTCTGTCGGTCTGCTGTACGTTAATAGCTGCCTCTGTCATGTTTGTCGGATTCGGTGTTAACGAATTTATTGCTTAAGGTGTAAAGGCCGAATTCTTGAAATATGTTTTTATCTTGCCTATCATCTTGAGAGGCGATATCTGTGTAATGTAGAGCATGTTTGTACATTTTATGTAAGACTGCTTTTCGTGGATTTTTATTTAAATGGTCACTTTAGTATATAAAGTTGCCCCCCTTTCACCGTAAGAGTTTTTTTTTAAAAACAAGTTGCACTTTCGGTGCCAAGTAATTTTTTAATGTGAGTGTTTTGTACCATTTCCATCCCTCCTACGGGGACCATAGTTTATGTGTTTGTGTGAGTTGTTAAAATTTTTAGTTTATCTGATTATAATTTTTAAATCTGTTTTTTTTTAAAGAAAGGGTTTTAGCAATAAAATTTCCATTTGTTGAAAGAAATTTGTTTTCATCAGTTACTTCCTAGCAACTACTTCCACGCTCACATAGTGTGATTAAATGTGTTAATGTTCTTGATGAATAGCTAGTAAATAAAGTAAATTCTTTAAGAAAAGATTTTGAAAGTACATCCACGGTTCACCCTGGTTTGAGCAGCCCCGCAAGATCTTGTCAACTCTGAACCGACTAAGAACTGGGCATGGAAGACTTGCTGAATCACTCTTCAAATGGGGACTGCTATCTTCGCCAGCCTCTGACTGTGGCGCAACTGAGCAGATCACCCAAGACATCAGAGAAGAAAGCAGTGCCAGTGCGTTCAGTGGGGACTTCGAACAAATTCTCACAGCGTCCAAAAATCCATTGAATATGTTGTATCCACGGACCCAACCAACCAACTCGCGCACGCGCGCCCTGACCGTGACATCGCTGGCCACAATTCTACATCTACATCTACATCTACATCCATACTCCGCAAGCCACCTGACGGTGTGTGGCGGAGGGAACCGTCAGTACCTCTATCGGCTCTCCCTTCTATTCCAGTCTCGTATTGTTCGTGGGAAGAAAGATTGTCAGTATGCCCCTGTGTGGGCTCTAATCGCTCTGATTTTATCCTCACGGTCTCTTCGCAAGATATACGTAGGAGGGAGCAATATACTGCTTGACTCTTCGGTGAAGGTATGTTCTCGAAACTTCAACAAAAGCCCGTACCGAGCTACTGAGCGTCTCTCCTGCAGAGTCTTCCACTGGAGTTTATCTATCATCTCCGTAACGCTTTCGCGATTACTAAATGATCCGGTAACGAAGCGCGGTGCTCTCCGTTGGATCTTCTCTATGTCTTGTATCAACCCTATCTGGTACGGATCCCACACTGCTGAGCAGTATTCGAGCAGTGGGCGAACAAGCGTACTGTAACCTACTTCCTTTGTTTTCGGATTGCATTTCCTTAGGATTCTTCCAATGAATCTCAGTCTGGCATCTGCTTTACCGACGATCAACATTATATGATCATTCCATTTTAAATCACTCCTAATTCGTGTCGCGGCCGTCGGCGCCTCAGGGCGTTACCGCCGATGGAAGAGGTCGCGCCACGGCTGAGCCCGGGTCCGCAGCGCCCTCTGCCTTTTGCATACGAGGAGGAGCGCTGGCCTCGAGACGGACTGTCTATTGTCGATTGTCTTTTGCTAGCCTTTCGTGGACTTTATAGCGGAGCCATTGCAGTGTGATATTTGCTATTGTATTCGACCAGGTTCAGTACACGGATTACTCTCGGATATTAGTTGCACTTGTATTGCTGGTGCACGTACCGTCAGAAATAAAGATAAGTTTTCTCTTCATTCTAGCTGACGCAATTCTTGTCATTAATTATTTTTCGGCCAACAGACATAGCTACATCCTGGTCACTACCCACGCTTTATACAATTTGTGGTGGCTGCCCCAAAAGTACCGCCGAGGACCTTGGGTTAGGGAGCCGTCACAAAAGAATATATACAGGCAGAATACGGCGCTGCGGTCGGCAACGCTTATATAAGACATCAAGTGCCTGGCGCACTTGCTACATCGGTTACTGTTGCTACAATGCTACATTATCATGATTCAAGTGAGTTTGACGTGGTGTTATAGTCGGCACACGGGCGATGGGACACAGCATCTCCGAGGTAGCGATGAAGTGGGGATTTTCCCATACGACTATTTACGAGTGTACCGTTAATATCAAGAATCCGGTAAAACATAAAGTTTCCGACATCGCTGCGGTTGGAAAAAGATCCTGCAAGAACGGGTCCAACGACGACTGAAGAGAGTCGTTCAGCGTGACAGAAATGCAACCCTTCGCATATTGCTGCAGATTTCCATCCTGGCCCATCAACAAGTGTCAGCAGGCGAACCATTCAACAAAACATCATCGATATGGGCTTTCGGAGCCAAAGGACCACCCGTGTACCCTTGATGACTGCACGACTCAAAGTTTTACGCCTCGCCTGGCCCCATCAACACCGACATTGGACTGATGATCACTGGAAACATGTTGCTTGGTCAGACAAGTCTCGGTTCAAATTGTATCGAGCGGATGGACGTGTACGGGTATGGAGACGTCATGAATCCGTGGACCCTGGATGTCAGCAGTGGGACTGTTCAAGCTGGTGGAGGCTCTGTAATGGTGTGGGGCGTGTGCAGCTGGAGTGGTATGGGAACCCTGATACGTCTAGAAACGACTCTGACAGGTGACACGTATGTAAGCATCCAATATGATCACCTGCATCCATTCGTGTCCATTGTGGAATTTCAGCAGGACAATGCGATACCCCAAAAGTTTGGAATTAACACAGAGTGGCTCCTGGAACACTCTTCTGTGTGTAAAAATTTCCGCTGCCCAGCAAACTCGCCAGACATAAACATTATTGAGCATATCTGGGATGCCTTGCAACGTGCAGTTCAGGAGAGATCTCCACCCGCTCGTACTCTTACCGATTTAAGGACAGCCTCGCGGAATTCATGGTGTGAATTCTCTCCAGCCCTACTTCAGACATTAATGGAGTCTCCTTTAATTACCGTCTATGGTCACAATTTTTTCCGTTTAACAGATTACCGGTTTCGGGCTTTAATGACCATCATCAGATCTGTCTCATAAAATCAAAGTCCTAATGCACTGCAGTCATAGTGGCATAATCAACTATTAAATGCGGAATCAGCACCAGCATCGTCAAATAAATACAAATCACATCACATGCAAAAGTCATGTTTTCGCGACGATGTCGCAGCTTGTGAAATTAGTGGAGTCCATGCCATATCGTGCTGCGGCACTTGTGCGACCTCGCGGGAGCCCTACACGATAATAGGCAGGTGTACCAGTTTCGTTGGCTCTTCAAATGGCTCTGAAAATGGTTCAAATGGCTCTGAGCACTATGGGACTTAACTTCTAAGGTCATCAGTCCCCTAGAACTTAGAACTACTTAAACCTAACTAACCTAAGGACATCACACACATCCATGCCCGAGGCAGGATTCGAACCTGCGACCGTAGCGGCCGCGCGGTTCCAGACTGTAGCGCCTTTAACCGCTTGGCCACCACGGCCGGCCTTTGGCTCTTCAGTGTAATAATCTCTTTATTGCAGATCTATAATTCCACCACTATGTGGCTGTCATGAGTGCTAAAAACATAAAAGAATACATAAAAATAAGATACATGCATGAATCAAAACATATAGTTATACTGGGCGTTCGGAAATTCCCGTCACAAACTTCCAGGACTTGTACAGGGCCCGGCCGGTGTGGCCGAGTGGTTCTAGGCGCTTCAGTCTGTAACCGCGCGACCGCTACGGTCGCAGGTTCGAATCCTGCCTCGGGCATGGATGTGTGTGACGTCCTTAGGTTAGTTGGGTTCAAGTAGTTCTAAGTTCTGGGGGGACTGATGACCACAGCAATTAAGTCCCATAGTGCTCAGAACCATTTGAACCAATTCCTTCCTCTGATCCAGTCGTTCCCAACCGTTTCTGTGACCATTCCCGTGCAACCAGAAACACCATGTCATCTAAAGTATCCGGACACCCCCCAAAACATACTTTTTTCATATTAGGTGCATTGTGCTGCCACCTAATGCCAGGTACTCCATATCAGTGACCTCAGTAGTCATTAGAGATCGCGAGAGAGCAGAATGGGGCGCTCCGCGGAACTCACGGACTTCGAACGTGGTCAGGTGATTCGGTGTCACTTTTGTCATACGTCTGTACGCGAGATTTCCACACTCCTAAACATCACTAGCTCCACTGTTTCCGGTGTGATAGTGATGTGGAAACGTGAAGGGACACGTACAGCACAAAAGCGCACACTCCGACCTCGTCTGTTGACTGACAGAGACCACCGACAGTTGAAGAGGGTCGTAATGTGTGACAGGCAAACATCTATCTATCCAGACGATCACACAGGAATTCCAAACTGCATCAGGGTCCACTGCAAGTATTATGATACTTACGCGGGAAGTGAGAAAACTTGGATTTTGTGGTCGAGCGGGTTGCTCATAAGCCAAACGACGGCTCGCTTGGTTTAAGGAGCGTAAATATTGGACGATTGAACAGTGGAAAAACGTTGTGTGGAGTGACGAGTCACGGTACACAATGTGGCGATCCGATGGTAGGGTTTTGGTATGGCAAATGCACGGTGAACGTCATCTTCCAGTGTGTGTAGTGCCAACGGTGAAATTCAGAGGCGGTGGTGTTATGGTGTGGTAGTGTTTTTCATGGAGGGGGCTTGCACCCCTAGTTGTTTTGCGTGGCACTATCACAGCACAGGCCTACACTGATGTTTTAAGCACCTTATTGCTTCCCTCCGTTGAAGCGGATATTCGGCGATGGCGACTGCATCTTTCAACACGATCGAGCACCTGTTCATAATGCGCGGCCTGTGGCGGACTGCTTACACGACAATAACATCTATGTAATGAACTGGCCCGCACAGAGGCCTGACCTGAATCCTATAGAACACCTTTAGGAATGTTTGGAACGCCGACATCGTGCCAGGCCTCACCCACCGACATCGACACTTCTCCTGACATTCCACAAGAAATCTTCCAGCACTTGATTGAACGTATGCCTGCGAGGGAGCTGTGGAAGCTGTCATCAAGGATAAGGGTGGGCCAGCATCACATTGAATTCCAGCATTACCGATGGAAGGTGTGATTTTGAGCCAGGTGTCCGGATATTTTTGATCACATAGTGTATTAACTGTTACCCCCGATCCCTCATCATCATCAACGCCTAACTAAACATCAGCGTGAAATACAGGGTGTTACAAAAAGGTACGGCCAACCTTTCAGGAAACATTCCTCACACACAAAGAAAGAAAATATGGTATGTGGACATGTGTCCGGAAACGCTTAATTTCCATGTTAGAGCTCATTTTAGTTTCGTCAGTATGTACTGTACTTCCTCGATTCACCGCCAGTTGGCCCAACTGAAGGAAGGTAATGTTGACTTCGGTGCTTGTGTTGACATGCGACTCATTGCTCTACAAAATGGTTCAAATGGCTCTGAGCACTATGGGACTCAACTGCTGAGGTCATTAGTCCCCTAGAACTTAGAACTAGTTAAACCTAACTAACCTAAGGACATCACAAACATCCATGCCCGAGGCAGGATTCGAACCTGCGACCGTAGCGGTCTTGCGGTTCCAGACTGCAGCGCCTTTAACCGCACGGCCACTTCGGCCGGCCATTGCTCTACAGTACTAGCATCATGCACATCAGTACATAGCATCAACAGGTTAGTGTTCATCACGAACGTGGTTTTGCAGTCAGTGCAATGTTTACAAATGCGGAGTTGGCAGATGGCCATTTGATGTTTGGATTAGCACGGGGCAATAGCCGTGGCGCGGTACGTTTGTATCGAGACAGATTTCCAGAACGAAGGTGTCCCGACAGGAAGACGTTCGAAGCAATTGATCGGCGTCTTAGGGAGCACGGAACATTCCAGCCTATGACTAGCGACTGGGGAAAACCTAGAACGACGAGGACACCTGCATTGCACGAGACAATTCTTCGTGCAGTTGACGATAACCCTAATGTCAGCGTCAGAGAAGTTGCTGCTGTACAAGGTAACGTTGACCACGTCACTGTATGGAGAGTGCTACGGGAGAACCAGTTGTTTCCGTACCATGTACAGCGTGTGCAGGCACTATCAGCAGCTGATTGGCCTCCAAGGGTACACTTCTGCGAATGGTTCATCCGACAATGTGACAATCCTCATTTCAGTGCAAATGTTCTCTTTACGGATGAGGCTTCATTCCAACGTGATCAAAATGTAAATTTTCACAATCAACATGTGTGGGCTGACGAGAATCCGCACGCAATTGTGCAATCACGTCGTCAACACAGATTTTCTGTGAACGTTTGGGCAGGCATTGTTGGTGATGTCTCCATTGGGCCCCATGTTCTTCCACCTACGCTCAATGGAGCACGTTATCATGATTTCCTACGGGACACTCTACGTGTGCTGCTAGAACATGTGCCTTTACAAGTACGACACAACATGTGGTTCATGCACGATGGAGCTCCTGCACATTTCAGTCGAAGTGTTCGTACGCTTCTCAACAACAGATTCGGTGACCGATGGATTGGTGGAGGCGGACCAATTCCATGGCCTACACGCTCTCCTGACCTCAACCCTCTTGACTTTCATTTATGGGGGCATTTGAAAGCTCTTCGTCTACGCATCCCCGGTACCAAACGTAGAGACTCTTCGTGCTCGTAATGTGGACGGCTGTGATACAATACGCCATTCTCCAGGGCTGCATCAGCGCATCAGGGATTCCGTGCGACGGAGGGTGGATGCATGTATCCTCGCTAACGGAGGACATTTTGAACATTTCCTGCAACAAAGTGTTTGAAGTCACGCTGGTACGTTCTGTTGCTGTGTGTATCCATTCCATGATTAATGTGATTTGAAGAGAAGTAATAAAATGAGCTCTAACATGGAAAGTAAGCGTTTCCGGACACATGTCCACATAACATATTTTCTTTCTTTGTGTGTGAGGAATGTTTCCTGAAAGTTTGGCCGTACCTTTTTGTAACACCCTGTATAATTTTCTTTGTAAAACTTCGTTATGAAGATAATATTTGATCTTTTCTATGTGTTTTATTAAATGACTAATGAATCTATCAGAGAATCGGCACTGCCTGTTTCTAACAGCCTTTTTTTATACCATGACTAGCGGACGCGGCAATGCTTCGCCATCTCTAGATATGTATGGGATTTGCATATGCATCCTAAATTCCTTGTCCCCTCTCTCTGGCCACCTTCTCATTCCTCGCCTCTCTCCGTACCACTCCTCTCGCCCCATCTCTCCCTGCGTAACCTCCTACTCTCCCCCTCCCCCTTTTGTCCATCTCCTCCTCTCCCCTCCCTACATCTGTTTCCGTCTGAATGTTCAGTAGATCATCGCGTAAAAATGTGAAGTAAATCCGTCAAGATCTTTTCGAGATTTTTGGTAACAACTTTCCCCTTCATTATTACATATATATTTATCTATACAATATATATTACAAAAATAAAACAATGGAAAATCCATGATGAATTGTAACAATATTATGAAAAGGAAGTTGCTACTCACAATACAGCGGAGATGCTCAGTCGCAGATAGGCGCAACAAAAAGTCTGTCACAAATAAAGTTTTCGGCCAGTAAGGCCCTCATCAAAAATAGTTGACGGATACACACACACACACACACACACACACATACACACACACACATGAAAACGCAACTGTCACACACGATTGCAGTCTCAGGCAACTCAAACCACACTTCCAGTGTATGGGATTGCAGTGTGGTTTCAGTTGCCTGAGATTGCAGTCGTGCGTATGAGTTGAGCTTGCGTGGGTGTTTGTGACAGGAGTTGCAGCTTTCCTTTTCATAATAATATTACAAAAATATATAGCCCATGTCGGTCCGGATATTCATTAGAATATCGTTTATGAATTTGAAGTAAATTGTTCATAACTTTTAGAGATTTGTAGTTACTACGCTTCCCCTTTATATATTACATATATAGGGTGATTCACGAAGATATGCAAATATTTAAATATGTTATTCTACAAATAAAACTACATAAAAAAGTTCTATAAACGTAGGTCCGCAAATGTTTGGTTACGGAGTTACGGCTAATAAAAGATTTTGCCTGAAATTCACCAACTCTGCTAATATGAAGCCATCGCAAAACTGTACGAGGTTAAAGTAAAGCACGATTTCCATTTATTTTGTTGTTAGTCATCTGGTGAATCTAATAAAACATGTCCCAGAACATTCGGAGAGGCAAAGAAGTAATTTCGTAAAATTTTTAATTTATTAATTATTTGGCCCATTTTGTTTTTCAAGTTCCAGGCAACTGCTCAAAGTTTTCAACAGAAGTTGTAGAGAATGTAATTTTGGAATAATGATTGTAATAACGTTAACTAAAACTGTATGAATGTGTCAGATAATCTGCACTAATCTACAAACTACAACAATTACTATGTGGTTTCACTTAAACACACTGTTGTTATTATGGTCTTTCACTGAACAATAAAGGAAACTAACTCGTTTCAAGGTTAGGAAACAACTGTTTTCAACAATGACATACACGTTTCTACAGTCTTAATGGAAAGTAAAAAAAAATACTTGTATAATTATCTTTGCTGCTCTGGATTATCTGGAAAACTACTGCAGATACACGAGAGGGACATGTTCTATTAGATACGCCAGACCAATAACAACAAGAAAGCGTGCTTTACCTTAGCCTCGTACAGTTTTTCGCTGGCTTCATATTAGCGAAGATGCTAAATTCCAGGCAAAATCCTTTATTAGCCGTAATTCTGCAACTGAACATTTGTGGACTTATGTTTACAAGAACTTTTTTCTTTCGTTTTACTTGTAGAATAACACATTAAAATATTTGCATATCTTCGTGAATCATACTGTATATGTATATATTACATACATTTACAAAAATATGTAGCCTATAACTGTCAGAACGTTCATTCAAGCGTCATGTGAAAATTTGTAGTAAATCGATCAAGAACTTTTCGAGATTTTCGGTAACAGCGTTTCCCCTTTATATATTACATGTATAGTTATATATTCTACATGTAATTCTCAAAGTGATTTTTTTGTTATGGAAACATGTGACAGCTGAACTGTCAAACTGAACACAGTTTTTTATTTTCCTTTTCATACTAAAAATACCATTACCATCCACAATTACGAACACACACACACACACACACACACACACACACACACACACACACACACACATAAAACAGCTAAATCGGTCGAGCCATCCTCAAGTTATGATCTTTCACAACTGATTTCAATTTCCGACCTCTCCGGTGAATTTTCCAAAAAAATTTCTTTCATACAAACGTTGTCCTGAGAACTGTGAACACAACAAAGACAAAAATCAACCAGATCTGTCGAGCCGTTCATAACTGACGATATACCTGCGGCAACTGATGTTCGTTTCTGACTTTTACGACGGATTTTCCAAAAATTTTCTATCATACATACTTTGTCCTAACAATACGGAACACAAAAACAAAAAGTCAACCAAATCGGTCAAGCCGTTCTCGGGTGATGATCTTTCATACGTGTGGCAACTGATTTTTATTTAAATGATAATTGATTGAAACCCTCAGCTGCCGACAGGTGTTGTTGATATGCCTCGATTTTTAATTGTCTAAATGAAGCAGTTCTTAAGTTCATCACGAGTGCTACCTGCGACTCCTCCTCAGAAATGAAAGCTAACTCATCTGCTACAAACAAGCTTCCTCCTCACCCATCCTCCTTTAGCGGTACTAGTTTCGCCCATACCCTGCACCCCCATTTAAAATCAAACAAATTGAAACTTTTACAGTATACGAGGGTGGCTTGAAATGTTTTCGGAATCACCACGAGGGGTCAGCGCTAGCGCAACGAATTGCTCACTTGATATTCATTCCACTGTTGCTGTAAACACGTGGCACGTCAGAGAGCTGTGGCAGTGACGTGGCTCTGTTGTTACCCCCCCCCCCCCCCCCCCTCGTAGTGATTTGCGAAGATGGAAAAAAATCGAGATTCGAGCAGTGATAAGTACTTCGTAAAGAAACGTATGAAAGCAAAGGACATTCATGTCGATTTCCAGAAATACACTGGGGGACCCTGCTCCTTCATATTCAACTGTTGCCAAGTGGACAAATGAATTTAAATTTGGTCGGGAGAGCTTAGATGATGATGCCCGCAGTGGTCGGCCAAGATGTGTCACTACTCCAGAAATCATTGCAAAAGTGCGCAAAATGGTCAAGGAGGATCGCCGATTGAAAGTGTGTGAAATTGCTAACGCTTGCCAGATGTCATCTGAAAGGGTGTATCACATTTTAAATGAAGAATTAGAAATGAAAATATTATCTGCAAGATGGGTGCCGCGACTCTTGACGTTGGATCAAAAACACGTGCGCCGGCCGGAGTGGCCGGGCGGTTCTAGGCGTTACAGTCTGGAACCGCGCGACCGCTACGGTCGCTGGTTCGAATCCTGCCTCGGGCATGGATGTGTGTGATGTCCTTAGGTTAGTTAGGTTTAAGTAGTTCTAAGTTCTAGGGGACTGATGACCTCAGAAGTTAAGTCTAGTGCTCAGAGCCATTTTTTGAAAAACCTGTGCCGTCGCCATGGCAAAATTACACGAGCTAAGGTATGAATTGTTGCCCTACCCGCCTCATTCACCTCATATGGCTCCGTCAGACGTCCATCTCTTCCCAAAACTGAAAACTTTTGATGGTGGACGAAAATTCGCTTCAAATGAAGCCGGAGTTGACAACTATTTTGCAGATGTGAAGGAAACTTAGTTTCGAGATGGAATCAAGGCACTGGAACATCGTTAGATCAAGTGTATTAATCTACAAGGAGACTACATTAAAATATAAAAAAGTTGCATTGATGTAAGTACTTTTTTTCTATTCCGTTCCGAGAACTTTTCAAACCACCCTCGTCGTTTGGCCTATTGTTTGTAAATCACTATTCCTTACTTCTAAACTATTAAATATTGGATTATTTCGAGCTGCCAGCGTTCTGTGTCTGATTACTGCTACTAACAACAACAATAATAATAATAACAACAATACAGCATAGTAGCCACTGCATACAGTACATTTCGGCGGATAAGACGACCTTCAGATAAGACGAGGTATAAATTTTCGTCAGAGGATGTAGTTTTACTGTACGCCCGATCTATAAGACCATCCTCAAACTATTAACGGTCTGTAAATTTTGTTTAGAAGAGTGATCATCTGGGTAATAATACGCACACAAGACCTTGAGTATTTCTAAAAGCGTCGTATTGGCTATTCAGTTTTGCGGACATATCCGCTCTGTACCACTAAATAACACGCGAAGCCTACATGAGAACTGTTACGGATTTACCCGTAGAAGCACGTGTCGAATACCGAACTCAAATGTACAGCTAACAAGTATTGCTGTAGGTGGTGTTCTGTGTTCAAACAGTTCGCACTGAAAGTGTAATCGGCGTTAAATTTGTAATGTGTGTGCGCAATTATGGAACAGCAAATAGAAGGAAATACGAACCAAGATTCAAGTTAAAGGTTATAAAACAAGCTAAAGAAACGAACAACTGTGCTTTCGGTGTAACAGAGAAGATTGTAAGAGAGTGGCGAAAGAATGAAGATGCTATTTAAAAAATGCCAAAGAAAAAGTGTTCTATGAGGAGAGGAATAGCTTCCTCACCAGATTTAGAAAATAGCATTGCAGAATGGGCGCAAGAACAGAGGCAGAACTGCTATGTTGTTACAAGAAATATGATTAGGGCTTATGCACTGTAGTGGGCGCGAGCCAATCCAGAGCACGACAAAGAATTTAAAGCAACGGTAGGTTCATTCAGTCGTTTCATGAACAGAAAAAAAATGTGGTAATGCGGCAGAAAAAAATTGCGCAGAAATTACCGAAAGATCTTGACTATAAAGTTACGAGCTTTCTTAAGTTTGCTATTCGTATGAGGCAAAAATACAACTTTCCGCATCGCATATTGGAAATATGGATGAAACACCGATGAACTTCGATATGATATACAATAGCACTGTGGCAACAAAAGGCGTAAAAACCGTTCAAGTCAGAAGTACAGGCCATGAAAAGACTCGCTTTACAGTAGTATTAACATGTATGGCAGCTGGAACAAAGTTTAAACCTATGGTCATTTTCAAGCGGAAAACCATTCCCAAAATAAAACTTCCATCTGGCATTTTCGTGTATTTTCACGAGAAGAGATGAATGGACGAGAATGGTGTGAACTTGTGGTTTTAAAATGTGTGGTAGGGGTGACCAGATGCTCTACGAAATCAACCAAGTTCGTTGGTGAGGGATATGTTTCTCAGTCACGTAACTGAGATTACTGAAAATCACGGACGAAGCAACACTTAAGATTGCTGTTATACCTGGTGGTTGATGATTGAGTAAAAATCGTTTACGAAAGGTGGATGTTTTGTGTGAGATCGTGATCAAATTGTTGGAAAAACGGAAAGTGGAAACAGTGATAAAATCCCTGAAGAAGGGTGGGATTTCCAGAGCTATGGACGCCACTGAGGACGATTGCTATGGGATACTTACGACGAAGCGGAAATCGTTCACAAGGTACACACTGGGACCCTTATGACGAGATTCTCAACAACGAAAATGAGGATGTACCTTAGTAGCTGCTTCCTTAGATGATGATTGTGAGAATTTTGCAGCGTTTTAAATGCGTTGGTGAGTGATTTACTTTATTTTATGATGATTTTGTATTGGTGAGGATCCAAGCCTCCAGATGTTTATAAACTAGGTTAAAAAACTTTTGCAATAAGAACAAATGCTAATTTTGAGGGTATGGAGGGTATGGAAATTAGCAAGCTAACATACTTTGCATACTTTCCCTCTCTGATGTCATACGGATCCCTCTCTGACGTCATACAGAATGATGTTTTGGGGTAACTCGACACTTCGGCAAAAAGTATTCACTGCTCAAAGGAAAGTGGTTAGAATACCGTGTGGGGCTCACAGTAGCACGTCTTGTAGGCCTCGGTTTAAAAGATTAGGATTTCGTACAACAGCGTCACACTACATTTACTCAGTAATGAAATTTGTTCTCAACAAAATGGCCCAGCTTAGAAACAACAGTGACACTCATGATTATAATAACAGAAGAAAGACAGACTTACAATATCCTGTACTTAACCTATCTCTGGCACAGAAAGGGCTAAAATATGCTGCTGTAAAAGTTTTCGATAAATTGCCAGATGAAATCATATCTCCTTGACGACTCGTTCTATACCACAGATGAATTGTCGAACAGAAATAAATAATCTTCGTACAGCCATATTTAAACTGGATGAAGGTGGGACACAGCTGGTATAATTTTTATTAAAAATAAAATTCCTCCAGCTGTACTTAAGATTTTATATTTACGTCGCTACTAGTTTCGACGTTGCGTCAACGCCATCTTCAGGCCCGTACACTTTGATGAAATCAGTTGTGTGTGGCTCAGTCCAGAAGTCTGTGGTGAAACCAACACGTGGAGCACGTGTTGGCAACTTCCATACAAGAGAAAATGCAGAAGATCCTGCGTATTAAAAAAAAAAAAAGACGGGGCGAAGATATGCAACGAAGGCATTTGCAAGATGTGTACAAGAATCGCGAGAATGGGCCTAAAGAGGTGCAAATAACTCGCGAATACACATATACCTGTTAAGACTCGTCAGGCGTATTGCCTCTGATGTTACGGTAGATATTAGCAATTCCTTTTTGTAATGTTTAGCTGGAATCAGTAAAAAAAAAATACTGCTCATAACGTCTTTCTGCGACGCCATTTTGTCAACGGAAAGCGTCGTTATGTTTCCTGTTACAAACAAAACGATTTTTAAAGCGGCATTTCACGGGCACATTCGATGGACCTGCCCCAAATTAGTCAAGTGCGATAGTTGTTTTATCGATATATATTGGTAGCAAAGGAATACAAACGTCTCAAAAATGAGATCGACAGGAAGTGCAAAATGGCTAAGCAGGCATGGCTAGAGGACAAATGTAAGGATGTAGAGGCTTATCTCACTAGGGGTAAGATAGACACTGCCTACAGGAAAATTAAAGAGACCTTTCGAGATAAGAGAAACACTTGCATGAACATCAAGAGCTCAAATGGAAACCCAGTTCTAAGCAAAGAAGGGAAAGCAGAAAGGTGGAAGGAGTATATAGACGTTCTATACAAGGGCGATGTACTTGAGGCCAATATTATGGAAATGGAAGAGGATGTAGATGAAGATGAAATGGGAGATACGATACTGCGTGGAGAGTTTGACAGAGCACTGAAAGACCTGAGTCGAAACAAGGCCCCCGGAGTAGACAACATTCCATTGGAACTACTAACGGCCTTGGGAGAGCCATTCCTGACAAAACTCTACCATCTGGTGAGCAAGATGTATGAAACAGGCGAAATACCCTCAGACTTCAAGAACAATGTAATAATTCCAATCCCAAAGAAAGCAGGTGTTGACAGATGTGAAAATTACCGAACAATCAGTTTAATAAGCCACAGCTGCAAAATACTAACACGAATTCTTTACAAACGAATGGAAAAACTAGTAGAAGCCGACCTCGGGGAAGATCAGTTTGGATTCCGTAGAAATACTGGAACACGTGAGGCAATACTGACCTTACGACTTATCCTAGAAGAAAGATTAAGGAAAGGCAAACCTACGTTTCTAGCATTTGTAGACTTGGAGAAAGCTTTTGACAATGTTGACTGAAATACTCTCTTTCAAATTCTAAAGGTGGCAGGGGTAAAATACAGGGAGCGAAAGGCTGTTTACAATTTGTACAGAAACCAGATGGCCGTTATAAGAGTTGAGGGACATGAAAGGGAAGCAGTGGTTGGGAAGGGAATAAGACAGGGTTGTAGCCTCTCCCCGATGTTATTCAATCTGTATATTGAGCAAGCAGTAAAGGAAACAAAAGAAAAATTCGGAGTAGGTATTAAAATCCATGGAGAAGAAATAAAAACTTTGAGGTTCGCCGATGACATTGTAATTCTGTCAGAGACAGCAAAGGACTTGGAAGAGCAGTTGAACGGAATGGATGGTGTCTTGAAGGGAGGATATAAGATGAACATCAACAAAAGTAAAACGAGGATAATGGAATGTAGTCGAATTAAGTCGGGTGATGTTGAGGGTATTAGATTAGAAAATGAGACACTTAAAGTAGTGAAGGAGTTTTGCTATTTGGGGAGCAAAATAACTGATGATGGTCGAAGTAGAGAGAATATAAAATTTAGACTGGCAATGGCAAGGAAAGCGTTTCTGAAGAAGAGAAATTTGTTAACATCGAGTATAGATTTAAGTGTCAGGAAGTCATTTCTGAAAGTATTTGTATGGAGTGTAGCCATGTATTGAAGTGAAACATGCACGGTAAATAGTTTGGACAAGAAGAGAATAGAAGCTTTCGAAATGTGGTGCTACAGAAGAATGCTGAAGATTAGATGGGTAGATCACATAACAAATGAGGAAGTATTGAATAGGATTGGGGAGAAGAGAAGTTTGTGGCACAACTTGACCAGAAGAAGGGATCGGTTGGTAGGACATGTTCTGAGGCATCAAGGGATCACCAACTTAGTATTGGAGGGCAGCGTGGAGGGTAAAAATCGTAGGGGGAGACCAAGAGATGAATACTATAAGCAGATTCAGAAGGATGTAGGCTGCAGTAGGTACTGGGAGATGAAGCAGCTTGCACAGGATAGAGTAGCATGGAGAGCTGCATCAAACCAGTCTCAGGACTGAAGACCACAACAACAACAACAACATATCGGTAGAGACAATACAACAGGAAAACTAACGAGTACTCCAGCAGCAGCTGAGCAACACTGTTGGGTAATTTCCGAGAATGTTTTCCTATCGAAACCGCGGGCTCCAAAAGGCAGGTATGGAAAGTGCGATTGTAAATCGATCACGCGACTGTGGTGGCGGGCGTTATGAGCATGTTTATAGTGGTCAGCACAGCAACGACAAAAGAAGAGAGTTAAAAAAATGGTTCAAATGGCTCTGAGCACTATGCGACAACTTCTGAGGTCATCAGTCGCCTAGAACTTAGAACTAAGTAAACCTAACTAACCTAATGACATCACACACATCCATGCCCGAAGCAGGATTCGAACCTGCGACCGTAGCGGTCGCTCGGTTCCAGACTGTAGCGCCCAGAACCGCACGGCCACTCCGGCCGGCAAGAAGAGAGTTACTAAAGTATTTGTAATTACAAAGGAAACGTCTTACCTCACTCGTCGTCTATGTCGTCGTCAAGAGAAAGTCCATTTGATGTCTATGCTACGGGAAGCATTCCCTTTTAGCAGTAACCTGGCTAGAATCTGCCAATGTCACGCAAAAATATGGGTAGAGTATCACATGCGTCAACTTTTTCTTGCAACCCTAAGTTATGGACGTACAGATACTGAAACAAGTAGAGTTGGTCTCTTTCTTGGAAGATTTCAGTCATGCCCACGGCCGGTCGATGTTCTGCATGTACACAGTGGGGTCGTCGGAAGACACGAAGTCTACAGAATGGTTGACAAACTCGTGGTTGAATCCTTCTTGTTTCACTGTCTTGTAGGACTGAAAGCTGTCTGTAATCACTTTGCTACCGGGCGGTATAAAGTGCTTTATCAAACCCACTAAAGTTACGTTGTCTCTGGAGAACACACTTACCACAAAGCACTTCCGGGGCTCTCGTCCTAAAGCACCGAATACCCAAATATGTTTGATTTCATTCTTTAAAGGTCGTCTTCCCTGGTTTTTCCTTGTTGCTATGTGCGATTTGTCCACTTCAGCAACTTTACTTCGTCCACCGATCGGTACGCTGTCGTTCGTCGCTAATACATAACACACTTCTCAGCAAAACCCGCGATATTTGTATTGGTAGATAGTTTCCGATGCTGTCGCTTGCTGGGTGTAGTCCCTAATCCAGCAAGATACAAGAATTATGCTGTGCTGGATCGATAGTTTGGAATAGCCACACCATGTATTCTTCCTGATAGTCGTTCGTTTACCACTGTTTGCGCAATGAAATTATAAAGGTATTTCACTGTCAGAACTCTTCTTACGAACTTTTATAGACTTCGCCCCACCGCAGTCTACACAGTCCCTCCTTTCGTCATCAGTTAGTCCATATTTCCGACAAAAATTCAAACAATTTTCTACATTGCATAAGCACGGAATTAGATTCTTCCACGTGAAGAAACGTCTACAATACCAGACATCCCACTCACTACCGACATAAATCGTTTGGGTTTTCCTAGCAACTGTGAAAGGTGGCTACACTGAGCCACAGCGCCAGAGATCGCGCCAGAGAGTTTTGTTCCGCCGCCTCCACTGGCAGTGCTTATTGAGAGGTAGCGGTGTGCAGTGCTTATTGAGAGGTCGTGGTGGAGAGTGCTTGTCGAGATGTACTTAAAATTTCTTATCTTATTGAAGAAGAACCGTGCCAGATGTGTACGTTGAGTCATACTTCACACACAGAACAGCTACACTTGTGTTTGTTGTTTCGTAGGTTTTATAGTTGCTGGGGACTTAATTAATTAATTGTGTTAACGGAAGTTTTGTTCCATGTTTTATGCAGTTGTTTGATGGGCTAGACAGCAGATGTTGTTCTAATGGAGATATTGTAATGATTAGAGTGCTTTTCATCAATATATATGAAGGTAACAAACTCGTTTTTTTTTTCATTATTTCAATGTCTTGAATAATGCGTCATTACAGGTTCAGTCAACAAATTATCTAGCTCGTGTTTTTGTGTTAGAGTGTAATTCTGGTTTTCTTGCGTAATTATAGTGTTTCTATTTTTTTTAATTACTTCAATATAAATTGTACTTAAAATTTCTTATCTTATTGAAGAAGAACCGTGCCAGATGTGTACGTTGAGTCATACTTCACACACAGAACAGCTACACTTGTGTTTGTTGTTTCGTAGGTTTTATAGTTGCTGGGGACTTAATTAATTAATTGTGTTAACGGAAGTTTTGTTTAATTCTTTGTTGTTATTCTATGCAGTCAGATTACGTACAAAAACTAGTCAGGGCCAACCGTTTACGAGACAGCGTAACCGGACTGTCAGCTACTAAAAATTAAAAATATTTGCATAAAAATTTAATTAAGCCCCCATGCACGTGGCGACCGCTGCTTCGGATCGTCTCTTGGAATTCTTCTGATTGTAAAAATAGTAGACAGTAGTATTGTTGTAGTAATTTGTAGTTTAGTAATTGTAGTCTATATTGCATGTGTAGATTTGGTAATGAACATTTGCAGCTGTCTTGTCATTCTTCTGACGGTATTTTTGCAGAATTTAATTTTTGATGTCTTGTATACAGGTCTGACAATTTTTTGCAATTGTGAAGGTTCCAATTGTTCGTTAATCGTGTTTGAGGGAAGCATTTCGTGTGAATGATATTGTTGGTGATAAAGTGTCATTGTGTGTAATTTTTGTATAGGGACGAATTTTGTATAGTTTGTAAATGATTACGCGATCGATGAATAAGGCAAAAATGATGGATAGAGAGAATGACGAAATTGTTCACATGGCGAACTCGCCAACACAGGAGAATTGTAGGATGAATAATGAAGTGGAAAACAATTTAATAAGTCGGGAAAATAGTCCGGAAACAGTTCAAAATTTTTCACAATCAAAAAATTTTCAGAATACGAGATTAACGACAGAAGATATGGAGCAGTTGATGAGTGCAATATTAAATTTGGGGTCACAGTTGGAGTCTGAATTACAAATAGTGGGATCACAAATAGGAACAATTAAAACCGAGATGGAAGCAATGGCAACACGGTTATGCTCACGAATAAGGACATGTTGCAAAAACATGAATGATGAATCAAAGAAAGAAATTAGAGAAGAAGTACAACCGATTTTGAATGCTCACAATAATAGTTTGATTTCAACAGAAATTAGACAAGAGGAACAGGACAGAGAACAGGAAGAAAAAGATCGTGTGATAGTACAAAAATTTTCAGAATTAAATTTACAACGTGCACACGATAAGGAAGAAATACTTGAAAGAATCGAGGAATCCGTACCAAATGACAGAATAAATAACTTAACGCAACAGTGTGAACAGTTAACTACTAAATGTGACCATACCGAAACCCGAGTCGCGACACTTAACGGAAGACGTAAATAAACAGAAAGAACAAATAGGTGACTTATCGGAAAGAGTGGAGGAGATTTCAGATAAATTGACAAATCTTAGTTTAAATGGGGATAGAGATTCAGATGACACAGCTCCATTGCCATTTTCAGAAACTGAAGAGTACCAGAGCATAAATAAACATGTTGAAAATCAGGGAAAATTTAATGAACGCGTTAAAAGGGAAGTGGAGGCATTACGAAAGCAAGTCAAACAAATTGAAGGCGAAATCATAGGAAAAGACAGCAGAAGAAATTTAGAATCACAAATAGCAGAAGGGTTTGAAGAAAGTAATTTGTTTCATTTACGAGATGCAACAAGAGAGCGCCAGGCGCGCGAACTTGACAATAATCGACATTGGGACTGGGACAGACGCGGTAGGTCTTTGTCGCCACGAGGAGAAAACTTTGACTATAAACACTTCTTAACTGTTCGGAAATTTAAGATCTTTCGCAATTCTAAGAACGACGTACATCCATGTTCATGGTTAGCTCAATTTCTGTACGCACTTCCGCCAAATTTGCGACTAAGTCACAAACTGAAATTTATGTGCAGCTATTAAAGTCCTCAGGGGATTCACTACACTAAGTGAATATGTGCCGTAGCGTTCACAGGGCCCCGAGCTGTAGTGGTGCTATTTCCCTTTTAGTTTTCTGCACCGTTGCCTACTCTTTCACTATTCTTTGTATCTATAAAAACAACTCTTCTACTATCCATCTATCTAGACAGTAGGTAAAGAAAAACCGGATATGACTATTTTACCCAAAAGTGACTTCGGAAATTACCGTTTGGACTTACTGTATCTTCAGCAGCATTCATTCGTAGCTTAAACGAAATTTTACCTGTTTATCTTCGTCACAATATTACTTCATATGTTGACGATATTCTTATTACTAAACGTTCTTGGAGTGAGCATAGCAAAATTTTGGATTCATTATTACGTATTTTTGCAAAAGTTGGCATTACAGTGAACTTGGAAAAATCTGAATTTGGTCGTTCTCAGGTGAAATTTCTTGGTCATATTATTTCTACAGAAGGTATTCTTCCTGATCCAGAGAAACTAGACGCTATTCGTAATTATGCTGTTCCTACCACAAAACGTGATGTTCGTAGTTTCCTTGGTGTCTGTAATTTTCTTAGACGCTTTGTTAGATTGGACGATTTGGCCACACCTCGTTTATGTGAACTGTCTGGTAAGAATTCTAATTGGTGTTGGGATGAGGAAGCTCAGTCAGAATTTGAACAACTTCGTGATGCTTTAGTTGCTGCTCCACTTATTTCACACCCGGATTTATCTAAAGATTTTTGTCTGGCGACGGACTCATCATACGAAGGCCTAGGTGCACGCTTATTTCAAGAGACAGAAGAAGACGGCGTTGTAGTACAGAAAACTATTGCATTTGGAAGTCGTGTTCTCTCTAAATCAGAAAAGAATTATTCGATTACGGAACTTGAAGCTTTGGCTGTTGTTTGGGCTTTTACAAAATTTCGGACATTTTTGTTTGGCAGACATACTAAGGTTTACACCGATCATCGAGCTCTGGAATTTCTTTTGTCAACAAAATTCACTCATGGAAGATTGTCACGATGGGCTCTGTACCTACAGGAATTTGATTTTAGTATTGTTTACATACAGGGATCTTCAAATAATATTGCTGATGCTTTATCACGTGCACCTATGGGTTTGAAACAAAGTGCCGAAGAGGAGTGCAAAGAAAACAAGTATTGTTTGATGTATATTCAAGGTGTTGCGTTCGAAAATTTTATTTCGTCTTCGCTCCAGGACATCGCTAAGGAGCAAAATAAGGATCCAATCTGGAAGGACATTAAGGAGAAGTGGAGGAGAAAGGAAAGCGTAGCGATTAGACAGCATTATTTAGTTCGCAATGATATTCTTTTTAAACGAAAATCGGTCGACAACTCTGTTTGGTTAGTTTGTATTCCTGATGAGTGGGTCAATAAATTGATTTGGTACACGCATTTCAGTTATGCACACTTTGGTCCCAGAAAATGCTTTCATAAATTGTGAGAAAATTGTTACTTCAGTAATATGGAAAAACGTATTCGATCTGTTCTTGCCAAATGCAAATTATGTCAAAAGGCTAAGCCGCCAACTATTTCTCACAGAGCACCGTTGTTTCCTATCATTCCATCGAAATTAAAGGACATGGCTGCAGTCGATTTGTTCGGTCCAGTGGTTCGTTCTACTAATGGTTTTGCGTACATTTTCGTAGCAGTGGAACTGACATCAAAATATGTGTGTTTTACACCTTTACGCAAAGCGACAGCTTGTTCAGTATCTAACGCTTTCATCAAACATTTTCTTAAAGAAGTGGGTCATGTTGATAAGGTTATATCAGATAATGGATCACAGTTTCGTTCTAAAATTTGGCTTCGTACTCTACGGCGTCGTAAGATTAAACGAATTTTCGTTTCACTTTTTCACCCTCAATCTAATGCTTCAGAAAGATGGATGAAGGAAATCAATAAATTGTGCCGTCTTTATTGTCATCAGAATCACAGAACATAGGATCAGTATCTTCATATTTTTCAAAACATTCTGAATGAAGTCCCTAATGATTCAACTTCTTTACCGCCTCTATTGATATTAAAAAATAAAGTACCGACAAATTGCATTTCTGAAATCGTTCCTTTTCCGCCTACACGGAAACTGCGGCATTCTGAAGTGGTGAACCTGGCTCTACGAAATATTGCGTCTGCGGCTGCTAGAAGAGAGAAATCAGCTAAGCGTCCTGGTCGTTTAAAAACCTTGTCAGTTGGTCAAAAGGTGTTAATTAAGTCTCATCGTTTGTCTCACAAAGGAAAAGGCTTGTGTCGCAAATTTTTTCTGCTTTATAACGGTCCATATAGGGTTCGCAAAATTATTCATGATAACACTGTCGAAGTAGAAACTCTTAAATCTCGACGCTCTAAGGGAATACATCATATATCAAACGTTAAAATTTTTGTGGAATGACATACTTTTGAGAAACCAACAGTTGTACGTAAACACACGGAGAGTACAAGGATACCGCGCCGTGTTCCGGCGGCGGCACATACTCAAAACAACAGTGAAGTCTGCGCGCCGCTCAAGGCAGTCGTTGACCACAAACAATCACTTCCTACGTCACGCGCCTACAGCTGATCGAGCGCTCAGTGCGAATGCACTGACAGCCGTAAACAAATACATAGTCTAATTTCTCCGATTAAATTCAGTATAAAGCTATAGTGACTTGATAAATTATGTTACTAACGTTCAGTATTTTTCAGGATACGGTTGTATAAAATATTTAAGAACTTCAGGTAAATTCTGTGTGTGTCCGACGTTAAGAGGACTTGCTATCGAGAAATTTTCAGGAAGAATATAATTTCGAAGAAGAAACTAATAAACCAAAAAGGTAACTATTAATTGAGTTTATTTTTCAGGTAACGTATTTCCACTTTGGTACGTACTTTAGACGTAATTTGCTACTCGCGATTACGTGATCATACTTTGTGCTAAATTTTATGTTCTATGAATTTACTTGTGAAGCGACGTGCTTGCGTACATTTGCTGCTTTTGACAATGTTTTATTAATGAACAGGGTTGTTACTTAAGTATGTTATGCATCGCTTGGCTGCACTGCTTTTTCACTGATGTCACTTTTTTTTTAATTATGTGCCTGCTGTGCTTATTTATTTACCTGATTAGTCGTGCTCATATGTTTATGTATGTAAGATATACTTTGTGATTTATCTGCTTGCGCCTTCATGTTTACTTATTAAGATTACATATGAACATTTATTTGCTTACGCTGATACGATGCTAATGACCTGTTTATTATGTAAGATACATATTTGCTGCATTGCGTATGGATTGCATATTTACACATTTCTGCTTGTTGTCATAACTATTCTTTAATTTGGTATATAGAAATGCTGATATACGGTGTACAAACATTGAGTTTAGGTCACACTATGGTATTAATTATTGTTCGCTTGGCAGAGCCTCGTTGTAGGGATTGTGCTGCATCCACTTGTTAACATTCTGTTCTCTACTGGTATATTTACTCCCTATTGCATGTTTTGCTTACGCTTAGTGCCTTATATTTTTAAGATAAGAAAATGAACTACTATAATTCGACGAACGACATTAGTACAAGAAATGTCATAGAAGTCACATGAGCTGGAGGTTTTATGGAAGCTGTATAAATTTATGTTACTAGGAAGGAAGCTAACGACATGACACACCAACACTAGGTTTAGACCATTGACAGTTATTACTCTACATTCTTCGTGAGCAATTGAAATAGCAAGTGACACTTGACACAAAAAATACTCCGCATGTTTGCTTCTGCCATGATTCTTGAAGTGGTGTACACACTGTGAAATATTATGATCATTCACACTCCGTAATCGTACTTAATTACTGAGAGTTCTTCGAACTAAAGTCTGTTAGAGGTCATGTATGCATTTCTTTTATTTAATGATGGACAAGGTAACCAAAATATATTTCATAATTCATAATGAGTAGAAGATTTGGCTCAGGTGGACTACACAGAGGTTGTGTGTGGACATTGTGTCTTCGGATTGCATGGGATGATGAATTGAAGTTTGCACTAGGATTTTATCTGTACTTGTTCGAGAAGACTGACTAGAGGAAAGAGTTGTTATGGAAGTGAAATGATATTGGCGATAAGGTTTATATGTATCGACGTATTGACGAGGTATTATTGAGGTATTGAGATTGTGTGAAGTTGATGATTATTGGAGTTTTGGTGGACAAGAGGTAAGGTAAATGATATTAATGATAAGGTTTATATGTATCGACGTATTCAAGAGGTATTATTGAGGTATTGAGATTGTGTGAAGTTGATGATTATTGGAGTTTTGGTGGATAAGAGGTGAAGTAAGTGAGGAGCATTTTTTTTTTTTTTTTGTCTATATGGAACAAGGAGGATGAAGATGGCAGACTAGAGCACTCACGTAGAAGGAAGATAGTCTACACACAAACTTTGTTAAATCACTAAGCAGTATATACTTTTTTTTGGAGAGAGGAAGCATTTGCATATCTTGGCACACTGACAGTTGTTCAGTTGATTTGGCTTGGCAAACATTGGTCTTGACATGATGACTACGACGTTGACTAACTATTATTGACTGTTATACATTGCTGCCACTACTACTTGATACACAAGTTGAACATCAAATTTTGGACAGAATTGCATTTACACAGTTAACACTATTCAATTACGCAGTAGTACTTAATGTGGATGAAAAATGAGTGAGTGTGTTTTGTGTGTTTTCCTTTCCTAATCCCAAATAATTGGTACCGACCTATCTCCTAAATATTATTTTACTTGTTTGTTGTGGCTTGCACTGACACCCATAAATATTATAGGTTTACTGATATTTGTGCATTTGTAATAGTTAATATGACAATTATCTGATATCATTTGTGTGTTTATTATAATTTGTATGTTTAGTGTAAGAGCATTGAGAATAATTTTGTAAAAGCAATTGTGTGTGCGTTCAAACTGTTGTTCACACCTGCACCTGTTCAACATTGATGTGGGACACTTAGAAATGTTTAATTTCTGCTGATGAACTGTGTGATTAGTGATAGTGAATATTATGGACTGTTACTTGCACTTTTTCTACATGATTGGTGCCACTAGGACATGTTTAATTTCTGTTGATAAACTCTGATGAACAGTGTGATTAGTGATAGTGAATATTATGGACTGCTGTCTGCACCTGTTCAACATTGCTGGGTGCCACTGATGGACTGCTTCTACTGAAATGTTGTCACTTGTTGCTGTAGCACCTGCTCAACATTACTGGGTGCCACTGATGGACTGCTTCTACAGAGATGATGTCACTTGTTGCTGTCTGCACCTGTGCAACATTACTGGGTGCCACTGATGAACTGCATCTATTGAAATAATGTCACTTGTTGGTGTCTGCACCTGTTCAACATTGCTGGGTGCCACTGATGGAACTGCTTCTATTGAAAAGATGTCACTTGTTGCTGTAGCAGCTGTTCAACATTGCTGGGTGCAACTGATGGAACTGATTCTACTGAGATGATGTCACTTGTTGGTGTCTGCACCTGCTCAACATTGCTGGGTGCCACTGATGGACTGCTTCTACTGAGATGATGTCACTTGTTGCTGTCTGCACCTGTGCAACATTACTGGGTGCCACTGATGGACGGCATCTATTGAAATAATGTCACTTGTTGGTGTCTGCACTTGCTCAACATTGCTGGGTGCCACTGTTGGAACTGTTTCTACTGAAATGATGTTACTTCTTGCTGTTTGCACCTGTTGACCATTGCTGGGTGCTACTGCTGGAACTATCAACTACTTGTTTTTTTTTTTTTTTTTGAATAATTAAAAGCATTTTATGTGAACATTTGCATAAACTGATTTTTTTGTGTATTGTGTAAACTATTATGTAAAGTCACATGCATGAAAGAATTTGTATTGCTTACTGTATTTTATATATTAGGTTATTGAAAGGTCAGTGCAAAGCCAAATTTTATCTAGTTATGGGATATTTACATATTAATATTATCTTTTATTTTTGTCTGTATTTCTTTTAGGGCGAATTTGGTGGTATTTTCACCACCAATGCTGGCAAAAATACCATCAAATTCTAGCCTGTGGAGGAGGGGCATATGAAAGGTGGCTACACTGAGCCACAGCACCAGAGATCGCGCCAGAGAGTTTTGTTCCGCCGCCTCCACTGGCAGTGCTTATTGAGAAGTAGCGGTGTGCAGTGCTTATTGAGAGGTCGTGGTGGAGAGTGCTTGTCGAGATGTTGTAGTAGGAAGTGCTTGTTCCATGTTTTATGCAGTTGTTTGATGGGCTAGACAGCAGATGTTGTTCTAATGGAGATATTGTAATGATTAGAGTGCTTTTCATCAATATATATGAAGGTAACAAACGCGCTTTTTTTTCATTATTTCAATGTCTTGAATAATGCGTCATTACAGGTTCAGTCAACAAAGCATCTGGCTCGTGTTCTTGTGTTAGAGTGTAATTCTGGTTTTCTTGCGTAATTATAGTGTTTCTATTTTTTTAATTACTTCAATACTTAAAATTTCTTATCTTATTGAAGAAGAACCGTGCCAGATGTGTACGTTGAGTCATACTTCACACACAGAACAGCTACACTTGTGTTTGTTGTTTCGTAGGTTTTATAGTTGCTGGGGACTTAATTAATTAATTGTGTTAACGGAAGTTTTGTTTCATTCTTTGTTGTTATTCTATGCAGTCAGATTGCGTACAAAAACTAGTCAGGGCCAACCGTTTACGAGACAGCGTAACCGGACTGTCAGCTACTAAAAATTAAAAATATTTGCATAAAAATTTAATTAAGCCCCCATGCAACTGATAAATAATTTATCATAACGCCACCACAGTCGCGTGATCGATTTAGAATCGCACGTTCGATATATACCGTTTGCAGACGGTGGCTTCGATAGGCAAACATTCTTGGAAATTACCCACAGCTGCGTAGGGGAAGCAGTCAGAGCGGGCCAGGGCTGCTGGAGTGCACGTTACTCTTCCTGTTTTACTGTCCATGTTAATACACATCGGTAAGACAAATATCGCACTAGACTAATTTGGGACCGATCCATCGAATGAATGTATGAAATGCCGCTTTAAAAATAATTTTGTTTGTAAACGTGATCAGTAGTAATTGTTTGGGCTCATTCGATCTACAAACTGGAAAACGAAATTGCAGATATCTGCTGAAATATCACAGAAAATGAGCCAGGCGGCTCTTCGGAGAGCCGTGCTATACAGTGTGAAGAAAAATTCGCGCACTCGTGCTTCGCAGCGCGATTTGATTTTAACACGGAAGCTAAAACAGCTTAGGTCTAACCCGCCACTGCCCGCACCAAAACTAAGGTTTGCGCGCGATTACTCACATACAAACAATACAAAATTGTTGTTGTTGTGGTCTTCAGTCCTGAGACTGGTTTGATGCAGCTCTCCATGCTACTCTATCCTGTGCAAGCTTCTTCATCTCCCAGTACCTACTGCAACCTACATCCTTCTGAATCTGCTTAGTGTATTCATCTCTTGGTCTCCCCCTACGATTTTTACCCTCCACGCTGCCCTCCAATACTAAATTGGTAAGCCCTTGATGCCTCAGAACATGTCCTACCAACCGATCCCTACTTCTGGTCAAGTTGTGCCACAAACTTCTCTTCTCCCCAATCCTATTCAATACTTCCTCATTAGTTATGTGATCTACCCATCTAATCTTCAGCATTCTTCTGTAGCACCACATTTCGAAAGCTTCTATTCTCTTCTTGTCCAAACTATTTACCGTCCATGTTTCACTTCCATACATGGCTACACTCCATACAAATATTTTCAGAAATGACTTCCTCGACACTTAAATCTATACTCGATGTTAACAAATTTCTCTTCTTCAGAAACGCTTTCCTTGCCATTGCCAGTCTACATTTTATATCCTCTCTACTTCGACCATCATCAGTTATTTTGCTTCCCAAATAGCAAAACTCCTTTACTACTTTAAGTGTCTCATTTCCTAATCTAATACCCTCAGCATCACCCGACTTAATTCGACTACATTCCATTATCCTCGTTTTGCTTTTGTTGATGTTCATCTTATATCCTCCCTTCAAGACACCATCCATTCCATTCAACTGCTCTTCCAACTCCTTTGCTGTCTCTGACAGAATTACAATGTCATCGGCGAACCTCAAAGTTTTTATTTCTTTTCCATGGATTTTAATGCCTACTCCGAACTTTTCTTTTGTTTCCTTTACTGCTTGCTCAATATACAGATTGAATAACATCGGGGAGGGGCTACAACCCTGTCTTACTCCCTTCCCAACCACTGCTTCCCTTTCATGTCCCTCGACTCTTATGACTGCCATCTGCTTTCTGTACAAATTGTAAATAGCCTTTCGCTCCCTGTATTTTACCCCTGCTACCTTTAGAATCTGAAAGAGAGTATTCCAGTCAACATTGTCAAAAGCTTTCTCTAAGTCTACAAATGCTAGAAACGTAGGTTTGCCTTTCCTTAATCTTTCTTCCAAGATAAGTCGTAAGGTCAGTATTGCCTCACGTGTTCCAGTATTTCTACGGAATCCAAACTGATCTTCCCCGAGGTCGGCTTCTACTAGTTTTTCCATTCGTCTGTAAAGAATACGTGTTAGTATTTTGCAGCTGTGGCTTATTAAACTGATTGTTCGGTAATTTTCACATCTGTCAACACCTGCTTTCTTTGGGATTGTAATTATTATATTCTTCTTGAAGTCTGAGGGTATTTCGCCTGTTTCATACATCTTGCTCACCAGATAATACAAAATTATCTCTCACAAAATCAGCATTCGGTGATTCATGAATTAGATCGTTTTTTAGTACATGCGTGCACTAAAATGTAGGCTAATATGATTTCTGCATTTGTAATCGCTCTCTGCACTATTGTAAACATGTTACTACTATACTGGAATCGGTAACCGGAATTGACCTATATAGAAGGTCAGTTCTAGTTACAGATTCCAAGTTTTGTTATAAACCGCAGTAGTTTTAAAGAGCAATTACAAATGTAATAAATGTCGTGTGACTAGGGACTCCCGTCGGGTAGACCGTTCGCCGGGTGCAAGTCTTTCGATTTGACGCCACTTCGGCGACTTGCGCGTCGATGGGGAGGAAATGATGATGATTAGGACAACACAACACCCAGTCCCTCAGCGGAGAAAATCTCCGGCCCAGCCGGGGATCGAAGCCGGGCCCTTAGGATTGACATTCTGTCGCGCTGACCACTCAGCTACCGGGGGCGGACATTACAAATATAGAAATGGTATTGCGTTTCAGTGCATACAACTGCAAAAATAATTACATATGGATGGAGCGGTTGGAATCTATGAATTTACCTACATAGGTTAATTCCTTATTTTTTGTAGATATTCGTTTGTCATATACTGGCTTTTCTTTTAGAATTTAGTGTGTTGGTTTCTCCACTTTTTACGCTGATGTTTCGTATTTGTTGTCATTCATTTAATTTTTCCGTTTTTCTGATACAATTTAGTTTCTCCCCACCCAAGACCCCCACTTTCCTGCGCTTCTCCCGTTAGAATCAATAATTATTACAAAATTAACGCCATTTTATAACAATATGACTTCACCATGTGCTTTACTGCAATTCAATTTAAAGGTTGTCTGTGCTTTTCTAGTCGCATAAATTACGAGGGCACTTCTTAACAGCCGGCCGAAGTGGCCGTGCGGTTAAAGGCGCTGCAGTCTGGTCGCAGGTTCGAATCCTGCCTGGGCATGGTTGTTTGTGATGTCCTTAGGTTAGTTAGGTTTAACTAGTTCTAAGTTCTAGGGGAGTAATGACCTCAGAAGTTGAGTCCCATAGTGCTCAGAGCCATTTGAACACTTCTTAACAGACACGAAAATTTGTTTTTAATTCTAGTTCTTAATTATTTTCGTTATCTTCAGTTCGTTTCAATATAATTCACGGATAAGTAAATAACTGTGTGAATGTGGCTGTAGTTTTATCGTATGCTACATTCGTTTCTTTACGAGTATGATCCGTTAATTTCATAGATTGCCTATACGTAGCGTCTTTAGCTTAAGTAAGACGTCATTGCTGAATGCCGACGAGTGGAATCGGGCACTAGAATTTATCCCATATTTCGGGCAGTAAATGGACGTTAAAGACTGGAAATCTGGCAACACTGTAATTACGTGAACGGTTACTAACTCTGTCAGGAGGTAGCAGAAATGCTGGGCAGTTGGCGGAATGGAAAGTCTTTTGGGTTAGCGCGCATGAGGTCGTAGGTTCGGTTCGAGGTAGAGGCTTATTTGTTTTTGTGTGGAACGGCATCTAACGTCTTAACCGTTATACAGCGATTACAGTCGGTCTTCTACAAAGCATTTGCACTTACGTATTATAAGCATAGAAACGGAAATACAATCGTTTTCATTGGTCAGCGTTTAAAGAAACCTTTTGTTTCACACCGCTGCATCTACTAGATTCCAAACTTGTTTTGTGTGCACCCTCCCCGAGTGGTCCCATCGTTTAATACCACGTATTATTCTTGCCACGTTCATGTCCATTACACTATGTTAGGGCCTCAAGTCACCAGTAGGGCAAGCAAAGCGCTTTGCAAGTAATTTCGATGGGGCCATTAGGGGAGGATACCCAGAAAACAGGTTTGGAATCTAGTAGAGGCAGTGGCGCGCCCACGGCGTGCAGAATGCTTCTTTAAAAGCTGACCAATGAATACGACTGTATTTCTATTTATGCGTTCATGGTACGTAATAAACGTTTTGTAGAAGACCCGTAGTAATCACCATATGACCATTAAGATGCCAAATACCGTGCCACCCAGACTACTTTTCGCAAATAAAAACAAATAAGGCTCAACCCCGAATCGAACCCTTACCCCCTGCAGGCTAACCGAAAACGCTCTCCGCTGCACCAAGGGCACACCACAGCTCTGTGTAATGACAGAGATAGTTACCTTAAATGTGATCACAGTGTTGTCAGATTTCCTATCCTTAACGTCCATTTGCTGCCCGAAATATGCGCAGGACGAAATTTTGTGAAAGGCACTTTTTTATTGCCCGTACATGAGGGACCGCGCTGCGAAGTCCGAGTGTACGAATTTTTCTTCACTCTGTATATAAGAAAATAGCAATCTTACTTTGTCAACATATCTACTCTTCACAACAGAATTGCTGTCGTTATACTGTCATGATAAAATAACAATAATCAAAAGCAGAATAACTTTTTCACAGAGCCAAGAACAATAAAATACTGCTGCTACGGTTACTTCTACTAAAAACTGATATACAGATTCATTTAGGGCTATAGTAACCGGTAGTTATTAATAAGACATGATTTGCAACTACTTCGTTCCAAACATAAACAGTACGTGCAACATTTTATGGAAAGGTATATTACCATCAAAAGCAATGTTTATGAAACGTCGCAGACCTTGAACACGAGCGCCGAGACACATCGGTGACGCCACATTGTTTGTGTCAGTGGTGAAACACTGTTTGTGCTAGTGAAGAAACCTGGAATCTTTTATAACGCACCAAAGATCTTTCTTTGTCAAAACATGACACCTGGCGATCTAACATATTTCGTATTGAACTAAGCGAAAATAGAAGGCCAGAAAAAGTTACTGCGCGGCCACTTTGAGAATCAACTTGGTACAGAAAACCACACATATCTCATTACTTCGGTTTCCTGGTTATTTTAGGCAAAACACACTACTATTATTTGTGATAGGCTATAGCAAATACAATATACACAAAGGTCCAGAAATAACCGTAGCTGATGATGTCAGCCAGAAAACGAAATGACTACAAGAGATAATTTCGGTACTGTGAGAATGCGTGTTACCTTTAATATGGTACGGCAAAGCAGGTTTAACGTGTGGCTGTCAAATTGCGAACAAACGAATGCAACGCAAATTGTCAAGAGTGGTTGCTATGTTGTTTCCAAAGAACACAAATAAGACACCCACAGAAAAAAACGTTTGTATAGAGACTGAATACCATAGAGAGGCAACACCGCCATCAGGGTGAAGCAAATTGTATAACCCCTCGGCATGTTTTTGGATGTCAAAACAAAGGGACACGGTACATGACAGTGCAAAAGGAAATGACGAAACCTAGCCTAAAATAATAAATTCACGCAAAGCTAAGCACATGAAAATTCTTTGTGGTATACCACAAATGAACAAAACCAGCAACAGATAATATCTTCAAACGTTATGCCGAAGAAATGTAACATGTTAGTAGCTATACTGCTTTTCAACGTGCAGTTATACACTGCGCAAACTTTAGGCATGATATTGAAACGAAATTCGTCAACTACATATCTTACAAGCTCGCACATGTACCATCTCGCTTTTAAAACAACCACAGAATGACTAGTGACTAAAATGGTGAAGCCACAACTATTTTCGACTGGCGTTCGTCAGAAATTAGTCACGTGACGTCCAACTCTCGTTAATTTTGAGAGAATTTATTTTATTTTGTTGTTTCCGTACTGTAACTTGCGTATTATGACAGTACGCTATTTCTGGCACGGCACATCGAAGTTCTGTTACGTCATTGCGGGCACCATTTGTTATGATTACACTACTGGCCATTAAAATTGCTACACCAAGAAGAAATGCAGATGATAAACGGGTATTCATTGGACAAATATATTATACTAGAACTGACATGTGATTACATTTTCACGCAATTTAGGTGCATAGATCCTGAGAAATCAGTACCAAGAACAATCACATCTGGCCGTAATAACTGCCTCGATACGCCTGGGCATTGAGTCAAACAGAGCTTGGATGGCGTGTACAGGTACAGCTGCCCACGCAGCTTCAACACGATACCACAGTTCATCAAGAGTAGTGACTGGCGTATTGTGACGAGCCAGTTGCTCGGCCACCATTGACCAGACGTTTCCAATTGGTGAGAGATCTGGAGAATGTGCTGGCCAGGGCAGCAGTCGAACATTTTCTGTATCCAGAAAGGCCCGTACAGGACCTGCAACATGCGGTCGTGCATTATCCTGCTGAAATGTAGGGTTTCGCGGGGATCAAATGAAGGGTAGAGCCACGGGTCGTAACACATCTGAAATGTAACGTCCACTGTTCAAAGTGCCGTCAATGCGGACAAGAGGTGACCGAGACGTGTAACCAATGGCACCCCATACCATCAATCCAGGTGAAACGCCAGTATGGCGATGACGAATACACGCTTCCAATGTGCGTTCACCGCGATGTCGCCAAACACGGATGCGACCATCGTGATGCTGTAAACAGAACCTGGATTCATCAGAAAAAATGACGTTTTGCCATTCGTGCACCCAGGTTCGTCGTCGAGTACACCATCGCAGGCGCTCCTGTCTGTGATGCAGCGCCAAGGGTAACCGCAGCCACAGTCTCCGAGCTGATAGTCCGTGCTGCTGCAAACGTCGTCGAACTGTTCGTGCAGTTGATTGCTGTCTTGAAACGTCCTCATCTGTTGACTCTGAGATCGAGACGTGGCTGCACGATCCGTTACAGCCGTGCGGATAAGATGTCTGTCATCTCGACTGCTAGTGATACGAGGTCGTTGGGATCCGGCACGGCGTTCCGTATTACCCTCCTGAACCCACCGATTCCATATTCTGCTAACAGTCATTGGATCTCGACCAACGCGAGAAACAATGTCGCGATACGATAAACCGCAATCGCGATAGGCTGCAATCCGACCTTTATCAAAGCCTGAAACGTGATGGTAGGCATTTGTCCTCCTCATCACAACAACGTTTCACCAGGCACCGCCGGTCATCTGCTGTTTGTGTATGAGAAATCGGTTAGAAACTTTCGTCATGTCAGTACGTTGTAGGTGTCGCCACCGGCGCCAACCTTGTGTGAATGTTCTGAAAAGCTAATCATTAGCATGTCACAGCATCTTCTACCTGCCGGTTAAATTTCGCATCTGTAGCACGTCATCTTCGTGGTGTAGCAATTTTAATGGCCAGTAGTGTACATGCCAGTTAAGGACACATCAACTGTAAAAGTCTTTAGGAGATTCTAAAAGAAACGGCAATAATTTTCGGAACTATAACCGATCGCTGTGGTCATGCTTTTAGAGATGTGCAATAGGGAAATCGAAGGAAGTATGGTCGCGTCCTAGTCCATGTCTTTCTTCTTCGCCTTCGCGTTTGTAAACACTCTGGAACTCTATTATTCATGTAACAGAATTGTATTCTGCAACGTTCGATGTTATCTGCGTATAAGAGCGTGCTCAGGAGCGATTTCATTCGGATCAAAAAACGAAAGATGGCGCTGCTGTGAATGAATCTACCAGGAATGACATCTATATTCTGTGACACATATTTGACCATTTTTTAAAGAATATTTCGAGATTTCAAAGGGTGTGGTTGGGCAGGAATCTAATTTGGCTAAAAATGGTTCAAATGGCTCTGAGCACTATGCGACTTAACTTCTGAGGTCATCAGTCCCCTAGAACTTAGAACTACTTAAACCTAACTAACCTAAGGACATCACACACATCCATGCCCGAGGCAGGATTCGAACCTGCGACCGTAGCAGTCCCGCGGTGCCGGACTGCGCGCCTAGAACCACTAGACCACCGCGGCCGGCAATCTAATTTCTGCGAGTGAAATGAACAGCAATAACATTTATATTCTTGCATGTCACAAACACTTGGCTGTTGAAATTTACGAGAGTGTGGATAGGAAGGAACGTAAGACCGCAGGTTGAACTGCTGAGAATGAAACGAGAAGCAATCATCTGTATAGTGTTGTCTGCCACAAATATTGAACTGCCATCGGATCCTACACAACGCTTTATTACATTTGACGGTCACGGCTAACATCACACCACACAGCAAACAATTCACGCCACGTGACCGATTTCCGAACACCAGCTTCACGCGCCAGTACTTCCTCATTCTAGTCACTCGTATACAGTTACTTCCGAAAGCATGGTGGATAATACACTGGCGCCAAAAAATAAAGCAACTGTGGAGTGCGTCCTGTAAGACCTTCAGTACACACACCATCAGATTATTTGACTTGTCGCTCTAACGAAGTAGGCGAGTGTCCGCAATATGTCTCGTGGTCTTATCGTGGCGTGTTTATCTTCTGCCGTTAGGTCAGACGATAAAAATGCCACTTGCACGCTTAGAGTAGCAGATTGACGGTGACCAACTTTAAACAGAACCTGATTAATTTTCACGCACATTTATTAAAATAATACCAAGCATAAAAATTACTTAACTTGGTTCTGGATGCTACTTACAATTGAAAATCTGAAGTTCCTTTGGTATTGGCACGTTAATCTTATTCTCACATATATCTCCGATACTTGATAAAAGTGTCTATACATTTATCTTCATGACTATGTACAGGAATATGGTAATCTTATTAGGTGCTGACTGAAACTTGACTATAGACTGGTACAGTAAAATGCAGACTGGTACATACTGGTGCAGACAAATGCAGACTGACTAATCGGAGGTCTGTACACTCATTGTAATACCTCGCGCGTTCATGTATCACTGCGCGAGTGTGATCCGCGAGGAGAAAAGGTTCTACGTTAGTAGCAGTCTCATTGGCTGCGTTACATACTAATACGCGGATCGGCGGAAACAGAATTTGGTCCGTCTCTAAGGCAGCGCCATCTCGTAGTGCGGAGATGGACGAGCGCTGCGCCTGCGCTGTTGTGCTTAGCGGGGCGCGCTCTAGTGGGAAAGTTGTGTACGCGCTGACTACGCGGAACTATGTACACAACAGCAACAAACGTATATCTTGCAAGGTTGCATTTATCTTGCCACAGAACAGTACAAACAGGTGACAGTAAAGTAGAAACGATATAAAGAGTACAGAAAGTAAACAACTGCAATATCCATGAAGGTAGACAAAACTGTTCTTCATTTTCTTCCAACTTAACGGATTTACACACACTTTTTCCGACAACTGGTTAATTTTCTCAGTGTGGGTGTGACCACGTCTGGCATCAATACAGGCCTGACAACGACGGGGCATGCTGTGAATAAGGTCATCAGTCTGTTGAGGCAAACCAATTCTTCCTGCAGAGGTGCTCGCAAGTCTCGGATAGTGATTGGCGGATGCTTATGTGAAGCAACCCATCTCTATAGCGCATCCCAAAACGCCCTATGGGATTCAATTTGGAAGAGTGAGCAAGCCAACCTCGCGTGCATTGTCTTCCATTTCCAAGAAAACATCAATCAGCCGTGCTCTATGAGATCGAGCATTACATTCCACCAATACGAAGTCTGGGCCCACAGCAGCTTGCAACAACCGCACATGAGGTATGAAGCTCTCGTCACGACACCTAACAGCAGTTAAACCTTGCCGATTCACTCGTACAATTTCATGAAGAGATGTTCGAATGGCCAACATGATCCCTGCCCATACCATAGGGCAGGGCTTCCCAACCTTTTCAGCTGGCGGACCCCTTCTTCAGTCGAAAATCCATGGCGGACCCCTAACCAGTCAAGAACACAGTAACTTTATCTTTCAGGGCGAAACCCACGGGAACTGAAAGCTTTTTAATGCAAGTGCCATGTTCCAAATGACCCCCCCCCCCCCCAAAGTATGAATAGTCTTTGGTTTAGAGATGAATGAAAACAACTTGAAATTAACGATCCAATTTGAATTCCCACTGTATCCAGACATTTGCTAGTGGATTTACTCCCTTTTTTCAACACACTATAGCCTGATTAAAATTACTTTGTAATTGAAATTTCACACGTTGGAGCTGCCTTCCTCCAAGAGCAATCAACGTCACGTCCAAACTGTTCGCTGATTGGTCGACAAAGCTCTCTCCGCGCATGCGTAAAAGATTTCAGCGCATCTAGCGCCGTGAGCTGGCGCACAAACGACCCCCGTATTCCCGCGAAACAGTCGATCAGAGAAGCCGCATTCTCCGGCACTGAACTGTGTATGCCTTCTCGCTTAAGAACTGCAAAGGCTGCTTGGGGATACGACCTGAAGTAAAAGTAAACATGTTTTTCACACGAAAAAAGAAAATAGTGATGAATTTGATTTTCACATTTTTATTCAATAATTTTACTCATTATTTTACACGATTTGGTGAAAGGTGGCCGCGGACCTCCTAGAAAGAGTCGGCGGACCCCCAAGGGGTCCGCGGACCACACGTTGCGAAGCCCTGCCATAGGGTATGCTCCTCGATATCCATATTTTTCCACGGTGCTTGGGTCCCGAAATTGTGTCCCACGTTCCCTATAGATGCGAAAGCGTCGAGAATCTACATCTACATCTACATCTACATCTACATCCATACTCCGCAAGCCACCTGACGGTGTGTGGCGGGGGGTACCTTCAGTACCTCTATCGGTTCTCCCTTCTATTCCAGTCTCGTATTGTTCGTGGAAAGAAGGATTGTCGGTATGCCTCTGTGTGGGCTCTAATCTCTCTGATTTTATCCTCATGGTCTCTTCGCGAGATATACGTAGGAGGGAGCAATATACTGCTTGACTCTTCGGTGAAGGTATGTTCTCGAAACTTTGACAAAAGCCCGTACCGAGCTACTGAGCGTCTCTCCTGCAGAGTCTTCCACTGGAGTTTATCTATCATCTCCGTAACGCTTTCGCGATTACTAAATGATCCTGTAACGAAGCGCGCTGCTCTCCGTTGGATCTTCTCTATGTCTTGTATCAACCCTATCTGGTACGGATCCCACACTGCTGAGCAGTATTCAAGCAGTGGGCGAACAAGCGTACTGTAACCTACTTCATTTGTTTTCGGATTGCATTTCCTTAGGATTCTTCCAATGAATCTCAGTCTCGCATCTGCTTTACCGACAATCAACATTATATGATCATTCCATTTTAAATCACTCCTAATGCATACTCCCAGATAATTTATGGTATTAACTGCTTCCAGTTGCTGACCTGCTATTTTGTAGCTAAATGACAAAGGATCTATCTTTCTGTGTATTCGCAGCACATTACACTCGTCTACATTGAGATTCAGTTGCCATTCCCTGCACCATGCGTCAATTCGCTGCAGATCCTCCTGCATTTCAGTACAATTTTCCATTGTTACAACCTCTCGATACACCACAGCATCATCTGCAAAAAGCCTCAGTGAACTTCCGATGTCATCCACCAGGTCATTTATGTATATTGTGAATGGCAACGGTCCTATGACACTCCCCTGCGGCACACCTGAAATCACTCTTACTTCGGAAGACTTCTCTCCATTGAGAATGACAAGCTGCGTCCTGTTATCTAGGAACTCCTCAATCCAATCACACAATTGGTCTGATAGTCCATATGCTCTTACTTTGTTCAATAAACGACTGTGGGGAACTGTATCGAACGCCTTGCGGAAGTCAAGAAACACGGCATCTACCTGTGAACCCGTGTCTATGGCCCTCTGAGTCTCGTGGACGAATAGCGCGAGCTGGGTTTCACATGACCGTCTTTTTCGAAACCCATGCTGATTCCTACAGAGTAGATTTCTATTCTCCAGAAAAGTCATTATACTCGAACACAATACGTGTTCCAAAATTCTACAACTGATCGACGTTAGAGATATGGGTCTATAGTTCTGCACATCTGTTCGACGTCCCTTCTTGAAAACGGGGATGACCTGTGCCCTTTTCCAATCCTTTGGAACGCTACGCTCTTCTAGAGACCTACGGTACACCGCTGCAAGAAGGGGGGGCAAGTTCCTTCGCGTACTCTGTGTAAAATTGAACTGGTATCCCATCAGGTCCAGAGGTCTTTCCTCTTTTGAGCGATTTTAATTGTTTCTCTATCCCTCTGTCGTCTATTTCGATATCTACCATTTTGTCATCTGTGCGACAATCTAGAGAAGGAACTACAGTGCAATCTTCCTCTGTGAAACAACTTTGGAAAAAGACATTTAGTATTTCGGCCTTTAGTCTGTCATCCTCTGTTTCAGTACCATTTTGGTCACAGAGTGTCTGGACATTTTGTTTTGATCCACCTACCGCTTTGACATAAGACCAAACAAAATTGGGACTCATCTGTTAAAATAACATTGGCCTACGGTTCGACTGTTTCGAGATGCCATGTTGAAGACTCCACTCCATATATCCCCTTCTGTGAAGACGCGTCACAGGTACAGCAGGTTTCCTGCAGTAAAGGCAACTCTGCCGTAGCCTTCAGTACACCGTTTGCCTCGATACAACACGTACAGTGGATGCTACGAGGTCAGACGCCAATTGCCGTGCAGTAAGTACTAAGGCGGTACAGTCGTGCGCTTACAGCTAAGGTGACCATCCGTCCCGTTTTTTTCGGTACAGTCCCGATTTTTGTGTGTCTGTCCCGAAGTTTTTCAAAGGTAATTCGGGACACCTGTTTGTCCCGAAATTAACAATCATGACCCAATTTGTCCCGAATTAGACATTCATTTCAGCTGTATCGGTATATTTTATTATTAGTTTTAGTTATTGTGGGAAATTGTTTGACAAGAGGGTACGACAAATTGTCGAAACCGTTATCAAACTGTTTCTACAGTGCACTAATGCTGCTACTGAAAGGGTATTTTTCCACATGAACAATATATGGACAAGTGACAAAACACAGTTGGCTATAGAAACCATGAAAGCAATGTTAGTAAGTAGAATAAATTATGCTGAAACTTGTGTCGAGTTTTTTCATATGTTGTTGAAAAATACAGACTTGATAAAGAAAATTCGCAGTACTGATAAATACAGTTGCCCTGATCACACTCATTCATCTTAGAAGGTATTAATAAAATGTAAATGTGCTTTTCTTTGTAACAAATTTAATTGATATTTTGTATTTATTACATTTAATTGAAACCTTCTTCCCATATAATAAATAAATAAATATAGCCTATTTTGCAAAATTTTTTATGTGTCCCAGATTTGGGCCTAGGAAATATGTTAATGTCCCGAATTTGAGTCTAGAAAATATGGTCACCTTATTACAGCCAAATAACGGTCCTCCCTTCCTGATGCCAAACGTCTTCGGAATACAGTTTCGGTCGCAATAAAGTCGCCACATCCGAGATAAAACAGATCGATTCACTTTAAGCCATTGGGCCACATCAGTTTGCGACTGTCTTGCTTTCATTCTTCCTAAGGCTCTCCACCACAGAGAGTCTCGGAGCCACCGTCTCTGTACCATACATCAACCGTCTGTGACTGTGTACACATGCGATTGTGCATGTGGGACTAGCCAGCAAGCACTACCCCGTTTGACAGCTGCCATGACGTCATCGCTGGCGTGGTTTTCCGTTGACCGGAATGCCATCTTCCGTGCAGAACACGATAGTACGGACATCTGTTGACAGTTTGTAAGATTGTATCGTGAAGTGGAGCGGGAAATGGCGGTTTGTTGCTTTAATTTTGGACATCAGTGTAGTACAGTGTGGCACCGCAGGGATCGCTGAACGACGTGCCACAGCCTCCCCCTGTATACTCTGGTATAGATAGGGAAAGGATCTGCTTCTCTGTTTACGTTCTAGGGCCACAGATACAACCATGCCTGCGTTCTTAAGCTTTGAAACCGATATTAAAGTCAACGTGACGCGTGGGCCAAGGCAGATCGCTGCGGATGACAGAGGTGTTCTCTTTTATACACTCCTGGAAATGGAAAAAACAACACATTGACACCGGTGTGTCAGACCCACCATACTTGCTCCGGACACTGCGAGAGGGCTGTACAAGCAATGATCACACGCACGGCACAGCGGACACACCAGGAACCGCGGTGTTGGCCGTCGAATGGCGCTAGCTGCGCAGCATTTGTGCACCGCCGCCGTCAGTGTCAGCCAGTTTGCCGTGGCATACGGAGCTCCATCGCAGTCTTTAATACTGGTAGCATGCCGCGACAGCGTGGACGTGAACCGTATGTGCAGTTGACGGACCTTGAGCGAGGGCGTATAGTGGGCATGCGGGAGGCCGGGTGGACGTACCGCCGAATTGCTCAACACGTGGGGCGTGAGGTCTCCACAGTACATCGATGTTGTCGCCAGTGGTCGGCGCAAGGTGCACGTGCCCGTCGACCTGGGACCGGACCGCAGCGACGCACGGATGCACGCCAAGACCGTAGGATCCTACGCAGTGCCGTAGGGGACCGCACCGCCACTTCCCAGCAAATTAGGGACACTGTTGCTCCTGGGGTATCGGCGGGGACCATTCGCAACCGTCTCCATGAAGCTGGGCTACGGTCCCGCACACCGTTAGGCCGTCTTCCGCTCACGCCCCAACATCGTGCAGCCCGCCTCCAGTGGTGTCGCGACAGGCGTGAATGGAGGGACGAATGGAGACGTGTCGTCTTCAGCGATGAGAGTCGCTTCTGCCTTGGTGCCAATGATGGTCGTATGCGTGTTTGGCGCCGTGCAGGTGAGCGCCACAATCAGGACTGCATACGACCGAGGCACACAGGGCCAACACCCGGCATCATGGTGTGGGGAGCGATCTCCTACACTGGCCGTACACCACTGGTGATCGTCGAGGGGACACTGAATAGTGCACGGTACATCCAAACCGTCATCGAACCCATCGTTCTACCATTCCTAGACCGGCAAGGGAACTTGCTGTTCCAACAGGACAATGCACGTCCGCATGTATCCCGTGCCACCCAACGTGCTCTAGAAGGTGTAAGTCACCTACCCTGGCCAGCAAGATCTCCGGATCTGTCCCCCATTGAGCATGTTTGGGACTGGATGAAGCGTCGTCTCACGCGGTCTGCACGTCCAGCACGAACGCTGGTCCAACTGAGGCGCCAGTTGGAAATGGCATGGCAAGCCGTTCCACAGGACTACATCCAGCATCTCTACGATCGTCTCCATGGGAGAATAGCAGCCTGCATTGCTGCGAAAGGTGGATATACACTGTACTAGTGCCGACATTGTGCATGCTCTGTTGCCTGTGTCTATGTGCCTGTGATTCTGTCAGTGTGATCATGTGATGTATCTGACCCCAGGAATGTGTCAATAAAGTTTCCCCTTCCTGGGACAATGAATTCACGGTGTTCTTATTTCAATTTCCAGGAGTGTAGTTGAAATCAAGCGCTAATTTCGTCATCTGAGGGTGATTCCGATGAACTGTTCACCTCAAGTATTTTCTGCGCCGTTGGGATATCGTAATTCTGTCCTCATCCAAATTAACTCTTCACTAGCTGACGTATCCTCTCTTTTCGCAGCTACATTAGTTACAGAGATATCGGTATCAACTTTGCTCTTTCAAATAGATCCATACTGAATTATTCTCTTAATATCGAAGTTCTGAAAGAGACGAAATCAACGTCGTTTGATTCTTCAAAATCCGATAACTAGTTTTGGAGAAGCTATAAGATTTAGGACTTATGAGTTATCTGTTTTGCTGTCAATAAAAATTCTTCTGGGTTTGAGGCCGCATTGTCAACTAAAAAATTCTGACGTGTCGGCAACTGTTGCAAGACGCCTTCCTCAGCGTGTATTACTAACTGCATTTTTACATATCTGTTTTGCTGTTTCGAAACGGATTGCTGTCTTAGTAAAACAAACAAAAAAAAGAAAGGGGGAAGAATGTTACCAGTACTGAAAATTGTTACAAGAATTGAAAATTATACAAAAAGTTACGATTGGCACCTCATGACAAATTAAATTACAGAGAATTTTACAAATATTTCAACGCACTTCTAAATTGCCCCGATCCCACAGGCAGGTTTCCATCAGAAATTCCCTAAAAGCCAGTCCAGATTCATAAGCAGCGAATGAAGAGAACGACGCTAGACAAAACAAAAGGCTAATGAATAACAAAGCATATCGTGAAAAAACTGTTGCAGAACTCCTAACATCCGCTGACTTAAAAACCTTAAATGGCTCTAAGCACTATGGGACTTAATATCTGAGGTAATCACTCCTTTAGACTTAGAACTACGTAAACCTAAGTAACGGAAGACATCACACACATCCATGCCCAAGGCGGGATTCGAACCTGCGACCGTAGCAGCCGCGTGGTTCCGGACTGAAGCACCTAGGCCGGCCGGAATGGCCAAGCGATTCTAGGCGCTACAGTCTGGAACCACGCGACCGCTACGGTCGCAGGTTCGAATCCTGCCTCGGGCATGGATGTGTGTGATGTCCTTAGGTTAGTTAGGTTCAGGTAGTTCTAAGTTCTAGGGGACTGATGACCTCAGATGTTAAGTCCCATAGTGCTCAGAGCCATTTGAATTTTGAAGCGCCTAGAACCGCTCGGCCACCGAGGCCGGCTTAAAAACCTGAAAGGTAATGACACTGATCACGTAAAATATTTAGCGAAATAAGAAAATTCCAGATGTGTGGACAACTACATTGACAAATCCACTATGTAAAAAGGGAGGCAAAACTGAGAGTTTGCATCTACATGTATCCTCAGCGAGCCAATGTGAAATGCATGGCAGAGGGTACTTCCCACTCCACCAGTAATAATGATTTCTTCCCGTTCCATTCACAAGACGCGCGCGGGAAGAATGATTGTTTGAACGTCTTTGTGTGTGCAGTAATTATTCTAATCTTATCTTCACAATCCCTATGTGAGTGATACGTAGGGAGTTGCAGTATACTCCTGTCATTTGTTTCTTCACCATCTCTCAGACACTCTCCCACGGATCCGACAAACCTTGAGATGTGGCATGAGCTCCCTCTCATATTTCTATCTTACGATTCTCCTTTCTAATTGCATGCGGTGGAAAGTTGCTATTCCTTCACACGCGGACTTCCCACGCAGCGTCTCTCGTCACCCGGGTGGTCCGGTGACAGGCGGGCTCTGCTGATTTTGAAAGGGTAAGCCGACGGGTGTGAGGGAGTCAAGTGAATGCTTTCCAGACGGCGACATTGTCAAGAGACACGCCCGCAGGGGCCTGAAGTAGTGGCTGGGCTAGAGGTTCCGTTACTTCGCAGAAACTTGGCGAAAACACTTTCTGGCGGGCTACCAGCGAGGCGTGGGAATGACTTGTGTACCCAGGCAGTTGTGGCGGGAAAATTCCCGCGCTTTCTGCAAAATAGTAACTGTGATTGGCTTGCTCAGGGCATAGCTCCGTGACGTAGCAAAATCAGCGAAGAAATCGGCGCCAAGAATCTCCACTGGTGGAATGGTAGTGTTCCGGCAATAGAGTGGAATTTTCCGCCGGTTTTCGAGTTGCTGATTGGAACGGTTAACCACGGCCACTGTCGTGGAGTGGGAATGTTCTGTGTTCGGTTTTGTACGGGTGCTCTTGTGAGTAGTCGGCTCTCGCCTTTCAGTCGGAGTAGGTTACAAGACTGAGCCCTCGCTGCTCTGGTCAGCCTGCTTCCGTTGGCTGTCTGATATACGTTTATTTAATTGTAACTGCTTGACGAAGTTGCTGAAGTTTCGACTTCAACGTAACTTTCCGAGTACAGTTGGCAATTGAGCGTTCTGCGTACAAGAGGCCTATGTTGTCTGTCTTGAGCAGTTTTGGCTAAAGTTGACTGTATTGGAGTTACTGTGTGACTTCGCTTGTTAAAATCAATCACTGTACCGTCATTGATTGTGTGGCGAGCCTTCTTCATCTCCCTCAGAGGCGCATTTGTATTGCTAGGAAGTCTTTAGTCTGGAACAACCAGACCAGGACAATTTGTTTCGGGCTATACTCGCGACTTTATCATCACCACGACGGGACATCGAAGCAACCAGCCATGGCTTCCAGTACGCCAGATCGTGTCCTTGCAGCTAAGAAGACAGCTTGGTAATGTACGTCCGCAGCACCGGCAAAGCAGGCATTTTTGCTAGGTGATAATCAGAGCTCAGCAGAGCGCGCCTGTTCGTCTTTTCTAACTTTGTTCTATCTTGGGTGTTCATTGTCTGAGTTCTCACTAATGTAGCAGCAATTAATGTTGGGTTAGCAGTGTGTCTCTCTTAAGATCTGAGTTGCTAGGAATTGGCCCCACATACCACTTCGTCATAAACGTCACAATCTAGTTTAGGGACATCTTCACCTTCACAGCGTTTATTTGAGTATCCAATTTGAGCCAATTGGATGTATTGTAAATGTTTCATGTGTTTTTGTTTATTATTTTGTGTTTAGTATTAATAAATCATATTGTTATTTTGGACAGAAGTTTCATTCTGTTAATCGGTAGAGTAACCCTATCATTTCTCACTACGTTAATGAAACCTTCCTTTATTTAACTTATTTATCAAATTAAATTATTGCAGGTGCCAAACTCTTTTTCTACTCCACTTGCAGGGTTTGTTACAGTCAGTTCGCGTATCTTTTTGATCCATGTGCAGCATCAAAAGTCGGAGTTAGAATAGGGGGGGCTTAGAGCATCATTTACATTTGTAGATTCTAGAAGAATTTAGTGTTAAATACACTGCTAGCCCCGGCACCTCGCAACCTGTAACCATTCGTGCTGCCCTTCTCTGTATACGTTCAATATCCACCATCAGCCCTGCTAGGTATGGGTCCCACACACTTGAGAAATATCCTAGAATGGGTCGCACGAATGATTAGTAAGCCATCTCCTTTGTAGATTGATTCGAAAGTAAAGTTCTATGTACTGACTTGGCAGAAAATCCTAAGAAATTTTGGTCTTATGTCAAAGCGGTAGGTGGATCAAAACAAAATGTCCAGACACTCTGTTACCAAAATGGTACTGAAACAGAGGATGACAGAATAAAGGCCGAAATACTAAATGTCTTTTTCCAAAGCTGTTTCACAGAGGAAGACTGTACTGTAGTTCCTTGTCTAGATTGTCGCACAGATGACAAAATGGTAGATATCGAAATAGACGACAGCGGGATAGAGAAACAATTAAAATCGCTCAAAAGAGGAAAGGCCGCTGGACCTGATGGGATACCAGTTCGATTTTACACAGAGTACGCGAAGGAACTTGCCCCCCTTCTTGCAGAGGTGTACCGTAGGTCTCTAGAAGAGCGTAGCGTTCCAAAGGATTGGAAAAGGGCACAGGTCATCCCCGTTTTCAAGAAGGGACGTCGAAAAGATGTGCAGAACTATAGACCTATATCTCTAACGTCGATCAGTTGTAGAATTTTGGAACACGTATTATGTTCGAGTATATTGACTTTTCTGGAGACTAGAAATCTACTATGTAGGAATGAGCATGGGTTTCGAAAAAGACGGTCGTGTGAAACCCGGCTCGCGCTATTCGTCCACGAGACTCAGAGGGCCATAGACACGGGTTCCCAGGTAGATGCCGTGTTTCTTGACTTCTGCAAGGCGTTTGATATAGCTCTCCACAGTCGTTTAATGAACAAAGTAAGAGCTTATGGACTGTCAGACCAATTGTGTGATTGGATTGAAGAGTTCCTGGATAACAGAACGCAGCATGTTATTTTCAATGGGGAGAAGTCTTCCGAAGCAAGAGTGATTTCAGGTGTGCCGCAGGGGAGTGTCATAGGACCGTTGCTATTCACAATATACATAAATGATCCTGTGGATGACATCGGAAGTTCACTGAGGCGTTTTGCAGATGATGCTGTGGTGTATCGAGAGGTTGTAACAGTGGAAAATTGTGCTGAAATGCAGGAGGATCTGCAGGGAATTGACGCATGGTGCAGGGAATGGCAATTGAATCTCAATGTAGACAAGTGTAATGTGCTGCGAATACAAAGAAAGATAGATCCTTTATCATTTAGCTACAAAATAGCAGGTCAGCAACTGGAAGCAGTTAATACCATAAATTATCTGGGAGTACGCATTAGGAGTTATTTAAAATGGAATGATCATACAAAGTTGATCGTCGGTAAAGCACATGCCAGACTGAGATTCATTGGAAGAATCCTAAGGAAATGCAATCCGAGAACAAATGAAGTAGGTTACAGTACGCTTGTTCGCCCACTGCTCGAATACTGCTCAACAGTGTGGGATCCGTACCAGATAGGGTTGATAGAAGAGATAAAGAAGATCCAACGGAGAGCAGTGCGCTTCGTTACAGGATCATTTAGTAATCGCGAAAGCGTTACGGAGATGATAGATAAACTCCAGTGGAAGACTCTGCAGGAGAGACGCTCAGTAGCTCGGTACGGGCTTTTGTTAAAGTTTCGAGAACATACCTTCACCGAGGAGTCAAGCAGTATATTGCTCCCTCCTACGTATATCTCGCGAAGAGACCGTGAGGATAAAATCAGAGATTAGAGCCCACACAGAGGCATACCGACAATCCTTCTTTCCACGAACAATACGAGACTGCAATAGAAGGGAGAACCGATAGAGGTACTGAAGGTACCCTCCGCCACACATCGTCAGGTGGCTTGCGGAGTATGGATGTAGATGTAGATGTAGATTGCACTTCACCTGTATTCTACAATAAACGTTTAGGACTACTACCTGCTTTACTCACAACTGAACCTAAGTGATCATTCTATTTCATACCACCACAAAGTGTTACACCCAGATCTTTGTATGAGTTGACCGATTCCACCTGCGACTTACTGATGTTATAGTCATAGGATACTACATTTTTCCCTCGTGAAGTGCACAGATTTACTTTTCTGAACATTTAAAGCAATCTGCCTGTTTCTGTATCACTTTGAACTTTTATCAAGACCTGACTGAATATTTATTCAGCTTCTTTCAGACAGTACTTCACCATAGATAACTGCATAATCTGCAAATAGTCAGCTATTACTAAGTTAATATTGTCTGCAAGGTCATTAAAAAAATAACGTGAACAGCAAGGGTTCTAACACAATTCATTGCTCCCCACCCGAAGTTACTCCCACATCTGCCATAGATCACTACTACCCTCCTTCTTCATGGGTGCGACCTGTGCTTTCTTCCAGCTGCCGGGCACGGCTTTTTTTTTGTATCTACGACAGATTATACTTAAAAGAGAGGCAAACTCTACTGAAAATTCATAACAACTATAGAAGTATTGCCCAGGTTTGTGTCGCGTAGAAAATTCTACCTAAACGTCTCTTGCACCGGGAACAACATGTTTATGCAAATCTGGCGAATATCGAACAAAAAAATGGTTCAAATGGCGCTGAGCACTAAGGGACTTAACTTCTAAGGTCATCAGTTCCCTAGAACTTAGAACTACTTAAACCTAACTAACCTAAGGACATCACACACATCCATGCCCGAGGCAGGATTCGAACCTGCGACCGTAACGGCCGCGCGGCTCCAGACTGTAGTGCCTAGAACCGCTCGGCCACCCCGGCCGGCGAATATCGAACAGATTTCAGACAAAATTTAAGTTGTGAGACTAATTCTCAGAAATCAAATAATTAAAAATTAGTTAACAACTTTAGATATTTAAAAAAATTGTGACTAAGTGCAGCGTAAGTTTCTCTTCCAGATTCTGAGAGAACAAGATCTGTACCTCAAAACTACTGCAGCTGTTAGTGAAAAACTAAATGGTACAAATGGAAGGCAAAGTTCAGGCGGAAAATTTCGTAACATTTTGAAGTTAGATCCGTAGTGACATGATCGACTGTCTCCATTACCTTTCAGCTGTGTGGGTAAATAAAGAGTGCCTAAAACTAAAATCAGAGCTTAAAGATGACGAACCAATTATATGAGGAATAGCCAGTATTAGGAAAGACTGTTTGGCTTTTGCAGAAGACATACACTATGTGATCAAAAGTATCCGAACACCACCAAAAACAAACGTCTTTCATATTAGGTGCATTGTGCTGCCACCTACTGCCAGGAACTCCATACCAGCGACCTCAGTAGTCATCAGACATCGTGAGAGAGCAGAATGGGGCACTCCGCAGAACTCACGGACTTCGAACGTGGTCAGGAGATTGGGTGTCACTTGCGTCATACGGCTGTACGCGAGATTTCCACACTCCTAAACATCCCTAGATCCACTGTTTCCGAAGCGATAGTGAAGTGGAAACGTGAAGGGACACGTAAAGCACAAAAGCGTACAGGCCGACCTCGATGTCTTAACAGATGTCCTACAATCCTGTCCCTTCTTCTTGTCAATGTTTCCCATATATTCCTTTCCTCACCGATTCTGTGATGAACCTCCTCATTCCTTATCTTACCAGCGCATCTAATTTGCAACATTCTTCTGTAACACCTCATCTCAAATGCTTCGATCCTCTGCTTTTTCGATTTTCCTACAGTCCCTGTTTCACTGTTACAATGTTGGGCCTCTAACGTACGTTCTCAAAAATTTCTTTCTGTAATTATGGCCTATGTTTGATACTATAATCCGTTCATCATCAGAATAAACCTGTTGTAAACATTGCACTATGTATTCTTCCGTGTTTTCTGGAACCTCTTTGGATTTCCGCTTCACGTGGGACTGCAGCCAAGCTGTCTCGAGTACGGTCAAGTACTATCAAGTACGATAATAACGGTACGTTGTATGCTGTGCGTTACGCGCACATAGACTTAGCGACAATACGGGACAACAGCTTTACAGGCGCATTTAACTCGGACAGCAGTGGCCGGTCAGCTGGTACAGCTGGACTGCAGTTAACGTGGCCAGCTGCAGTTCACACGTAATAAGAGACAAGCAGAGGAGCAATACTGCTTCGAATATCATTTAATTTTTAAGTACAATCAAATGATACACTGCAAATGTGGATATTGCTTAGCCACAGCCTGGGGGGTGTTTCCAGAATGAGATTTTCACTCTGCAGCGGAGTGTGCGCTGATATGAAACTTCCTGGCAGATTAAAACTGTACGCCGGACTCGAACTCCGGACCTTTGACTTTCGCGGGCAAGTGCCATCTGAGCTATATCTCCGCAATATCCGTTCTTTTCTCAAGGTCACCTCTCCTTGGCAGCCCCCTTCCGGAGATCCGAATGGCATACTATTCCGGGATCCAGAATGAGATTTTCACTTTACAGCGGACTGTGCGCTGATATGAAAGTTCCTGGCAGATCAAAACTGCGTGCCGGACCGAGACTCGAACTCGGGACCTTTGCCTTTCAGCGCAAATGGTCTACCAACTGAGCTACCCAAGCACGACTCACGCCCCGTCCTCACAGCTTTACTTCTGCCAGTATCTCGTCTCCTACCTTCCAAAGTTTACAGAAGCTCTCCTGCGAACCTTGCAGAACTAGCACTCCTGGAAGAAAGGATATTGCGGAGACATGGCTTAGCCACAGCCTGGGGGATGGTTCTAGAACGAAATTTTCACTCTACAGCGGAGTGTGCGCTGATATGAAACTTCCTGGCAGATTAAAACTGTGTGCCGGACCCAGACTCGAACTCCGGATTTTTTCTCTATCAGCGTAGAGTGAAAATTTCATACTAGAAACATCCCCCAGGCTGTGGCTAAGCCATGTCTCCGCTATATCCTTTCTTTCAGGAGGGCTAGTTCTGCAAGGTTCGCAGGAGAGCTTCTGTAAAGTTTGGAAGGTAGGAGACGAGATACTGGCAGAAATAAAGCTGTGAGGACGGGGCTGAGTCGTACTTGGGTAGCTCAGATGGTAGAGCACTTGACCGCGAAAAGCAATGGTCCCGAGTTCGAGTCTCGGTCCGACACACAGTTTTAATCTGCCAGGAAGTTTTCCATTCTTCTTTATATTATTCTTTTCAGAAACTTCGGTGCATGAGCTGTTAAGCTGAAGCCGGCCGGGGTGGCTGAGCGGTTCTAGGTGCTACAGTCTTGAACCGCGAGACCGCTACGGTCGCAGTTTCGAATCCTTCCTCGGGCATGGATGTATGTGATATCCTTAGGTTAGTTCGGTTTAAGTAGTTCTAAGTTCTAGGGGACTGCTGACCTCAGAAGTTTTTTTTTTTTTTGTTAAGCTGATAGTGAGCTGTTAAGCTGATAGTCGATAATTCTCGCACTTGTCGGCTCTTGTAATCATTAGAATTGTGTGGATGGTGTTTGTCCCAAAGTCAGATGGGATATCGCCAGACGCATACATTCTACACACAAACATGGATAGTCGTTTTGTGGCCACTGGCCCGAATGACTTTAGAAATTCTGATGGAATGTTATGTATACCTTCTGCCTTATTTGATCTTAGGTCCTCCAAAGCTCCTTTGAATTCTGATTCTAATATCGAATCCCCAGTCTTCTACATCGACTCCTATTTCTTTTTCTATCACGTTATCAGACAAGTCCTCCCCCTCATAGATACAATCAATATATTCTGTCCACCTATCCGCTCTCTCCTTTGCGTTTAACTGTAGAATTCCCATTGACATGTTAATATTACCACCCATGCTTTTGCTTTCAGAGAAGGCTGCTTTGGCTTTCCCATATGCTGAGTCAGTCTTTCCGACAGTCATTTCGTTTTCGTCTTCTTCATATTTAATGCAACCATAAAGCGTAAGCTTTCCTGCACTTCCTATTTATTTCATTTCTAAGGGACTTGTATTTCTGTTTTCGTAAATATTTTTGTACTTCCTTCTTTCATCGATCACCTAAAGTATTTCATATAGGGTTGGGTTGTTTGGGGGAAGAGACCAAACAGCGAGGTCATCGATCTCATCGGATTAGGGATTGAGGGGGAAGGAAATCGGCCGTGCCCTTTCAAAGGAACCATCCCGGCATTTGCCTGAAGCGATTTAGGGAAATAGCGGAAAACCTAAATCAGGATGGCCGGACGCGGGATTGAACCGTCGTCCTCCCGAATGCGAGTCCAGTGTGCTAACCACTGCGCCACCTAGCTCGGTGTATTTCTTGTGTTACCTCTTTTGCACCTATGTTTTTCTTTCCAACTTCTATGACGCACTTTATAGAGAAGCCCATTCCTCTTCAACTGCACTGAGTGGTGTTAACGTCTTCTGTAGTCCGATAGATACTTCGATAAGGAATAGCTCAGTAGGCAGTCAATTGAAAAGGAATCGGTATCTCTAAAAAGGAAAAAAAAACATAGGTACAAAAGAAGTAACCGCGGAGAAACCGTGGTTAACTCAAGAAATAATTCAGTTGATCGATGAAAGAAGGAAATACAAAAATATTCTACGAAATTCAGGGATAGAGTATTACCAGTCATTAGGAATGCGGCAGGAAAGCTGAGGCAAAATGGCTGCACCAAAAGTGTGAAGAAATTGAAAAAGAAATGATTGTCGGAAGGACAGATTCAGCTCATAGAAAAGTCAAAACAATCTTCGGTGATATTAAAAGCAAGGGTGGAACATTGTAAGTGCAACAGGAATTCCAGTGTTAAATGCAGAGGAGAAAGCGGATGGGCGTAAAGAGTACACTGAAGGCGGATTTGAAGCAGGGCCGATAGAGACGACATAGGGGGTCCAGTATTAGAATCAGAATTTAAAAGAGCGTTGGAAGACTTAAAATAGAATAAAACAGAAGGGATAGATAATATTCAACCAGCATTTTTAAAATTATTGGGGGAAGGGGCAACAAGACATCTGTTCACGTTATTGGATAGAATGTATGAGTCTGTCAGTATACCATCTGACTTTTGGAGAAACATAATGCACAAAATTCCCAATGCAGATTGCAAGAGCCGGCAAGTGCGAGAACTATCGCACAATCAGCTTAATAGCTCATGCATCCAAGTTGCTCACAAGAATAATACACACCTGGAAATTGAAATAAGAACACCGTGAATTCATTGTCCCAGAAAGGGGAAACTTTATTGACACATTCCTGGGGTCAGATACATCACATGATCACACTGACAGAACCACAGGCACATAGACACAGGCAACAGAGCATGCACAATGGCGGCACTAGTACAGTGTATATCCACCTTTCGCAGCAATGCAGGCTGCTATTCTCCCATGGAGACGATCGTAGAGATGCTGGATGTAGTCCTGTGGAACGGCTTGCCATGCCATTTCCACCTGGCGCCTCAGTTGGACCAGCGTTCGTGCTGGACGTGCAGACCGCGTGAGACGACGCTTCATCCAGTCCCAAACGTGCTCAATGGGGGACAGATCCGGAGATCTTGCTGGCCAGGGTAGTTGACTTACACCTTCTAGAGCACGTTGGGTGGCACGGGATACATGCAGACGTGCATTGTCCTGTTGGAACAGCAAGTTCCCTTGCCGGTCTAGGAATGGTAGAACGATGGGTTCGATGACGGTTTGGATGTACCGTGCACTATTCAGTGTCCCCTCGACGATCACCGGTGGTGTACGGCCAGTGTAGGAGATCGCTCCCCACACCATGATGCCGGGTGTTGGCCCTGTGTGCCTCGGTCGTATGCAGTCCTGATTGTGGCGCTCACCTGCACGGCGCCAAACACGCATACGACCATCATTGACACCAAGGCAGAAGCGACTCTCATCGCTGAAGACGACACGTCTCCATTCGTCGCTCCATTCACGCCCGTCGCGACACCACTGGAGGCGGGCTGCACGATGTTGGGGCGTGAGCGGAAGACGGCCTAACGGTGTGCGGGACCGTAGCCCAGCTTCATGGAGACGGTTGCGAATGGTCCTCGCCGATACCCCAGGAGCAACAGTGTCCCTAATTTGCTGGCAAGTGGCGGTGCGGTCCCCTACGGCACTGCGTAGGATCCTACGGTCTTGGCGTGCATCCGTGCGTCGCTGCGGTCCGGTCCCAGGTCGACGGGCACGTGCACCTTCCGCCGACCACTGGCGACAACATCGATGTACTGTGGAGACCTCACGCCCCACGTGTTGAGCAATTCGGCGGTACGTCCACCCGGCCTCCCGCATGCCCACTATACGCCCTCGCTCAAAGTCCGTCAACTGCACATACGGTTCACGTCCACGCTGTCGCGGCATGCTACCAGTGTTAAAGACTGCGATGGAGCTCCGTATGCCACGGCAAACTGGCTGACACTGACGGCGGCGGTGCACAAATGCTGCGCAGCTAGCGCCATTCGACGGCCAACACCGCGGTTCCTGGTGTGTCCGCTGTGCCGTGCGTGTGATCATTGCTTGTACAGCCCTCTCGCAGTGTCCGGAGCAAGTATGGTGGGTCTGACACACCGGTGTCAATGCGTTCTTTTTTCCATTTCCAGGAGTGTATATAGAAGAATAGAAAATAATATTGAGAACGTGTTAGATGACGATCAGTTTGTCTTGTAAAGGCACCAGAGAGGCAATTCTGACGTTGCGGTTGGATAATGAAAGCAAGACTAAAGAAAAATCGAGACGTTCATAGAATCTGCCGACCTGGAAAAAGCGTTCGACGATGTCAACTGGTGGAAGATTTTCGAAATTCTGAGACAAACAGGAGTAAGTTATAGGGAAAGACGGGTAATATACAATACGTACAAAAGCCAAGTGGACGACCAAGAACGAGGCGATCTGATTAAAAAGGGTGTAAGATAGGGATGTAGGCTTTCGCTCCTAATTTTCAATCATCACAGCGAAGAAGAAACGATGAAATTAAAAGAAAGGTTCCAGGGCGGAAGTAAAATTCAAGGCGACAGAATATCAGTCATAAGATTAACTGAAGATATCGCTATCCCCAGTGTAAGAAGAAGGTAGTGTAGGCAATGAAGAAGATAGGCATCCTGGAGGCCCCAGCAAGAAAGAAAATCGTGGAAAAAAATTTAAGAATTTCTTTTGAGCGATCGACGAATCACAATCAGAGAAGTCATGTTGGCATGAAGTCATATTGACATATCAGTTGACGCATGCCAGGAACATTTTGCAGATGTTCTGGGTATGAAACGTGCGACAGCAAAATTTGTTGCGAAATGTTTTAAATTTGAAATGCAAGTTGTTCAAGAGTCCCAGTAAGAAGTTGTCACTCGTGCTACCATAGAGTAAATATCTCTGGAGTGAGCATTGCGTTCTGCGCATGTTGTCAACATTAAACCAGCATTGTTACGTGTTTTTCGGGACTTGGCTGTGCGTGTGTGCTTTCTGCAGCGTTTGAAGTTTATAATATCAAGAGTTTTTGTTTGTGTTTCACCGTTTGTTGATAGTGTAATAGCGATGGTGAATTACTATTGTTGCTACGGATGCAAAGAAAAAAATGTGAAAGGAGGGATAGTAACTTTTCATGGGTACATATCATGTAGCTCTAATTATAGTTATCATATTAGTAAGAGACACTGTATACGTTTAAAAATTTCCAGACGCATTATAACTAAGGCTTGATTCTGTAGACCTATTTTTCTACGATTTTATGACTATATAATAGATATTACGGCTCGTACGAAAGCTTACAATCGCTTCCACTCGTAACTTTGCTAATGGAACAGGAAAGGGAATGGTTAGTTGTTTCAGCAATTACTATCCTCCATGCATTTATCAGTGACTTGTCGATTATGTATAGATTACTCAGTCTACTATTTATTTAATAAACTGGGAGCGAGTATGTAAAATGCGTTAAATAAATACTTCAAAGTGTCACCAGTAAGAAAAATTGTGCTTTAGGTCGCAAAAACGAGAAAATAAATACGCAGAAATAGCAGAAAAAAGGACGAATTAGCAGGGATGTAATCGCTAATGTGTGGCAAATCGTCCGCAGCTCGTGGTCGTGCGGTAGCGATCTCGCTTCCCGCGCCCGGGTTCGATTCCCGGCGGGGTCACAGATTTTCTCTACCTCGTGATGACTGGGTGTTGTGTGATGTCCTTAGGTTAGTTAGGTTTAAGTAGTTCTAAGTTCTAGGGGACTGATGACCATAGATGTTAAGTCCTATAGTGCTCAGAGCCATTTTTTTTTTTGTGGTAAATTGGGTGTTTTTCGGACACTTACAAAAGTACTAGTGGTCTGTCAAGTCGTTTTGTAAGACTATCACTGCAAAAATGTACGTCAGGCTCTGTAATACTATAAAGTGGCGTATCATACCGAAAACTACCAAAAATCGAGTGCATCTGAACTGTGACACCTATCGCAAAAAAGCAGGATGTAATATCACTTGCCCTTAAAAGTTACGTAGCTGGTTTATTCCCGGTATCAAATGGATACTGTTAAAATGTCTGCGCAACATATATAAATAATCCACGACACGTACGAAAAGAATCCGTCTGTACTAGGGATGTAGTGACATTCTAAATCTACAGGGCGCTATACGGACAAACACACGACGTCCCGAGAACGCGTGACCAGGCCGGCAATGTATGTTGACAACACAAAATCTGTGCTGCGCATGTGAATGCTCACTCCAGAGATATTTACCCTATGCGTGCTACAAAAAAAAAAAAAATGGTTCAAATGGCTCTGAGCACTATGGGACTTAACATCTGTGGTCATCAGTCCCCTAGAACTTAGAGCTACGTAAACCTAACTAACCTAAGGACATCACACACATCCATGCCCGAGGCAGGATTCGAACCTGCGGTCACGCGGTTCCAGACTGAAGCGCCTAGAACCGCTCGGCCACACCGGCCGGCCATGCGTGCTACACGTGTGAACGCACACACACAGTCTAAGCACATAAATATTCTGTGTATCTACTTTTCTGCTTGCCTTCTTTGACGTTGGTGTTTTCTCTGATTACTCTTTCGCTTCTTGCTGACTTAGGTAAGTAGCACTACGAATAGCACGCGCCCTGTAATTAATACATGTGGAATATGTATTAATATGTAGGGTTTTAGAACATATACTGTAGTCGAACATTATGAAGTACCTCGAAGAAAACGATTTATTGACATATAGTCAGCACGGATTCAGAAAATATCGTTCTTGTAAAACACAACTAGCTTTTTATACTCATGAAGTAATAAGTGCTATCGACAAGAGATATCAAATTGATTCCTTATTTTTAGATTTTCAGAAGGCTTTCGACACCGTTGCTCACAAGCGTCTTTTAAGCAAACTGCGTGCCTACGGAGTATCGCCTCAGTTGTGCGACTCGATTCGTGATTTCCTGTCAGAAAGGTCACAGTTCGTAGTAGCAGACGGAAAGTCATCGAGTAAAACAGAAGTAATATCCGGCGTTCCCCAAGGAAGTGCTATAGGCCCTCTGATGTTCCTGCTCTATATTAACATTGGAGACAAGCTGAGTAGCCGTCTTAGATAGTTTGCAGATGATGCTGTCATTTACCGTCTTGTTAAGTCATCAGATGACTAAAACGACTTGCAAATCGATTTAGATAAGATATCTGTAAGGTGCGAAAAGTGGCAATTGGCCCTGAATAAACATAAGCGTGAAGTTATTCACACGAGTACTAAAAGAAATCAGGTAAATTTTGATTACGCGATAAGTCACACGAATCTGAGGGCTGTAAATTCAACTAAATAGTTAGGGATTACAATTACAAATAACCTAAATTGGAACGATCACATAGGTAATATTGTGGGTAGAGCAAACCAAAGACTGCGGTTCATTGGCAGAACACTTAGAAGGTGCAACAGGTCTACCAAAGAGACAGCTTACACTACGCTTGTCCGTCCTATTCTGGAGTATTGCTGTGCTGTGTGGGATCCACATCAGGTGGGACTGACGGGTGATATCGAAAAAGTACAAAGAAGGGCAGCTCGTTTTGTATTATCGCAAAATAGGGGAGATAGCACAGACATGATACATGAATTGGAGTGGCAATCATTAAAACAAAGGCGATTTTCGTTGCGACGGGATCTTCTCATGAAATATCAATCACCAGTTTTCTCCTTCGATTGCGAAAACATTCTGTTGGCACCTACCTATATAGTGAGAAATGATCATCACGATAAAATAAGAGAAATCAAGGCTCGCACAGAATAATTCAAGTACTCGTTTTTCCCGCGTGCCGTAAGAGAGTGGAACGGTAGTGAGACAGCATGAAGGTGGTTCATTGAACCGTCTGCCATGCACTTTATTGTGAATAGAATAATTACCTAGATGTAGATATAGATGTGCATTAATCTGTGTTTGAGCAGACTACCACAAAGTCAACAACAATGCAGAACTACTGAACCGTGTTTTCGAAGGTGACGAAACTTTGATTCACGCATATGACGCCGAAACGAAGGTTCCGGTGTCCCAGTGGAAAGCATTCTGGATCGCCTATATCGGAAAAAAACTCGAAAATTGCAGATTTTAACGTCATAGTGTGCCAGGGGTTCTCGCTACGAGGTGGAACGATCAATAAGGAGTTCTGCTTACAAGTTCAAAGCCGTTTGCGTGAAGCAGTCCGAAAATAGCGCCCGGATTTATGGCGGAATAATTCATGCTTTTGCACCACGATAATGCACCTCCCCACGCTTAGTTGTTTGTTCTTGAATTTTTGGCCAAAAATAAATCTCTAATCATGCCTCAGCCACCTTATTCGCCGGATATGCCTCCATGTTTCTTTTTTCCACTAAAATAAAAAGAGCCTTAAAGGTCGTCGTTCTACAGGCATAGACGAGATGAAAAACGCATGGCTTAGCGAGCTAAAAGCTGTTCCGAAGATCGATAAATAGAAGTGTTTCGGAGACAGGAAAAAACACCGGCATAAGTGTGTAATACCTAGTGGCGACTATTATGAAGCGGATAACACTGACGTAGACGAAGAATAAATGCTTTCAAAACCCCGTTATTTTTTAATAAACTTCGTATGTGTAAAAAATTAGTACTACCTACTTAAGTGCTAACACACCACTATCTAATGGCTAAACTGTAAAATATGAAGGTCTGTGAGTAAATAAACAAAAGAGAAGAAACATTGCTTCCATGTTCAGCAACTGATATTCGTTTATTAATCTTCTTTATTATTACCTTTGTTTCTATGATAATTAATAAAATATCTTCGGTGTGGCGAACCAATTCAAATGACCTGTCAAAACCAAGTCTGCGGAGCCAGAACGTATACTAATTAGATTTCTTTCATAGTGTGCCGACATAATAGCTTCATATTGGTTCAAATGGCTCTGTGCACTATGGGACTTAACTTCTGAGGACATCAGTCCCCTAGAACTTAGAACTACTTAAACCTAACTAACCTAAGGACATCACATACACCCATGCCCGAAGCAGGATTCGAACCTGCGACCGTAGCGGTCGCGCGGTTCCAGGCTGTAGCGCCTAGAACCGCTCGGCCAGCCCGGCCGGCAATAGCTTTATACCTGAACTCACATACAGCTGCTCGCTCGTCGAAAGATCCGTACCTAAACACACTAAAGTTGCACAGATAACAGCAGCACTCAAGAACTGAAATAGGAGAAATTCGCTGAATCAAAGAGCCATATCACTGACGTCGATTTCCAGTAAGATTTTCGAACATATAAAGTGTTCCAGCATTTCAATTACCTCAAAGAAAATGATCTATTGACACAGGCAGCACACATTCAAAAGTTATCGTTCTCGTAAAACAGAACTAGCGCTTCATTCCCACGAAGTAATGAGTGCTAACGACAGGGAATTTCAAACTGGTACACTATGTGATCAAAAGTGTCCGGACACGCACATCACGCCGGTAAATACCAAATGATGCCTCGCTTGGTGTAAGGAGCGTAAATGTTGGACGATTGAACAGTGGAAAAACGTTGTGTAGAGAGACGAATCACGGTACACAATGTGGCGATACGATGGCAGGGTGTGGGTGTGGCGAATGCCCGGTGGACGTCATCTGCCAGCGTGTGTAGTGCCAACAGTAAAATTCGAAGGCGGTGGTGTTACAGTGTGGTCGTATTTTTCTCGGAGGGGGCTTGCACCCCTTGTTGTTTTGCGTGGCACTATCATAGCACAGGCCTACATTGATGTTTTAAGCACCTTCTTGCTTCCCACTATTGAACAGCAATTCGGGGATGGCGATTGCATCTTGCAACAAGATCGAGCACCTATTCATAATGCACGGCCTGTGATGGATTGGTTACACGACAATAACATCCCTGTAATGGACTGACCTGCACAGAGTCCTCACCTGAATCCTATAGAACACCTTTGGAATGTTTTGGTACGCCGTGCCAGGCCTCACCACCCAACATCTATACCCCTCCTCAGTGCATCACTCCGTGAAGAATGGGCTGCCATTCCCAAAGAAACCTTCCAGGACCTGACTGAACGTATGCCTGCGAGAGTGGATGTTGTCATCAAGGCTAAGGGTGGGCCAGCACCATATTCAACTCCAGCATTACCTAGGGAGGGCGCCACGAACTGGTAAGTCATTTTCAGTCAGGTGTCTGGATACTTTCGATCACATAGTGTATCTCGGGCTACGCTGGTCATCAGTCTATTACGGTAATCTTATTTTCGTGTGAGATTCGTTGACTCGCAGCTCACAAGCTAATCAGCATATCCTCAGGCTGAGCTACAGATCACACTATCACAACAATCAGGTTTCTTGCTTTGGCATTCGTTGGCTTCGCCATGTCACAACCTAAGTGTCGCATGCTACCCTATCCTGGACTTGATGCTTCTAGCTACAGGTCAATCTATCAGCACATCATGGTTTCTCCAGTAACCAAGGAAATACAAAAATCAGTATACAACCTTAAAATTAATAATAATCATTCTAACGCTCACCGTAGTGAAAGCAAATGTAATTAATTCGTATCTTTGGCCGAAAGAGATTGTTAGATTCAGCGATTCTGATTTGTTACCGTATACTGCGAGGCGTGTTTTTTAAGTACGTACCATTTTGAAATTAAAAAAAGAGGTGCTAAGATATCTCAATAATTTTTTTTTTACATGAAATCCTGTACTTTAATCTACGCACTGACGCCATTACAGTCTGATTCTTCCTTGTTTACGTTGTGTACTGAGTGTTTAAGGTGCCTCCGATAATCGTGAGTCCCGCCGATTGTGAAGTACGGGCTGTTATAAGATTTCTTAGTGCTAAAGGCCTAAAAGCGATCGATATTCGTCTTGAGATCTGTGCAGTTTACGGAGAAAACATTATGAGTGATGGAATGGTAAGAAAGTGGGTGAGAGCATTTAAAGATGGCCGCACAAATTTGCACGATGAACAACGGAGTGGGCGTCCTTCGGTCGTTAATGAAAGTTTGGTGCAGGAAGCGGACAATAAGGTGAGAGGAAACAGACGCTTTACGATTTCCTCCTTGCGGGATGACTTTCCTAATGTTTCTCGTAGTGGTATGGCATTGTGACAGAGCACTTGAATTACCGAAAATTGTGCGCACGTTGGGTACCGAAAATGTTGACGGATGTACACAAAACCAAAAGTTTAGACAGTGCACTGACTTTCCTTGAGCGGTAGCACAACGACGGTGACGATTTCTTAAGCCAAATTGTTACGGGCGATGAAACATGGGTGGCCTACGTCACACCCGAATCAAAGCAACAGTCCTTGGAAGTGGAGCAAGGGGTATCGTTTTGCTGCAAGACAATGCCCGTCCGCATGTGGCGAATCAGACCAAAGATCTCATCAGATCTTTTCGATGGGAAACTCTGGATCTTCCTCCGTACAGCCCCGATCTTGCGCCCAGTGACTACCATCTGTTCCTGCAATTGAAGAAACACCTGGGCGGTCAGCGTCTTCAAGACGATGACGAAGTCAAAACAGTGGTGATGCAGTGGTTAACAAGACAGGCGGCAGACTTCTATGAGGAGGTTACTCAAAAACTGGTACAATGTTATGACAAGTGCCTCAATATTGACGGGAATTGTGTAGGAAAGTTCATTAAGGTACACGCTTTCATGTAAAAATAAAATTATTGAGGTATCATAGCACGTCTTTTTTTAATTTCAAAACGGTACTTACTTAAAAAACATGCCAGCACGTCTTTTCTTTTTTAATTTCAGAAAGGTACTTAATTAAAAAACACGCTTCGTATCACACCGATTACAACCAATATCAACGAACTGCCAATACACGCGCACAAAGCAATAGCCGCTGACCCCGCACAAGGGATTGTGTTTATCGCAACAACCGGTTTCCGGTTATATCGGTTTTCTAAACGCCGGTTTAACCTGAGTGGTGAAATCGCTCAAAATGACCACTTTCTGAAATAACTGATTTTTGGTTTTTTATTCCTATTATTTCCTGTAATAAAAGTAAAAATCGAACAAAGATTCAAAAATACGTCGTCGGACTGTCCGAAGGAATGACACAGGCATTGCAATATAGAATTTGTCCGCCGACGCCATGCAAGCGACTTTCGAGGGAAATGTCTCCCCTTACGGGAATATGCATAATGAATATACGAATACAGGATGGAAGTTTTGGTGTGGCCGAGAGTCGTGCTCGAATAGCCAAATACGAGGATCACTCCAAAAGAAATGCGCACTATTTTTATAAAAATACAGTTTCCATTCTGCATGTATGACAGTTTTGCAGTGTGTAGATACATCCTTCCTGCTTGTTTTCAAACTTAGTTCAACCTGTTCCCGTGAGTGGCGCCGTCACAGCATGTCTTCAAGATGGGTGCTACACTTGACGTTTGTCAGAAGCGACGTGCTGTCATAGAATTCCTGTGCTGTGAAAACGAGACAGTGGGAAACATCCACAAGAGGTTGAAAAAGGTGTACGGAGATGCTGCTATCGATTGCAGAGCAGTTAGTCGGTGGGCGAGCAGGTTACGTGACGAAAGCGGGCACGGCAATATTGCTCGCAGCGACAGGCCTCGTACTGCACACACTACAGTGTGCAGAGAGTTAACGAACTGGTGACTGCTGACAGACGCTTCACAATGAACGAATTGTCACGCTACGTTGGGATAGGGAAAGGAAGTGTTTGAAGAATACTGAAAGTGTTGGCGTTAAAAAAGGTTTGTGCCCGGTGGGTTCCCAGGATGTTGACAGTGGCTCACAAAGAAACAAGAAAAACGGTATGCAGCGAACTTTTGGAACAGTAAGAGAATGGTGGAGATGAATTTCTTGGAACAATTGTGACAGGTGATGAAACATGGCTCTATCATTTTTCACTAGAGGCGAAGAGGCAATCAATGGAGTGACATCATGCAAATTCACTCAAGGAAAAAAATTCAGAACCACACCTTCTGCTGGAAAATTTATGGTTACGGTGTTTTTCGATTCCGAGGGAGTCTTGCTTGTGGCTTTCGTGCCAAGTGGAACCACCATAAATTCTGATGCATATGTGACGACACTGTAGAAACTTCGAGCTCGACTGAGTCGTTTTCGACCACATCCGCAAAAGCAGGATGTTTTGCTGTTGCACGACAATGCACGACCACATCTCAGTCAAAAAACCGTGGAAGCGATCACAAAACTCTGACGGAAAACACTGAAACACCCGCCTTACACTCCTGACCTGGCTCCATGTGACTATCATCTCTTTGGGAAACTGAAAGACTCTCTTCGTGGAACAAGATTTGAAGATGATGACTCCCTTGTGCACGCTGCCAAACAGTGGCTCCAACAGGTTGGTCCAGAATTTTAGTCCGCAGCTCGTGGTCGTGCGGTAGCGTTCTCGCTTCCCACGACCGGGTTCCCGGGATCGATTCCCGGTGGGGTCGGGGATTTTCTCTGCCTCGTGATGACTGGGTGTTGTGTGATGTCCTTAGGTTAGTTAGGTTTAAGTAGTTCTAAGTTCTAGGGGACTGATGACCATAGATGTTAAGTCCCATAGTGCTCAGAGCCTTTTGAACCAGAATTTTACCGCGCTGGTTCCAAGATGGCGTAGGGCAGTTGAGAGGGATGGAAATTATGTGGAGAAATGAAACTATTGTTCCTAACGGATGTATCTACACACTGTAAGACAAACAAACATGTAGAATAAAAGATGGATTAAAAAAAAATAGTATGCATTTCTTTTGGAGTGACCCTCGAAGTAAGGCGACCGCTCGCTATAAGCGGGAAATCCAGGTTCGAGTCCCGATACGGCACAAATTTTCACTGTCGTTGTCCATGCATTTCACGAATTAGAAGAAGGCGTACTGCGTCACGTTGAACAGAACTCGTCAATGAATACACCAGCAATTTCTAGCTGTTAATGAGTGGTGTTGTATGGTTCAAATGGCTCTAAGCACTTTGGGACAACACCTGAGGTCATCAGTCCCCTGAACTTAGAACTGCTTAAACCTAACTAACCTAAGGACATCACACACATCGATGCCCGAGGCAGAAGTCGAACCTGCGACCTTAGCAGCAGCGCGGTTCCGGACTGAAGCGCCTAGAACCGCTCGGCCACAACGGCCGGCAGTGGTGTTGTAAAACAACAGATGTACTTTGTGACGCACAATAAATTACTAATTACTTGTAAAAATAGTCGCGTTACCAAGATGTTTTCAAATTGTTGTAGCACGGAAGCGGTATATTTCCGGACACTGATTCCAATGCAAAATGTTATGTTCTCACACCCCTCTACAAGTCCTAGGGGTTTGTAACGGGAATTTCCGAATACCCTGTATACTTTCAAGTGGTTCAGCGTGTCCTCGTGAAATATGGCGGCGCCACTAAAGCAGAGTTATTCATCCACCACAGAAGACGAAGTAAATATTCCAGAATTCGAATCAAGAACAACCGCCCAACATGAGTAACTTAGAAACAGATATTCTCGGTGTAGCGAAGGGGCTTGAATCACTTAGGAAACGTAAGGCATCCGGTCCACGTTCTACACTAGTCAGGTTCCTTTCAGAGCATGCTGATACAATAGCTCCATATATAGGTATCATCTATAACAAATCGGTCGTATTGACATCTGTACCCAAAGACTGGAAAGTTGCACAGGTCACACCAATACCCAAGAAAGGAAACAGGAGTAATCTGCTGAATTACAGACCAAAATCACTAATATCGATTTGCAGTAGGGTTTTGGAACATGTACTGTGCTGGAACATTATGAATCACCTCGAAGAAAACGATTTATTGATAAATAGACAACACGATGGTTCAAATGGCTCTGAGCACTATGGGACTTAACTTCTTAGGTCATCAGTCCCCTAGAACTTAGAACTACTTAAACCTAACTAACCTAAGGACATCACACACATCCATGCCCGAGGCAGGATTCGAACCTGCGACCGTAGCGGTCGCACGGTTCCGACTGCAACGCCTAGAACCGCTCGCCAACCCAGGCCGGCTAGACAACACGGATTCAGAAATTATCTTTCTCGTGAAACACAACTAGCTATTTATTCTCACGAAGTAATGATTGTTTTCAACAGGGCACATTAAATTGATTCCATATTTTTAGATTCCCAGAAGGCTTTTGACTTAGTTCCGCACAAGCGACCTCTAATGAAATCTCATGTAGATGGTGTATCGTCTCTGTTATGTGACCGGATTCGTGATTTCCCGACAGAAAGGTCACAGTTCGTAATAACTGAAGGAAAGTAATCGAGTGAAACAGAAGTAATATCTAGCGTTACCCACATAAACGATTTAGGAATCAGTCTGAGGATCCCTCTTAGATTGTTTGCAGATGACAGTGTCATTTACCACCACGTAATATCATCAGATGACCAAAACGAATTGCAAAATGATTTAGATATGATATCTGTATGGTGAAAAGTGACAATTGACTGAATTGTGCGAAGTCATCCACGTTAGTACCAAAAGGAATGCGCTAAATTTCAGTTACACGATAAATCAAACAAATCTATAGGCTGTAAACACAACTAAATACTCAGGGATTACTATTACGAATAACTTAAATTGGAACAATCACATAGATAATGTTGTGGGTTAAGCAAACCAAAGACTGCGATTTGTTGGCAGGCCACTGAGAAAATGTATCAGGTCTATGAAAGAAACTGCTTACACTACGCTTGTCCGTCCTCCTCTGGATTATTGCTGTGAGGTCTGGGATCCGCATCATATAGGAATGAAAATGAAGCAGCTCGTTTTGTACTGTCGCGGAGTAAGGGAGAGCGTACCACTGATATGGTACACGAATTGAGGTGTCAGTCATTAAAACAAAGACTTTTTTGGCGCGGCAGGACCTTCTAATGACAGTTTAATCACCAACTTTCTCCTCAGAGTGTAAAAAGATTTCGTTGGCGACCACCTACATAGCGAGAAATGATCATCATAATAAAATAAGAGCAATCAGAGCTCGCACGGAAAGATTTAAGTGTTCGTTTTCCGGTATGTTGTCAGAGAGTGGAATGGTGGAGAAGTAGGAGTGGAATGGTAGAGAAAGTGGTTCGATGAATCCTCTGCCAGGCACTTAATTGTGTTTTGCAGATTAATCGTATAGATATAGACGTAGAAAACTAACAATATGCCGACCGAAGCGCCCTCACTCACAGGTGAAATAATATTGTGGTCGATTAATTTATGGGTGGGTGGTTTGGGGGAGGAGACCAGACAACGAAGTCATCGTTCTCGACCTATTAGGGAAGGACGGGGAAGGAAGTCGGCCGTGCCCCCCCTTTTTTTTTCGATGTAGTTCGTTGCGTTTGGTCTGGGCGGACATCACAAGACATCCGTTCAAGTTGATCGTTTATTCTCTGACTCACAAGGGGAAGGCCTCAGACACGGCCAACCGATTCAGCTCAGATTTGGCAGGTCGCTTGTGTACAACCTAAATCGAAGGAATCTACGATATTTTGGGTCAACACTCCCGAAATTTTGAGAAAATCGCTCCTAAAGGTTATGACGAGCAATCGACTCAAAATTGGCGGGATCGATAGAGCATTTTTCATCATCAGGTATAGTGTCCGAAAATGCATTCTTTTCCAGAAATCGAGGTAAGAGACTTTAAATGCCGCTTCTGTATCCACGTGGTAAACGCTTTTCGCCAACAGCACCGATAGCGCAACGGCAAAGGTAACTGGCTGGGACTTGGAGAATCCGGGATCGAATCTCGAAGAAACTTAGCGGGTGTTGTTCTTTTCGTTTGTATTTTTCCATATCTCAATTAATAGGGATAGGAGGGTTAATAAGGTAAGTATTATTATCATTCCTTATTGATTTACTTACCTTATTAACCCTCCTATCCCTATCAACAGATATGGAAAAATACAAACGGAAAGAATAACATCCGCTACGTTTCTTCGAGATTCGAACCCGGGTTTTCCGATTCCCAGCCAGTTACCTTGGCTATTGCGCCATCGGCGAAAGTCGTTTACCGTGTAGGTACAGAAGCGGCAGTTGTAAAAGTTTCTTTCCTCGATTTCTGGAAAATTTTGCGTTTGCGGACCGCATACCTGATGATGAAAAATGCTCTATTTACAATTATCTATCGATCCCGCCCATTTTGTGTCGATTACTCGTCATAACCTTTAGGGGTGATATTCTCAAAATTGCAGGGGTGTTGACACAAAATAACTTAGAGTCGTTCGTTTTAGGCTGTACACAAGCGACCTGCAAAATTTGAGCCGAATCGGTTGGCCGTGTCTGAGGCCTTCCCCTTGTCAGTTTTTTTATTACAGAGAGCACGCAGCTCTCTGACCGAACACCCTGAGATACCGTCTCGGCCCTTTTAAAGGAACCACACCGGCATTTGCCTGGAGAGATTTAGGGAAATCACGGAAAAACCTATATCAGGATGGCCGGTCGCGGGATTGAACCGTCGTTCTCCCGAATGCGAGTCCAGTGTGCTAACCAGTGCTCCACCTCGCTCGGTACTAATTTATGGTTGCCTCGTTTGGACAATTCAACGTTACTGTAAACAACAAAGAAATCGTCTGCATACGTACGCCATCTCTCGAATTGAAGCGAAATCTACACTCCTGGAAATTGAAATAAGAACACCGTGAATTCATTGTCCCAGGAAGGGGAAACTTTATTGACACATTCCTGGGGTCAGATACATCACATGATCACACTGACAGAACCACAGGCACATAGACACAGGCAACAGAGCATGCACAATGTCGGCACTAGTACAGTGTATATCCACCTTTCGCAGCAATGCAGGCTGCTATTCTCCCATGGAGACGATCGTAGAGATGCTGCATGTAGTCCTGTGGAACGGCTTGCCATGCCATTTCCACCTGGCGCCTCAGTTGGACCAGCGTTCGTGCTGGACGTGCAGACCGCGTGAGACCACGCTTCATCCAGTCCCAAACATGCTCAATGGGGGACAGATCCGGAGATCTTGCTGGCCAGGGTAGTTGACTTACACCTTCTAGAGCACGTTGGGTGGCACGGGATACATGCGGACGCGCATTGTCCTGTTGGAACAGCAAGTTCCCTGGCCGGTCTAGGAATGGTAGAACGATGGGTTCGATGACGGTTTGGATGTACCGTGCACTATTCAGTGTCCCCTCGACGATCACCAGTGGTGTACGGCCAGTGTAGGAGATCGCTCCCCACACCGTGATGCCGGGTGTTGGCCCTGTGTGCCTCGGTCGTATGCAGTCCTGATTGTGGCGCTCACCTGCACGGCGTCAAACACGCATACGACCATCATTGGCACCAAGGCAGAAGCGACTCTCATCGCTGAAGACGACACGTCTCCATTCGTCCCTCCATTCACGCCTGTCGCGACACCACTGGAGGCGGGCTGCACGATGTTGGGGCGTGAGCGGAAGACGGCCTAACGGTGTGCGGCACCGTAGCCCAGCTTCATGGAGACGGTTGCGAATGGTCCTCGCCGATACCCCTGGAGCAACAGTGTCCCTAATTTGCTGGGAAGTGGCGGTGCGGTCCCCTACGGCACTGCGTAGGATCCTACGGTCTTGGCGTGCATCCGTGCGTCGCTGCGGTCCGGTCCCAGGTCGACGGGCACGTGCACCTTCCGCCGACCACTGGCGACAACATCGATGTACTGTGGAGACCTCACGCCCCACGTGTTGAGCAATTCGGCGGTACGTCCACCCGGCCTCCCGCATGCCCACTATACGCCCTCGCTCAAAGTCCGTCAACTGCACATACGGTTCACGTCCACGCTGTCGCGGCATGCTACCAGTGTTAAAGACTGCGATGGAGCTCCGTACGCCACGGCAAACTGGCTGACACTGACGGCGGCGGTGCACAAATGCTGCGCAGCTAGCGCCATTCGACGGCCAACACCGCGGTTCCCAGTGTGTCCGCTGTGCCGTGCGTGTGATCATTGCTTGTACAGCCCTCTCGCAGTGTCCGGAGCAAGTATGGTGGGTCTGACACACCGGTGTCAATGTGTTCTTTTTTCCATTTCCAGGAGTGTACATCTGCATTTACATCTACAGGGTGTTTGCGTAAGAGCATGCAAAAATGTAACAGGACATAGAGAGTGCCCCACTGAACAATTTGACGGAGGGAACCTGGGGTCGGAGAAGCCAGCTTAAGGAGATATTGAAGTACAGTTGTCTATCGCTTTGTCTGTGGTTACTGTTTTCCAGTTTATTTATAACTAACATGCGTGTAAGTTTACACGTACTGTTCTGTTTATTTACACTTTGTAACGCCCCAACGACCACCTTAAAGTCAATTAAGAAAGAACATAAAGCAGGGAAAGTTATCTTGGCAGTTACGACATCTTTGCCGATGAGCTGACACGAAAGAGTTTTGTCAACAACTACATTGTACGCCACTGAACATATTTGTTAGCGAAAGAGAAAGAAGAATCATCGTATTTCAGCAATGGACAAATATCCATGTGACAAATGTGAAATTAATATCTCAAAGGTTAAGTCCAAAATAATGTCATCAGAGATAAGTTTTATGTGGAAGAGAGTTGTAAGCGCAACGAAGAAATTCAACGCGCCTACAGCGCTCTTCCACAGAAGAAGTCACTTGCTAGAACTCATCCGGTGCAGACGTACGAGAGCAGTTCTGATCTGAATTATTGAGATTGCGAATCGTGACGAGTTTGTTTTCGAGTTTAGAAGTGTTTGCTGCGTGACGGGATTCACGGCTTAAGAAACTGATTTTATGAACTGAGACAGGAACAGATAGACTCATTTAACCGTGCACTACGGGTTAAGTGAAATGTAATAACGGAATTAGTGAACATTGGACTTGACTTTAAATTAGTTGGACCTTAAGGAGAAGTGAACATTCTATGAAACAATACACGCAATTAGTCTTGAGTAGGACCCCAGTACACATCATGAAGATAAAACAATTACGCTAAAGTGTTGAGTTGTGGTAATTGCCAAGAAACTATAACTCAATCGGACTGCCTTAACTAAACTATTCCGTGTGCGTGTGGTGCGGGAGTCATAAGTATTTAGTGACAAAATAACAATAAACTGTTCGTTACCAGTTAAATACCCGATGTGGACTACATCATTAAATAGTTTGATAAATGACTAAAACAACGACTACACATGAAAGTCTGTTTCATTGAAGTGCAAATATTCACGTGATTAGTTGAGAAGTGAACTTTAAAATATTTTCGTATTACGACGCAATCTTACACAGACTGAATCAAAGAGTATCTCTGGATCTCGCTGCATACCAGCACAACAATTCCATAGCAACGAGACAACAGCGTAAGAAAAAACTGTTAACTAAAATATTTCCTCGCAATCAGTGATGTGTGTTATGCGAACGAGAGAAGAATTAATAACTACTGCAAATCCGGGCAATTAACAATACTATATTAATAATAAAAAGCATCAATTATACGAGTTCGCATAAGTGGAAACGCTGCGGACTTGTAATTGAGATACGACGACTACGCGAGGAACGCCTTTTAGGAAGTTTTTCGGGTTTTTTTCTCCCGTTAATCTTCGGGGACTGACGTTATATCGCATCGTGCCTCTACTCTGTGGCAGTAGCAGCTCTACGGCGTCGACTACATCAGCACGCGGTTGGACTCCGGGGGCACGCGCCACACACACCGTTTTACATACATCCCTTATTTCCTGCAAGGAAACAAGGACAAGCGACTCTGTTGTATCGTATTTACTTTGTGCCATGCCATAAACACAAAATCAAATAGGGGTAATGCAGGAGTAGGTTTAATAATGAATAGGAAAATAGGAATGCGGGTAAGCTACTACAAACAGCATAGTGAACGCATTATTGTGGCCAAGATAGGTACGGAGCCCACACCTGCTACAGTACTACAAGTTTATATGCCAACTAGCTCTGCAGATGACCAAGAAATTGAAGAAATGTATGATGAAATAAAAGAAATTATTCAGATAGTGAAGGGTGACGAAAATTTAATAGTCATGCGTGACTGGAATTCGGTAGCAGGAAAAGGGAGAGAAGGAAACGTAGTAGGTGAATATGGATTGGGGCTAAGAAATGAAAGAGGAAGCCGCCTGGTAGAATTTTGCACAGAGCACAACTTAATCATAGCTAACACTTGGTTTAAGAATCATGAAAGAAGGTTGTATACATGGAAGAACCCTGGAGATACTAAAAGGTATCAGATAGATTATATAATGGTAAGACAGAGATTTAGGAACCAGGTTTTAAATTGTAAGACATTTCCAGGGGCAGATGTGGACTCTGACTACAATCTATTGGTTATGACCTGTAGATTAAAACTGAAGAAACTGCAAAAAGGTGGGAACTTAAGGAGATGGGACCTGGATAAACTGAAAGAACCAGAGGTTGTACAGAGTTTCAGGGAGAGCATAAGGGAACAGTTGACAGGAATGGGGGAAAGAAATACAGCAGAAGAAGAATGGGTAACTTTGAGGGATGAAGTAGTGAAGGCAGCAGAGGATCAAGTAGGTAAAAACACGAGGGCTAGTAAAAATCCTTTGGTAACAGAAGAAATATTGAATTTAATTGATGAAAGGAGAAAATATAAAAATGCAGTAAATGAAACAGGCAAAAAGGAATACAAACGTCTCAAAAATGAGACCGACAGGAAGTGCAAAATGGCTAAGCAGGGATGACTAGAGGACAAATGTAAGGATGTAGAGGCTTATCTCACTAGGGGTAAGATAGATACTGCCTACAAGAAAATTAAAGAGACCTTTGGAGATAAGAGAACCACTTGTATGAATATCAAGAGCTCAGATGGAAACCCAGTTCTAAGCAAAGAAGGGAAAGCAGAAAGGTGGAAGGAGTATATAGAGGGTCTATACAAGGGCGATGTACTTGAGGACAATATTATGGAAATGGAAGAGGATGTAGATGAAGATGAAATGGGAGATACGATACTGCGTGAAGAGTTTGACAGAGCACTGAAAGACCTGAGTCGAAACAAGGCCCCCGGAGTATACAACATTCCATTGGAACTACTGGCGGCCTTGGGAGAGCCAGTCCTGACAAAACTCTACCATCTGGTGAGCAAGATGTATGAGAAAGGCGAAATACCCTCAGACTTCAAGAAGAATATAATAATTCCAGTCCGAAAGAAAGCAGGTGTTAACAGATGTGAACATCACCGAACAATCAGTTTAATAAGCCACAGCTGCAAAATACTAACACGAATTCTTTACAGACGAATGGAAAAACTCGTAGAAGCCGACCTCGGGGAAGATCAGTTTGGATTCCGTAGAAATACTGGAACACGTGAGGCAATACTGACCTTAAGACTTATCTTAGAAGAAAGATTAAGGAAAGGCAAACCTACGTTTCTAGCATTTGTAGAGTTAGAGAAAGCTTTTGACAATGTTGACTGGAATACTCTCTTTCAAATTATAAGGTGGCAGGGGTAAAATACAGGGAGCGAAAGGCTATTTACAATTTGTACAGAAACCAGATGGCAGTTATAAGAGTCAAGGGACATGAAAGGGAAGCAGTGGTTGGGAAGCGAGTAAGACAGGGTTGTAGCCTCTCCCCGATGTTATTCAATCTGTATATTGAGCAAGCAGTAAAGGAAACAAAAGAAAAATTCGGAGTAGGTATTAAAATCCATGGAGAAGAAATAAAAACTTTGAGGTTCGCCGATGACATTGTAATTCTCTCAGAGACAGCAAAGGACTTGGAAGAGCAGTTGAATGGAATGGATAGCGTCTTGAAACGAGGATATTAGATGAACATCAACAAAAGCAAAACGAGGATAATGGAATGTAGTCGAATTAAGTCGGGTGATGCTGATGGAATTAGATTAGGAAATGAGACACTTAAAGTAGTAAAGGAGTTTTGCTATTTGGGGAGCAAAATAACTGATGATGGTCGAAGTAGAGAGGATATAAAATGTAGACTGGCAATGGGAAGGAAAGCGTTTCTGAAGAATAGAAATTTGGTAACATCGAGTATAGATTTAAATGTCAGGAAGTCGTTTCTGAAAGTATTTGTATGGAGTGTAGCCATGTATGGAAGTGGAACATGGACGATAAATAGTTTAGACAAGAAGATAATAGAAGCTTTTGAAATGTGGTGCTACAGAAGAATGCTGAAGATTAGATGGGTAGATCACATAACTAATGAGGAGGTATTGAACAGCATTGGGGAGAAGAGGAGTTTGTGGCACAACTTGACTAGAAGAAGGGACCGGTTGGTAGGACATGTTCTGAGGCATCAAGGGATCACAAATTTAGCATTGGAGGGCAGCGTGGAGGGTAAAAATCCTAGAGGGAGACCAAGAGGTGAATACACTAAGCAGATTCAGAAGGATGTAGGTTGCAGTAGGTACTGGGAGATGAAGAAACTTGCTCAGGATAGAGTAGCATGGAGAGCTGCATCAAACCAGTCTCAGGACTGAAGACCACATCAACAACAACATGACACAACGTGCTACGAATCAAAGACAGACCCGGTCATTACTCCATGCTATTCAGAGAAAGTACAATACAATACGATGGAACAGTACCGGTACAGTCTCGCAAAATTCACTGACATTCTCCTTGTGTACGGGGAAGTACGATCCAATGCCCTCGGTGCTGAAAGGCTGTACAGGGAACGATTTCCTAACAGGCATCGCCTGTCACGACGAATGTTTATTTCTCTCGATCGACGAATGCGGGAGACTGGTTCGTTGGAAAGAAGAAACGAGGGACCTGGCGACATGACGATCACACCAGGGATACTAGTCAGAGTGCGTCAGAATCTTGTTCGCCGATGTCATGCTTGCACTGAAGTCAATGGCCGTCAGTTTCAGCACATGTACTACGCTACAGCACAAATGGTACGTTCAGTTTGTCAATGACAGTATGTGCAGTTAACTGTAACTAATGTAAAGAAAAAAGTACACAGTAATGTCATTTTATTCCTTCTATCTCCATAAGCTGGCTTCTCCGACCCTAGGTTCCTTACTCAAATTTTCAGTGATGCGTCCTCTATGTCCTATTAAATTTTTGCACGCTCTTGCAGAAAAACCCTGTATCTTCTGCAAACCATTGTGAAGTGCATGGCAGAGGGTGAGACCCATTGTAACAATTATTAGGGCTCTTTTGGAGCGCGGGAAGAAAAATTGCCTGTGCGTGCGTGCTGTAATTATTCTAACCTTGTCCTCATTATCTTCACGGAAGCGATACGTAGGAGGTTGTAATATATTCCTAGAGTCATAATTTAAAGCCATTCTTGAAACTAGGCTTTCTAAGGATAGTTTACTTCTATCTTCTTGTGTCTGCTGGTTCAGTTTCTTCAACATTTCTATGACACGGGTCAAACAAACATGTGACCACTCGTACTGCCCTTCTCTGTATATGTTCAAAATTTCCTTTTAGTCCTATTTCTTAAGGGTCCCATACGTTTCAGCAATATTCTAGGATTGGTCACACGAGTGATTTGCAGGCAATCTTCCTTGTAGACATACTGCACTTCACCAGTATTCTACCAATAAACCGAAGTCTGACACCTGGTTTATTCTCGACTGAGACTATGTGATCATTTCAGTTGATGTGCCTACAAAGTGTTACACACAGATACTTGTATGAGTTGGTCATTTCCAGCTGTGACTCTCTGATATTGCAGTCAACTACGTTTTTTCGTTTCGTGAAGTGCAGTTTTGTATTTCTGAAAATTTAAAAGAAGTTGCCAATCCTTGAAGCAGTTTGAAATGTTATCAAGATTTGACAAAATATGTATGCAGCTTCTTTCAGACAGTACTTCATTATAATTAACTTTACTATCTGCGCAAAGCCTAAGGTTACTGTTAATATTGTTTGCAAGCTCATTAACATACAACACACTCTGCTATATAATTGCCTGGGGCATTCACTACGTTTGATTACGTGGGCTTTCCTGGCGTAATAAGTCTTGAAAGTCTCTTCGGGTTTGCTGCCGGATCCTAAAATCAACTTGACTTCATCCTGGTGCTGCCGTTCCACCTAGGTTGTATGGTCTGCCTAAGTTGCATAAGGAAGGGGTTCCTCTACGCCCTATTGTTAGTAATTTGGGTGCACCCACTTATAACCTGGCAAAGTACTTATCATCTGTCCTCAGTCCATTTGTTGGCAAGTGTGAGCACCATATATCCAGTTCGGTGGATTTTATTCGACGATTGGGATCTTTGAAGTTGAGTCCTTCAGATCTGTTAGTGAGTTTCGATGTGGTATCCCTACTTACACGAGTTCCTCTGGAAGAGTCCCTTAGTTTGATCAGTGAAAGACTGGATGAAGAGCTGGTGAAGCTTTGTCGTCATGTGCTGACCTCCACGTATTTTTTATTTATCGGCACCATTTTTGAACAGAATGACGGAGTAACTATGGGTAATCCTTTGTCACCCATAGTCGCCAATTTATTTATGGAGGACTTCGAGGCCATGGCACTGAGGACTTCAGCTTTGCAACCAACCTGCTTCTGGAGATACGTGGACGATACATTCTTCGTCTGGCCGCATGGGCGTGATGCTCTTAACAGATTTTTGGACCACTTCAACTGTCTTCATCCCCATATCAAATTTACTATGGAGGTTGAAAATGATGGGATGCTTCCATTTTTAGACGTAATGGTTTATAAAAAACCAGATGGAACTTTGGGACAGAGTGTTCACCGAAAGCCGACACATACAGATTGGTATCTGCACCCTAAGAGTTTTCATCCACCACACCAACGTAGTGGCGTCCTTAGGACTTTGGTACGGAGAGCATATGCGATTTCCGACGCAGACAGCTTAACGCAAGAACTTGAGCATTTGATGACTGTTTTTAAGGAAAATGGATACACCGAGAAACAGATTCGTCGGGCTATGGAATTTGGACCATCTCCGGAGGCGTACGAAGAGGAACATAGGTCTGTGGCCTTTCTTCCTTATGCTGGAGGCTTATCGTTTAAGACTGGACGAATTTTAAGGAATTTTAACATTAAGAGTATGTTCCGTCCACCTTCTAAGATTAGGGCTCTTCTCGGCTCTGTGAAGGATGATTTGGGACTTAGGAAACCCGGAGTGTATAAAATCCAGTGTCAATGTGGGAAAGCTTACGTTGGCCGTTCTATTCGCACAGTGCATGACAGGTGTGTGGAACATCGCCGTCACACGAGGCTACAACAGCCGGAAAAATCGGCCGTAGCAGAACACTGCCTAAATGAAGGACACAAAATGAAATTTGAGGAAACTGTTGTGATTGCCAACATTTCCGGTTTTTGGAATAGTGTCTATAAAGAGGCGATTGAAATTAGGTTGGCTGATAATTTAATCAACAGAGACAATGGGTTTCCTCTTAGCAAAACATGGAATCCCGTATTATCTCGCATCAAAACTGAACGTTCTTCGGTGCGGCATGGATTGCGATATATCGCTGCCAGCAGTGTTTCACTAAGGGCGGCGCCACCTCCCTGTTTTGTAAGGCAGAAACCGTGATGGGCGGCGCATGCGCCGTGTACTGAACGGTGGCCTATATAGGACGTCGATTTGCAATCTTGCGTCAGTTCTCAGCGGGACTCATCAGCAGAAGCAGCATTTCCTGAAGACGGCGAACAGTTGGATCGCCGAAATATCGAGTCAAGTTGATTTTAGGATCCGGCAGCAAACCCGAACAGACTTTCAAGATTCACTACGTTTGTTTGGAAATTTGTGGTAAGTTACTATGGGACCAAACTGTTGAGGCCATCGGTCAATAGGCTTACACACTACTTAATCTAACTTAAACTGTCTTACGCTAAGGTCAACACACACACCCATGCCCAAGGGAATACTCGAACCTCCGAGGGGTGGCGTTGCGCTAACCGTGGCAAGGCGCCTGAGACCGCACGGTTACCCCGCGCGGCACTACGTTTGTCCACCCAGGATAACTTACTGAGTGCTCCCTACCAACAACTTCTCAATCCTCTCACAAATACTGCCCGATACCCCATGCCATCGTACTTTTGATAATAAGCGTAGATTTGGTACCGGTACTGAAAAGGGCAAAACACGGCACTAGGATTTTTATTTATTTTTCACTTTTTTTCTTTGAACATGAAGCTCAGAACACAAATTATATCAGTCATCCAAAATCAATGTAGCTCTTAAAAATTCTCGAGAAAATCGACTTTGAAATTTTACGACTGTCCTAAAGAGGCTAAATTTATGTCGTGTTATCAGACAAGTAGTGTAGCTCTATAGTAATGTGTTCCCTGCGTTGTGGAAAGCTGAGCGTTCGATAGACGCCATATTTAAATTTTCAAAGAAACGTGCTTGTTCTACGAACATTAATGTGAAGTATAAAATACGTAAATATGGAAAAAACTAACTTTTAATGTTTCTTTTTTAATGTAAAAATCTTGATTCACGAACTTTTATAGAAGATCGGTAGTTAACAATTGACATTCGGAATGAAAACTGGAGTTTTGTGTCAGATATGTAATTATAAATAAGAAGACGGGCATTTTTCATAAAAGTGACAGATATGCGTTGATTAGCAAACATTGAGACGTAGGCATTCGAACTGCATGAGAAAAAAAGAAAGAAATAGTGACCGAAACGAGATTCAATACAGCGTTTACACGTCGAGCGCTACCGAATTTTTTTCGTCTTCACGTATTTTACACTCACGAAAATGCTCGTACAACATGCACTTTTCCTCAAAAGTGTTGTACCCACCAGGAAACGAATCGAGACAGGCAGTGTAAAACAAAAAAAGACGAAAAAAATACTTTAGCTTATTAAAGATGGACGGGAAACTTTAAAGTTGCTTTTCTCGAGAAATTTTGGGAGCTGCGTCTGCCTACTTCTGGATGTCGATATTCCAGTTCTTAACTTCACGTACCATAAACATAAAAAAATTGAATAGTCTAATTGCTATGTGGTCTTCTTGTGAGTCAAATGCTTTTCGGAAATCGAGAAATGGTGCGTGTACCTGACTATAATATACAGTTAATAATAACTAATGTTTCAGTGGTAAAATGTCCGCCACGGTAGCTGAGTGGTCAGCGTGACAGACTGTCAATCCTAAGGACCCGGGTTCGATTCCCGGCTGGGTCGGAGATTTTCTCCGCTCAGGGACTGGGTGTTGTGTTGTCCTAATCATCATCATTTCATCCCCATCGACGCGCAGGTCGCCGAAGTGGTGTCAAACCGAAAGACCTGCACCAGGCGAACGGTCTACCCGACGGGAGGCCCTAGCCACACGACATTTCCATTTTCCACTGGTAAAATAGCGGGCATGGCACTGCATCGTAATCGGCGTGAGAAAGCGGAAGCAAGGCTGAGAGTAAGAGGGAAGCATTTACAGACAAGGACAAAGATTGCCCGACAATACGAAATATTCCTCCACTCTTGGTGGACAACACCTGGGTAATACGTCGGCATTTGCCTGCAAGACCTAGTTCCACCAGCAATATTGCCCGACCGTAGCGCATTATTTTCATGTATTACAATCACACTGCAGTAACGTTGACAACCCTATTGCGGCCTCATATTGCCGTAAAATATGGCCCGCATAAACATATTTCAAGACCAGCTAGTGGGGCTACATGTTGCAAAAAAATTTTTTTTATGGTTGCCAAGAAAAAGTAAAAGCTGTACAGAATCGTAATATCAACACGTGAAACGATAATTGAAGTATCGACTTTTAATATTAATTACAGAAAGGGGCTAATGAAACTTTTGGTGGACAACACCTGGGTAATACGTCGGCAGTTGTCTGCAAGACATTGCTCCACAGCTCGTATCGCAGTATTGTGGTGTATTGCAATCACATTGCAGTAATGTTGACAACACTACTGCAGCCGCATATTGCCGTAAAATATCGCTCGTGTAAACACACTTTAAGATGCTGCGGTTAAAAAAAAAAATTGATGAATGGTAAGAAAAAATAAAAACTGTAAAGGATCGTAATATTAATACGTGAAAACGGTAATTGAAGTACCGGCTTTTAATATTAATTACACAAGGAGGCTAATGAAACACAATAATTCGAAAGGTACTTTGCCACGGACGTGCTCAAAGAAAAAAATCATTTGTCCGCGCAGCCGTTAAGAGTGGTAAATAGGTACATTCATACTCATAACTGTGAGGGTACCTTCTCTATCAACCATTAATACCGTCAATACGTAAAAACAAATAAATGCTTTCATGTTCAAAACTGTGATAACAGCTTCTCTTTCATGCATTAAGATCCCCAACAGGTGAACACGGAAAACTGAAGTACTACCAACTTCTGCCCTGCATCGTAGAAATGACAGACGAGTAACAATGTTTAAAAGTAACTATGTGGTCATTTTCCGTCGTTACCAGAAAATATGAAGTAAGTTCCTAATTTTTAATTGTTTCATTTTCAATTACTAGAACTTCCGACTAGTTTTGTTTTAGGCTGTGCGTAGAAGGAGAACGCAAACGGGTCGGAGTGAAAGATGCAGAGAGAGACAAACAAAATATTTGCCAGGCAAAAGTAATAGATAGGATGGTGGACATTCATAAGGAAATGCAGCTCTTTTACATAACATTGCATTTAGAAGTGCAATGAAGGTAATTCTACATAATGTTGACAGTTACAACTGCGGTTTGATCGATTGACATTGCAGATTTTGTAACGCAAACATTTCACATCAGAAGTTGCTGTACATGATACAATGGCATTGACATTGTGATGTCATAAGGGAGTTAACTTGCCGCCGGTCGATGTGGCCGAGCGGTTCTAGGCGCTTCAGTCCGCAACCGCGCTGCTGCTACGGTCGCAGGTTCGAATCCTGCCTCGGGCATAGATGTGTGTGATGTCCTTAGGTTAGTTAGGTTTAAGTAGTTCTAAGTTCTAGGGCACTGGTGACCTCAGATGTTAAGTCCCATAGTGCTTAGAGCCATTTGAACCAAGTTAACTTGCCTGTTTTACCACAGAATTTAATCCAAGAAATCAAGAGAAAGTAAAGAATTATTTCAATAATACTTGTAGCTACAAACAGCATTTGCTGTGGTCATTTCTGACGGCAAAATTTCAGACACTTTTTATTATAGAACAGGTCAAATGACTTCTACATATGGATGTTGCGGAATTATACTTTTATGATCTCGACACTGCTGTTCGCTACAGACTGAATGAACAATCAGGTCAGTCGTGCAATAATAATCGCAATGTAACATATGAAACTGCTATTGAATAGGAACGCGCTAATCGTTTTGTGCGTTATTTTACTGCGATGAAAGATTACTGTGCAAGAGTCGAAAATGAAAATAGAGAAATTTGTGCGGTTATTCGTTTAACATAAATTTATACCTGTAGTAACTGAAACTGATGGATCCATTAACATATCCGTTATTACTTCCTAATGGAGATACTGGGTGGCATGTTAATTTGTTTCATAATGCACCAAATACGTCCACCGCGGGACAGGTTAGACATGAAATTACAATATGGGTGACGTCGCCTTACAGTTAGAGCTTAGTATTCAGGTAAGAACTAAGAACATGCATACGAATAAATTGAAGACAATATCATAAACAAAATTTGACTTATGTTATTTGTAAACACGGTTGGTCGAAATTTGACCACATGCTGTTCTAGTCTTTATTAATCTGTTCAGTTCGCCTGGTATGGGACGCACATATTAAACGATTACTACAGTTGATGTTACTTCTTTCGGGTCAAACTTCTATGCTGTGATGGTCGTTATTGATCGCAACCGGTAGTAGAAGATGATGATAACGACGTTTGGTTTGTGCGGCGCTCAACTGCACCGTCATCAGCTCCCGTAGATACTCCGAATTTTTCTCAGAGTCCAATTTTTTTACACAATCCAATCTATTAGTCACTGTTACGAAAGATGATGATGAAATGATGACAACACAAACACCCTTTCCCCGGGCGTAATAGATATGAAGAACCTACAGGAAGCTGCGTGTCATGAATGTCATTTAAAAAAAATGTTTTGTTTAGTTTATGCTGGTTTGAGGCAGCTCTCCATGCTACTCTATCCTATGCAAGCCTCTTCATCTCCAAATAACTATTGCAACCTACCTCATTCTCAATCTGCACGATGTATTCATCTCTTGGTCTCCCTCAACAATTTATCCCCCCCCCCCCCACACACTTTCCTCCAGTACTAATTTAGCGATCCCTTGATGTTGCAGGACGTGTCCTATCAATCGATTCCTTCTTTTAGTCAAGTTGTGCCACAGATGTCTCTGCAATTCCATCCCGTAACTCCTCATTTGTTACGTTATCCACCCACATAATCTTCAGCGTTCTTTTTTTAACATCGCATTTCAAATGCTTGTATTCTTCTTGTCTACACTGTTCATCGTCCATGAACCCATGTTATGCTACACTTACGTAAAAAATCATCGTATGGCATATCTGCTTCAGACGTACTAGCGTTAATGTCAGAAATTATATCCTACTTTGCACAACGCCAGACAAAGTGTCACGGAATGCGTCTGCTTTTTTTTGTATTAAAATTAAATGTGAAAATTGGCTTACTTGCTCAAAACTGGTAGGGAAATAGAAACAAAAGACTTCCAAAACATCTGTGGCTCTCTCTTAATTCAATAGCAGCCACAATAGTCCCTTACTGAGATCACGAGGACAGCCAACCACGACAAAACTGTTCTACTTCATATGTAAGATACTTGAGAAAGACAAAATACCCGAAAACTTCAAGACTACGTAATAACTCCAATTACAAAGTATGCAGGTGCTGAAAAATGTATCATCGAAACACTAGCTTCATAAGTCATGGTTACCAAATACTGATACGACTTATTTACGGATGAATGGAAACTGGTGGAAGAACACACGATGCAATAATAATGCTATTGAAGGTAGGATAAACAAAGGCAGACCTACATTTTTAGATTTAGAGAGAGCTTTTGACAATGTTGGCTGACATAAACTCTTTGAAATCCTGAAAGTAACAGGTATAAAATTTTTCCAGCAGAAGGTCGCCTACAACTTGAGCAGAAAATAATCTGCAGTTATGATTCGAGGGGTATGAAAGGGAAGCAGTACTTGAAAATGGAGTGACGAATTTAAGTATGTGTTGCATTTCCAGCTACAACGGAAAGACACGCACTTTAATTCGTATCTTCAGTATTATAATTTCAAGAGCTATTTAGATTTCCGCCACGAATATAATTCTTTATGCAGCCTCAATCGTGTCTTCACTGGTCTACAAGAAATCTAGATTCAATAGTGATATGGCGTAGTAAATGGTTTCCGAAAAACAGTCTTACTTTATTATGATGTAAAGCAAGTGGTAAAAGTTCAGAAATCGAGAATTACCAAAAAATATTCGCTAATAGCACTGCAGTTTTTTCTTCTCTTCTGGCTTTGTTTCATACCACAGTATTTGCCATGTTCTTGCTATTAAACTGTTTAATTCTGACACCATAAATACTGTTTTTACAATCTACTATGGTGTTTAATGATTTTACCCCAGAAAAGCGTAGGAACAAGATTATTTATTCGTTGAATTTGCATGCTATGTGACTTAGTTATTATGCGAACTCTGCAGTTGAAGGCAAACGAATAAACAGAAAAAATGCATAATATTCAGATAATTTGGTTCTTTAAGTCTGTGCTACACGTAAAGCGAAAATGAAAATACACTTAAAGTAAAGCGTGTCTTCTATTTTTAATGTCAAGAGTCACTTTGAATTAAGCCACGAATACCATTTCTTATAACGCGTAAATGGCACCTTCATTTTAAAATCATCTTTTGCGCTTCACCTCTCTGCAATCAATCTATATTCAGCAAAAAATAAATAAATAAATAAATAGATAAATAAATAAATAAAAAGAAATGGCTCTGAGCACTATGGGACTTAACATCTGAGGTCATCAGTCCCTAGAACTTAGAACTACTTAAGCCTAACTAACCTAAGGACATCACACACATCCATGCTCGAGGCAGGATTCGAACCTGCGACCGTAGCGGTCGCGCGGTTCCAGACTGTAGCGCCTAGAATCGCTCGGCCTTCCCGGCCGGCTTATTCAGCAACAGCACAGAAAAAAGTATGAGAAGTTTTACTTTGGAAGTAAGCGAGTGATTACAACATTAGAAATCAATAATTAGCATACAGACGTTTGCTTGGGAATATCATTGCTACCTTTTTCTTTTTTTATTTCCAGGCATTCTTAGTTCACTGTATTTGCTATGTCCTTGCTATTAAACCGAGTGACTTTGATAGACGATAAATACTGGCTAACAATCTGCAATCGCATCCCACGATTTTGCTCCCGAAAGCGCATGAGCATATTTATTCATTCGTTTAATTGGCCCACTAAGCGAAGCTATTATTGTACGAACACTGGTGTGGAAGTTGTTCCATCACGGTAAAATAGTGATAACAATAGAACTATTCAGATAAAATCACAAATTATACTGCGTGTTACATTTTCAGCTAAAATGAAAATACACAAGAGGCAACTAGCGTCTTCAATTTTTAACGTCAAGAACTATTTTAATTTCTGTTACCAACATCATTTTCTGTATCGAGTAAATTACTTCCTCGTTTTGAAATTATGTTTTGACCGTCATCTGTCTGCAATAATTCAGCGGCGTCATGCGGATAAAAGCACTTCATTTCGAGTATAAATGATGAAACGTCAGGAATCGGTAATTACCAAGCAAATGATAGTTCACAAATAGCAGTGTGACATTTTTTTCTGACCGTCCTCGACCACAGTATTTGCTATAAAATAGCAGATCTGTAATCATGTTTTACAATGCTGCACAAGAAAAACGCAGAACATCTTTAGTAGTTCGTTTAATTTGACTACTATGAGGCGCATTTATTATGCGAATGATAGTACGGAAATTGTTTCACGAGGATAAAACAGTGATAAATTGCCAAATAATACACTTCAAGTCGTAAATGGCGTCTTCGTTTTGAAATCGTCTTTTGATCACCTGCCTACAATAAATCTGTAGTAGCGACATGCAAAAAAAAACTACTTCCTTTTTAAAATAACCATGCGATGAAACTGTTAGAAACCGATAATTAGCAAACATGTTCGTTCGACAATAGGACTAAAACATTTTCATTGATTTCCTGGCGTTATTTGACGAAAATATTTGCAGCATGCATTCTTGTTATTAAAATGGGTAATTCTGACAGACGACGAAACTAGATTTTAATCTGCAGTCACGTTTCACGGATTTGCAGCAGAGAGTGCAAGAGCATTTATATTAATTCATTAATTTGCCTAGTATTATCGTAGTTATTATGCGAAGATTGCTGTTGAAGTTGCTTCAAGCGGATAATACAAAGAAAACTATATAATTATTCAGAAAAAAAACATTAATTTAATTTTGTGATACGTTTCCAGCACAAGCTATAACATTCGGAAGGTAACGGTTATTATTAGTCTCCAATGCCAAGGGCCATTTTGAATTCCGACACGAGCATGTCTATAACGCGAAAATCACGTACTTTTTCAGATCGTCTTTTGATCGTCACCTGTCTACAGTCAATCTATATTAAGCAAAAACATGAGTAAAATAACCTGTTTCTAAAACAAGCAACATCTTTATTTTCATAATGAGCGTTGGATAAAAGCGTTATAAATCAGGGATTAGTACACATAAGTTCTTCCGCAGATCGTATCGCAATATTTTTTTGCGTTCTTCGAGCACAGTTTTTAAAAACTACATCCCTACTATTAATCCGATAGCCGATAAATACCGATTTACGATCTGCATCAGCATGCCACGACTTTAAAGCAACTCGCGAAACCATTCATAACTATTCGAATCGCCATAACAAAACACTGGAAATTCGCGCTACAAACAAATTGCATTCCATACGTAAGTAAAAGCGAAAAGATTATTAGAAACTCTATAGCTGCTCGGAGTAAATAATTACGTGGAAATACCAACTGTTATCAAAATTACATACAAAGAACACATATTTTTTCCTTGTATCCGTTAACAACAACATCAACATCAACAACAACAATAGCCGTCAATGCTGGAAACATGGAGTGCGTGATGTTAAAAACATTACGCTTGTAGCCAACATGAATTATTACACAGTTTTTCAGCAAGGAGATGAGACGTTAGTTCTACAGCAGACGCGAGGAAGAAGGATCTCATAAGCTGTATGATGGCGGAAGCAAGCAAGAAAGTTGTTGTTTGAAATTTACCTGTGGCAACTGCCTCCCGCTTTCCCAGGCAGCGAAGGAAGACGCGGTTCTATCCGGTACGCACTAATTCGTTCGCGGAATTTCCGAATTTTTCGCGATTAAAAGGAGATGCAGACCGACGCCGCATATCCAGAGATACAACTGAATCCGCATCTACGCAACAATGGGATTCACTGTTAACAGGAAGACGACGCATTATTGTCAGCGGAATCGTATTGTAGCCACAAGCATATCACCCAAGTCCAACCACGACCTACGGGTCCTACTAACTGCTACCTTTGAAATCTCTCCCTCACCACGGGAAGCATTAATTTCCTAATTTGCGAGTATAAAACCATTGCTTAGTTTAAATATTTCTGAGATTTCATCCATCTTTGTTCAAAGATACTGCGTCGAATCAAATCTAGCTCGCACTTCCAATCAACGAGCTTACGATAACTGCATACCGTTTTTTCCTCCGAGCGGGTTAGCTAATTTAATTTTTACTTATTAGACAACGATTCAATTACTACGCTTTCATTTCATCTAACAGGGAAGCCGTGCGTTACAAATGCGCACACCTTCATTGCTCATCATATTTCTTATCCAAAGATACGAAAACTACAGAGATCAACTATCAAGATTTTTAAAAATCACATTACTTGATGCTTTCCTGTGACGTATTTTAAATTAAATGGAAAGACTGCGTTAACGATTTGTATACATTGTGGATCTTAATAAAATATGAAACAGAGAGTATCTCAACTCGTAACACATATTAAGATTTCTTTCCTTTCCATTTACAGATGGAGCTCTGGAAAAATAACGTTACCTAGAGTTAACCGATTACTTATAATCTCAATCTTGTAGTTGACAGAAAAGGAATTAAATTTCTCTGTTGTTTTTTACATCTAGTAGGTACAAATACTAGGTACAAATACTAGGTACAATATTCCCTGTAAATACCACATTAATGCAATAAATGCTCAAAATGATGTCCGTCAACCTCAATGCATTTGACGATACGTATTACGACATTCCTCTCAACAGCGAGTAGTTCGCCTTCCGTAATGTTCTCACATGCATTGACAATGCGCTGACGCATGTTGTCAGGCGTTGTCGGTGGATCACGATAGCAAATGTCCTTCAACTTTCCCCACAGAAACAAATCCAGGGACGTCAGATCCGGTGAACGTGCGGGCCACGGTACGGTGCTTCGACGACCAATCCACCTGTCATGAAATATGCTATTCAATACCGCTTCAACCGCACGCGAGCTATGAGACGGACATCCAACATGTTGGAAGCACATCGCCATTCTGTCATGCAGTGAAACATACTGTAGTAAAATGGGTAAAACATTACGTAGGAAATCAGCATACATTGCACCATTTAGATTGGCATCAATAAAATGGGGGCCAATTATCCTTCCTCCCATAATGCCGCACCATACATTAGCCTGCCAAGGTCGCCGATGTTCCACTTGTCGCAGCCATCATGGATTTTCCGTTGCCCAATAGTGCATATTATGCCGGTTTACGTTATGGCTGTTGGTGAATGACGCTTCGTCGCTAAATAGAACCCGTGCAAAAAATCTGTCATCGTCCCGTAATTTCTCTTGTGCCCAGTGGCAGAACTGTACACGACGTTCAAAGTCGCCGCCATGCAATTCCTGATGCATAGAAATATGGTACGGGTGCAATCGATGGGACTTAACATCTATGGTCATCAGTCCCCTAGAACTTACAAGGAATCCCGCATCTCGTGGTCGTGCGGTAGCGTTCTCGCTTCCCACGCCCGGGTTCCCGGGTTCGATTCCCGGCGGGGTCAGGAATTTTCTCTGCCTCGTGATGGCTGGGTGTTGTGTGCTGTCCTTAGGTCAGTTAGGTTTAAGTAGTTCTAAGTTCTAGGGGACTTATGACCACAGCAGTTGAGTCCCATAGTGCTCAGAGCCAATTGAACCATTTTTTGAACTTACAAGGGAACCTCCCCATCGCACCCCCCTCAGATTTAGATATAAGTTGACACACTGGATACGCCTTGAAAAACTGAACACAGATCAATCGAGAAAACAGGAAGAAGTTGGGTGCAACTATGAAAAAATAAGCAAAATATACAAACTGAGTAGTTGATGTGCAACATAATTAACATAAAGGACGCTGTGAACTCAGGAGCGCCGTGGTCCCGTGGACAGCGTGAGCATTTGCGGAACGAGAGGTCCATGGTTCACAAGTCTTCCCTCCAGTGTAAAGATTAATTTTTTATCTTCGCAAAGTTATGATCTGTCCGTTCGTTCATTGACGTCTCTGTTCACTGTAATAAGTTTAGTGTCTGTGTTTTGCGACCGCACCGGTAAACGGTGCGATTAGTAGACGAAAGGACGTGCCTCTCCAGTGGGAACCGAAAACATTTCATTGCAAGGTCATAGGTCAACCGATTCCTCCACAGGAAAACGCGTCTGATATATTCTATACGACACTGGTGACGGCATGTGCGTCACATGACAGGAATATGTTGTCGACCCACCTAACTTGTACACTTGGCGAATGGGTAAAAAGACTATTCTACCTTCGCCGATTTCAGTTTTCTCCCAAAAAATTGATGGAAACATAAGAGTTTGTCACATAAACTGAAAATAAAAAATTAAACTTTTCACTCGAGGGAAGATTTTTTTTTTTTTTTTTTGAGGATATGTGGTACAAAGGATGTAGTTGGTGTATTATTGTGATTTTGTTATAGTTTATTTATTCATTTATTTAATTTTAATTGTTTTTTTATTTTAATTTTTTTTAATTTTTTTTGTACTTTTTTTTTAACAGTAAGGAACTGAAAACTAGTAAGTGCACTCGTTGGGCCGAGTTGGGGACGCACATAACTAAAACCATGCTAATAGTTGCAGAAAAAGGCATAAAGAAAGAGAGCATGAAACAAAACTGAAGGGTGGAATCCTTACCACCATTAACCAGTGCTACATCTTGCACTGGATGGGAAAACAAAAACTGCGAAGACCTTTTCGCACCGGGGACAAAAAGAGGAAACGGGGCAAATACTGCTACAGAGTGTGAGGGTTCACAACGAACCTCTCCATCTGCTGTATCATCCAGGTATGACTTCTCGTAATGATGAAAGTAGATCCCACGTTGTACCGTGTAGTGTTCTATCATCGTCTTGTAATCTTAGCTTCTCTTACCCGTGATGTTCCAGCTACGTGGAGGGTCGTGGAACGCACTCCACAAAAAATTGGAAAAATATTGTCGATACTTTGGGTTACGGAGGATCTTGCAATGTCGTTCCTGCAAATAGTTCCAAAAGTCTAAAGTGTCCTTAGTGCCGTCTTGAAACAAATAATGCACTGCATGTCCACGAAGCCACGTCATAGCATTAGTTTTAGTGCGTGGGTAATACGTCTCATCCGGGAATAGGATAGTCTTGGGGTCGATATGATTCGGCGTTACCCGAAGGAAATATGCTGACATTTGCCTCACTAAGTGCCACACTGCCGTAGACTCGCCACAGCTAAGACGGTGTTCATCGTTGTCTTGAACGCCGCAGCTCGTGCATGTGGGTGAGTCGACCATGTGGATCGCATGTAGCCTTGATCTGGTCACCTGCTTACCGTTGACAGTGATGTACCACATCGCCGTGACGTCAGTGTCCAGTGTTACGTGATGAATTGTCCTCCACACTACGCGCCAGTTGACGTTCGGGTGCTTCCTCTCCACGACGTTATCGGGTCGTCCACGTTGCAGGACCCTATAAACCACCTTTGCTGTCGCCAGGTGAGTCGCTGGTAAGGCAAGCCGAACGTAACTGAGTTCGAGGTAAAAGACACCGATGTAGAAGAGCGAGGAGGGGACGTGGTGCATCGGCACAGGCGGCAACAGGGAGGGCGGTGCTAGTTCTTCTATTAACAAACTGGTCAAACTGTCCGGACGGCGGTGCCATAGTTTGACTAATGTGCTCACAAATAGGGCGACCGCTCTGTCATGAACGTGATAAAGGCCAAGCCCTCCTCGATCCGGGGGAAGGGTGAGAGTCTCATATTTGATCTTGAAAAGCATTCCTGAACTCACGAAGGACCCAAAAGCCGCAAGTATACGGCGAGCTAACATCACCGGTATAGGTAATATCTGGGCGATGTGCGGAATGCGTGACGCTAAATGTGTGTTAACATACTGGGTCCTTTGGACGATGTCCAGGGTTCGTAGGCGGTTGTTGGCAATTCCAGTCCGAACATTTCGTAAAAGCCGTCGAAAGTTGTGAGCAGCGGTCCGTCGTATATCGTCTGTAAAATCAATGCCGAGACATTTCAAACTATCTCTGAGCTGGAAAGGGGTGACACTGTTCTCAGACAATCCGGCCCCGATGTTCATCGCCACCGATTTTGCGACGTTGATACGACTACCAGTGGCCACGCCATATTTCTCTATCCAATTCAGTGCGCTAGCGGTGTCGTCACCGTTGCGGATGACAATCACCAGGTCGTCAGCGTACGCTTTACATCGGAAAGTGTGGCCTCGTAACGTCATACCCGTTAGTCGTTGGCGCAGGCCGCAGAGGAGAGGTTCCATGGCCACAGCGTAAAGTAAAGTGGACAGAGGGCAGCCTTGGCGTATCGATCGAGAAATGGTGAGGGGCTGCGTAAGTCGGCCGTTGACGATCACCTTGGATGTCGCGCCACGGAGTAGTCGCATGACGACAGTGACGAATGGCTGTGGGTACCGCATATGTTGGAGGACCGCTTCCAAATAGTCGTGGTCCACTCGGTCGAAAGCTTGACTAAAATCGATTGCCGCCAGTGCACCCTTCAGACGACATGCCCTCGCCAGTGAGATCAAGTCACGATATTCACTGAGTGCTGTTTGAATATTATTGTCGCCTCCTAATGACGTTTGATCGGGTGAGATAACATTTCGTAAGGTCTGGCGTATCCGCGCCGCCAACAGTCGAGAAAAGATCTTAAAGTCGCAGTTCAATAGCGTCAACGGGCGGTAGTCCTGCAGACGTGAGCCACCGGACGGTTTGTGAATAGGAATAATCATCCCTTCCACAAGGGCCGCAGGGAGCGGCACGTCCGGGGATAGTAGTTCGCGACAGATGTCCGTCCATCGGGAGGCTAATAAATATTGAAAAGTCCGGTAAAATTCCAAGGGGAGGCCATCAGGACCCGGTGACTTGTTGACAGCTCCTTTTCTAATGGCGTCGATCACTTCTTCTTCTGTAATTTCGTCCATCAAGGCCTCTTCCATTGCCGGGGTGACGGTGCCGTAAATCGTCTGAGAGACGTCCTCCAGTGCTGTCAGATCAGGGGTCTGAGCGGAATAGAGTTGGGAATAATGATTGTAGAACGCTGTGTTTATGTCTTGTTGCGTGGTGAGGCGACGACCGTCCTCCGTGTCGATGAAGCGTATCAGCGCTCGTTGGCGTCGTTTACGTTCACGAAGGACGTGGAACATCGACGGGCGTTCGCTCGGTATCCGATCCTGCGTCCTCGAGCGGATGACTACCCCCTCTAGGTGGCGTCGCATATGAGCGAGGATCTGAGCCTTAGCACGGTGGACCGCCGTTTGTCGTTCCGGAGACGGCGCCATAGCATCGCAGTCGCGCAGGACCCGGAAGTAAAAGTCGAGTGTATGTCTTCGCCAAGTAGCGTGGTCGCGACCGTAGGTTATCAACGTTCGCCTCAGTGCCGGTTTGGCGCAGTCCAACCACCAGCGGATCGTTGTGGGATATGCACGGAGGCGATTTTCACACGAATGCCACGTATCCTCAACGGCTTGGCGGCAATCCGGGTACGACAGGTGAGCGATGTTTAATTTCCACGGGCTGCGGCTTCTCCACACTTGTTGCCGCCGCAGGGTGATTGCACAAATGTAAGCTGTGTGGTCCGAGAATGCTGCAGGCCACAGTTCCGCATCCTGTGTTCCAGCGGCGAGAGAGCGTGAGACATAAATCCGATCGATACGACTGGAAGAGTGACTCGTGAAGTGCGTGAATCCCGGTCGATGGCCGCGAAGATGTTCCCAAGTGTCCACCATCTGCAGGTCTCGAATTAGCGTCTCGAGTTCCGGGCACGGATTATGTCGTGGGAGTTGGTCTCTGGGCGCCAGTACGCAATTGTAGTCACCTCCAAACACCAGATGGTCGTGGCGGCCTTGGAAGAGCGGGGCGACGTCTTCCGCAAAGAATCGTGAACGTTCGCGACGTTTGTCCGTCCCGGAAGGTGCGTAGATGTTGATAAGGCGGACACCCAGTACTGTGAGTGCCATTCCTCTTGCCCCAGGCAGAAACAGAATATCGTCCGCCACTATCCCTTCCCGAAGAAGTACAGCGACACCGCTGCCTGTTGGGGAAGCTGGAGAGATGCAAGCATCGTAACCGTACATGCCTGGGAAGTCGTCGACGTACACTTCCTGGAGAAGAGCTATGTCGATGGAAGCAGAGTTCAACATATCCTGAAGCAAGGATAACTTAGCGCGCGTCCGTATAGTGTTGATGTTTATAGTTGCAACGCGATAAGTCTGAGGTCTATCCATAGCATCCGTGTTGGCCATCAATACCCTTGTAAGGCTGTCTCGTCACTGTAACTGATGGCGGGAAAGGATCAACAGTGGTGGGGTAAAGGTCCCCCCGTGTCGTCCGACACGATGGGCAAGGAGTGTTCCTCACAGTCGTCCGCCCAGTCGCCATGAAATACCATCGGCTGTTGGTGGCTGTTAGTGGCTGCTGCGGCACTCGGCGCTGAATCCATCGGCTCTGCTGGCTGGGAATCGGCAGCGGCTGTCTGCTTGGGATCCTGTTGTTCTGTGGGGTCGGAGGGGCTGGAGCCATCACCACGGCGATCTGTTGAGTTTGATGTTACAGCGGCCTCTGTACCGTCGGTACCGTCGTCGGAATTTCCACAGTCCATGTCAGACGATCGCTGCAAACAATCGTCCGATGGAGCACGCCGCCGTCTCTTGTGTTTTCGCGGGGAACGCTGTTTACGGACGTGTGTTTCAGTATCTGAATGTGGGTGATTTTCTTCAGCTGCTCCGGTGTCTGGAAGAAAAGCCGCTGTCGGCACAACCCGTGGGTCAATGTCCATCCTAGCATCCACGCCTTCTTGCAAGGTCGGTCGGTGATTATCTGCAGGTGGGGGCGCCGTTGTAGAGGCCGGATCCTGTACTGCAGAAGCCATCACGGTCTCGCTATCGGGGGCGGCTATCGGACTAACGTGGGCAGCATCAGAAAGGGTTGCTGCCCGTGTAACTTCTGCGTAATTGAGAGGAAGTGTCGTCACCGTAGAAGGAGTCATAGATTCACCTGTCGGGATTTGGGTAAGCCGTCGTCGGAGACAATCCGACCGGACGTGCCCTTCTTGGCCACAACCAGAGCAAGTGCGTGGCTGACCGTCATACATAATGATCGCCCTACATCCGCCGATGACAAGATATGACGGAACATGTTTGGTCAGTTCAATTTTTATCTGTCGCACCCCGTTAAGAACGGGGTACGTTGTAAAGGTGGTCCATTTTTCGGCCATATGGCTGATCACTCTGCCGTAGGGCTGGAAAGCCGCGGTGACTACGTCCGGTGGTACTTCGAAAGGGAGTTCGAAGACGCGTATCGTACGGAGGCCAAGCCCCGCGTGATCGATAGAGACCGCCCCAATATGGCCATCAGAATGTTTGAATTTAAGATCGTTCGCATGTGCGCGCACGATTCTGTTGCACACCTCGTCACTTACTAGCTTGACGTAGACAACACTGCTCGTGATAGAGAGATGGATACCAATTATGTCTCGCGGTTCAATTTTAACGTCGTCACGTAGAAAACGTTCCACTTCAAAAGCTCGCGGTCGTGCATGATCGGGTTGAAAACTGATCTTGATGGTGGTTTGTCTGTATGAATGTGCCATGTTGCGTCGGTAGTGATGGACTCTAAACTAGCGACAACGCAGTAGTAAACAACGACGGGCACTCGCGACCGCGCGGACGGGACGTAAACAAGACGTCCTCGCCGCAGCGCTGCGGAAAGCAGACTGTGAACCAAGGACCTCTCGTTGCGCACCTACTGACGCTACCACGGGACCACGACGCTCTTGAACTCACTTGAGCCTTGATATTGCCTATGTTGCGCATGGACTACTCAGTTTGTATATTTTGCTTGTTTTTTCGTAGTTGCACACAACTTCTTCCTGTTTTCTCGATTGGTCTGTGTTCAATTTTTTCAAGGCCTATCCACTGTGCCAACTTATAACTAAATCTGAGGGGGGGTGCAATGGGGAGGTTCCCTTGTTAGAACTACTTAAACCTAACCAACCTAAGGACAACACACAACACCCAGTCATCACGAGGCAGAGAAAATCCCTGACCCCGCCGCGAATCGAACCGGGGAACCCGGGCGTGGGAAGCGAAAACGCTACCGCACGACTACGAGCTGCGGACTTGAAATACCAACCCCTATACTTCCCCCTGCTTTTGTCAAAATATCGAACATTTTGCACCATTTTAGATTAACGAACGCTTTTCTAAGCCGACATATCCTGCTAACGTGTATCGATATTTCTTAAACCTTGATCCATTATGAAGCGCAACACCAGAGCTGCATCTCTGGAACATCAAACTGATCGTCACCTAAGAGACGCTCAATTTTATTTTTAATTCCCCTTTTTCTTAATTTTCGTATTGACAGCTTACGATCACGTAACAACTTCAGTTCCTCCTCATTCCTTGTTGTTTTCTGTTTTTCCGGTGCTCGTTCATCTTCTCTCCATGTTGCCTTTTCCTTTCCTCCGTCCAAGATTTCTTATTTCTTCCCCGTTGAATGCATTCTACATTTATTAATTTATTCTAAAAAAGATTTCTGTGTAGTACTTACGATCCTTTGATGATCTTTCTTTCTAGGTCCTTCCTTATTTCTGCAATCCACGCTATTGTCGGTTTCTTCTTCTAGAAATACAGAAATATTTGTTTCGTGAGCCTGTTCTCATTCATTCGATACAGGTGTCCAAAAAACGATTAATCATCTTTTAACCATTGCTTTTGACGGCAACTATTTATTCACAACCGATACAAAAGGGTTACATGTTTTCACCTGTTCCTGTCCTTCAAGGTAGTCACCAGCGTTGTGTAGAACCCGTTGCCAGCGATGTGGAAGGCGTGGTATACCGTTAGCAGAGCCTGTTCTGTTGATGGTGCGAATGGAGCGGTCTACTGCCTGTCGAATCTCTGGAACAGTTCTGAAGCAAATGCCACGAAGTGGTATCAAATCAAGCACTTAAGTCGTATTACTGTTCTTTATTCGGGCATCACCTTCGACCAGCTTTGCGAAAGAAGCGGCGACACTTTCTACAACCCACCCATCATTTTGCACAACAATGCTCGGGCGCATACAGAGCAAGCTGTGGCTGCTCTGTTCGGTCGATGGGACTGGGAAGTACTGCACCATCCACCATACTACCATGCCTTGTGACTTTGATTCGATTCCGAAGATGAAGGAACCACTTCGTGGCATTTGCTTCAGAACTGTTCCAGAGATTCGACAGGCAGTAGACCGCTCCATTCGCACCATCAACAGAACAGGCTCTGCTAACGGTATACTACGCCTTCCACATCGCTGGCAAGGGGTTCTACACAACGCTGGTGACAACTTTGAAGGACTCTTTTGTATGGGTTGTGAATAAATACACTCCTGGAAATGGAAAAAAGAACACATTGACACCGGTGTGTCAGACCCACCATACTTGCTCCGGACACTGCGAGAGGGCTGTACAAGCAATGATCACACGCACGGCACAGCGGACACACCAGGAACCGCGGTGTTGGCCGTCGAATGGCGCTAGCTGCGCAGCATTTGTGCACCGCCGCCGTCAGTGTCAGCCAGTTTGCCGTGGCATACGGAGCTCCATCGCAGTCTTTAACACTGGTAGCATGCCGCGACAGCGTGGACGTGAACCGTATGTGCAGTTGACGGACTTTGAGCGAGGGCGTATAGTGGGCATGCGGGAGGCCGGGTGGACGTACCGCCGAATTGCTCAACACGTGGGGCGTGAGGTCTCCACAGTACATCGATGTTGTCGCCAGTGGTCGGCGGAAGGTGCACGTGCCCGTCGACCTGGGACCGGACCGCAGCGACGCACGGATGCACGCCAAGACCGTAGGATCCTACGCAGTGCCGTAGGGGACCGCACCGCCACTTGCCAGCAAATTAGGGACACTGTTGCTCCTGGGGTATCGGCGAGGACCATTCGCAACCGTCTCCATGAAGCTGGGCTACGGTCCCGCACACCGTTAGGCCGTCTTCCGCTCACGCCCCAACATCGTGCAGCCCGCCTCCAGTGGTGTCGCGACAGGCGTGAATGGAGGGACGAATGGAGACGTGTCGTCTTCAGCGATGAGAGTCGCTTCTGCCTTGGTGCCAATGATGGTCGTATGCGTGTTTGGCGCCGTGCAGGTGAGCGCCACAATCAGGACTGCATACGACCGAGGCACACAGGGCCAACACCCGGCATCACGGTGTGGGGAGCGATCTCCTACACTGGCCGTACACCACTGGTGATCGTCGAGGGGACACTGAATAGTGCACGGTACATCCAAACCGTCATCGAACCCATCGTTCTACCACTCCTAGACCGGCAAGGGAACTTGCTTTTCCAACAGGACAATGCACGTCCGCATGTATCCCGTGCCACCCAACGTGCTCTAGAAGGTGTAAGTCAACTACCCTGGCCAGCAAGATCTCCGGATCTGTCCCCCATTGAGCATGTTGGGTACTGGATGAAGCGTCGTCTCACGCGGTCTGCACGTCCAGCACGAACGCTGGTCCAACTGAGGCGCCAGGTGGAAATGGCATGGCAAGCCGTTCCACAGGACTACATCCAGCATCTCTACGATCGTCTCCATGGGAGAATAGCAGCCTGTATTGCTGCGAAAGGTGGATATACACTGTACTAGTGCCGACATTGTGCATGCTCTGTTGCCTGTGTCTATGTGCCTGTGGTTCTGTCAGTGTGATCATGTGATGTATCTGACCCCAGGAATGTGTCAATAAAGTTTCCCCTTCCTGGGACAATGAATTCACGGTGTTCTTATTTCAATTTCCAGGAGTGTAGTTACCACTGTTTAAGTTCCAACCCTCGTATGTTATTGCAGCTCTCCTCATTATTTCTCATTTTCCAGCCATTTGTAGTTTTTATTGAGCCCATTTTTTCTGACTGTCTTTCTTTCAATCACATTCTGTCCAGCCGGCCGGAGTGACCGAGCGGTTAAAGGCGCTACAGTCTGGAACCGCACGACCGCTACGGTCGCAGGTTCGAATCCTGCCTCGGGCATGGATGTGTGTGATGTCCTTAGGTTAGTTAGGTTTAAGTTCTAAGTTCTAGGGGACTTACGACCACAGCAGTTGAGTCGCATAGTGCTCAGAGCCATTTGAGCCATTTTTGAACATTCTGTCCGGCTTATAGTTCATTGTTAGGCACTCAAATCTATAAAAACATTGTGGTCGTACCACTGTGTTGTAGTGTTTTAGTTTTCTTGTTTTAGATGTGCATTTCTTGCTGCAAATACTCATTGTAAACCATATACTCTCTCCATTTTGCTAACTTTTGTATCCACTGCGAATTTTGCTAGTCCATTGTGTTGTATAGTTTCTCCAAGATACTTGAATTTACTTGTGTATTGTGTGTATTAAACTGGGGACCTACAAACGGCGGAGAGGCTTCGTCCTGCCGCAGCCCTCAGTGGTCCACAACCCCACAACAGGCCACAGCAGTCCACCCACCCCACCGCCACCACGCCGAACCCAGCAGGCTTATTGTGCGGTGCGGTTCGGCTCGGCTCCCAGTGAACACCTCCCCCCCCCCCCCGGCCCCTCTCCAGGGAACGTCTCATACCAAACGAGTGTAACCCCAAATGTATGCGTGGTAGAGTAATTATGGTGTACACGTACGTGAACACAGTGTTCCTGCAGCAATCGCCGACATAGTGTGAGGCGAAATAAGGAGAACCAGACGCATTCGGCGAGGCAGATGGAAAACCGCCTAAAAACCATCCACAGGCTGGCCGGCACACCGGACCTCGACACTATTCCGCCGGGCGGATTCGTGCCAGGGACCGGCTCGCCTTCCCGCTCAGCAAGCAGCGCGTTGGACCACGCGGCAAGCGAGGGGGGCTGAATTTACTTACCCGTTCTGTTTTACCTACTTGTGTTGCTATGAATTTTGGTGCATATTTTGTTTCTCATGAACTTTGATTTTTCAGATGAATTTATGAGATCAGTTCTGTTTGCTGTTTCTTCCAGAATATTTATTTGCATAACGGCGTTTGCCAAACTTTCTGAAAGTATTGCGAATTCGTCTGCAAAAGCCAGGTTGTTTTCCATTTGTTTTCTTTCCTAGAATTATTGGTTGAATTATGTGATTCTTTAGCTCCACGTTCCGGATCCTTACAATTCTTTCTAGAATACAGTTAAATATTAAAAGTGTCTAACACTAGTTTTTATTTGAAATGGCTGAGTACAGAAACCAGATGGCAGTTATAAGAGTTGAGGGACATGAAAGGGAAGCAGTGGTTGTGAAGGGAGTGAGTCAGGGTTGTAGCCTCTCCCCGGTGTTATTCGATCTGTATATTGCGCAAGCAGTAAAGGAAACAAGAAAAATTCGGAGTAGGTATTAAAATCCACGGAGAAGAAATAAAAACTTTGAGGTTCTCCGATGACATTGCAATTCTGTCAGAGACAGCAAAGGACTTGGACTACCAGTTGAACGGAATGGACAGTGTCTTCAAAGGAGGATATAAGATGAACATCCACAAAAGCAAAACGAGGATAATGGAATGTAATCGGGTTAACTCGGGTGATGCTGAGGGAATTAGATTAGGAAATGAGACACTTAAGGTAGTAAAGGAGTTTTGCTATTTGAGAAGCAAAATAACAGATGATGGTCGAAGTAGAGAGGATATAAAATGTAGACTGGCAATGGGAAGGAAAGCGTTTCTGAAGAAGAGAAATTTGTTAACATCGAGTATAGATTTAAGTGACAGGAAGTCGTTTCTGAAAGTATTTGTATGGAGTGTAGCCAGGTATGGAAGTGAAACATGGACGATAAATAGTTTGAACAAGAAGAAAATAGAAGCTTTCGGAATGTGGTGCTACAGAAGAATGCTGAAGATTAGATGGGTAGATTACATAACTAATGAGGAAGTACTGAATAACATTGGGGAGAAGAGAAGTTTGTGGCACAACTTGACCAGAAGAAGGGACCGGTTGGTAGGACATGTTCTGAGGCATCAAGGGATCACCAATTTAGTATTGGAGGGCAGCGTGGAGGGTAAAAATCGTAGAGGGAGACCAAGAGATGAATACACCAAGCAGATTCAGAAGGATGTAGGTTGCAGTAGGTACTGGGATATGAAGCAGCTTGCACAGGATAGAGTAGCATGGAGAGCTGCGTCAAACTAGTCTCAGGACTGAAGACCACAACAACAACAACAACAAGAACAACAACATGGCTGAGTTACTTCTTCTATTACTTTAACTTTATAGATATCGTATTTGAAGAATTTCACGAAATACGTTTACTAATTTTGATTTAAAACCAAATTCTCTAATGGTTTTATCTATTGTTTCTCTCTCTACCGAATCAAATGTTGTTTTGAAATCATTAAATGATGCTATTATAGATTTGCCGTATATTATTCCATTTATTTTCCGATGTTGTTCAGTCTTTAAGAAATTCTTTAAGTTGAGTTGAGTGAACAGTGCGAGAAAGCTCACCTGGGTCTCCCTGAACGCACTCGCGATCTGCACGGAAGGCCACGGCTGCGCAGACAACAGTTTGGAGCCGGCTGCTTCATACGACACCCCTGCCAGCCAACTGCGCGGCTAGAGCGGAGCCCCTCCCTGACCTTAGGGGTGGTAATCGCCAATGAGGCTCGGTTCGCGCCAGAGTCCGGGGTTCGTGCCCTGGGGAGGGCCCCCATTGGCTCCAAGCATTCACCCCTGCTGCCGCAGAACCGGTCGCACGAGCCCTTGTTACGGAGCTGGCCAAGTCGCTTACTTTCAGAGACAGGGCGTTCTGTCTTAAGAACAAAACCGGATCGTCCTATATTTTTAATATACAGGGTGAGATTAAGATATGTGAACACAAAATAAGCAGTCTTGCATATGCGGATGACTTAGTTGTGATGGCAGATTCGATTGAAAGTTTGCAAAGTAATATTTCAGAGCTAGATCAGAAATGTAAGGACTATGGTGTGAAGATTAGCATCTCCAAAACGAAAGTAATGTCAGTGGGAAAGAAATATAAACGGATTGAGTGCCAAATAGGAGGAACAAAGTTAGAACAGGTGGACGGTTTCAAGTATTTAGGATGCATATTCTCACAGGATGGCAACATAGTGAAAGAACTGGAAGCGAGGTGTAGCAAAGCTAATGCAGTGAGCGCTCAGCTACGATCTACTCTCTTCTCCAAGAAGGAAGTCAGTACCGAGACTAAGTTATCTGTGCACCGTTCAGTCTTTCGACCAACTTTGTTGTATGGGAGCGAAAGCTGGGTGGATTCAGGTTACCTTATCAACAAGGTTGAGGTTGCGGATATGAAAGTAGCTTGGATGATTGCAGGTACTAGTAGATGGGAGCAATGGCAGGAGGGTGTCCACAATGAGGAAATCAAAGAAAAACTGGGAATGAACTCTATAGATGTAGCAGTCAGGGCGAACAGGCTTAGATGGTGGGGTCATGTTACACGCATGGGAGAAGCAAGGTTACCCAAGAGACTCATGGATTCAGCAGTAGAGGGTAGGAGGAGTCGGGGCAGACCGAGGAGAAGGTACCTGGATTCGGTTAAGAATGATTTTGAAGTAATAGGTTTAACATCAGAAGAGGCGCCAATGTTAGCACTGAATAGGGGATCATGGAGGAACTGTATAAGGGGGGCTATGCTCCACACTGAACGCTGAAAGGCATAATCAGTCTTAAATGATGATGATGATGATGATGATGAGGGTGATTATAATTAAACTTTTAAAGTACCATATAAATAACACCTCTGGTCAGAATAACGTCGAATCGCAACGGAATATTATCGGAGAAGGAAGAAAACGTATGGCAGAAGAAAAAGAAATAGTTACAAAATGTAGCAATACATGTCGCTGTAATTTAATAGTGGTAGACTACAAATGACAAATGAATCATACAACAACGGCAAAGGTGTACGTACTACTCACCCTGCATGGGCGTACAGGTGTGATATTGTTAGTTACGTAAGCCCATCCACCACGCCAAGGTCATACCACATCAGATGGGAGAAATCGGTTTTTAATTGTCCTGATGCCAAAAACCGCAGGAAAAGCATCACTCACAACGGTTTTTAATTGTCCTGACGCAAAAATCCGCATAAATAGCATCAGTCACATCAGTTTTTAATTGTCGTGAGGCCAAAAACCGCATAAAAAAGCATGAATCAAAATGAAATCGGATAATCAGTTTCCGTGTGACTGGCGCAAAGCATGTTCAGTATGCTGTCCACCGTCTTCTGCAACAAGCTGAAATCGAGAAACAGCATGTTCCATAACTGATCGAAGTGTTTCCGGGGTCACGTACACAATGTGTTGCACATTGTGCGCCTTCAATGCAGCTAAGATTGCAATCGGAACACTGAAGACAACATCTTTCAGACAGCCCCACAGCCAGAAGTCACACAGGTTAAGATCAGGTGATCGGGACGGCCAGGCTGTAGGGAAATGGCGGCTGATAAATCTAGCATTTCCGAAATGGCGCTTCAGGAGTTGCTTAACTGGATTTGCAATGTGCGCCATCTTGCATAAAAATGATCCTGTCCACAGACCCACGCTGTCGGAGAGCTGGAATGAGGTGGTTGCGCAAAAGACACTCGTGGTGCTTAACAGTGACGGACAGGTAACAGGACCGGAAGCACCTGTCTCTTCCAAAAAATATGGCCCTATGGTAAATGATGACACACAGTGACTGTTTCAGGATGAAGTGGTTCTAGTTGTTTTGCGTGTGGATTTTCCTTTGCCCATATTCGACAGTTCTGTGTATTCACATATACAGGCGGCCTTTGTGACCGAGCGGTTCTAGGCGCTTCAGTCCGGAACCGTACTGCTGCTACGGTCGCAGGTTCGAATCCTGCCCGGACATGAATGTGTGTGCTGTCCTTAGGTTAGTTAGGTTTAAGTAGTTCTAAGTCTAGGGGGACTGATGACCTCAGATGTTAAGTCCCATTGAAAGGGTAAAGTACCGCCCGACATTGAATATAGGTACAACATACTTCAGTATTTTTGTCAGAACAACACTTTTTTTTGTAAAATAACTCAATTTCAAGTAATACAGCGAAGCCGGATACCAGTGTGGGAAAGAATGACAATTTATTTATTTAATTGATCACATGTGCACTCCCACGAAATAAATCCCTACATCCAGTTTGGTGGGAGCTGTGAAATGAATGAATGTATGGTCGTCTGCTAACCACAGATAGTGAATGTGAATATATGACCATCTTTGAGTCGATCCTTTGGCCACCTTTGGTGGGACCAAAGACATGAAATTTACCAGAGCTTTGAGCGCCTGAAATGTAGCTGGCCAATAGGGTAGTAAGGTGCTCCCCCACTTCAGCAGAGGTGGAGAGGACCTCGAGAACGGCCATGTTTTAGGCACTCTGCCGCTGGATCCTGTGCTGTTGACACCTGTTTTAGTTGCGCTCTGTAATGACGAAAGAGTGGAGTCATGGTATGCATGTGGAATATTTAAGAGTAGTTTGAAATAATAATTTCTCTATTTCAGGAACTTTTGTGGGGAGAATTAAAGGTCAGGCAGGTAATATTAATGGGATTGTAGTAATCTTCGGAAGTGACCAACGGTCACAAAGAAACCACGTGTAGTAATAAGTTGAAATATTTCCGTGTGCTTAAGTTAAGTTGAATTACTAGCGTGTGTACAATAAGTTGAAATATTTAAGAAATAGCATGTGTACCATAAGTTGAAATATTTAAGAAATGGCGTGTGCAGGACTTGAAATTAGAGACGAGTGCTTCCACGTGGTGAGTACTGTGGTAGTCTCAATCTGTGTATGAGACAAAGGATAAAGAGAAGTACTCGTCCATGGTATCAGTTGAGGACTCGCGTGTGTGATGAATACATTAACATTACTTTGCGTGTGACGCTAGATTCGAACTCTGAGAGAGAAGCAAGGTGAGTCGGCCGTCTATCCAGCAACGCCACATGGCTTGCATTGCACAGGAAGACGTGCATATATCTCCAGAGTTCATAGTAGGAAAGTAGAATTACAAAGTGGGGCAGTGTCGTGTGAAACTGGGATAAATATTAATTGAAGTGGGAAAGCTGAAAGTGATAATGTTGTGACTATTCACTGTCTTGTATTTCATATTGTAGTGTGGTGTATGTCATGTAATTTGGGTATGTGTGGTTTGCATGGGAGTGCAGCGAGGTAGTTTCAAAAGATTAGTGGGTTATGCTTGTTCCTTCAGTACCGCTCGGTCTGGAGGATAGTTTCGTGATGATGATTGTGAGAGTCGAAGTGTGAGAGATAATAAAAGATCCACCATCCTATCCAGAAAGTGCACTGTAGAGTTAAATAAATTACGAGACCATAATATAGAGATTCACCAATGTAAAGTGATGCCCACTGGGCGGAATTTCTCATGTGTTATTGTTGTAGGTTATAGAATTTGTGTGTTTAGGTTAGTGAATTTATCGGAATAAATCAGATAGTGAAAAGAAAGAGATTGGTAGACTATTCCTTCAAATTGTATGTTGTCATAATGTCCCGAATTTATAATGTGTGCGCCATTCATATTCAGTGGGATGGCCACGTGTTAATAAAAGCCGTCAAATAAAAGACAAAAAGAAAATGTGGTACTGCCAGTGCGTAGTGTACAGTCAGAGTTCTGTAAATCACTGATAGTCAGATATGCGTGTTTCCGTTGCGTAGTAATCATATAGGAGGATAACTTGTAACTTAAGTGTGAGTACTAGAGCTCATATTACTCGATAACTAAGAATGAATCCACTCGCTTGGCAGACCACTCATCTTGCAGGCCTGACTGCTTGATGCCACAGTATGAGCAAGGCATGTGGGTGCCTCTCACCATAGTGCTCAGAGCCATTTGAACCATTTTTGACACATCCTGTCAGATGGAAGTGGGTTTCGTCTGTCCAGAAAATGTTCCACGGCCAATCATTGTCCACTTCCATGCGAGCAAGAAATTCTAAAGCAAAGGTCTCTCTTGCTGGCAGGTCAACAGGAAGCAACTCCTGCACATGGTGAAAGGTGGCTACACTGAGTCACAGCGCCAGAGATTGCGCCAAAGAGTATTATTCAGCCGCCTCTACATGCAGTGCTTGTTCACAAGCGGTGGTAGGCAGTGTTGGTTGAGATGTGGTAGTGGAGAGTGCTTGTTGAGATGTAGCAGTGGTGAGTCGTTGTTGAGAAGTTCCCATGGAGAGTGCTTGTTCAGATGTTGTCATATTGTTTGATGGGCTAGACACCAGATATTGTTGGATTGGGGATGCTGTAATGATCAGAATGTGCTTTTCGTCAATATATATGAAGGTAAAAAATTCCTTTTTTTTATTATTTCAATGTCTTAAACAATAATGCCTCTTGGTCACATGTTCAGTCAACAAAGCATCTGGCTCGTGTTCTTGTATTAGACTGTATTTGTGGTTTCTATGTGCAATTATAGTATCTCTGGTTTTTTTAAATTACTTCAGAATAAATGGTGCTTAAAATATCTGGTCTTATTGAGGAAGAACCGTGCCAGATGTGTACGTTGAATGACACTTCCACACACAGAACAGTTACACTTGTGCTTTGTTGTTTCGTAGCTTTTATAGTTGCTGGGGACTTAATTAATTAATTGTGTTAACGGAAGTTTTCTTTCATTCTTTGTTGTTATTCTATGCAGTCAGATTGCGTACTAATACTGGTCAGGGCCAACCGGTTACGAGACTGCGTAACCGGACAGACAGTAAAATTATTTGCATAATAAAATTTAATTAAGGCCCAATGCAATGGTTAATTTTGAGTGGATAGCAAAGAAGGATGTTTGGTAGGATTTTACGCACCGTGGTCACTGCTATGTCCAACGTTCTGGCAGTTCCCCTTGCACTACACGTTTGCACTCCACCACTCGCCTCCTCCTGCACTGCTGTGGCCGCTGCTTCCACTGACGTCGAACCAATTAGTTTCCTCCCTCTACCAGGTTGCACAGCAAAAGAACCCGTCTTTTCGGATTTCCGAATCATTTTCTCCAGACGCACGGCAGTCATCGGACCGACGCCTTTTTTCAAACCCTTCAGTGTCCGGAACTTCTGCAGTGCGACGTGTGCACAGTCATCATTCTTGTAACACAGCTTTACAAGCAGAGCGCGATCCTGCATTGAGACAGTCATGGCGAACGTCGCAGACACGGAAGGAGGAAAAGCCGTGTTCTCGGCGTGTTTACACCAAATTGAATGGGACGTGATCCTGACAGGTGTTTTCATTTACGTATTCCGACACATACAGCGTCATCTATTGATCAATTTTCACATTATTTTTTTCTTCTGCCATACGTTTTCCCCCTTCTCCGATAATAGTCCGTTGCAATGTGACGTACCTGTAATTATGACCTATGGTGTTATTTCTAAAGCATTTTGTAAGTTTAATTATAATCACCCTGTACATTCAAAATGATCTTTGTGCTGATTCTACGTAAAGGAAACTGTATGATGGATATCAATAACCAGCTAAGAGCCAAAAAACAAAATTAGTTTTAGTTAGACCCAGAAAGCCAAGCCAACAGGCGATCATTGTAGGCAAAACCACCCCTTCCTTCCGCCTCCTCGATTTCTATCTCACCGTCTATGGCCATCCTATTACCCTCACCCCCACCCTTAAGTACCTTGGCGTCACCCTCGACCGTCGCCTCTCCTGGACTCCCCACCTCCGGACAATCCGAGCCGAGGCACGCTCCCGACTGTCTCCTCAAGCTCCTCTCCGGCCGTACGTGGGGTCTGGACTCCTCCACCATCCTCCACACCTACAAATCCCTCATCCGCCCTATCCTTTGTTACGCCCATCCGGCCTGGATCTCCGCTCCCCCTACCTTTTATAAATCCCTACAAATCCTCGAACGCCGTGCTCTCCGCCTCGCCTATCGCATCCGTCTCCCCCACGCGGATCCTGTACGATCTCATCCCCTTCCCCCACCTCCTCCTTTTCCTTGAAAGGATACGGATCCTGTACAACTCCCGCAAACTCGATCCTCCTCATCCGCTTGTCTCACCCATCCTCTCCCGCCCCCGCCCACTGCCACGCCTCTATTCCCACGTCCCACCCGGTCTCCATCTCTCCAACCTCCTTACCCTCTCCCAAGGTGGCTTCCGCCAGCTCCCTCCCTGATGATGCCCTCCTCCCCTCCATCTACCCCTCCTATCAACTCTGATCCTCCCCCCTCCCCCACTTCCTGTGTCCTTTCCCTTAGGCACCCTCCCTCCCTTCTCTTTCCTTTTCCCCCATCTCCCTTCCTCCCCCCCTCTTCCCCCAGGCTTCCCCTCCCCCTTCCTCCCTCCCCCTATCTCCCCTGCCCGTGGCATCTCTGCTCTCCCCTCTCGCTCTCCCACTCCTCTTCCTCCTCCTCCTCTCTTGGCAGGTCCCCGGACTCGCACACGCACAGTGAACATTCGCGCGGCGGACGTCATCGCCATCAGGGTCTCGTGTGTGTGCCTTCGTTTGTGTTTAGTGTTTGTTCGCCGTCACGCCACGACCGTTCACGTGTGCCGTCGCCATCATCCATGTTATGTGCGCCGTGTCAACCAGCGTGAACGGCTCCATGTTATTTTGTTTTTTAGTGTCTACATTTTTTGCCCGCCGTTTTGACTGTCTTCTCTGTGCCACCTCTATGTAATACTTAAACTCAAGGCTGAAGAGCGGCGTACTCTGCTGCTGACAGCCCGTCTTTGTATAAGATGTTTAAAATCACAATAAAGAAAAAAAAAGCCAAGCCAAGAGTCGTTGCCAACAAACTGAAAAGCGGGCTAAGCCCTACAATCATTTCTAGTAATGCACATAAGGCCCGAAAGATAGCATGAGTTTATATTCCGGTTCATTGCTGAGGCTAAAGCGGGCTAAGTGACACAAATGTTTGTAATTGTTTGGCAGAGAGTTTGCCCAGGTTGAAAAGCGCAAGAGGCGAGAAGAATGTCAGAGTATCAAGTACCTAAGGGTCTTGTCAAACTTATGGAGGATGTGACACGTAACTAGCTATTTGTGGTTAATATTCTCTCGCCTGATAACTTCTTTATTAAAAAAAACAGCCGATACACACATTAACACAACTAAAATAAATATTTCCACTTGTAGTTGAATTCAAGTGAAAAAAATTGCACCTGGTGTCGTCAAGAAGAGAACCATGTTTTAAGAACTTGAAGACTGGAGCACCTACAAGATTTTCAAGAAAGGGATTGTCACTGACATAATAAAGAGCTTTGTTTTACCGTCAAAACAACTTGTTAGCTGAAAAGGAAAAGGATGTCCAAAAGGTGTTACCTTGTTAGCAAGTAGTTGATGATGTTGATGAAGTCCCATACTCCATGACAGAGCTTAGGCGAGCGATGCGGGAGACCCGCATCGCCGTACTAGGCAAGGTCCTAGCGGAGGTGGTTTGCCATTGCCTTCCTCTGACCGTAATGGGGATGAATGATGACGACACAACAACACCCAGTCATCTCGAGGCAGGTGAAAATCCCTGACCCCGCCGGGAATCGAACCCGGGACCCCGTCCTCAGCAAGCGAGAACGCGACCGCGAGACCACAGCTGCGGACTAGAAAGAAGTTGATAGAACATTTATAAAAAAATCAATTATAATTGTTTTGTGCACGATAAAATTAAAAGAAGGCTTAAGAACAATTTAATCAAAGGATAATGTATTCATAAAATGTTTATTGTTAACGAAGGTAATAAATGATGGAGATTTCTTTCACTGGCACTTACCTCATTTTTGCCGATACCTGTATACGTTCTGCGTTTCTCAGAATAAAATATTTATTTTCATTAACAAAAGGAAGGAAACTTTTTAAAAAATTCAATAGTTGCGTGACTATTAGTGTAGACGATAAATAAAAAGAATATTGTTGAGGTTTTCTCATTAAAATTGTGGTGTCTAGGAAGCCATAGTACTCGGGTCGCTAGACAAACAAATCAAACAAGTCGTATTAATGAGTTCTATTACGATAAGAAAAGATAGAATACTTAACTTTTGCAATTACACAGATGTGTCGCAAGCAAAGGGCGACATGCAAAATAATCAATCTTGTTCAGGAAATACAGCTCCAAGTCTCCGCTACATTGAGTGTACAAGCCCCAGCGAAGTGATTAGAGGGGCGTTTTAATAGTACGTGGAAAGTCCGAGAGATGGCACCACCGGCTCGTATCGAGGTTATGTTTAGTTATTAGCATCTTTGGAAAGAACGCACACCAAGTTTCAGCCATATTGGTCTATTTCTTTGTGTTTGGCATTCGTGTGAATCAAGGAAGTCGAGTGATTGTCAAAAAATGAACGAAGAAGAATTTCGTGTGGTGATTAAACATTATTTTATGAAAGGCAAAAGGCCTCAGGAGACTAAAGAGAAGCTTGATAAACATTATGCCGACTCTGCACCTTCGATTAGAACAGTTTATAAGTGGTTTCAAAATTTGTCGGAGTGGCCATATGGGCACAAGTGATGCTGAACTTTCTGGACGCCCTGTGGAGGTTACGACTCCAGAAATCGTTGATAAAATCCTTGATATGGTGATGGATGACAGAAGAGTTAAGGTGCGTGTGATTGCTAGGGCTGTGGGCATCTTGAATGAACGGGTTCATAATGTTTTGCATAAACATTTGGACATGAGAAAGCTATCCGCAAGTTGGGTTCCGCGATTTTTCACGCTTGACCAAAAACGAAATCGTGTGAAGTGTTGCAAGGATGGTTTGCAGCTCTTCAGGAAGAATCGGCAAGACTAAGCGTCGTTTCGTCACTGTGGATGAAACATGGATACGTTACTATACTTCTGAGACCAAAGAACAATGTAAACAAAGAGTTACCAAGGGAGAATCTGCACCAAAAAAGGCGAAGAACATTCCTTCGGCCAGAAAGGTTATGGCGACTGTCTTTTGGGGTTCGCAAGGGATAATCCTCATCGACTATCTGGAAAAGGGTAAAACTATTACAGGTGTAAATTATTCATCGTTATCGGACCGTTTGAAAACCGCGATGCAAGAAAAAAGCTGGCGATTGGACCGCAAAAAAGTCCTTCTCCATCACAACAATGCACAAGTACACACCTCAGCAGTTGTGATGACAAAATAAATGGAAATAGGATTCCAACTCGTTTCACATCCAGAATGAGATTTTCACTCTGCAGCGGAGTGTGTGCGCATATATGAAACTTCCTGGCAGATTAAAACTGTGTGCTGGACCGAGACTCGAACTCGGGACCTTTGCCTTTCGCGGGCAAGTGCTCTACCAACTGAGCTACCCAAGCACGACTCACGCCCCGTCCTCACAGCTTTACTTCTGCCAGTACCTCGCCTCCTACCTTCCAAACTTTACAGAAGCTCTCCTGCTTTGGAAGGTAGGAGGCGAGGTACTGGCAGAAGTAAAGCTGTGAGGACGGGGCGTGAGTCGTGCTTGGGTAGCTCAGTTGGTAGAGCACTTGCCCGCGAAAGGCAAAGGTCCCGAGTTCGAGTCTCGGTCCGGCACACAGTTTTAATCTGCCAGGAAGTTTCATATCAGCGCACACTCCGCTGCAGAGTGAAAATCTCATTCTGGAAACATCCCCCAGGCTGTGGCTAAGCCATGTCTCCGCAATATCCTTTCTTTCAGGAGTGCTAGCTCTGCAAGGTTCGCAGGAGAGCTTCTGTTAAGTTTGGAAGGTAGGAGGCGAGGTACTGGCAGAAGTAAAGCTGTGAGGACGCGGCGTGAGTCGTGCTTGGGTAGCTCAGTTGGTAGAGCACTCGCCCGCGAAAGGCAAAGGTCCCGAGTTCGAGTCTCGGTCCGGCACACAGTTTTAATCTGCCAGGAAGTCTCGTTTCACATCCCCCCTATTCTCCGCACTTGGCTCCCTCAGACTACTATTTGTTCCCCAGTTTGAAGAATGGCTGGCAGGACAAAGATTCTATTCAAACGAGGAGGTGATTGCTGCAACTAATAGCTGTTTTGCAGACTTGGACAATTCCTATTATTCGGAAGGGACCAACAAATTAGAACAGCGTTGGACGAAGATATTAAATCTAAAAGGAGACTATGTCGAAAAATAAAAAAAGTTTACCCCAAACACGTAAGTAGTTTTTATTTTTGCACGGACTTTTCGAACGCCTCTCGTACAAGTCGCTAATCTTGAAGCTGCTATTGAACTGGGCCATCACCTGTCGGTCGCGGCGCTTACGTCCACTTCACACAGGGGACGTTGCTGTTGCGTTGTCGTCCTGGAGGGAGTTCTGGTCAGCGTGCGATTGTCCGACTTCTTCTCACAGCCTTCTTTTCCCTGTCGTTTCTGACTGGCATGCCGGCGGTTGACTTTACGCCGTAACAAAAATATTTTTGGAAAAACAAAAACGGACTGAATACTTCAGAATCAACCTTTTGGTACTTAGCCTATCACTGATTTCCACTCTAGAACTGTAAGTTTGGGATACATTAGATTATTGAACATTTCTGACAAGTATCAAAATACACTCCTGGAAATGGAAAAAAGAACACATTGACACCGGTGTGTCAGACCCACCATACTTGCTCCGGACACTGCGAGAGGGCTGTACAAGCAATGATCACACGCACGGCACAGCGGACGCACCAGGAACCGCGGTGTTGGCCGTCGAATGGCGCTAGCTGCGCAGCATTTGTGCACCGCCGCCGTCAGTGTCAGCCAGTTTGCCGTGGTATACGGAGCTCCATCGCAGTCTTTAACACTGGTAGCATGCCGCGACAGCGTGGACGTGAACCGTATGTGCAGTTGACGGACTTTGAGCGAGGGCGTATAGTGGGCATGCGGGAGGCCGGGTGGACGTACCGCCGAATTGCTCAACACGTGGGGCGTGAGGTCTCCACAGTACATCGATGTTGTCGCCAGTGGTCGGCGGAAGGTGCACGTGCCCGTCGACCTGGGACCGGACCGCAGCGACGCACGGATGCACGCCAAGACCGTAGGATCCTACGCAGTGCCGTAGGGGACCGCACCGCCACTTCCCAGCAAATTAGGGACACTGTTGCTCCTGGGGTATCGGCGAGGACCATTCGCAACCGTCTCCATGAAGCTGGGCTACGGTCCCGCACACCGTTAGGCCGTCTTCCGCTCACGCCCCAACATCGTGCAGCCCGCCTCCAGTGGTGTCGCGACAGGCGTGAATGGAGGGACGAATGGAGACGTGCTGTCTTCAGCGATGAGAGTCGCTTCTGCCTTGGTGCCAATGATGGTCGTATGCGTGTTTGGCGCCGTGCAGGTGAGCGCCACAATCAGGACTGCATACGACCGAGGCACACAGGGCCAACACCCGGCATCATGGTGTGGGGAGCGATCTCCTACACTGGCCGTACACCACTGGTGATCGTCGAGGGGACACTGAATAGTGCACGGTACATCCAAACCGTCATCGAACCCATCGTTCTACCATTCCTAGACCGGCAAGGGAACTTGCTGTTCCAACAGGACAATGCACGTCCGCATGTATCCCGTGCTCTAGAAGGTGTAAGTCAACTACCCTGGCCAGCAAGTTCTCCGGATCTGTCCCCCATTGAGCATGTTTGGGACTGGATGAAGCGTCGTCTCACGCGGTCTGCACGTCCAGCACGAACGCTGGTCCAACTGAGGCGCCAGGTGGAAATGGCATGGCAAGCCGTTCCACAGGACTACATCCAGCATCTCTACGATCGTCTCCACGGGAGAATAGCAGCCTGCATTGCTGCGAAAGGTGGATATACACTGTACTAGTGCCGACATTGTGCATGCTCTGTTGCCTGTGTCTATGTGCCTGTGGTTCTGTCAGTGTGATCATGTGATGTATCTGACCCCAGGAATGTGTCAATAAAGTTTCCCCTTCCTGGGACAATGAATTCACGGTGTTCTTATTTCAATTTCTAGGAGTGTAGTAGTAAGGATTCTACAAGTGATATACATCTCAAAAGGACATCCGAATTTTGATTAACGTCTTCAAATAACATAAGAAACGGGCATGGTACATTCTTGATTGAGCCGCAAAGGAAACTGTGAGGACGGAACAAGAGATATCACTAAAAATAATTTCGTACAAAGTACGCACGGTGCAGTAGGACGAAAACAATTGCTTTGGCCATATTGTACTGTAGAAACGTTAGGTGTACTTGAAGTGAAATTACAGCGTCTCGGCAATGGGAAAGCAATCACGAACCCCTCGTCCCCTCGTGAGTTAAAGATAAGCACCTAACTGAATTAACATAATGAAGCTAACGAAGAGAACACGGCAAGTGCCAGAAACTTTGCTCAGTGGAAGAGAAGTCAAAATAAGCGTACATTGCGTTTCGGCTAATCTGTAGGTTCTCAACCCCTTCTGAGCAAACGATGGTTAAAGTTTTATGTGCCTTTTAACGGGCGAATACTTCCACCAGAGCGGTGCCACGGTATCTGGCGTCACGACCTCTAAGTTTTGGGCCCTGTAATCGAAACACGCTTATTTTTTTTATTTATTTTATTTATTTATTGTGTCATTTATCTATCCATGTCTGTAGAAGGTTAGTATACGAATGTTTCTTATCAAGTCAGGGCTAAAACGTCGTTATACTAATTCTAAAATTACAACTGCGTTCCACAATAAGTGTCATACCTCTATATACATAAAAATCATATACAAAAGATCATCGACTGAGAACGACTTGACCGATATGGGTGATTTTTTGTGTTGTTATTGTCAGGACAAGGTTTGTATGAAAGAAAATTTTTGGGAAATCCAACGGAAATGTCGGAAATTTTCATCAATTCCCGTATGTATGAAATGTCATCAGTTAGGAACGGCTCACGCTAATTTTTGTCTTTGTTGTGTTCGAAATTGTGGATGGTAATGTTATTTTTGGTATGAAAAAGAAAATAAAAAAATACTTACTTATTTTTCGAGTTATCTGTGTATACAGATTTTAAAGTGACAAACCAGAATAATTCGAAAAATAAGCTTCACACGAGAAATGTGTAGAATCCAAAGTTGATTGTTTTCGAGGAGGACATCTGTTGGTGCTAATATTGGCCCCTGGAGGTGGGGTGGGAGGCAACTTTAAAATTTTAAATGGGAACTCCTATTTTTTATTGTAGAATCAGATTCTACATAAAAAACTACACACGTTTTGTCTTAAACATTCGTTTTGATTCTTGGTAGTTAGCGCTGTAATTCAACAAAATCCATGGTTTCATTTTTGCGTGGAAAATGGTTACGGATAAATAAAAAATACTTGGGTCAGCATTTCTAAAAATCTAATTCCTCTCTCTCAAACCCCACCCTATGGGGAAAGTTTTAGTTTTAGCGAATCAAAATTTACGAAGTAAATAAGTATTTGTTATTTATCCGTATCTATTTCCACGCAAAAATGAAAACGATTTTGTTGAATTACAGCGCCAACTGACAAAAATCAAAACAAATGTTTAAGACAAAATGTACGTAGTTTTTTAATGCAGAAACTGATTCTGCATTTAAAAAAACGGGGGTTCCCATTTGAAATTTTAAAGTTGCCTCCCACCTCATCCCCAGGGAACTGGGATGGTACGTTAATTTTAGCACCAGCAGATGTCCCCCTCGAATATAATCAGCTTTGGATTCTACACATTTTTTCGTGTGAAGCTTATTTTCGAGTTATTCTGGTTTGTCAACTTAAAATTTACACCATATATATATATATATATATATATATATATATATATAACGGGGAAACGTTTTCACCCAAAATCTCGAAAAATTCTTGGCCTGATTTACTACAGATTTTTACACGACACTCTAACGAACGTTTAGATGGACGTAGGCTATATATGTCTGTAACATATATAAGATATACATATATATTTAATATATATAGAGGAGAAGCGTAGTTACCACAAATCTCGAAAAGTTCTTGACGGATTTACTTCAAATGTCTACACGATACGGTATTCAAGACGGAACTCGGAACTGTACGTAGGCGTGGAGGGGGGGGGGGGGGGAGGGGAGGGGATGGTCATGCACAGAGAGATGGGGGAGGAGTAGATGTACGGAGAGAGACGGGGAGCGGGATGAGAAGGTGGCCAGAGAGTGGGGGACGAGGAATTTCGGTTATATATCCCATACACAATCAGCGGTTGCGAAGTGTTGCCGGGCTCGCTAGTTTATTATATAATATATATGTGTATGGTATTTCCAAGTGTTAAAATCTCTTTGAATTCTCATATTCTAATATTTCATTCTCATATTAATTCTTATATTTTACACTGGACTCGCATTCGGGAGGACGACGGTTCAATCCCGCGTCCGGCCATCCTGATTTAGGTTTTCCGTGATTTCCCTAAATCGCCCCAGGCAAATGCCGGGATGGTTCACTTGAAAGGGCACAGAAGACTTCCTTCCCAGTCCTTCCATAATTTGATGAAACCGATGACATCGCTGTCTGGTCTGCTCCCTCAAACAACCCAACCCTCTTATATTTTTTCTGATATTTCATTCTTATATTTTATTCTTATGTTTATGCTTTACGAAGATTTCGTGCGTTGCCTTGAATGATACCGATCATAGAAACATTCAAAACACAAAAATTTCCAACGCCACGACCATCGTGCGAAGGCATGTTTGCCACAGTGACATTTCTTCGTGTGAATCTCACTCGGAAAAGAAACGTGGTTACCGCTGCTGAAAGTTTTACGCGTTGGCAATCATTTCACGGCAAACCGCGCATACCGAATCACTTTAGCTATAGCTGGTGATTGTAGTTGATTCCGAATCAAGATACACTGCAGGAATTTCACCAAAAATAGCTTCAAATAATTTTCTCATTTATTTATTTAGCAGCGACGTTTTCCTTACTTGAACAGCGTGCAATCATTCGTTTTCTGTATTTGCGTGGTGTGAAACCAATTGAAATCCATCATCTTCGAAGGACACATGTGGTGATGGAGTTATGGACGTGTCGAAAGTGCGTTCGTGGGTGCGACAGTTTAATGAAGGCAAAACATCGTGTGACGACAAACCGAAACAACCTCGGGCTCGCACAAGCCGGTCTGACGACACGATCGAGAAAGTGGAGAGAATTGTTTTGGGGGATCGCCGAATGACTGTCGAACAGATCGCCTCCAGAGTTGGCATTTCTGTGGGTTCTGTGCACACAATCCTGCACGACGACCTGAAAATGCGAAAAGTGTCATCCAGGTGGGTGCCACGAATGCTGACGGACGACCACACGGCTGCACGTGCGGCACGTTGCCGAGCAATGTTGACGCGCAACGACAGCACGAATGGGACTTTCTTTTCGTCGGTTGTGACAATGGATGAGACGTGGATGCCATTTTTCAACCCATAAACAAAGCGCCAGTCAGCTCAATGGAAGCACACAGATTCACCGCCACCAAAAAAATTTCGGGTAACCGCCAGTGCTGAAAAAATGATGGTGTCCATGTTCTAGCACAGCGAGGCCGTAATCCTTACCCATTGCATTCCAAAGGGCACTACGGTAACAGGTGCATCCTAGGAAAATGTTTTGAGGAACAAATTCCTTCCTGCACTGCAACAAAAACGTCCGGGAAGGGCTGCGCGTGTGCTGTTTCACCGAGACAACACACCCGCACATCGAGCTAACGTTACGCAACAGTTTCTTCGTGATAACAACTTTGAAGCGATTCCTCATGCTCCCTACTCACCTGACCTGGCTCCTAGTGACTTTTGGATTTTTCCAACAATGAAAGACACTCTCCGTGGCCGCACATTCACCAGCCGTGCTGCTATTGCCTCAGCGATTTTCCAGTGGTCAAAACAGACTCCTAAAGAAGCCTTCGCCGCTGCCATGGAATCATGGCGTCAGCGTTGTGAAAAATGTGTACGTCTGCAGGGCGATTACGTCGAAAAGTAACGCCAGTTTCATCGATTTCGGGTGAGTAGTTAATTAGAAAAAAAAATCGGAGGCCTTAGAACTTGAATGCACCTCGTATCAGTAGTTTTCCTATCATGAGTGATGGTGAGTAAGCCGCCAATATCCTACTAATTCGTTATAAAATAGGCACCATCGTCTTACAGACACGTAGTACTTTATCAAGACAGTCGTCGTAATGTTTCTATAGTAAGATGAATTTAATTTATATTAGTACAATGAATATTTTAATTACGTTTTCTATTAGTTTATTGAACACAATAGTAATCATCAAAAAGAAATTAATCAGCAACAGTATATTCTTTCACAATATCTAAAACAATTTGACAATGATACAGTAGTTTTAAAAAAAACTGGACTCGGATAGGTGCGCCGGCCTTGGATCGAAACCGCCCGGCGGATTAATGACGAGGGGAGGTGTGCCGGCAAGCCTGGATGTGGTTTTTAGGCTGTTTTCCACATCCCCTAGTTGAATACCGGGCTGGTCCCCACATTCCGCCTCAGTTACACGACTCGCAGACAGTTATTTGTAACACGTTCGCACTATTTCATGATTTACACTAGACGCAATCAGTTGGGGTACATTCCATCCCAGAGGAGGGGGGGGGGGGGGGTACGGGTTGGCGGCAGGATGGGCATCCGGCCACCCCTTCAAACTCTTCAAACTAACCATGCCAGATCCAGTTGTAACGACGCCGACCCTGCCGACTGCGCGACAATGGCGCAAGTGAAAGAAAGAAAGAGTTATGGTGAGTAACTAAGCCCCTAATTTTACGAGATGTGTGTGTTTATAGCGGTGCAGAGACGTGCGTATAAAAAAATGTATGCAGCGTCGATATGTAGGTGCTGCATGTTGGATCTGAAAGCACGGATTCAGTTTTCAAATTATATTTAAAAACGCGACGATTCATTACATTGGCGCAGAAGTGGAGTTTTTAGGGTTTCCTCAGGCTCACCTAGTACTGGATGCAAAATTCTGCCATCAGAACAACATATACAAACCGGATGTCCTTTTCATTTTAATGTGTTATGGTGCCTACATTCTTGATCCATTGCCGTACGATGACTACTTTATGATTAACATAGGCAGTTTATACATGGAAGCGCAAAAGAAACGGGTATAGGAATGCGTATTCAAATACAGAGATATGTAAACAGGCAGAATACGACGCTGCGGTCGGTAACGCCTACATGAGACAACAAGTGTATGGCGCAGTTGCCAGGTCGGTTACTGCTGCTACAATGGCAGGTCATCAAGATTTAAGTGAGCTTTAATGAACAGCATGTAAGTAGCCTGTTTATGTTTTCTTATTGGCAACGTTACGTAGCGCTCTGTGTGCTAGTTTGCACTGTTGTCTGCCATTGTAGTGTTGGGCAGCGGCAGCTGGATGTGAACAGCGCATAGCGTTGCGCAGTTGGAGGTGAGCCGCCAGCAGTGGTGGATGTGGGGAGAGAGATGGCGGAGTTTTGAAATTTGTAACACTGGATGTCATGAACTACTATATATATTATGACTGTTAAGGTAAATACATTGTTTGTTCTCTATTAACATCTTTCAATTGCTAACTATGCCTATCAGTAGTTAGTGCCTTCTGTAGTTTGAATCTTTTATTTAGCTGGCAGTAGTGGCGCTCGCTGTATTGCAGTAGTTCGAGTAACCAAGATTTTTGTGAAGTAAGTGATTTGTGAAACGTATAGGTTAATGTTAGTCAGGGCCATTCTTTTGTAGGGATTTTTGAAAGTCAGATTGCGTAGCGCTAAAAATATTGTGTGTCAGTTGAAGCACAGTCATGTACAATTTTTCTAAGGGGACGTTTCAAGCATAGTGAACCCATTATTGTACATAGACACGATGCCCACGCCTGCCATAGTAGTACAAGTTTATATGCCAACAGGCTCTGAAGATGATGAAGAGATTGAAGAAGCGTATGATGAGATAAAAGAAATTATTCAGGTAGTTAGGGGAGCAGAAAATTTAATAGTCACAGGGGACTGGAATTCGGCAGTAGGAAAAGGAAGAGAAGGAGAAATAGTAGATGAATATGGACTGGTGGTAAGGAATGAAAGAGGAAGCCGCCTGGTATAATTTTGCACAGAGCGTAACTTAATAATCGCTAGTACTTGGTTTAAGAATCATGAAAGAAGGTTGTGTACGCGGAGGAGACCTGGAGATACCGGAAGGTTTCAGATTGATTATATAATGGTAAGATAGAGATTCAGGAACCAAGTTTTCAATTGTAAAACATTCACTGGGGCAAATGTGGACTTCGACCACGATTTATTGGTTGTGAACTGTAGATTAAAACTGAAGAAACTTCAGAAAGGTAGGAATGTAAGGCGATTAGACCTGGATAAACAGAAAAAAACCAGAGGCTGTAGACAGTTCCAGAGGTAGCATTAGGGAACGATTGACAAGAACAGGGGAAAGAAATACAGTAGAAGAAGAATGGGTAGCGTAGAGAGATAAAATAGTGAAGACAGTAGAGGAGAAAGACGAGGGCTAGTAAATTACCCGACCCAGCTGGGAATCGAACCCGGGCCCAGACGACTGACAATCTGTCGCGCTGACCATTCAGCTACCGGGGGCGGACATTGAATTTAATTGACGAAAGGAGAAAAACGCCTTTTCACTTCGCAAAACACTGCGTGCACGGTCTTCTTCTGAGTCCTAGCCCCGTCTGCATTCCTTTTTCACGGAGTGAGTTTAGCGCAGAATTTAAGTTTTGTTTACTTTTCCCTCTCTTTCTGTGTGTGTGCGCGTGTGGGAGTGTATGTAAGCTCCTTTAGCTGTTTTTGTAACAAATACGTTTGGGTAAAAAGAAAAAAATCAGTGTTTTGCATAAAAGGCGGAATCTATATCGAATAATTCTAACTGCAAACGCGGAGAAAATACAAGAGCTGGAAATCCAGAATATGAATATTCTCTGGTGAAGTATAGTCTCCGACTCGCTTTATTCATGCGAACCTGAAAATACTCTCCGAAATTTCGGTGGTGGTGGTGGTGGTTAGTGTTTAACGTCCCGTCGACAACGAGGTCATTAGAGACGGAGCGCTAGCTCGGGTTAGGGAAGGAAATCGGCCGTGCCCTTTCAAAGGAACCATCCCGGCATTTGCCTGAAACGATTTAGGTAAATCACGGAAAACCTAAATCAGGATGGCCGGAGACGGGATCGAACCGTCGTCCTCCCGAATGCGAGTCCAGTGTGCTAGCCACTGCGCCACCTCGCTCGGTCCGAAATTTCGAGCATAAAGTATATTCTCCGGTTTATTTATTCGACCCCAACGACTGTTTTGTGAACACAGGAGTGTGAGCACCGATGGCGGCTCACCACACGGTCGTTGCGTGAGTACAGGGTGCGCCGGCCGCGGTGGTCTAGCGGTTCTGGCGCTGCAGTCCGGAACCGCGGGACTGCTACGGTCGCAGGTTCGAATCCTGCCTCGGGCTTGGGTGTGTGTGATGTCCTTAGGTTAGTTAGGTTTAAGTAGTTCTAAGTTCTAGGGGACTTATGACCTAAGATGTTGAGTCCCATAGTGCTCAGAACCATTTGAACCATTTTGAAGTACAGGGTGCGGCTCTCAAATCCGGACAAATTTCAGTTTGAATTTCCCGCCATTTCTCGTGCGGTTAGAGGCATCTTGTCGCCCGTCGCCAGTCGGAGGTTCGAGTCCTTCCTCGGGCATGGGCGTGTGTGTTGGCCTTACCATAAGTTAGATTAAGTACTGCGTGCGCCTAGGGACCGATGACCTCAGCAGTTTGGTCCCATCAGAGCTTACCACAAATTTCCAAAATTTTCCCGCCATTTCGTAGTTCCGCCGGAGATCGCTATTGGCCTTCTTGAAATCCACAGGCATCTGTACTCCGTTCATCACAAGAGTAAACCTCATGTAAACATTACACTATGTATTCTTCCAGTTTTGTTGGAACCTCATTGGATTCCCTTTCACGTGGAGCGGAAGCCAAGCTGTCTCAAGTACAGTGAAGTACGATAATGAGGATACGTTTTACGCTGTGCGTTACGCGTACATCGACTCATTGATAATAAGGGACGACAGCTGTACCGGCGCATTTAACTTGGACAGCACCGGCCAGCCACCTGGCGCAACTAAACTGCAGTAATGTGAACAGTTGTAGTAAGAGCGTAAAAAGAGACGAGCAGAGAACAATATACACTCCTGGAAATTGAAATAAGAACACCGTGAATTCATTGTCCCAGGAAGGGGAAACTTTATTGACACATTCCTGGGGTCAGATACATCACATGATCACACTGACAGAACCACAGGCACATAGACACAGGCAACAGAGCATGCACAATGTCGGCACTAGTACAGTGTATATCCACCTTTCGCAGCAACGCAGGCTGCTATTCTCCCATGGAGACGATCGTAGAGATGCTGGATGTAGTCCTGTGGAACGGCTTGCCATGCCATTTCCACCTGGCGCCTCAGTTGTACCAGCGTTCGTGCTGGACGTGCAGACTGCGTGAGACGACGCTTCATCCAGTCCCAAACATGCTCAATGGGGGACAGATCCGGAGATCTTGCTGGCCAGGGTAGTTGACTTAAACCTTCTAGAGCACGTTGGGTGGCACGGGATACATGCGGACGTGCATTGTCCTGTTGGAACAGCAAGTTCCCTTGCCGGTCTAGGAATGGTAGAACGATGGGTTCGATGACGGTTTGGATGTACCGTGCACTATTCAGTGTCCCCTCGACGATGACCAGTGGTGTACGGCCAGTGTAGGAGATCGCTCGCCACACCGTGATGCCGGGTGTTGGCCCTGTGTGCCTCGGTCGTATGCAGTCCTGATTGTGGCGCTCACCTGCACGGCGCCAAACACGCATACGACCATCATTGGCACCGAGGCAGAAGCGACTCTCATCGCTGAAGACGACACGTCTCCATTCGTCCCTCCATTCACGCCTGTCGCGACACCACTGGAGGCGGGCTGCACGATGTTGGGGCGTGAGCGGAAGACGGCCTAACGGTGTGCGGGACCGTAGCCCAGCTTCGTGGAGACGGTTGCGAATGGTCCTCGCCGATACCCCAGGAGCAACAGTGTCCCTAATTTGCTGGGAAGTGGCGGTGCGGTCCCCTACGGCACTGCGTAGGATCCTACGGTCTTGGCGTGCATCCGTGCGTCGCTGCGGTCCGGTCCCAGGTCGACGGGCACGTGCACCTTCCGCCGACCACTGGCGACAACATCGATGTACTGTGGAGACCTCACGCCCCACGTGTTGAGCAATTCGGCGGTACGTCCACCCGGCCTCCCGCATGCCCACTATACGGCCTCGCTCAAAATCCGTCAACTGCACATACGGTTCACGTCCACGCTGTCGCGGCATGCTACCAGTGTTAAAGACTGCGATGGAGCTCCGTATGCCACGGCAAACTGGCTGACACTGACGGCGACGGTGCACAAATGCTGCGCAGCTAGCGCCATTCGACGGCCAACACCGCGGTTCCTGGTGTGTCCGCTGTGCCGTGCGTGTGATCATTGCTTGTACAGCCCTCTCGCAGTGTCCGGAGCAAGTATGGTGGGTCTGACACACCGGTGTCAATGTGTTCTTTTTTCCATTTCCAGGAGTGTAGTCTTGAATGTCATTTAATATTTGTGCGAAGGATGTAATTGTAAAACTCGGGCGATACGCTTCCTAGGCGATCTGAAGGAAAGCATGCTCTCGATCTTAGCTAAAATAGTGCTGTAATTAAAAACCAGAGTGAAGAAAATTCCTGACTTTAACAAGGGTAATTTTCCCGCAGAAGCTATATGCGACGTAAAAGCGCACTGCCAGGATTTCACCATGTAGTTAAATATTGAAGCCACTGAAGGTATTACAGTCAGTCGTCTGGTAATGTCTGAATTTCTTCCATATCGGAATCCGAGGAAAGGCCGGCTGTTGTGGCCGAGCGGTTCTAGGTGTTTCAGTCTGGAACCGTGCGACCGCTACCCTCGCAGGTTCGAATCCTGCCTCGGGCATGGCTGTGTGTGATGTCCTTAGGTTAGTTAGGTTTAAGTAGTTCTAAGTTCTAGGGGACTGATGACCTCAGATGTTAAGTCCCATAGTGCTCAGCGCCATCTGCTCTGCTCCGAGGAAAGCGGTATATTTCAGTACCGCTACATTGATACCGAGGCGATCAACAACAGAATCGCAAGCCACCAAAAAGTCCACATCCCCTGCTCCTCGTCTTCAATGACGTGATGTTCTGCATTTCGTCATCGTTAGGCAGTGACGTGTGACAAAGCTTCGTGCATTAGATGCGGTACGTTTGGTAGCTTATCTGTCTTGTTATTTCTCGCGATCAAATCCCTCACCTTGGCCCCACATCAGTTCTAGTGGGTTCAGATAGCAGTGGCACGGTGACAACTGCTAAAATGCAGCGTTTGTACTCTGTGCTCGACGCCGGGAAAATTGTTTTCCGTGTTTCTACGACGCATACCACTCTCGCTCGTGCGAGACCACATCTGTCCTACAAAACATTGGGTATTTTTCATTTTTATCAATAAAATTTAATTGTGCAATCTTTTCTTAACTTCAAAATCTGTAACAATCTTTTATAATATACCGATAGTTAAGAATGTGTATTTGCAGTGAAAACCAGAATTTTGCGTGTAATATGTAATCAGAAACCAGAAGACGTGCATTTTTCTTGAAAAAAAAATGATGGAGAAGTATGAGTTAAGTACCACATATTGATAAATTTCTTAATAAATGATGTAGGTATTCAAGCGGAAGGAAAGAAAGTTGTTGATGACAACGGGACTCGAACCACCGCCCACGAGCAGGCAACGGCGCTACCGATTACGCCACAATTACAAATACAACTGCGTCTCTTACATTCATTACGTTTCTCAATAAACGTCAATGCTCATTATTCTCTTAATGTCGTGAAAAACATTAAGAACAACATGTTTCTAGCCATTAATGGTGTTCCGCGCGCGTGTTTCACTTTGAAGAATGAAGCAGTGTAATTCATTTTCGCAGTACATATGAACAGTGAGAGAATCAGGGCATAAGTAGCGCTTACTGAGACTATGACAGTACACTATTTTTGAAATCAAAATTACATAGTTAGTGACTGATTAAGAAAAACATTGCTGGCTGTTAATAAGAGGTGCATTCAAGTTCTAAGGCCTCCGATTTTTTTTCTAATTAACTACTGACCCGAAATCGATGAAACTGGCGTTACTTCTCGACGTAATCACCCTGCAGACGTACACATTTTTCACAACGCTGACGCCATGATTCCATGGCAGCGGCGAAGGCTTCTTTAGGAGTCAGTTTTTCACCACTGGAAAATCGCTGAGGCAATAGCAGCACGGCTGGTGAATGTGCGGCCATGGAGAGTGTCTTTCATTGTTGAAAAAAGCCAAAAGTCACTAGGAGCCAGGTCAGGTGAGTAGGGAGCACGAGGAATCACTTCAAAGTTGTTATCACGAAGAAACTGTTGCGTAACGTAAGCTCGATGTGCGGGTGCGTTGTCTCCGTGAAACAGCACTCGCGCAGCCCTTCCCGGACGTTTTTGTTGCAGTGCAGGAAGGAATTTGTTCCTCAAAACATTTTCATAGGATGCACCTGTTACCGTAGTGCCCTTTGGAACGCAAAGAACATGGACACCATCATTTTTTCAGCACTGGCGGTTACCCGAAATTTTTCTGGTGGCGGTGAATCTGTGTGCTTCCATTGAGCTGACTGGCGCTTTGTTTCTGGATTGAAAAATGACATCCACGTCTCATCCATTGTCACAACCGACGAAAAGAAAGTCCCATTCGTGCTGTCGTTGCGCGTCAACATTGCTCGGCAACATGCCACACGGGCAGCCGTGTGGTCGTCCGTCAGCATTCGTGGCACCCACCTGGATGACACTTTTCGCATTTTCAGGTCGTCGTGAAGGATTGTGTGCACAGAACCCACAGAAATGCCAACTCTGGAGGCGATCTGTTCAACAGTCATTCGGCGATCCTCCAAAACAAATCTCTCCGATTTCTCGATCGTGTTGTCAGACCGGCTTGTGTGAGCCCGAGGTTGTTTCGGTTTGTTGTCACACGATGTTCTACCTTCATTAAACTGTCGCAGCCACGAACGCACTTTCGACACATCCGTAACTCCGTCACAACACGTCTCCTTCGACTGTCGATGAATTTCAATTGGTTTCACACCACGCAAATTCAGAAAACGAATGAATGCACGCTGTTCAAGTAAGGAAAACGTCGCCATTTTAAGTATTTAAAACAGTTCTCATTCTCGCCGCTGGCGGTAAAATTCCATCTGCCGTACGGTGCTGCCATCTCTGGGACGTATTGACAATGAATGCGGCCTCATTTTGAAACAATGCGCATGTTTCTATCTCATTCCAGTCCGGAGAAAAAAAATCGGAGGCCTTAGAACTTGAATGCACCTCGTACATCAGAATGTCTTAAAGTTTCATTTACAGTGACAGAGTAATAAAATATCTAATATACAAGTTGGACCTACTTCCAAGAGTGTCAACGACCTTGTCGCAGTGGCAACACCAGTTCACGTCAGATAACCGAAGTTAAGCGCTGCCGGGCTAGGCTAGCATTTGGTTGGGTAACCATCCGAGCGCTGTTGGCAAGCGGCATGCACTCAGCCCTTGTGAGGCAAACAGAGGAGTTACTTGATTGGTTAGTAGCGGCTCTGGTCTCGTAAACTGACATACGGCCGGGAGAGCAGTGTGCTGATCACATGCCCCTCCATATGCGCATCCAGTGATGCCTGTTGGTTGGGGATGACACGGCGGCCGGTCGGTACCTTTGGTCCTTCATGGCCTGTTCCGAGGAGTTCAGTATTTAGTTTACTTCCAAGAGCGGAACAACACCAGTGTACGTGTGCTACGGCTGCTGACCAATCATCGCGATTCTATTTGTTTAAATCAGGTTTATTCTTATGTTGAATGGGGTAGAGTAAAGAGTCAGAACCTCAACATGGCCGACAAGTTACGGTCAAGTACGGAGTACAACCGAAGAGCCGCGATTATACAAAAGTCTTCGCGCTGGATGGATATTGTGGCGGCCGGCCGAAGTTGCCGAGCGGTTCTAGGCGCTACAGCCTGGAATTGCGCGACCGCTGCGGTCGCAGGTTCGAATCCTGCCTCGGGCGTGGATGTGTGTTATAGCCTTAGGTTAGTTAGGTTTAAGTAGTTCTAAGTTCTAGGGGACTGATGACCTCAGAAGTTAAGTCCCATAGTGCTCAGAGCCATTTTTTGATATTGTGGCCAAGTACGGGGTGTTCAAAAAGTCTCTGCGCAGTGCCGTATGATTTTTAGCCACGCGTGCCGTATGCCGCAGTGAGTATACCGAAATGAAACTCAGTGAAATACAAGTTATTTATTTATTGAATATTAATTTTTACTTACAAATTTTCACATAAAATGTTAAAAGTGTCCCGCCTGTTGTTGAATACACAATTCAATTCGTCTAATCGTGTTTCCAAACACAAGCTGTAACATTTGTTCTGTAAGAGAAGCAGTTTTCAATTCATCGACTGATTTTGGACGATTTTTGTAGACAGTTTCTTTCGCTGCACCCCAGAAGAAAAAGTCAGGTGGTGTTAGGTCAGGCGATCGTGGAGGCCAAAGTCCCTGTGAAATTATGCGATCACCAAAAACATCAGCAAGCAGTGACATTGAAACGCGAGCTGCATGCGCGGTTGCACCATCTTGACGAAAATAACCGTTCAGTGGCTCTAAGCACTATCGGACTTAACTTCTGAGATCATTAGTCCCCTAGACTTAGAAACTACTTAAACCTGACTAACCTAAGGAAATCACACACATCCATACCCGTGGCAGGATTCGAACCTGCGACCATAGCAGGCGCGCGGTTCCGGACTGAAGCGCCTAGAACCGCTAGGCCACAGCGGCCGGCTATGAATGGGTACAGAATATCACTGCAGAATCATTGTGCGTTTATTGCTTCGTTGAAAAATATGGGACCCACAATCCGACGTCTAGAAATTGCAATCTCCTATTTTCACAGAATGATGTGGTTCCTCATGAATACAAAATGGATTTGCAGTATTCGACAGACGAGAATTTTGCGAGTTTGTGTACCCGGATAAATGAAACCACGCCTCATCAGTGAGAAACGTTTCATTAAGAATGTCCCTTCCTTTTTGTTGACGCTGGCTGAGATAAACGGAACAGTGGAATGTTGGGAGAGTCCACTTGAAGGGAAGTAACCCAGGCAGGCGAACAATCATACGGCACGCGTGACTAACTATCAGACGGCACTGCGGAGAGACTTTTTGAACACCTCGTATAATGCTTCCGAGAAGTCTGGGGAAGGTTGCACTAACCTGGCGAGGAAACGCGTGTCACGAACTGCGGCAGTCATCGAAAAGGCTCAGACGCTGATTTCGGAGGTCCTGGAGCAACCAATGAGGAAACTGGCGTCAGTATTGAATATCAGCGAGCGAACAATGCGTCGGATGACAGAGGGGGGCATCATACGAGCCATTTAGTCCAAAAGGAGTTCTCGCTCCCGAGTAGCCCCTCGACCACTGCGTTTGGAGTGTAGTCGAAAGAGATACCAATAAGACGAGGTACCCTAATGGCGCATATCTACGCACCGCTACGCACCGCTATCGAATGAGCATTCGCGAATATGAACAGCGCTGTTTTGAGGAATGCGTGCGACAGCTTCGGGACAAGACGAGGTGGTCATTGCGACTGAAAGAGGGTACATCGAGTATGTTACTCTTGAAAGGTACCACTTCATATATGTGAAAAGATTTTCATTTGTATTATCTTTTAATAAATTTGCTTTTAAAAATGTTTCATTTGTCCGGATTTAAGCAACGCAGACTGGTTGGCAACAGAGAACACGTTGAGGAATATTTGGTGAAGAATAGCTTTGGCGGGAGAACGTGAGCCTCACTCTCACTGCACTTGTGTAAGAGTTTGACCGAGGAGCGCGACAGCAGAGGACAAGAAGCCTGGCGGGCCGGCGCGGTGCACGCTTACTACACTACAGTGTGTAAACTTTTAGATGGCAGACCTCTCCCTAGTCCCGAATCGGTAGAAGTCGGCAAACGTCGGGAGGCTTCGGTAGGCACGCAGTTTCGACTGCTGCCAACAGTACGTAGCTGACTGTGTTGTACAAGATAGCCATTGTCGTCTGCTTCGTTATTGTTGTGCGCTGTACCGTTCTGCGTGTTTTTATTGTGCAGTTGTGCTAAACATTATCAAAATGAGTGACGAGGCAGTTGCTTGCCCATCTCGGGAGTCGCCAACAACCCCTACCGGTAGGCCTACGGTTAGAAGGAAACCAGTATTACGTAGCGATGCTCGCAAAATTATATTGCGTGTGATTGAATGCTGCGAAAGGGAAAGGGAGCAGAAAAAATTGCTTCATCCCATTTACAAATCTTCAGTGAGAGCTGCTACATACACAGGACAAAGCATGCGTAGCGTAGGAAGATTCAAACAGTTTTCCAAGATTCATCCTGGCGTATCACCACAAACGCCTGGCAAGAAAAGGTGAGTTTCCATTTCAGATATTTTGTTCGCGATCACTTTGAAGGAGCCCCCTATTTCGTCCGAATTACCTTATATTTCATTTTTCCTTGCTACCGTATTGCTTTGTATGGAAACACCACTGGTTACTGGATTATTTCGAAACACATTCATATTACAGTACATTTCCAAATGGTTTGTGAGCGCGTAGTAGACAAACATACATACATTCATTTTTATATAAATAGATTTTAATGTACATGACGATTTCAGTTTCGTTTACGAACAACATTTAAAGCGACTTTTACTTCCAAGCCTTTCGTCTGCTTTCGTGTAAGCATGACACGCAGTATGTAGTGCCAGCACTGCAACTGGTAGCCGTGCCTTGTCCCCCCCCCCCTACGTCTCCCCACCCCTCGCCAGCCAATGCTTGCTTACTCCTCTCCCCGCACTCCCCTCACATCTCTTCCGTCTTACAGTTAACACACTGTACTGGACATTAAAATTGCTACACCAAGAAGAAATGCAGATGATAAACGGGTATTCTTTGGATACATACTAGAACTGACATGTGATTACATTTCCATGCAATTTGGGTGCACAGATCCTGAGAAACCAGTACCCAGTACAACCACCACTGGCTGTAATAACGGCCTTGATACGCCTCGGCACTCAGTCAAACAGAGCTCGGATGGCGTGTACATGTACAGCTGCCCGTGCACCTTCAACAAGATAACCACAGTTCATCAAGAGTAGTGACTGGCCTATTCTGACGAGCCAGTTGCTCGGCCACCATTGACCAGACGTTTTCAATTGGTGAGAGATCTGGAGAATGTGCTGGCCAGGGCAGCAGTCGAACATATTCTGTATCCAGAAAGACCGTACAGCACCTGCAACATGTCGTCGTGCATTATCCTGCTGAAAAGTAGGGTTTCGCAGGGATCGAATGTAGGGTAGAGCCACGGGTCGTAACACATCTGAAATGTAACGTCCGCCGTTCAAAGTGCCATCAATGCGAACAAGAGTTGAACGAGACGTGTAATCGATGGCACCCTATACCGTCACGCCGGGTGATACGCCAGTATGTCGATGACGAATACACGCTTGCAATGTGCGTTCACCGCGATGTCGCTAAACACGGATGCGACTATCGTGATGCTGTAAACAGGACCTGGATTCATCCGAAAAAATGACGTTTTGCCAACCGTGCACCCAAGTTCGTCGCCCAGTACACCATCGCATGCTCTCCTCTCTGTAACGCAGCGTCACGGTTAACCGCAGCCACGGTCTCGAGCTGATAGTGCGTGCTGCTGCAAACGCCGTCGAACTGTTCGTGCAGATGGTTGTTGTCTTGCAAACGTTCCCATCTGTTGACTCAGGGATCGAGACGTGGCTGCACGATCCGTTACAGCCGTGCGGATAAGATGCCTGCCATCTCCTGCCGTTGGGATCCAGTACGGCGTTCCGTATTACCCTCATGAACCCACCGATTTCATTTTCTGCTAACAGTCATCGGATCTCGACCAACGCGAGCAGCAATGTCGCGATACGATAAACCGCAATCGCGATAGGCTACAATCCGACCTTTATCAAAGTCGGAAACGTGACGGTACGCATTTCTCCTCCTTACACGAGGCATCACAACAACGTCTCATCAGGCAACGCCGGTCAACTGCTGTTTGTGTATGAGAAATCGGTTGGAAACTTTCCTCATGTCAGCACCTTGTAGGTGTCGTCTTCGGCGCCAACCTTGTGAGAATGCTCTGAAAAGCTAATCATTTGCATATCACAGCATCTTCTTCCTGTCGGTTAAATTTCGGGTCTGTAGCACATCTTCGTAGTGTAGCAATTGTAATGGCCAGTAGTGTAGAAGACGGAGCTGCTCCAGAACGGAGTCCTGCAGCGCCGCTCGGCTAGTGTGCGCAGCAATGTACAGCCTGGAATGTGAATATTCGAAGATTTAACCCTTTCAGTCATTCTTTTTCAGTTCTGGGATTAACATTTTGTAATTTTCTATCCAAGCAGATATTATTTTTAAGAACTTTTCTATAAAGCAGAAAAAAAACGGACTATCGAGCGCAAAGTTATGGATCGTCCACTAGAGAGGACACTGTGACTTTCTTATACCGGATCATCGGTGTTGTGACTGGTTTCATGGAGACAGCTACGAATTCCTCTTCTGTGCCATCCTCTTTATCTCAGAGTAACACTTGTAACTTCGTCAGTTATTTGACGCGTCTAATCCAATCTTTGCCTCGCGAAAGTCATTCCCTGATGTCTTAACTCAGTTTCTACCATCCTGTCCTTCTTCTTCTCAGTGTTTTCCATACATTCCTTTCCTCGCCCGTTATCCACCTCTCCCTTCCTGACATTATCAGGCCACTTAACTTTCAACCTTCTTCTGTAGCATCACATCTCAAATGTTCGATCCTCTTCTGTTCCGCTTTTCCCACAGTCCATGTCTGACTATCATGAAATACTGTTCTCCAAACCGTACATTCTCAGAAATTTCTTCCTCAAATTATAGTTAGTTAACGCAGAACAGGGAATAAGTGATCATAAAGCGGTTACTGCATCGATGATTTCAGACGTAAATAGAAATATTAAAAAAGGTAGGAAATTTTTCTGTTTAGCAAAAGTGACAAAAGCAGATTTCAGAGTACTTGACGGCTCAACACAAAAATTTTCTCTCAAATACAGATAGTGTTGAGGATCAGTGGACAAAGTTCAAAACTATCGTACAATATGCATTAGATGAGTATGTGCCAAGCAACATCGTAAGGGATGGAAAAGAACCACCGTGGTACAACAACCGAGTTAGAAAACTGATGAGGAAGCAAAGGGAACTTCACAGCAAACATAAACATAGCCAAAGCCTTGCAGACAGACAAAAATTACACGAAGCGAAATGCACTGTGAGGAGGGCTACGCGAGAGGCGTTCAATGAATTCGAAAGTAAAGTTCTATGTACTGACTTGGCAGAAAATCCTAAGAAATTTTGGTCTTATGTCAAAGCAGTAGGTGGATCAAAACAAAATGTCCAGACGCTCTGTGACCAAAATGGTACTGAAACAGAGGATGACAGACTAAAGGCCGAAATACTAAATGTCTTTTTCCAAAGCTGTTTCACAGAGGAACACTGCACTGTAGTTCCTTCTTTAGATTGTCGCACAGATGACAAAATGGTAGATATCGAAATAGATGACAGAGGGATAGAAAAACAATTAAAATCGCTCAAAAGCGGAAGATCGCTGGACCTGATGGGATACCAGTTCGATTTTACACAGAGTACGCGAAGGAACTTGCCCCCCTTATTGCAACGGTGTACCGTAGGTCTCTAGAAGAGCGTAGTGTTCCAAAGGATTGGGAAAGGGCACAGGTCATCCCCGTCTTCTAGAAGGGACGTCGAACAGATGTGCAGAACTATACACCTATATCTCTAACGTCGATCAGTTGTAGAGTTTTGGAACACGTATTACGTTCGAGTATAATGACTTTTCTGGAGACTAGAAATCTACTCTGTAGGAATCAGCATGGGTTTCGATAAAGACGATCGTGTGAAACCCAGCTTGCGCTATTCGTCTACGAGACTCAGAGGGCCATAGACACGGGTTCCCAGGTAGATGCCGTGTTTCTTGACTTCTGCAAGGCGTTTGATATAGTTCTCCACAGTCGTTTAATGGACAAAGTAAGAGCATATGGACTATCAGACCAATTGTGTGATTGGATTGAAGAGTTCCTAGATAACAGAACGCAGCATGTCATTCTCACTGGAGAGAAGTCTTCCGAAGTAAGAGTGATTTCAGGTGTGCCGCAGGGGAGTGTCGTAGGACCGTTGCTATTCACAATATACATAAATGACCTTGTGGATGGCATCGGAAGTTCACTGAGGCTTTTTGCGGATGATGCTGTAGTATATCGAGAAGTTGTAACAATGGAAAATTGTACTGAACTGCAGGAGGATCTGGAACGAATTGACGCATGGTGCAGGGAATGGCAATTGAATCTGAATGTAGACAAGTGTAATGTGCTGCGAATACATAGAAAGAAAGATCCTTTATCATTCAGCTACAATATAGCAGGTCAGCAACTGGAAGGAGTTAATTCAATAAATTATCTGGGAGTAGGCATCAGGTGTGATTTAAAATGAATGACCATATGAAGTTGATCGTCGGTAAAGCAGATGCCAGACAGATTCATTGGAAGAATCCTAAGGAAACGCAATCCGAAAACAAAGGAAGTAGGTTACAGTACGCTTGTTCGCCCACTGCTTGAATACTGCTCAGCAGTGTGGAATCCGTACCAGATAGGATTGATAGAAGAGATAGAGAAGATCCAACGGAGAGCAGCGCGCTTCGTTACAGGATCATTTAGTAATCGCGAAAGCATTACGGAGATGATAGATAAACTCCAGTGGAAGACTCTGCAGGAGAGACGCTCAGTAGCTCGGTACGGGCTTTTGTCAAAGTTTCGAGAACATACCTTCACCGAAGAGTCAAGCAGTATATTGCTCCCTCCTACGTATATCTCGCGAAGAGACCATGAGGATAAAATCAGAGAGATTAGAGCCCACACAGAGGCATACCGACAATCTTTCTTTCCACGAACAATACGAGACTGGAATAGAAGGGAGAACCGATAGACGTGCTGAAAGTACCCTCCGCCACACACCGTCAGGTGGCTTGCGGAGTATGGATGTAGATGTAGATATGGTCTTCGTTTGATCCTAGTATTCTCTTCGTCAGGAATGCCTTTTTCGGCTGTGCTAGTCTGCTTTTTATGTCCTCCTTGCTCCGTCCGTTATGGGTTATTTTGTTGTCTAGGTAGCAGAAATCCTTCATCTACTTCGTGATCTCCAATCCTGATGTTAAGTTTCTCGCTGTTCCCATATCTGCTGCTTCTCATTACTTTTTATTGTCAGCCCATATTCGGCACTCATTAGACATTTCATTCCATTCAGCACATCCTGCAATTCTTCTTCACGTTCCCTGACGACAGCAATGTCATAAGCGAACCTTATCGTTGATATTCTTTCACTCTGAATTTTAATTCCACTTCTGAACCTACGAGGGCTGTCCAGAAAGTAAGTTCCGATCTGTCGCTGAATGGAAACCACAGTGAAAATCAGAAACATTTTACACTCCTGGAAATGGAAAAAAGAACACATTGACACCGGTGTGTCAGACCCACCATACTTGCTCCGGACACTGCGAGAGGGCTGTACAAGCAATGATCACACGCACGGCACAGCGGACACACCAGGAACCGCGGTGTTGGCCGTCGAATGGCGCTAGCTGCGCAGCATTTGTGCACCGCCGCCGTCAGTGTCAGCCAGTTTGCCGTGGCATACGGAGCTCCATCGCAGTCTTTAACACTGGTAGCATGCCGCGACAGCGTGGACGTGAACCGTATGTGCAGTTGACGGACTTTGAGCGAGGGCGTATAGTGGGCATGCGGGAGGCCGGGTGGACGTACCGCCGAATTGCTCAACACGTGGGGCGTGAGGTCTCCACAGTACATCGATGTTGTCGCCAGTGGTCGGCGGAAGGTGCACGTGCCCGTCGACCTGGGACCGGACCGCAGCGACGCACGGATGCACGCCAAGACCGTAGGATCCTACGCAGTGCCGTAGGGTACCGCACCGCCTCTTCCCAGCAAATTAGGGACACTGTTGCTCCTGGGGTATCGGCGAGGACCATTCGCAACCGTCTCCATGAAGCTGGGCTACGGTCCCGCACACCGTTAGGCCGTCTTCCGCTCACGCCCCAACATCGTGCAGCCCGCCTGCAGTGGTGTCGCGACAGGCGTGAATGGAGGGACGAATGGAGACGTGTCGTCTTCAGCGATGAGAGTCGCTTCTGCCTTGGTGCCAATGATGGTCGTATGCGTGTTTGGCGCCGTGCAGGTGAGCGCCACAATCAGGACTGCATACGACCGAGGCACACAGGGCCAACACCCGGCACCATGGTGTGGGGAGCGATCTCGTACACTGGCCGTACACCACTGGTGATGGTCGAGGGGACACTGAATAGTGCACGGTACATCCAAACCGTCATCGAACCCATCGTTCTACCATTCCTAGACCGGCAAGGGAACTTGCTGTTCCAACAGGACAATGCACGTCCGCATGTATCCCGTGCCACCCAACATGCTCTAGAAGGTATAAGTCAACTACCCTGGCAAGCAAGATCTACGGATCTGTCCCCATTGAGCATGTTTGGGACTGGATGAAATGTCGTCTCACGCGGTCTGCACGTCCAGCACGAACGCTGGTCCAACTGAGGCGCCAGGTGGAAATGGCATGGCAAGCCGTTCCACAGGACTACATCCAGCATCTCTACGATCGTCTCCATGGGAGAATAGCAGCCTGCATTGCTGCGAAAGGTGGATATACACTGTACTAGTGCCGACATTGTGCATGCTCTGTTGCCTGTGTCTATGTGCCTGTGGTTCTGTCAGTGTGATCGTGTGATGTATCTGACCCCAGGAATGTGTCAATAAGGTTTCCCCTTCCTGGGACAATGAATTCACGGTGTTCTTATTTCAATTTCCGGGAGTGTATTTGCACGAGTTAGCTACACTTTCCAGATACTTCTCTACATAGTCGCCGCTCCGACTTAGCCATTTGTCGGAGTGTTATACCAAATTTCCAACACGATCATCATAGAAGGAAGCCGCCTGTGCTTTCCGATAGTTCTCTACGCTGGTCTGTAGTGCGTATCCTGCGCCCAAGTGTTGTCTTCGTATCCAGCGTTTCATGTGAACAGAGATAATACTCAGGACAACCCAATTAGGGCTGTGTGTGGGTGATCGAACACTTTGCGAGGTGCCGGGGCTAGCAGTGTTTTTAACACTCAATTCTTAGAGAATTTACATATGTACATGATGCTCTAAGCCCCCCTTTTTCTAACTCCAACTTTTCCTGTTGCACAAGGATAAAAAAAAAATACGCGAACTGACTCTAATCAACCCTGCCAGTGGAGTAGAAGACAGTTTGGCACCTGCAATAATTTAATTTGTTAAATAAGTTAATTAAACGAAGGTTTCATTAACATAGTGAGGAATGATGGGGTTGCTCTACCTATTAACAGAATGAAAGTTCTGTCCAAAATAACAATATGATTTATTAAGACTAAACACAAAATAATAAACAACAACACATGAAACATTAACAATACATCAAATTGGCTCTAATTGGATACTTAAACAAACGCTGTGAATGTGTAGTTGTCCCTAAACTAGATTGTGAGGATTATGACGAAGTGGTATGTGCAGCCAATTCCTAGCAACTCAATTCTTAGAGAAAACACATAGCCAACCCAACATTAATTGCTGCTACCCAAGACAGAACAAAGTTAGAAAAAAAAAAAACGAACAGGCGCGCTCTGCTGAGCTCTGATTGTCACCTAGGAAAGTCCCTATCTGCCGGTGCTGCGGACATACATTACCAAACCGACTTCTTGACTCCCAGGACACGATCTGCCGTACCGGAGCCGTTGCCTGGTTGCTTCGACGTCCTCCACCGAAAGGCGAGAGCCAATTACTTACAAGAGCACCCGTACAAAAACCGAACACAGAACACTCCCGCCCCCACGACAGTGGCCGTGGTTAAACGTTCCAATCAGCAACTCGAAAACCGGCGGAAAATTCCACTCCATTGCCGGAACGCTACCATTCCACCAATGGAGATTCTTGGCGCCAATTTCTGCGCCGATCTTGCTACGTCACGGAGCTATGCCCTGAGCAAGCCAATCACAGTTACTATTTTGCAGAAAGTGCGGGAATTTTCCCGCCACAGCTGCCTGGGTACACAAGTCATTCCCACGCCTCGCTGGTAGCCCGCCAGAAAGTGTTTTCGCTAAGTTTCTGCGAAGTAACGGAACCTCTAGCCCAGCCGCTACTTCAAGCTCTGCGGGCGTGCCTCTTGACAATGTCGGCGTCTGCAAAGCATTCACTCGACTTCCTCACACCCGTCGGCTTAAAGCTTTCCAGATCAGCAGAGCCCGCCTGTCACCGGACCACCCGGGTGACGAGAGACGCTGCGTGGGAAGTCCGCGTGTGAAGGAATAGCAACTTTCCACCGCATGCAATTAGAGAGGAGAATCGTAAGATAGAAATATGAGAGGGGGCTCATGCCACCTCTCAACTTCCCATCGAAATGGCTGCAGGAGCGTCTTCACTGCCCCTGCAGAGTGTGGCTGAGAATTTCCACGAAGAAGGAAGTGCGCGGCAGTTGTGTCAGGTGGGCTGCATTCATTAAGGCGAAGCCTCTCAGTGGGCCCTCCTATTTGGTGGGAGACATCGTTGTTCTAGGCACCTTTACACACTCAGACTGCGCTCCCAACTGAAAAGAGCGACTTGATGCGATCGACTGTCACACTAGAGACGCTATCCAACACATCTCTGCAAAGCTTCATTGAGTTTTCACTGTGGTGTCCAATTCGCGACCAATCAGAACTTACTTTCTGGACAACCCTCGTATCTTTTATTTCTGTCATTCCTTCTTCGCTGTACAGATTGAACAGTAGTGGTGGAAGATTAGATCCCTGTCTTACATCCTTATTAATCTGAGTACTTCGTTCTTGATCTTCCACTCTTATTGTGCCCTTTTGGGTCTTGAACATACTGTATGTTACCCATCTTTCCCTACAATGCGCCCAGAATTTCAAACATCTTGCACCATTTGACATTGTCGAAAGCTTCTTCGTTGTCAACAAATCTTATGAACGCGTCTTCATTTTTCTTTAGTCTTCAAATGGTTCAAATGGGACTCAACTGCTGACGTCATAAGTCCCCTAGAACTTAGGTTAGTTACTTAAACGTAACTAACCTAAGGACATCACACACATCCATGCCCGAGGCAGGATTCGAACCTGCTACCGTAGCGGTCGCGCGGTTCCAGACTGTAGCGCCTAGAACCGCTCGGCCACTCTGGCCGGCCTTTAGTCTTCCTTCCATTATCAACCGTGCTTTGAGAACTGCCTCTCTTATACCTTTACCTTTCCTAAAGCAAAACTGTAACTTAAAGCTATAATTTTTCATAGTTTTCAGAATTTCTTATTCTGTACTTTTAACCACTAAATTATTGTGACGCCTGTTCTTAAAGGAATGGAACATTTAAATAATGTGCCTATAAAACTTTCATGAAAATGTATTAGAAAATGCTTTTACAGAAGTGAAATATTGCTGGTGACAGTACCTTTTTTTTTTTTTTTTTTTTTTTTTTTTTTTTTTTTTTTTTGCAAAATTTATTTTGTCGGGAACTGTACGAAGGAGTTGCGTCCTTTTGCTGCACAAAGATGGAGCTTGCATTTGGCACACTGCACGTACTTTTTAGCTTTGCACCCAGGATTTTCGCATGCAGATGCCAGTAGTTTATGGTGATGGAAATGTAAAAATGTAAATGTCGTGTGATTAGGGCCTGCCGTCAGGTAGACCTTTCACCTGGTGCAAGTCTTTCGAGATGACACCACTTCGGTGCCGTGGGTGTCGATGGAGATGAAATGATGATGATAAGGACAACACAACACCCAGTCCCTGAGCGGAGAAAATCTCCGACCCTGCCGGGAAGCGAACCCGGGCCGTTACGTATGACAGCCCGTCGCGCTGACCACTCAGCTACCAGGGGCGGACAGTATATGGTGAACTAAGCGTTGTAAGTGGTCCGCAGAATCATATCTGATATCCTCTACACGTTTCAGCTTATTTCTACACTTTGCGGGCACATATACTGGGATAACATCATTTGAAGGCCAATCTGTCTTCTTCATAGCGGGCTTTCGCGGCATAATCCACGACTCTCCAATATAGTTCTTCAACTTGAGACGGAAATATGTCGTTCCTCGAAAAGTTCATCATTGCTGTCAGTCACTAAAGCAACAGTCCGCCCCCGCTAGCTGAGTGGTCAGCACGACAGAATGTCAATCCTAAGGGCCCCGGTTCGATTCCCAGCTGGGTCGGAGATTTTCTCCGCTCAGGGACTGGGTGTTGTGCTGTCATAATCATTTCATCCCCATCGACGCGCAAGTCGCCGAAGTGGCGTGAAATCGAAAGACTTGCACCCGGCGAATAGTCTACCCGACGGGAGGCCCTAGTCACATGACATTGTTTACTGAAGAAAAATGGTCACATCTTCAAATTCTTTCCAGAATTTATAAAATCACTTCCAGACAGAGGGTTTCTTTATAAATCTTGAACATTGTTGAAATAATTCAATGTATTTACCAACAATAAACTATTGTAAAAATGAGAACGAACAATTGTAACCAGCGTAGAAGCAAAATGATTGTCATAGGAAACCAAACAAGAAGGTAGCTACACACTGTTTGTCCACAGTCGATTACGATTTATTGAAACTTTGTCGCCGCAACAGTAATTCCACTGACATGATTGTAACTAATTTTGAAATTATGGAAAATCTTTCAACAGAAAAAAATAGAACTACATTCAACATTCACAAAAAAAGGAAAGGAAAAAATGTATACAATTCTAAAGGCTAAGTCAGCTACAATCTTTGCACGACTGACACTTCGTGCATGTCTTGGAAGTTCAGACATCGGTGAACCAACTGGACTAGGACGTAGACTCGCACAGGCTGGCAGCCTCCCCTCGATTTGACACGACTGGCGTGTTGATGGGGATTAAATGATCATGATTAGAACAACACAACACCAGCCCTGAGTGGAGAAAATCTCCGACCCAGCCGGGAATCGAACGCGGGCCCTTAGGATTGGCATTCTGTCGCGCTGACCACTTTTTTTTTTTTTAAAAAAAAAGAAATCTCATTTTGTTCGTTGCATCTGCTCGGGGCGGACGTCGTAAGACATCCATTTAAGTTAGTTGTTGACCCATTAACTCAGTTTTTTTATTACAGAGGGCAGCTTACCCCTCTGACCGAACAGGCTGAGCTACCATGCCGGCGGCATTCAGCTACCGGGGGCGGACATTTCGACTTCTGAAACGGAGAAAACAACTACAACAATGGACGGCTTTACGCAATAGTCGATTGTTAGGAATTCTTTTGTCAGTATTTCAGTTTGTTTCGTCACTGCGGTATGCAAAATGACTTTCTCGATAGAAGAAGGAATTGAAATTGTGGAAGCGTATGTGAAAATACACTCCCGGAAATGGAAAAAGAACGCATTGACACCGGTGTGTCAGACCCACCATACTTGCTCCGGACACTGCGAGAGGGCTGTACAAGCAATGATCACACGCACGGCACAGCGGACACACCAGGAACCGCGGTGTTGGCCGTCGAATGGCGCCAGCTGCGCAGCATTTGTGCACCGCCGCCGTCGGTGTCAGCCAGTTTGCCGTGGCATACGGAGCTCCATCGCAGTCTTTAACACTGGTAGCATGCCGCGACAGCGTGGACGTGAACCGTATGTGCAGTTGACGGACTTTGAGCGAGGGCGTATAGTGGGCATGCGGGAGGCCGGGTGGACGTACCGCCGAATTGCTCGACACGTGGGGTGTGAGGTCTCCACAGTACATCGATGTTGTCGCCAGTGGTCGGCGGAAGGTGCACGTGCCCGTCGACCTGGGACCGGACCGCAGCGATGCACGGATGCACTCCAAGACCGTAGGATCCTACGCAGTGCCGTAGGGGACTGCACCGCCACTTCCCAGCAAATTAGGGACACTGTTGCTCCTGGGGTATCGGCGAGGACCATTCGCAACCGTCTCCATGAAGCTGGGCTACGGTCCCGCACACCGTTAGGCCGTCTTCCGCTCACGCCCCAACATCGTGCAGCCCGCCTCCAGTGGTGTCGCGACAGGCGTGAATGGAGGGACGAATGGAGACGTGTCGTCTTCAGCGATGAGAGTCGCTTCTGCCTTGGTGCCAATGATGGTCGTATGCGTGTTTGGCGCCGTGCAGGTGAGCGCCACAATCAGGACTGCATACGACCGAGGCACACAGGGCCAACACCCGGCATCGTGGTGTGGGGAGCGATCTCCTACACTGGCCGTACACCACTGGTGATCGTCGAGGGGACACTGAATAGTGCACGGTACATCCAAACCGTCATCGAACCCATCGTTCTACCATTCCTAGACCGGCAAGGGAACTTGCTGTTCCAACAGGACAATGCACGTCCGCATGTATCCCGTGCCACCCAACGTGCTCTAGAAGGTGTAAGTCAACTACCCTGGCCAGCAAGATCTCCGGATCTGTCCCCCATTGAGCATGTTTGGGACTGGATGAAGCGTCGTCTCACGCGGTCTGCACGTCCAGCACGAACGCTGGTCCAACTGAGGCGCCAGGTGGAAATGGCATGGCAAGCCGTTCCACAGGACTACATCCAGCATCTCTACGATCGTCTCCATGGGAGAATAGCAGCCTGCATTGCTGCGAAAGGTGGATATACACTGTACTAGTGCCGACATTGTGCATGCTCTATTGCCTGTGTCTATGTGCCTGTGGTTCTGTCAGTGTGATCATGTGATGTATCTGACCCCAGGAATGTGTCAATAAAGTTTCCCCTTCCTGGGACAATCAATTCACGGTGTTCTTATTTCAATTTCCAGGAGTGTAGTTTCGATTAAGGAAACTCGAAATTTTCAGGATTAATTATCCGGATAGAGGACTACCACCAAAGGGCGCGATGCAGAGACAGTATAAAAAAGGCGTAGCTACGAATCTGTGCAAAATGCAAAACGACTAAGATTTGCTTCAGTTCGCACGCCACAAGTTATTGTAGACGTTCGCCGAAGAATTACCCTGAGTACAAAGAATTCTAAACGTAAACTGGCGCAACATTTGAAGCCATATCGCGTGACGCTTGTGCAGCAGTAACTGGAAGATGACATTGTAGATTACTGCACGCGCTTTTCGAATAACGTCAACGATTGTTTCTTAGACCGCTTTCCAATACATCACGTGTGACGAAGCACGTTTTCGTCTTTCCGGTAACGTGAATTCACAGAACACGAGGAGCTGAACAGCGGAGAACATGACGTTGTGTGTTCCATCATCTTCCGGGCGTGCACTCGGGACAGCGACAATTCTTCTTGCGATATTTCGGCTAGAAACCTCCCAGCCATCTTCAAGGCGAGTCACAGACTGACTTCGGAATGGAAGTATTTCTTGAAAGGGGGAATGGTGCTGCAGTCCTCTACCGTAAACGAGTTTTTGAAAGCTAGGTTTAGAATTTCGGCCTTCTGTTTATCATCATCCGTTACATTACCCCTACTATCAGCAACGCCACCATGTTATGTCGAGTAATGCTTTCGTGCAGCCACAGGACTATCAACAAGAGAAGGTATTGAATTATTTGTCGTGTTACGACTCAGACTGTGCACAATAGGCTGCACGATGCGCGACTTCACTCCCGACGTCCATGCCGAGGTCTATATTTGCAACCACGACAACGTGCAGCGTGGTAGAGATGGGCCCAACAACATGTCGAATGGACAGCTCAGTATTGGAATCACGTTCTCTTCAGTGATGAGTGTCGTGTATGCCTTCAACCAGACAATCGTGGGAGACGTGTTTGGAGGCAACCCGGTCAGGCTGAACGCCTTAGACATACTGTCCGGCGAGTGCACCAAGGTGGAGGTTCCCTGATGTTTGTGGCATTATGTGGGGCCGACGTACGCCGCTGGTGTCACGGAAGGCGTCGTAACGGCTGTACGATACTTGAAAGCCATCCTCCGGCCCATAGTGCAACCATATCGGCAGCATATTAACGATGCATTCGTCTTCGTGGACGACAATTCGCGCCCCCATCTTGCACATCTTGTAAATGACTTCTTTCAGGATAACGACATCGCTAGACTAGAGTTCTCCAGACACTACCGGTTGAAAAGGGCTGTTTATGGACGACGTGACCCACCAACCACTCTGAGGGATCTACGCCGAATCGCCGTTGAGGAGTGGGATAATCTGGACCAACAGTGCCTTAATGAACTTGTGGGTAGGATGCCATGACAAATACAGGCATGCATCAATGCAAGAGGATGTGCTACTGGGTATTAGAGGTACCGGTATGTACAGCAGTGTGGACCACCACCTCTGAAGGTCTCGCTGTATCGTGGTACAACATGAAATGTGTGGTTTACATGAGCAATGAAAAGGGCAGAAATGATGTTTATGTTGATCTCTATGCCAATTTTCTGAACCGGTTCCGGAACTCTCGGAACCGAGGTGATGCAAAACTTTTTTTGATGTGTGTACTTGCGGTCTAGAGGGCGTTGGGGGCCCGTTGTTAGCGAGTTTGTCTTTGGCCTCCCTCCTGATAAGCGCAATTGATTCCTCGTCGATTATCGATCTTCTTGCAATCTCTTTATTTGAAATGATAATTAAATGGACACCCTAGCTGCAAACAGGCGTTGATGTACTTCATTGGGGACATGTTGAAAATGTGTGTCCCGACCGGGACTCGAACCCGGGATCTCCTGCTTACATGGCAGACGCTCTATCCATCTGACCCACCGCGGGCACAGAGGACAGTGCGGGGAGCGTGCAAGGGATAAGTCCCTGTAGACGCACTATCCTCTTTGCCCGCGGTGGCTCAGATGGATAGAGCGTCTGCCATGTAAGTAGGAGATCCCGGGTTCGAGTCCCAGTCGGGGCACACATTTTCAACATGTCCCCAATGAAGTACATCAACGCCTGTTTGCAGCTATGGTGTCCATTTAATTATCATTTCATTTCTAGCAAAGCTGCATGGTCATCCACGGTAACTGATCTTTCGGGAACAGATACTACCGTCATATATAATCTCTTTATTGACCGGTGTGCTGGCGACAGCTTACGCCAGCACAGACTAAATACAGCGTGTTCGCAATTTCCCAATACAAACTTCTGGTACTTGTAGACGGGAGTGTGTAGATAATACACTCCTGGAAATGGAAAAAAGAACACATTGACACCGGTGTGTCAGACCCACCATACTTGCTCCGGACACTGCGAGAGGGCTGTACAAGCAATGATCACACGCACGGCACAGCGGACACACCAGGAACCGCGGTGTTGGCCGTCGAATGGCGCTAGCTGCGCAGAATTTGTGCACCGCCGCCGTCAGTGTCAGCCAGTTTGCCGTGGCATACGGAGCTCCATCGCAGTCTTTAACACTGGTAGCATGCCGCGACAGCGTGGACGTGAACCGTATGTGCAGTTGACGGACTTTGAGCGAGGGCGTATAGTGGGCATGCGGGAGGCCGGGTGGACGTACCGCCGAATTGCTAAACACGTGGGGCGTGAGGTCTCCACAGTACATCGATGTTGTCGCCAGTGGTCGGCGGAAGGTGCACGTGCCTGTCGACCTGGGACCGGACCGCAGCGACGCACGGATGCACGCCAAGACCGTAGGATCCTACGCAGTGCCGTAGGGGACCGCACCGCCACTTCCCAGCAAATTAGGGACACTGTTGCTCCTGGGGTATCGGCGAGGACCATTCGCAATCGTCTCCATGAAGCTGGGCTACGGTCCCGCACACCGTTAGGCCGTCTTCCGCTCACGCCCCAACATCGTGCAGCCCGCCTCCAGTGGTGTCGCGACTGACGTGAATGGAGGGACGAATGGAGACGTGTCGTCTTCAGCGATGAGAGTCGCTTCTGCCTCGGTGCCAATGATGGTCGTATGCGTGTTTGGCGCCGTGCAGGTGAGCGCCACAATCAGGACTGCATACGACCGAGGCACACAGGGCCAACACCCGGCATCATGGTGTGGGGAGCGATCTCCTACACTGGCCGTACACCACTGGTGATCGTCGAGGGGACACTGAATAGTGCACAGTACATCCAAACCGTCATCGAACCCATCGTTCTACCATTCCTAGACCGGCAAGGGAACTTGCTGTTCCAACAGGACAATGCACGTCCGCATGTATCCCGTGCCACCCAACGTGCTCTAGAAGGTGTAAGTCAACTACCCTGGCCAGCAAGATCTCCGGATCTGTCCCCCATTGAGCACGTTTGGGACTGGATGAAGCGTCGTCTCACGCGGTCTGCACGTCCAGCACGAACGCTGGTCCAACTGAGGCGCCAGGTGGAAATGGCATGGCAAGCCGTTCCACAGGACTACATCCAGCATCTCTACGATCGTCTCCATGGGAGAATAGCAGCCTGCATTGCTGCGAAAGGTGGATATACACTGCACTAGTGCCGACATTGTGCATGCTCTGTTGCCTGTGTCTATGTGCCTGTGGTTCTGTCAGTGTGATCATGTGATGTATCTGACCCCAGGAATGTGTCAATAAAGTTTCCCCTTCCTGGGACAATGAATTCACGGTGTTCTTATTTCAATTTCCAGGAGTGTATTTCCAACTGGAACCCATGTCCGAAAACGTACCGTTTCCGTGCTACAGGCGTTTGCTAAATAGGTTTGCAAACACAGTAGTCATGCTGGGGGGTGGCTACGTCAGGTCCGCTGATGTTATTTGTCATCTCTTGTACCTCTCATCGTTCGAGTCTGATTCATGTATCTGCGAGTGTTAGAGCAACGTGGCTGAGAACATGTTTACAGAATACACCAATCTGAATGGCGAAGCTGACGGTTATGGAAGAGCTGGTCGTTGCCTATATCGAGACTGTTCTCCACAACGTTCGACTCCATCGCACATCCTTTTCGCCACAACTACGCAACGGCTTCTAGAAAGGATACCTTTACCGTCAGCAGGTGTGACCGCGGTGCTCCAAGGAGAGGCCGAACACCCGAATTGGAAGAGGCCGTTCTGCATCACATTGAAGAGCACCCATCACCGGAACTAGTAATCTCACCCCTCCTTCCTTCTTCCATCTATTGTCCACATTAAACAATGGCCAGTTCAAGTAATTAATAAGTAAAGTCTTTGATGAAGATTTGAAGGTAGCGAAGATTACAACAAACTTTCAAGTTTAGTTAGCTTGTCATGTTGAGTTGGATTCAGTTGTTCTTGTCTACGGGTCTGATTCTTGAAGCTGAAAATGTCACATCAGGTCCTCACGGTTGGTTTCAACTAAACAAATCTCAATATTGTTGTTGGAGCATTTCTTTTTACGCAAACATATTTTGTCACATTTTAGTATATCATAGAGTATTTTGATTTTTCACATTAACAAACCCGAAATTACATTGTTCGTACAGAAATACAAAAATACGTCCGATCACATCAGAGGCTTGCTTACGACTCTCACACTCTGCGGAAAACAAATATTCCAAAAGGTTTACAATTTTTCTTAACAAATGAATTTCTACTAGCTTTAATTTCGATTATTATTTCATAAATGAATCCAGAAGTAAACATAGTAAACAGTACAGGATTGCGTAATTAATAATAGAAATTTTAAGTGCGCCAATAATTCGTAATTTCAAATGTTTCTCAAAAAAATAATTTTAGCTATACATTCAGAACTAGTACGAGGGTTGTTTTTTAAGTAAGGGCCGTTTTTATTTTTTAAAAAAGATATAAATACTTTTGTAAAAAACTTTTATTTTCTGATTCTACACACTTTTACCTATTTTTCTACATAGATGCCTTGTTTATTTAAGCACTCGTCATACCGTACAACTAAGTTTTTAATTCCCTCTTCAAACAATTCGGCCGCCTGCTCCGACAGCCAAGAGTTCACGGCCGCTTTCACTTCACCGTCGTCATTGAAGTGCTGCCCGCCAAGATGGTGTTTCAGGTACCGGAAAAGTGAAAATCGCTAGGAGCAAGGTCGAGGCTGTATGGTGCATGGACCAAAACTTCCCAGCCAAAAGAATCAATCGAATCCCGAGTCTTTTGAGAGGTGTGAGGCCTAGCGTTATCGTGCAGGAGCAAAACCCCTTTTGTCAGTATGTCGCGCCTTTTGTTTTGAATTGCTCTGCGAGTTTCTTTAGAGTTGCACAGTAGGCATCTGAGTTGATTGTCGTTCCTCGTGGCATAAATTCCACTAGCAAAACACCGCGCCGGTCCCAGAACACAGTTGCCACAATCTTGCGCTTTGACAGCGTCTGTTTGGCTTTGACCTTGACGGGTGAGGTTGTGTGTCGCCATTCCATCGATTGTCGCTCGCTTTCGGGAGTGATCTGGGATACCCATGTTTCATCTCCAGTGACAATTTGACTCAACATGTCACCCCCTTCTTCCTCGTAACGAATCAAAAAGTCCAATGAAGTGGAAAATCTCTTCCCTTTGTGGTCCTCTGTGAGGAGTCTCGGTACCCATCGAGAGCACAGTTTCTTAAAGTTTAGGTTTTCAGACACAATTTTGTACAAAACCGATCTTGTGGAAATTCCAAAGAAAGAGTTGAAATTGTGAATCTTCTGTCCTCACGAATGTTTGTTTCGACTGCAGCCATCAAATCATCAGTCATCACAGATGGCCGGCCCGAGCGTTCTTCGTCACGGACGTTTTGACGGCCATTTTTAAACTCTCTAACCCATTGACGCACTTTACCTTCACTCATTGCATTCGAGCCATAAACTTCTGTTAACTGACGATGAATTTCTGCAGCTGATAGGCTTCTCGCGGTCAAAAAACGTATCACCGACCGTATCTCACACGCGGCGGGCGATTCAATAATCGTAAACATTATAAAGTAGCACAGCGATGCGTACACGTCAGCTACAGAGCTGCAGCTTGCATCAGTGTGAACGGGAAGGATGCCGGCAAGTGGCGCGGTGGCTTGTTGCGGCGTCCGCGCGAACTACGGGACTATACGCGCGAACGGCCCTTACTTAAAAAACAACCCTCGTATTTATCGATTATAACATAGAAACTAAAATATTTTCTAAAGTAATTCCTTTCCATAAATTTTAGCTTGAAATATAACATACTGCCTATAAAATTATATGACAGTTTTCGGAAAAGCAACTGAGATAGTACCGACCTGTCCAATATACGAAAAATAATACTCGTATCGACAACTACTGTTGAGGAAAAGTAATGCTAGAGCAGCATGTCCCGTTACAAACTGTGAAACAAGTGATGTAGTGAGTGGGTCACGCCTTATCAGTTCCTTGTAAAAGTGGTCGCGTTGCCAACATGACGGCACGCCTCCGGACATGGTTTCCAATTGAAGGTATTATCTACTCACTGCCCTGTACAACTCGTGAAAGTTTGTAAGTAGAATTTGCCTGTATACAGGGTGTCTCTCCGAAAAGTTGACAGGTCGCATTTTCTCTGGTATTTCGGCAGATATTTGCAATTTCGCTTTGGCGATGTGTAGCTGGAGGCAGCCCAGACAAATAGCGGCCATCACATTTTTCATGCCACGCCCAGCACTGACAGCACATGTTTGTTTCCCACTAAGAAGAAAATGTTTTTTAAAGGTGAATGTTACGATACAGCGGTGCCAGATCAATCTCGGGCGATATTCGTTGCTTTGATACGTATTGCAACCTCTCCTTAGAAAAATTTATGAATGATTGTGCTGATAAACCTCTTACGTTATTTGATTTTCAAACAGCTGAGCACAACAGAACGTACTCAGACATTTCTCTCTTTACTTATTCTGATCAACACTAAACTGAGACACAATATTTTTAGCGCAACGCACTCTGACTTTCCCTAATCCCGGACTATACCTTTCATGAATCACTTAGCTCACAAAAATTTTCGTTACTCGAACTACTGCCATACAGCGAGCGCCACTACTGCCAGCTAAATAAAAGATTCAAACTACTGAAGGCACTAACTACTGATGGGCACAGTTAGCAAATGAAAGATTTTGATAGAGAACAAACAATGTATTTACCTTAATGGTGTTCAAAAGTCATAATATATACAGTGTTCAAAAGTCATTATATATATATATATATATATATATATATATATATATATATATATATATATATATATATATATAGTGAGTCACCGAACGTTACCGCTGGATATATTTCGTAAACCACATCAAATACTGACGAATCGATTCCACAGACCGAACGTGAGGAGAGGGGCTAGTGTAATTGGTTAATACAAACCATAAAAAAATGCACGGAAGTATGTTTTTTAACACAAACCTACGTCTTTTTAAATGGAACCCCGTTAGTTTTGTTAGCACATCTGAACATATAAATAAATACGTAATCAGTGCCGTTTGTTGCATTGTAAAATGTTAATTACATCCGGAGATATTGTAACCTAAAGTTGACGCTTGAGTACCATTACGTAGGGATCCAAAGGGAACGGTGATGGACCTTAGGTACAGAAGAGACTGGAACAGCACATTACGTCCACATGCTAACACCTATTTTTATTGGTCTTTTTCACTGACGCACATGTACATTACCATGAGGGATGAGGTACACGTACACACGTGGTTTCCGTTTTCAATTACGGAGTGGAATAGAGTGTGTCTCGACATGTCAGGCCAATAGATGTTCAATGTGGTGGCCATCATTTGCTGCACACAATTGCAATCTCTGCGCGTAATGAATGTCGTACACGCCGCAGTACATCTGGTGTAATGTCGCCGCAGGCTGCCACAATACGTTGTTTCATATCCTCTGGGGTTGTAGGCACATCACGGTACACATTCTCCTTTAACGTACCCCAGGTCCAGAGGTGTAAGATCAGGAGAACGGGCTGGCCAATTTATGCGTCCTCCACGTCCTATGAAACGCCCGTCCAACATCCTGTCAAGGGTCAGCCTAGTGTTAATTGCGGAATGTGCAGGTGCACCATCATGCTGATACCACATACGTTGACGCGTTTCCAGTGGGACATTTTCGAGCAACGTTGGCAGATCATTCTGTACAAACGCGATGTATGTTGCAGCTGTTTGGGCCCCTGCAGTGAAGTGAGGACCAATGAGGTGGTCGCCAATGATTCCGCACCATACATTTACAGTCCACAGCCGCTGTTGCTCTACCTGTCTGAGCCAGCGAGGATTGTCCACGGACCAGTAATGCATGTTCCGTAGATTCACTGCCCCGTGGTTTGTGAAACCCGCTTCATCGGTAAACAGGTAGAACTGCAACGCATTCTCTGCTAATGCCCATTGACAGAATTGCACTCGATGATTGAAGTCATCACCATGTAATTGCTGATGTAGCGACACATGAAACGGCTGAAAGCGGTGACGATGCAGTATGCGCATGACACTAATTTGACTCAGTCCACCGGCTCTCGCAATGTCCCGTGTACTCATGTGTAGGATCGTGGCAACAGCAGCTAACACACCAACTGCACCCGCTTCTCCTGTGACGGGCCTGTTACGGACCCGTTTGCGTGCTACGACCATACCTGTTGCATACAGTTGACGGTAGATGTTTTGCAATGTGCGGCACGTTGGATGCTCTCTGTCCGGGTACCGTTCTGCATACACCCTGCAGGCTTCAGCTGCATTTCGTCGACACTCGCCATAGATGAGTATCATCTCCGCCTTTTCAGAGTTCGAATACACCATGGTCACAGTTCCTGCACTATCACAGGCGTCTGGTAACACGGTGTACTACAGTTGGTCTGCGTGCGGAGACGAATGCAGAATAACAATAGCAGCAAGCGCTACATGCGGACACTGCGACAGCTAGACCAAACCACAACAGTGCACTACAGCCACACTGGTAAACAAGGTCGTCATCGTAAACATGTACCTGCAGATGCTGCTCGCCGACCGTGACCCGTGTTTTTTACAAAACGCAGCTGAACGTCGGAGGTTTCAAGCGTGAAGTTTAGGTTACAATATCTCCGGATGTAATTAACATTTTACAATGCAACAAACGGCACTGATTACGTATTTGTAAGAGGATAATATTTCCCAACTTTCCCCTGCTGTTTATTCTGCTTGTTTTAGTGGCCCTGTTAACGCATACCGATGTAGCAAACATCTCACTAGATTAATTTGACACCGCTCTATCGAAAGCCCGCTTAAAATACCGCTTTGAAAATGCCTTTTTCTTGTTGTTGTTGTTGTTGTTGTGGTCTTCAGTCCTGAGACTGGTCTGATGCAGCTCTCCATGCTACTCTATCCTGTGCAAGCTTCTTCATCTCCCAGTACTTACTGCAACCTACATCCTTCTGAATCTGCTTAGTGTATTCATCTCCTGGTCTCCCTCTACGATTTTTACCCTCCACGCTGCCCTCCAATACTAAATTGGTGATCCCTTGATGCCTCAGATAATGTCGTACCAACTGATCCCTTCTTCTAGTCAAGTTGTGCCACAAATTTCTCTTCAATTCTATTCAATACCTCCAACCCATCTAATCTTCAGCATTCTTCTGTAGCACCACATTTCAAAAGCTTCTACTCTCTTTTTGTCTAAACTATTTATCGTCCACGTTTCACTTCCATGCATGGCTACAATCCATACAAATACTTTCAGAAATGACTTCCTGACACTTAAATCTATAGTCGATGTTAACAAATTTCTATTCTTCAGAAACGCTTTCCTTGCCATTGCCAGTATACATTTTATATCCTCTCTACTTCGACCATCATCAGTTATTTTGCTCCCCAAATACCAAAACTCCTTTACTACTTTAAGCGTCTTGTTTCCTAGGAGTCTAACACACTCAGCATCACCCGATTTAATTCGACTACATTCCATTATCCTCGTTTTGCGTTTGTTGATGTTCATCTTATATCCTCCTTTCAAGACACTGTCCATTCCGTTCAACTGCTCTTCCAAGTCCTTATGTCATTTCCGAACCTCAATGTTTTTATTTCTTCTCCGTGGATTTTAATTCCTACTCCAAATTTTTCTTTTGTTTCCTTTACTGCTTGCTCAATATACAGATTGAATAACATCGGGGAGAGGCTACAACCCTGTTTCACTCCCTTCCCAACCACTGCTTCCCTTTCATGCCCCTCAACTCTTATAACTGCCATCTGGGTCTGTACAAATTGTAAATAGCCTTTCACTCCCTGTGTTTCACCCCTGCCACCTTCACAATTTGAAAGAGAGTATTCCAGTCAACATTGCCAAAAGCTTTCTCTAAGTCTACAAATAGTAGAAACGTAGGTTTGCTTTTCCTTAATCTAGCTTCTAAGATAAGTCGTAGGGTCAGTATTGCCTCACGTGTTCCAACATTTCTACGGAATCCAAACTGATATTCCCCGAGCTTGGGTTCTACCAATTTTTCCATTCTTCTGCAAAGAATCCGCGTTAGTATTGTGCAGCTGTGGCTTATTAAACTGATAGTTCGGTAATTTTCACATCTGTCAACACCTGCTTTCTTTGGGATTGGGTTTATTATATTCTTCTTGAAGACTGAGGGTATTTCGCCTGTCTCATACGTCTTGCTCACCAGATGGTAGAGTTTTGTCAGGACTGGCTTTCCCAAGGCTGTCAGTAGTTCCAATGGAATGTTGTCTACTCCCGGAGCCTTGTTTCGACTTAGGTCTTTCAGTGCTCTGTCAAAATCTTCACGCAGTATCATATCTCCCATTTCATCTTCATCTACATCCTCTTCCATTTGCATAATATTGTCCTCAAGTACATCGCCCTTGTATAGACCCTCTATATACTCCTTCCACCTTTCTGCTTTCCCTTCGTTGCTTAGAACTGGGTTTCCATCTGAGCTCTTGCTATTCATACAAGTGGCTCTCTTTTCTCCAAAGGTCTCTTTAATTTTCCTGTATCTATCTCACCCCTAGTGAGATATGCCTCTACATCCTTACTTTTTTCTTAACAGGGAACAAACCGACGCTTTTCGTCGACACTGGGCATCTCGTGAAAGACATGATGAGCGGCATTTGTTACTCCAGCTACACGTTGTACAAACGAAACTGCAAATATCTGCCGAAACGCCGGCCGCTGTGGCCGAGCGGTTCTAGGGGCTTCAGTCTGGAACTGCGCTGCTGGTACAGTCGTAGGTTCGAATCCTCCCTCGGGCGTGGATCTGTGTGATGTCCTTAGGTTAGTTAGGTTTGAGTAGTTCTAGTTCTACGGGACTGCTGACCTCAGATGTTAAGTCCCATAGTGCTCAGAGCCATTTGAACCATTTGACTTTCTGCCGAAACACCAGGGAAAATGCGACGACGACTCTTCGGGGAGAGACGGGGTGTAGCTTGACAGTGGCCCCGCGCTGCTGTCTGCGGACGACTAGAAATCGGCCCTCCCGCGCACGTCAAACCGAAGCCGGCAATCGAACCAGAGACCGCCGCGCCGGCAGCCGGCGAGGAGCGACCGGGGCAGCACGGCAACCCCTGACAGCCGGACGTGCAGCTGACCAATCGCAGACGGCCGCCGCGGCCAATGGCGGCTCCCCCTGGCCTAGGGGTCGCGGGATCGGAGCCCGGCGCGCGTCATTGGCGGCGCGGGCCGGTCATGCGCGCAGCGGCGGGGGCGGCCGCCCCTGCCCACGGCTGCGCAAAGCGCCCTCCCACGCCGTGCCAGGGCTCAACCCCCGAAACCGTGCGCCGCCAACTCGCCTCATACCAAAATACATGTAAGATTAACTGTTTATGAGCGCCAGCGACAATAGTTGCAATATCTGCGTGACGCTACCATCGCCTCTGACACCTGACTCCGTCACCTGGGTGTTTTGGATACTTCTCCACAGACTTGTACTCTCCTCTGTACACGACACACTTCTTTGGAAAATTACAGCTAGATGCAGTCTACATCTACCGGGTGATGAAAAAAGTCAGTATAAATTTGAAAACTGAATAAATCACGGAATAATGTAGATAGAGAGGTACAAATTGGCACACATGCTTGGAATGATATGGGGTTTTATTAGAACCAAAAAATACAAAAGTTCAAAAAATGTCCGATAGATGGCGCTTCATCTGGTCAGAATAGCAATAATTAGCATAACAAAGTAAGACAAAGCAAAGATGATGTTCTTTACAGGAAATGCTCAATATGTCCACCATCGTTGCTCAACGATAGCTGTAGTCGAGGAATAATGCTGTAAACAGCACTGTAAAGCACGTCCGCGGTTATGATGAGCCATTGGCGTCGGATGTCGTCTTTCAGCATCCCTAGAGATGTCGGTCGATCACGATACACTCGCGACTTCAGGTAACCCCAAAGCCAATAATCCCCGGACTGAAGTCTGGGGACCTGGGAGGCCAAGCATGACGAAAGTGGCGGCTGAGCACACGATCGTCACCAAACGACGCGCGCAAGAGATCTTTCACGCGTCTAGCAACATGGGGTGGAGCGCCATCCTGCATAAACATCGTACGTTCCAGCAGGTGTTTATCAGCGAGGCGGGGGTGATGCGATTCTCTAACATATCGGCATACCTCTTACTCATCATGGTAGCAGTTTGAAACGTCCCTGAAAAGCTTCAATGTCGTCTTTGCAACGTCCTGCCAAAATAATATGTCGTAAATGTTCAGGTAATTTGATTAAGCAAATGCGTATGAGTTCTGAGGGGCTGTATGGGTTTGACAGGTACTGATTCTTGTGCAACATGTCTTCAAAATATTTCACAAGACTGGAAAATTCAGATTGTTCGAAATGTTTCATCAATATGAGACCAATATACTGAGAGGAAGGCATGGTAAAATTCTCCTTCACTGTGGCAATCGTGAATGACCGATCGCATTCTTACAGCTGGTTCATTCTCTAAGTAGCCACACATAAATTCTAACCTGTGCTCCAATGACCAGTTGGGAGGAAAACAATGAGAGAATTGATGGAGCCACGCTTGTGGATGAATGTCGTTGCCAGAATTCTTAAATGTTTTGAATTTACGTGTAGTAGAGAACAGCTTATAGTCAAGATCATCATGTCGGCGAGTCACATGTCGGTCATTGTTACATCGTGTCGGCGGTTCCATCTCAAAATTCGGTGTACCTTGCCAATTTCTTTCAAGTTTTGCTGTCCATCGCCAGCTGTCGGACATTTTGTAACTTTTTTTTTTTTTTTTTGGTTCTAATAAAACCCCATGTCATTCCAAGCATGTGTGTCAATTTTTACCTCTCTATCTACATTATTCCGTTGTTTATTAAGTTTTCAAATTTATACTGACTTTTTTATCACCCTGTACATCTGCATGGCTACTCTACAAATTACACTTAAGTCCCCGGCTGAGGGTTCATAGAACCACCTTCACAGTATTTCTCTGTGATTCCACTCTCCAATTGCGCATTTAAAAAAACACATATTTCTTTCTGTACGAGCTCTGATTTTCCTTATTTTATTATGATTATCGTTTGTCCCTACGTACGCCAACGTCAACAGAATATTTTCACGTTTGGAGCAGAGAGTTTGTGATTGAAATTTTGTGATAATATTCCGCTGCAACGCGAAACGCCTTTGTTTTAATGATGTCCACCACAAATCCTGTGTCATGTTCGTAGCACTCTGTGCCCTATTTCTCGATTACACAAAACGAGCTGCCCTTCTTTGAACTTTCTGAGTGTACTCCGTTAAGCCTGTCTGGTAAGGATCCCACACCGTGCAGCAGTACTCCAAAAGGGGACGGACAAGCGTTGTGTAGGCAGTCTCTTTAGCTCTGTTACATTTTCTAAGTGTTTTGCCAATAAAATGCAGCCTTTGGTTTGCCTTCCCCACGGCATTTTCCGTGTGTTCTTTCCAAATTAAATTCTTCCTAATTGTAACTACTAGGTATTTAGTTGAATTTAGGACTGTTAGATTAGACCGTTGTATCGTGTAACCGAAATTTAACGGATTACTTTTAGCGCTCATGTGGATGACCCCATACTTTCCATTATCTAGGATAAATTTTCAATTTTCGCACCATTGCAGATATCTTTTCTAAGTCGTTTTGCGCCGGCCGGTGTGGCCGTGCGGTTCTAGGCGCTTCAGTCTGGAACCGCGTGACCGCTACGGTCGCAGGTTCGAATCCTGCCTCGGGCATGGATGTGTGTGATGTCCTTAGGTTAGTTAGGTTTAATTAGTTCTAAGTTCTAGGGGACTGATGACCTCAGATGTCAAGTCACATAGTGCTCAGTGCCATTTGAACCATTTTACGGATGAAGCTTCATTCCAACGTGAGCAAATTGTAAATTTTCACAATCGACATGTGTGGGCTGACGAGAATCCGCACGCAATTGTGCAATCACGTCATCAACACAGATTTTCTGTGAACGTTTGGGCAGGCATTGTTGGTGATGTCTCGATTGGGCCACATGTTCTTCCACCTACGCTCAATGGAACACGTCATCATGATTTCATACGGGATACTTTACCTGTACTGCTAGGACATGCGCCTTTACAAGTACGACACAACATGTGGTTCATGCACGATCGAGCTCCTGCACATTTTTATCGAACAATCAGTTTATGGTTGCAAAATACTAACACGAATTCTTTACAGACGAATGAAATAACTGGCAGGACCCGACATCGCGGAACATCAATCTGGGTTTCGCAGAAGTGTAGGAGCACGTGATACAGTACTGACCCTACGACTTATCTTAGAAGGTTGGTTAACCAAAGGCAAACCTACGTCGATAGCATTTGTAGACTTAGATGAAGCTTTTGACAATATTGACTGGAATACTATCTTTAAAACTCCGAACGTATCAGGCGTAAAATATAGGGAGCAAACGGTTATTTGCAGCTCGTACAGAATCCAGAGGGCAGTTACAAGAGTCGAGGGGCATGAAAGGGAAACAGTGATTCAGAAGGGAATGAGACAGGATTGTAACCTGTCCCTGATGTTATTCAATCTGTACATCGAGCAAGCAGTAAAGGAAACCAAAGAAAAATTTCGAGTAGAAATTAATGTTGAGGTAGAAGAAATAGAAACTTTGAGGTTTGCCAATAACATTCTAATTCTGTCTGAGACGGCAAAGGACTCAGAAGAACAGTGTTTTAAAAGGAGGATAGAAGATGAACACCAATAAAAGCAAAACAAAAGGGTTATGGAATGTAGTCAAATTAAATTAGGTGATGCTGAGAGAATTAGATTAGGAAACGAGACACTGAAAGTAGTAAATGAGTTTTGCAATTTGGGCACCAAAGTAGTTGATGATTGCTGAAATAGATATGGTGTAAAATGTAGACTGGCAATGGAAAGAAAAACGTTTCTGAAGAAGAGAAATTAATCGAATATTGAATTAAGCATTAGGAAATATTTCCTGAAAGTGTTTGTTGGATGTGTAGCCATGTATGGAACTGAAACATGGGCGATTGAAACGTCCCCTTACAAAAATTGTACAAGACTGTGCTTAAACTGACACACAATATTTTTGGCGCAACGCAATCTGACTTTCAAAAATCCCTACAAAAGAATGGCCCTGACTAACATTAACCTATAGCTTTCACAAATCACTTACTTCACAAAAAATCTTCGTTACTCGAACAACTGCAATACAGCGAGCGCCACTACTGTCAGCTAAATAAAAGATTCAAGCTACTGAAGGCACTAACTACTGATAGGCATAGTTAGCAAATGAAAGATTTTGATAGAGAACAAACAATGTATTTACCTTAATAGTGTTCAAAAGTCATAATATTTATAGCAGTTCATGACATCCATTCTTACAAATGTACTGTTTTTGATGGACACACGTCCAGATCATCCACTCTCAAAAAATCCGCCATCTCTCTCCCCACATCCACCACTGCTGGCGGCTCACCTCCAACTGCGCAGCGCTACGCGCTGTTCACATCCAACTGCCCAACACTACAATAGCGAATATTACAACAATGCCACCCAGCCACAGATTGCACACAGCACAGCCAGTGATTTTCATACAGAGCGCTACGTGGCGTTACCAATATAAAAACCTAGACAGCCTACTTACACGATATACAGTTTAGATAAGAAGAGAGTAGAGCTTTTTAAATGTGGTGCTGCAGAAGAATACTGAAGATTAGATGGACAGATCACGTAACTAATGAGAAGGTACTGAAGAGAGGTGATGAGGAAATAAATTTATGACATAACCTGACTAGAAGAAGAGATCGTTTGGTAGGAGCTATTCTGAGACATCAATGGACCACCAATTGATTACTGGAGGGAGGTGTGGGAGGTAAAACTCGTAGAGGGAGACTAAAAGATGAATACACTAAGCAGATTCAGAAGGATGTAGGTTGCAGTAGTTATGCAGTAGAGATGAAGAGGCTTGCACAGGATAAAATATCATGGAGAGCTGGATCAAACGGATCTTTGGACTGAGGACCACAACAACATTGTTTTCAAGGTAATCTACTATTTTGGCTATAAAACAGTGGCAAGTTCAGTTAACGAAGGTTGAGGTGGATAACGATCGTGCACCCTTCTCCCAAAGACACAACGATATTGTGATCTCGTGAATGTGGTGGCCTCGTGCTCACAAAACATATCCTTGACGTTGCGGGCTGTATGAACAGGAGTTTTTGACGTCGGGGAACACAGCATCACCTTTGCAGAACAAGCAACATACACTATGTGACCAAAAGAATCGCCGGTCGTGGTGGCCGAGCGGTTCTAGACGCTTTAGTCTTGAACCGTGCGACCGCTACGGTCGCAAGTTCAAATCCTGCCTCGGGCATGGATGTTTGTGATGTCCTTAGGTTAGTTAGGTTTAAGTAGTTCTAAGTTCTAGGGGACCGATGGCCCCAGATTTTAAGTCCCATAGTGCTCAGGGCCATTTGAACCAAAAGAATCCGAACACCCCCAAAAACATTGTTTTTAATGGTAGGTGCATTGTGCTGCCACTTACTGCCAGGTACTCCATATCAGAGGCCTCAGTAATTATTAGAAATCGTGAGAGAGCAGAATGGAACGCTCCGCGTAACTCACGGACTTCGAACGTGGTCAGCTGATTGGGTGTCACTTGTGTCATACATTGGACAGTGAGATTTGCACAGTCCTAAACATCCATAGGTCCACTGTTTCTGATGCGATAGTGAAGTGGAAACTACAGGGGACACGTACAACACAAAAGCGTACATTCCGACCTCGTCTGTTCACTGACAGAGAACGCCGACATTGAAGAGGGTCGTAATGTGTAATAGGCAGACATCATCCAGACCATCACACAGGAATTCCAAACTGCATCAGGATCCACTGCAAGTACCATGGCAGATAGGCGGGAGGTGAGAAAACTTGGATTTCATGGTCGAGCGGCTGCTCATAAGCCACACATCACGTCGGTAAATGCCAAACGACGCCTCGCTTGGTGTAAGGAGCTTAAACGTTGGACGACTGACCAGTGGAAAAACGTTGTGTGGAATGACGAATCACGGTACACAATGTGGCGATCCGATGGAAGGGTGTGTGTATGGCGAATGCCCGGTGAACGTCATCTGCCAGCGTGTGTAGTGCCAACAGTAAAATTCTGAGGCGGTGGCGTTATGGGGTTGTCGTGTTTTCCATGCAGGGAGCTTGCATCCCTCGTTGTTTTGCGTGGCACTATCACAGCACAGGCCTACATTCATGTTTCAAGGTCCTTCATGCTTCCCAATTTTGAACAGCAATTCGGGGATGACGATTGCATCTTTCTACAGGATCGAGCACCTGTTCATAATGCACGGCCTGTGGCGGAGTAGTTACACGACAATAACATCCCTGTAATAGACTGGCATGCACAGAGCCCTGACCTGAATCCTACAGAACACCTTTGGGACGTTTCGGAACGCCGACTTCGTGCCAGGCCTCACCGACCGACATCGATATCTCTCATCAGTGCAGCACTCCGTGAAGAATGGGCTGCCATTCCCCGAGAAACCTTCCACCACCTGATTCAACGTATGTCTGCGAGAGTGGAAGCTGTCATCAAGGCTAAGGGTGTGCCAACAGCATACTGAGCTCGAGCATTACCGATGCCACGAACTGACAGGTGTCCGGATACTTTTGATCAGATAGTGTACCTCTGTGTTTGATTACGCCTGTGTATACCAGTTTCTTTGTCACTTCATTGTATGTATATGGGTCTGGAAACGCTTTATTTCCATGTTACAAATCATTTTTTCCAACTCATTAATCATGGGGGAGTACATGAGAACGTTAGAATCACACGGAACATGCCCTCTGGGTGACGTCTAGTTGCGATGTGCACCGCCATATTCCTGTTGCCATGGGACGTACGTTATTATTTGTTTACGAGTATCATCGACTGTTCCAGCCATCAGGCTACTACGTAATCACAGACTTGGTTGGTGCAATGGTAGTGAACGGAGTGACAATTATTGAACTATACGGAAAAAAAACGTAAATTAGGTACAAACTAAGGCGGGCACACACTTTATTCAACATATAAACCTCAATACAATATTGGGATATAGGTTATGGCATGTTCGATATGCCCGCCATCATTGGCGATGATGTGGCGCAGACGAATAGCGAAATTCTGCTACACCTGCTGAAGTGTCGGAACATCGATTGTGTCGATGACCTCCTGAATGGCTGTTTTCAGCTCAGAAATGGTTGTGGGGTTATTGCTCTACACCTTGTCTGTAGTATAGCCTCACAAGAAGAAGTCTCACGTGTTCAGATGTGGCGTATATGGTGGCCAATCGAGGCTGATGCCAGTGGCCTCTGGGTGTCCCAGAGAATGGAGTCCCTGAAGTGCTCCCCAGGACATCACTCTCCTGCTTCGATGGGGCCGAGCTCCGTCTTGCGTGAACGACATCTTGTCGAAATCAGCGTCACTTTGGATTATGGGAATGAAATCATCTTCCAGAGCCTACACGTACTATTCAGTGGTAACACTGCCATCGAGGAATGTGAAACGTCCCCTTTGAAAAATTTATACATGACTGTGCTTATACTGACATACAATACTTTTAGCGCAACGCAATCTGACTTTCAGAAATCCCTACAAAGGAATGGCCCTGACTGACATTAAGCTATACGTTTCACAAATCACTTACCTCACAAAAATCTTGCCTACTCGAACTACTGCAATACAGCGAGCGCCACTACTGCCAGCTAAATAAAAGATTCAAACTACGGAAGGCACTAACTACTGATAGGCATAGTTAGCAAATGAAAGATTTTGATAGAGAACAAACAATGTATTTACCTTAACACTGTTGAAAAATCATAATATACATACCAGTTCATAATATCCAGTATTACCAATTTCAGAACTGCGCCATCTCTCTCCCCACATCCACCACTGCTGGCGGCTCACCTTCAATTGCGCAACGCTACGCGCTGTTAACATCCAACTGCCCAACACTACAATGGCAGACAACAATGCAAACTAGCCACAGACTGCACACAGCACAGCCAGTGATTTTCATACAGAGCGCTACGTGGCGTTACCATTAGAAAAACCTAAACAGCCTACTTACAAATGTCGCACACCGATTATTCCGTAACTGGACATTTCACACCACACAGTCACCCGTTGAGGCTGAAGAGACTTCTCGATCGCGAAATGCGGGTTCTAGTCCCCAAAATGCGCCAATTTTCCATACTGACGAACCGTTCCATATGTAAGTTGTCTTCGTCGTTAAACCACATCATACACGCGCATACTAATCCCCTGTCCTGCGACCAACCGTGCGGTTAGAACGCCCTACCGCAAACCGTTCAGGAGTTATGACGATTTTATTTCATGTACTTCAATAGTTGTCGCACTGTACACAAATGCAGTGATGGCAGATGCACATTTCGTGTATGGGTTAGCTGCATGATGCCGGCGCTCAACGTTTGTATAGGGAGAGACTTCCAGGACGAAGGCCGGCTGAGGTGGCCGTGCGGTTCTAGGCGCTACAGTCTGGAACCGGGCGACCGCTACGGTCGCACGTTCGAATCCTGCCTCGGGCATGGATGTCTGTGATGTCCTTAGGTTAGTTAGGTTTAATTAGTTCTAAGTTCTAGGCGACTGATGACCTCAGAAGTTAAGTCGCATAGTGCTCAGAGCCATTTCAACCAGGATGAAGGTACACCAAGAGGAAAAGGTCTGAAGCCAATGATGGTAATATAAGTATTTGTACAAGTTTCTTTTCCAGGTGGAGAGGGAAGAGCTTTTTATATTGTTGTAGGGTATGTAGGATAGAGCGGCGTATTGAGTTGTCTCGGCAAGACAGTCTTGAATTCAGTCGCAAATCTGGCCCGATACTCGGTAAGCACGGCAGTGTGAGACTGTTTATTTCGAAATTTGGATCTTTGTGGTAAGAGCCTATGGGACCAAACTGCTGAGATTATTGGTCCCTAAGCTTACACATTACTTACTCTAACTTACGCTGAGGACACACACACACACACACACACACACACACATTCCCGAGGAAGGACTCGAACCTCCGACTGTTGGAGCCGCGCGAACCGTGACAAGGCGGGCCAGACCGCGCGCCACTGTTTGTTTGACCGAACGCCTCTGATATATCCCGACTGGGAGCTGGAGCGAGACAGAACGGTGAAGGACGCGAGCAAAACATCTGGAAGCGGTATCTAGTTAACTAGCCCGATCATCCTACACTATTGTTGCTGTGGTCTACCGTGTCAATAAGAAATAATTCAAGAATAAGCTGGTATATAATATAATATAATATATTTGTCCAATAAATACCCGTGTATCATCTGCATTTCTTATTGGTGTAGCAATTTTAATGGCCAGTAGTGTAGTTGCCGCATTACAGGCCAAATACTCCTGAGTCAACAGTATACAACATGAATAGACCCATGAATCGAATGGTCGAAGTTCCTATGACTCGGCAAATGCGAATTTTGAACGTAACATCAACGTTTACAAATGAAAGATTGAAATTAAATAAAATGTGCAGGTACTATCTTAACGACTTTAAGTGAGGCGTAGAATAGTAGTACTACTTTTGAGAATGCGGAATATTTCTGCAAAACACTTATTGGCGTCGATGGTCTAGCAATTAAATACAAGTTGAATAACAGGGAAACAATAGATTCCTACTGCACATACACTCCTGGAAATTGAAATAAGAACACCGTGAATTCATTGTCCCAGGAAGGGGAAACTTTATTGACACATTCCTGGGGTCAGATACATCACATGATCACACTGACAGAACCACAGGCACATAGACACAGGCAACAGAGCATGCACAATGTCGGCACTAGTACAGTGTATATCCACCTTTCGCAGCCATGCAGGCTGCTATTCTCCCATGGAGACGATCGTAGAGATGCTGGATGTAGTCCTGTGGAACGGCTTGCCATGCCATTTCCACCTGGCGCCTCAGTTGGACCAGCATTCGTGCTGGACGTGCAGACCGCGTGAGACGACGCTTCATCCAGTCCCAAACATGCTCAATGGGGGACAGATCCGGAGATCTCGCTGGCCAGGGTAGTTGACTTACACCTTCTAGAGCACGTTTGGTGGCACGGGATACATGCGGACGTGAATTGTCCTGTTGGAACAGCAAGTTCCCTTGCCGGTCTAGGAATGGTAGAACGATGGGTTCGATGACGGTTTGGATGTACCGTGCACTATGCAGTGTCCCCTCGACGATCACCAGTGGTGTACGGCCAGTGTAGGAGATCGCTCCCCACACCGTGATGCCGGGTGTTGGCCCTGTGTGCCTCGGTCGTATGCAGTCCTGATTGTGGCGCTCACCTGCACGGCGCCAAACACGCATACGACCATCATTGGCACCAAGGCAGAAGCGACTCTCATCGCTGAAGACGACACGTCTCCATTCGTCCCTCCATTCACGCCTGTCGCGACACCACTGGAGGCGGGCTGCACAATGTTGGGGCGTGAGCGGAAGACGGCCTAACGGTGTGCGGGACCGTAGCCCAGCTTCATGGAGACGGTTGCGAATGGTCCTCGCCGATACCCCAGGAGCAACAGTGTCCCTAATTTGCTGGGAAGTGGCGGTGCGGTCCCCTACGGCACTGCGTAGGATCCTACGGTCTTGGCGTGCATCCGTGCGTCGCTGCGGTCCGGTCCCAGGTCGACGGGCACGTGCACCTTCCGCCGACCACTGGCGACAACATCGATGTACTGTGGAGACCTCACGCCCCACGTGTTGAGCAATTCGGCGGTACGTCCACCCGGCCTCCCGCATGCCCACTATACGCCCTCGCTCAAAGTCCGTCAACTGCACATACGGTTCACGTCCACGCTGTCGCGGCATGCTACCAGTGTTAAAGACTGCGATGGAGCTCCGTATGCCACGGCAAACTGGCTGACACTGACGGCGGCGGTGCACAAATGCTGCGCAGCTAGCGCCGTTCGACGGCCAACACCGCGGTTCCTGGTGTGTCCGCTGTGCCGTGCGTGTGATCATTGCTTGTACAGCCCTCTCGCAGTGTCCGGAGCAAGTATGGTGGGTCTGACACACCGGTGTCAATGTGTTCTTTTTTCCATTTCCAGGAGTGTAGTTAGTTATGAGCGACAACATAGCTCGCGAGATATTGACTTCTAAACACACACTACGTCTTCACTGTAGAAGCCACGGAAATCTCGCAAGTACACAAGTCAGCACTCCGAAGTATTTCTATCTCTCGCGACCACATGTCACAACTGCTCCACACTGTCTAAGTCTTTCGCGTCCAGCACTTCCCGTGTCCTGTGCGGTCCTGCCATGAACTCCCCCGTGTCCTCTCCCAGAACTCGCTTCCATCCAGTCTCCCCATTCACGAGCGCTGGGACTGGCTAGAGGCTCGCACTATGTCTTCAAGCCAACGCACCCACAGCACATAATGAAACACACTTAAATACTTGAAATTAAATAAATATTCCTTCGGCAAATACAATTGAATAAACATATAACAACAGAAAGGAAGCAAAAGGTAGGCAAGGAGCCTAATGTCTCTGCGCTTTCTTAAACACAGTACATAATTGACCAGTTTCTACACGAACAGCATACGAGTATATCGGATATTAACAAAGATATGGATGAATAAATATATTTATAAGCATGCTGCTACCGTTTTTCCGTGTAACTGTGGAATACTTATGGCATGACGCGATCGATAGTAATCGGCCACTTTGACCTCCAATAACTCATGTACTATTCAAGTTACACGCCTGTAATTTATACCAATTTAGGTTTACAGTAATAGCTTTCTAAAGACACGTAGATTGACGAAATCAGAAGAACTGTTTAGATTTTGGAAATTAGTTGTTGGGTGTTACTTGTATAATTTACTGTCAGATACTAAACTTGTAAACTAATAAAGATATTCAAAATGTGATTACACCATGAGCATCGACATGCAATTAATGGTAATGTACATGCTACTTTTTGAAGTATCACGATTCATCTGGCTACCATTAATTTCTATATGAACTGTGAAATGTCTGCCATTAAGGTTTCACAAAGTCCGCCATCTTTGGCACTCCCACCATGTCTCCTACATTGTCACAAAGCACCGTCTAAGTCACAGTGGAATTCCCAGCCATGCGGATCGACCATGCGCTAGGGCTACCCCTTTCGTCCAACTAACGTTTGCCACCACGTGTTTCCTGCCGGGCCCCGGCTTTGACGAGCGTCCAGTACGGCCATGCCAATATACGCTACTGGCCATTAAAATTGCTACACCAAGAAGAAATGCAGATGAGAAACGGGTATTCATTGGACACATATATTATACTAGGACTGACATGTGATTACATTTTCACGCAATTTGGGTGCATAGATCCTGAGAAATCAGTACCCACAACAACCACATCTGGCCGTAATAACGGCCTCGATACGCCTGGGCATTGAGTCAAACAGAGCTTGGTCGGAGTGTACAGGTACAGCTGCCCATACAGCTTCAACACGATACCACAGTTCATCGACAGTAGTGACTGGCGTATTGTGACGAGCCAGTTGCTCCGCCACCACTGACCAGACGTTTTCAGTTGGTGAGAGATCTGGAGAATGTGCTGGCCAGGGCAGCAGTCGAACATTTTCTGTATTCAGAAAGGCCCGTACAGGACCTGCAACATGTGGTCGTGCATTATCCTGCTGAAATGTAGGGTTTTGCAGGGATCGAATGAAGGGTAGAGCCACGGGTCGTAACACATCTGAAATGTAACGTCCACTGTTCACAGTGCCGTCAATGCGAACAAGAGGTGACCGAGACGTGTCACCAATGGCACTCCATACCATCACGCAGGGTGATACGCCAGTATGGCGATGACGATTACACGCTTCCAACGTGCGTTCACCGCGGTGTCATCAAACACGGATACGACCATCGTGATGCTGTAAACAGAACCTGGATTCATCCGAAAAAATGACGTTTTGCCATTCTTGCACCCAGGTTCGTCGTCGAGTGCAGCATTGCAGGAGCTCCTGTCTGTGATGCAGCGGACGGCCAGAGTGGCCGAGCGGTTCTAGGTGCTACAGTCTAGAACCGCGCGACCACTGCGGTCGCAGGTTCGAATCCTGCCTCGGGCATGGATGCGTGTGGTGTCCTTAGGTTAGTTAGGTTTAAGTAGTTCTAAGTGCTAGGGGACTGATGACCAGAGCAGTTAAGTCGCATAGTGCTTAGAGCCATTTGAACCATTTTGTGATGCAGCGTCAAAGGTAACCGCAGCCACGGTCTCCGAGTTGATAGTCCGTGCTGCTGCAAACGTCGTCAAACTGTTCGTGCAGATGATTGTTGCCTTGCAAACGTCCCCATCTATTGACTCAGGGATCGAGACGTGGCTGCACGATTCATTACAGCCGTGCAGATAAGATGACTGTCATCTCGACTGCTAGTGATACGAGGCCGTTGGGATCCAGCACGGCGTTCCGTATTACCCTCGTGAACCCACCGATTCCATATTCTGCTAACAGTCATTGGATGTCGACCAACGCGAGCAGCAATGTCGCGATACGATAAACCGCAATCGCGATAGGCTACAATCCGACCTTTATCAAAGTCGAAAACGTGATGGTACGCATTTCTACTCCTCAGACGAGGCATCACAACAGCGACTGAAAGCGGTACGTGATCTTCAGCAGTGGACGTAGACGCAGTGGCAGAGTACTGTACGATCTGATGAATCCCGACACCTTGTTTATGGTGCCGATGGAGGGCAGGAATTCGTCGTCTTCCAGGGGATCAGCTCCTCGACACCTGTGCTGCGGGTCGGAGACAAGCGGGCGGCGGATCTGTTACGCTCTGCGGAACACTCGTGTGGACATACGTGGGTCCAGTGGATCTCGCGCAAGGCACCATGGCGGCCAAGGAGAACCGCACACTGGTTGCACACCATGTACATCCCTTGATGACGATCATGTTTTCTAACAGGAATGTCATTTTTCAGCAAGATAATGCACCATGTCCAACAGCCAGGAGTGTGATGGAGTGGTTGGAGGAACACATTTGTGAGCTGATATGCTAGCCTCCCAGCTTGCCAGATCTGAACCCGATCGAACACATCTGTGACTTGAATGAGGCGTCAGAGTTCATCATCCCCCCCACCCCCTCCCGTTAGCCCCTGAATTTACGGCAATTAAGTGACTTGTGTGTGTGGATGTGATGCCAACTCCCTCTAGCGATCTACCATGACATTATTGGGTATATGCCACGACGCGTAGCCTCTGTTATCTGAGCCGTAGGTGGACACACCTGCTATTAGGTAGGAGATCATAATGTTCTGACTGGTCACTGTATGGTGTTAGGTACAAATAAAGTAAGAACGACTGTATAGTTAGGATAGGAACATATACCAAGTGAGGGGGCGAAGTGGTTAGCACACTGCACTCGCATTCGGGAGGACGACGGTTCAATCCCGCGTCCGGTAATACTGATTTAGGTTTTCCGTGGTGTCCCTAAACCGCTCCTGGCAAATGCCGGGATGGTTCCTTTGAAAGGGTACGGCCGACCTTCCCTAATCCGATGGGCCGGCTTACACTATCAAATTTCTTTGTCAAAGATTTGATCAAAGATGTGATCAAATATTCCGTCACATATATTTGACAAAGATCTTTGACGTAGCACTGGAAGGCGTATCACACTCTCATCATATTTTTCGTCAAAGTTCAAGATGGCTGACAACAATAACTTGTTATTAACCGCAGCAGTTGCATGTACCACAATTGCATATCAAATTTCTTTGTCAAAGATTTGATCATAGATGTGATCTAATATTCGTCAAATATATTTGACAAAGATGTTTGACGTGGCACTAAAATGGGGTATTACACCGTCATAATATTTTTCGTCAAAGTTCAAGATGGCTGACAACAACTTGTTATTAACCGCACCAGTTGCATGTACCACAATTGCACTGTGTGCACAAGCGAAGGAGAAGCGCGGGAAAAAAAGGAATCATACCTGGGTGGAGTGGGTTTTACGACGACACGATAAATGCATTCAACTTGTTACGTGAGCTTATAGTGGAGGAAGTCAAGTCGTACATCAATTACTTAAGAATGGATGAGCATACATTTCAGTATGTGCTCAGTGAAGTGTATCCTCATATCACAAAGCACAATACTCACTTAAGAACTGCTACATCTGCAGAAGACAGGCTCACTGTAATACTCCGATTCCTTGCTACAGGAGATGGTTAGGTTAAGTTAGGTCAGGTCGCCAATCTTCTTAATCTGTTTTTGTATTCAGGGTGTCCCACGTTGTAAAGCGCCTCATCAGCTTCATACATCTCTATTAATTTTGTAGTTCTCGGTACACATCAACTGTATTTACCGCCGGCCGCGGTGGTCTAGCGGTTCTAGGCGCTCAGTCCGGAGCCGCGCGACTGCTACGGTCGCAGGTTCGAATCCTGCCTCGGGCATGGATGTGTGTGATGTCCTTAGGTTAGTTAGGTTTAAGTAGTTCTAAGTTCTAGGGGACTGATGACCATAGATGTTAAGTCCCATAGTGCTCAGAGCCATTTGAACCATTTTTTTGTATTTACCGGCAATGTTTATAAATACACTACAGATGACAGAACGCTGCAGCGAGGCCCTAGATTTGATCAAATATTTGACATTTGAAAACGTTCCCTTTTACACCATCAAATTTTTTTGACAAAGGTATTTGACAAAGATATTGGACAAAGAAATTTGATAGTGTAATACCGGTCATAAGACTGATGACCTCGCTGTTTGGTCTCCTCCCACAAAACAACCCCAAAAGGAAGATAGCGAACAAGTTAGTGACTTAAGATATCTGGGAAGCATAATTACGGACGAGATGAGAGGCGAAAACACTTATAGCAATTGCTAGAAAGGCATTTAATACGAAGAGGAGGCTTATATGTGGCTGCATGGTCAGGGACTTGAGAGACGGCAGGCTACTTCATACGGAACGTGGCGTTAGGCGGAACTGAGACATGTGTGCTGAGGAAAAAGGAAGAATGAAGAATGGAGGCATCCGAGATGTGGATTTGGAGGAGGATCGAAGGGATAAAATGGGTAGACAAAGTGAGAAACGAGGAAGCGCTGAGTAGAGTGGAGGAGAGAGAAAAGTTTTAAAGGTTATCAGCAAGAGGAAAGACAACTGGGTTGGACAATGGATGAGAAGAGATTGTTTACTGATCGACGCTATGGAGGAAACGGTGAAAGGCAGAGGAAGAAGACGACGCAGAAGATACCAGATGGTGAAGAGCATAACGATAGAAAGCAATTATGAGGAAATGAAGAGGGTAGCAAATGAGAGGACTGCATGGAGAGCGACATGTGAAAACCTGCCCTAGGACGCTGACGATGATGATGAAGAATTGGCATTCAATTTAATTTTAGTGATGACTTGAATGTAAAGAAGGAAAGTGGTGGGAGGAATGTCTTTACACAGGGTCAGTCAGTAACTATTGCCACCAAGAATATAGCCGAAAGTGATAGGAGCTGAAAAGTTTGTGGGTCAAAAGTTGCGTGGGACAACGGGGGCCATAATATGACGTTGGTTTTTTGTTGCTAGGTAGGGTCGCGTCGGAGATATGAATGTCAACTTTGTTTTTTCAATTGGGATGCTATAGTTTTGTACTTATTTTCTGATAGCGGCTATCGAGACGAATCCAATCATGTGTAACAGTAAGGTCTTTGAAGGTCAAAAAGGTGTCATGAACATCAGTTTACAGAAGGTGTCCGAAGTCATGACCATTGGTAACAGTGCAATACTGCATTCTTCTTATCACGGATTGAGTAGAATTCCTTACCACTTTGGCACTTATCGAAGCACATGCTCTAACAATTCTCTCTTGCATATCTTCCAGTGTGGCAACGGCCTTGCCGCAGTGGATAGAACGGTTCCCGTGAGATCACCGAAGCGCTGTCGGGAGTGGTTGGCACTTGGATGGGTGACCGTCCAGACCGCCATGCGCTGTAGCCGTTTTTCGGGGTGCACTCAGCCTCGTGATGCCAATTGAGGAGCTACTCGACCGAATAGTAGCGGCTCCCGTCAAAGAAAACCATCGTAACGACCGGGAGAGCGGTGTGCTGACCCCACACCCCTCCTATCCGCATCCTCCACTGAGGATGACACGGCGGTCGGATGGTCCCGGTAGGCCACTCGTGGCCTGAAGACGGAGTGCTTTTTATATCTTCCAGTGTAGTAGGAACATCTTTATAAACAATGTCTTTTACGAATCCCCACAAGAAAAAATCCAGAGGTGTCAAGTCTGGCGAACGAGCCGACCACGACACATCTTCTCCGCGTCCAATCCAACGATTTGGGAATTGTCGCTGCAACTCATTTCTAGCCATCAGCGAAAAATGTGCCGGACACCCATCATGTTGATACCACATTATGTTCCTTGTTCCTAAAGGTATTTCTTCCAATAACAGACCTAATGTTTCGTGCAGGAATGTGGCGTACTTGCTAGCATTAAGATTTTCTTCGATGAAATAGCGGCCTACAATTCTGTCCTCCAGAATCCCACACCATATATTCACCGACCATGGTTTTTGGTGTGCAACTTGCCACAGCCAACATAGATTTTCAGTTGCCCAGTTTTGCACGTTATGCAAATTAAGATTTCCATGATTTGTCAATGTAGCCTCGTCAGTTAATAAAATCAAATTAATAACAGGTGTCATCCCTGTGAATCAGAAGTTGAGCCCATCGCCAGAATTCAATGCGACGTACACAATCCACACCAGTTAATTCTTGGTGGAGACTGATATGGTAAGGGTGATATTTATGGCGTTGCAGAACACGAAAAACACTACCCCGGCTCATGCCAGATTCCCTTGCGATTTGACGCGAACTAACTCAAGGATCTTGAACCACAGTCGCAAGAGTACCAATTTCCTTTGCCGGATATGTTTCTGATGCGTTAAAGATCCAGTTGTTCTCAATTTATCGTACACATATTTAAATCTACGACGTGTAGGGTGAGAACGTTGAGGATATCTTTCTGCGTATAAGTCTAGCTCCCACTGAATTTCGTTGGCATTCTCCGTAAATGAGAAGCATATCGACTTGTTCTTGGAAGGAATACATCATTCACATTTACTTAATTCGACGATACTAGTTTTGCCGCTCCTATTAGTGTTGTGTTGCGAAACCGTCAAATGGTGTTTACATGTTAATGGCACGTTAAATGGATACGCCGTAATCGGCCAATATTTACTATTTGCACAAGAGAATTGTCAGAGCATTTGCTTCGATAAGTGCTGATGTGAGCCGGCCGCGGTGGTCTAGCGGTTCTAGGCGCTCAGTCCGGAACCGCGCGACTGCTACGGTCGCAGGTTCGAATCCTGCCTCGGGCATGGATGTGTGTGATGTCCTTAGGTTAGTTAGGTTTAAGTAGTTCTAAGTTCTAGGGGACTGATGACCACAGATATTAAGTCCCATAGTGCTCAGAGCCATTTGAACCATGTTTTTTGCTGATGTGATAAGGAATACCACTCAATCCATGACAAAATGTTTGCAGCACTGCATTGACAGCAATGGTCATCACTTCGAACACCTTCTATAAATGGACGTTGATGCCACCTTTGTGACCTTCGTTGAACTTCAAAGACCTTACTGTTACACATCACTGGATTCGTCTCGATAGCCACTATAAGAAAATATGTACCAAATTGTAGCATCCCGGTAAAAAAAAAGAAAAAAAAAGTTGACCTTCATATCTTTGAGGCGACCCCACCTAGGAACAAAAAATCAACGTCCTATTATGGCCCCCGTTGTCCCATGCAACACTTACGTTGTCCCATGCAACATTTGTCCCACAAACTTTTCATCTGCTATCATACTTTCGGAATTATCCTAGGTGACAATAGTTAGTGACTCATCCTGTATATGGCGTGGCACCAAAGAAGAAAAGACGGAAACAGCAATTTCTTCGTTCCTTCAGGGTGGAGCACACATAACACGCCAGTGCTTGAAGCTGATGCTATTTTATTGTACGCAGCTGTACTCACCCCGACGAGTTCGGCCAATGGAAGCCGTCACGCTGGGGCAAAGTCAGGGGTTCGCACCCCGGTGGGGATCCGCGGAGCTCATTGGTGGCGATCGGAGGGCGACTGTGTTCCGGCGTCGCGGGGTGGTGGGAGGGGGAAGGAGAGAGAGGTGGGGGAAGCCGCATCCGAGAGGGCGACCACCCCTACATTCTGCACGCCGCAGCTTCGCGATCCAGCGAGGGGTTGCGGCAGCGCGCCCCGGTCGATCCACGTCAAAATGCCATCCACGAGACACGTACTGGGTTATTACAAATGATTGAAGCGATTTCACAGCTCTACAATAACTTTATTATTTGAGATATTTTCACAATGCTTTGCACACACATACAAAAACTCAAAAAGTTTTTTTTGGCGTTTACAAATGTTCGGTATGTGCCCCTTTAGTGATTCGGCAGACATCAAGCCGATAATCCAGTTCCTCCCACACTCGGCGCAGCATGTCCCCATCGATGAGTTTGAAAGCATCGTTGATGCGAGCTCGCAGTTCTGCCACGTTTCTTGGTAGAGGAGGTTTAAACACTAAATCTTTCACATAACCCCACAGAAAGAAATCGCATGGGGTTAAGTCGGGAGAGCGTGGAGGCCATGACATGAATTGCTGATCGTGATCTCCACCACGGTCGATCCATCGGTTTTGCAATCTCCTGTTTCAGAAATGCCGAACATCGTGATGGAAGTGCGGGGGAGCACCATCCTGTTGAAAGATAAAGTCGGCGCTGTCGGTCTCCAGTTGTGGCATGAGCCAATTTTCCGCGGGCTACGCGTGAAACTTGCCCGCACACGTTCAACCGTTTCTTCGCTCACTGCAGGCCGACCCGTCGATTTCCCCTTACAGAGGCATCCAGAAGCTTTAAACTGCGCATACCATCGCCGAATGGAGTTAGCAGTTGGTGGATCTTTGTTGAACTTCGTCCTGAAGTGTCGTTGCACTGTTATGACTGACTGATGTGAGTGCATTTCAAGCACGACATACGCTTTCTCGGCTCCTGTCGCCATTTTTTCTCACTGCGCTCTCGAGCGCTCTGACGGCAGAAACCTGAAGTGCGGCTTCAGCCGAACAAAACTTTATGAGTTTTCCTACGTATCTGTAGTGTGTCATGACCATATGTCAATCAATGGAGCTACAGTGAATTTATGAAATCGCTTCAATCATTTGTAATAACCCTGTACGTTCACATCTGTTCTCCGCGAACCGCCTCAAGGTGTGTGGCGGAGGGTTCCTCGTCCAACACTCGCACTTCCTCCCCCTTTCCTGTTCCAGATGCAAATGCGCGGGGAGAACGAAGCGAACACGGAAAAGCGAACGAGAATTCACTCAGGTGGAAACATCTGAGCACGCGTGAGCAAACGGCATTCGGACGAATTTGGTTCCCATTCGCCTGTGCTGGCCCGAGTTCCCTGGCTGTCGGTCTTTCAGCGAAGCTCGATAGAAGTTAGCGTACCCACCGCTTCGGAGTTGGCGGTCCAGAAAGCTTACTCTGCTGCCTTATCTGCTTTTCTTCTGGTTAGCATGACTTTCGTGAGTGATGGTTGAAAGGTGGCTACACTGAGCCACAGCGCCAGAAATCGCGCCAGAGAGTATTGTTCCGCCGCCTCCACTGGCAGTGCTTATTGATGATGATGATGTTTGGTTTGTGGGGCGCTCAACTGCGTGGTTATCAGCGCCCGTATAATTTCCCAACCTTAGCTCAGTCCAATGTCGCCACTTTCCTGGATGATGATGAAATGATGAGGACAAGACAAACACCCAGTCAGCTCGAGGCAGGTGAAAATCCCTGACCCCGCCGGGAATCGAACCCGGGACCCCGTGCTCGGGAAGCGAGAACGCTACCGCGAGACCACGAGCGGCGGACGCAGTGCTTATTGAGACGTAGCGGCAAGCAGTGCTTACCGAGAAGTTGTGGTGGACACTGCTTGTCGTGAAGTCAGAGTGAGATGTGGTAGTGGAGAGTGTTGTTCCATGTTTTATGCAGTGGTTTGATGGGAGAGATAGCAGATGTTGTTCTAATGGAGATATTGTAACGATTTGAGTGCTTTTCGTCAATATATATGAAGGTAATAAGTATTATGTTGTTTTATTATTTGTGTGTCCTGAATAATGTGTCATTACAGGTTCAGTCAACAAAGCATCTGGCTTGTGTTCTTGTATTAGAGTGTAATTTTGGTTTTCTTGCACAATTATAGTATTTCTAATTTTCTTTTATCACGTCAGTATAATTGGTATTTAAAAATTCTTGTCTTGTTGAAGAAGAACCGTGCCAGATGTGCGTTGAGTCATACTACCACATACAGAACAGCTACACTTGTGCTTTGTTGGTTTCGTAGGTTTTATAGTTGCTGGGGACTTAATTAATTAACTGTGTTAACGAAAATTTTCTTTCATTGTTTGTTGTTATTCCATGCAGTCAGATTGCGTACTAAAACTAGTCAGGGCCAGCCGTTTACGAGACTTGCGTAATCGGACTTATAGCTACCAAAAATATTTGCATTGTTATGTTTTTTATAATTAAGCCCCCATGCACGTTTTTTTTCCTTATTACCTTCATATATATTGACGAAAAGCACTCAGATCGTTACAATATCTCCATTAGAACAACATCTGCTATCTCTCCCATCAAACCACTGCATAAAACATGGAACAACACTCTCCACTACCACATCTCACTCTGACTTCACGACAAGCAGTGTCCACCACAACTTCTCGGTAAGCACTGCTTGCCGCTACGTCTCAATAAGCACTGCCAGTGGAGGCGGCGGAACAATACTCTCTGGCGCGATTTCTGGCGCTGTGGCTCAGTGTAGCCACCTTTCATGGTGAATGAGGTGGTCTGTCACTAACCATCAAACAATCAGTCCACGTACGTGGATAGGTTTCAGGCAGTCTGCCCCTTCATTCTGCGATGGAAGATACTGCTTCCCCGACAAAAGCAGCGTTGGCGAAAATTCGACTAAATACCTACCACGCAAAGCTCACCAAATTCAGATCCATCCGTAGTAGCAGAAAGTTATTTAAACTATCGAGGGTTCGGGATTTTTGCATGACTAGCTGAAAAAATGTTGTCTTTAAAACACGGAAAATGGCTATCAAGTCCGTATTTAATATTCCAACACCAATTACGCAGTGTTCCTGACTGTCTTTGTTACAAGCTCACACCCAAAAGCAGCCAGGAGGTATTTAGTCCGACTCGTTATTTTGGACGTCCTAAACAGTCACCGACCCACGATTGACACATTCAGCCGTTCAGTATGAAACGTCCCCTTAGAAAAATTGTACATGACTGTGCTTAAACTGGCACACAATATTTTTTAGCGCAACGCAGTCTGACTTTCAGAAATACCTACAAAGGAATGGCCCTGACTAACATTAACCTGTACCTTTCACAAATCACTTACCTCACCAAAAATCTTCGTTACTCGAACTACTACAATACAGCGAGCGCCACTACTGCCAGCTAAATAAAAGATTCAAACTACTGAAGGCACTAACTACTGATAGGCATAGTTAGCAAATGAAAGATTTTAATAGAGAAGAAACAATGTATTTACCTTAATAATCATAATATATATAGCAGTTCATGACATCCATTCTGTACTCAAAAATCCGCCATCTCATTTCCCACATCCACCACTGCTGGCGGCTCATCTCCAACTGCGTAACGCTACGCGCTGTTCAAATCCAGCTGCCGCTGCCCAACACTACAATGGCAGACAACAATGCAAACTAGCCACAGACTGCACACAGCACAGCCAGTAATTTTCATACAGAGCGCTATGTGGCGTTACCAATAAGAAAACCTAAACAGCCTACTTGCAAGTAGACAGCCTGAGAAAAAAAAAATAGTCACGTTAACTGCACGGAACACGCCTCGTATGAAATATTCACACGGAAATGTCTCCTAAAATAAACATGTCACAACTCTCAAACTTACACAAAATACTCAACAATAGCAGTCGCTTTTCGTCAACGACACGAGAACCGATAAAACGCGCGGATTTCTTTATTTTGGTACAAATTTGGTGTGCGTGGTTTAACATACAGTAAGTGTTTTCCAGAAGACGCATCCCGAGCGACTATCGCTACTCAAAGATTTGAGGCACAAAGCTGTACTCAAACCCTCGGGAAATGCTTGGTTCCTAATGTCTAGTATGTTAAGAAGCCAACCAGATCATCTTGGCCACTTCTATACTCGAGGTACTTCTAATGTCAGCAGATCGGATTGTTGTTGTTGTTCTGGTCTTCAGTCCAGAGACTGGTTTGATGCAGCTCTCCATGCTACTCTATCCTGTGCAAGCTTCTTCATCTCCCAGTACCTGCTGCACCCTACATCCTGAATCTGCTTAGTGTATTCATCTCTTGGTCTCCCCCTACGATTTTTACCCTCCACGCTGCCCTCCCAATACTAAATTGGTGATCCCTTGATGCCTCAGAACATGTCCTACCAACCGGTCCCTTCTTCTGGTCAAGTTGTGCCACAAACTTCTCTTCTCCCCAATCCTATTCAATACTTCCTCATTAGTTATGTGATCTACCCATCTAATCCTCAGCATTCTTCTGCAGCACAACATTTCGAAAGCTTCTATTCTCTTCTTGTCCGAACTATTTATCGTCCATGTTTCACTTCCATACATGGTTACATTCCATACAAATACTTTCAGAAACGACTTCTTGACACTTAAATCTTTACTCGATGTTAACAAATTCCTCTTCTTCAGAAACGCTTTCCTTGCTATTGCCAGTCTACATTTTATATCCTCTCTACTTCGACCATCATCAGTTATTTTGCTCCCCAAATAGCAAAACTCCTTTACTACTTTAAGTGTCTCATTTCCTAATCTAATTCCCTCAATATCACCCGACTTAATTCGACTACATTCCATTATCCTCATTTTGCTTTTGTTGATGTTCATCTTATATCCTCCTTTCAAGACGCTATCCATTGCATTCAACTGCTCTTCCAAGTCCTTTGCTGTCTCTGACAGAATTACAATGTCATCGGCGAACCTCAAAGTTTTTATTTCTTCTTCATGAATTTCGGATTACCACAAGCAATTTAGACTAGAAATCTCGTAATTCCGAAACTAAATATAATGTAATGAAATTAAAATACGATTTCTTCCCACAACATAAATTGCTAATAAATTTTGTACTCCACGCCCCTTCTGCCCGCATTTCACAAATCAAACTCTCTCGGATGTACGTCACAAATTCCTCTACTGAACAAGAACTTTCTCATATGTATATTTACACAGTTTTCATAAAAATCACATTCTCAGTTTACGTATGTCCTGCATTCACTCTCTGTCCCTCCCAAACACCCACAGAACCAAAACACGATCAAATAATAATTTTGCAAAGTACTTTTAATGACGTCACAAATCTGTATTAATGAAACTGAAGAAAATTCCAGAAAAGTAGATTATGTGAACCTATCCTCTTGGTTGTAGTTTTAGTTCATACTATCGATGAACATGTTATAGTTCCTAACTCAAATTCCACATGCCAACGTGGTCATCATGTGTTTCAGATAAAACTTTGTATCTCAGAGTGAGCCGTTGTGGCCGAGCGGTTCTAGGCGCTTCTGTCTGGAACCGCGCAACCGCTACCGTCGCAGGTTCGAATCCTGCCTCTGGCATGGATGTCTGTGATGTCTTAAGGTTAGTTAGGTTTAAGTAGTTCTAGGAGACTTATGACCTCAGATGTCGTCCCATAGTGGTCAGAGCCATTTGAACCATTATTGTACCTCCGAAAATAGTGAAGTTACTGTTTTGAAATTTTGACAGTATGGCTGTGTTATCCACAGAATTTGGTACACTAAGTATGAAGAATATTTAATAGCCAGTTCTTCATATTTATTGAGAGTGTGTGTAACGTACTGCGTGCAGCTTGCGTCAAGCACACCGCTCGCTCGCTCGGTCCAATAGCCAGCGTCAGCTGTGTCAACGTGAGAAAACCTGCGCGGCTGCATGGAAAGCTACGCCTTCAGTAGCTGCGCCGGCACGGTAGCTCAGCGTGTTTGATCAGAGAGCCGGTTGGCCTCTGTAATAAAAAAAACTGAGTGGAAGGATCAATCACCGAACTTTAACAGGATGTCTTGCGACGTCCGCAACGACCAAACACAACGATCAAACCAACAAAATGCATAAGAAAAAAAAGTGTTCAGCGCGACAGATTGTGAATCCAAAGGGCCCGGGTTCGATTCCCGGCTGGGTCGGAAATTTTCTCCGCTCAGGGACTGGGTGTTGTGTTGTCCTAATCGTCATCATTTCATCTCCATCGACGCGCAAGTCGCCGAAGTGGCGTCAAATCGAAAGACTTGCACCCGGCGAACGGTCTACCCGACGGGAGGCCCTCGTCACACGACATTTACATTTTTTCAGTGCGAGAACAACTCGCAATAATACAGGCTATACATTAAGTGCGGGATAACTTTCAATTATATATTGCCCAAGAACCAAACGTTATACAGATATCATACATACGTCGTTTTGAAGAGAAACCCTGAAAGCTTTTTTTCATGTATACCGCCACAGCGTAGTTTGGTGATTTGCCGATAGAGAGCGCTAGTTGCAAACAAGGCGAGTTCAGGTGCGCAGCGAGCTTTCTGTGTGTTGGAGTTGGACAAAAACAAGTGTGCTGCAGCTGTTCAACGGATGTTTAGAGCCAAGGGCGGTAAGAAGCCACCAACAAAGAAGGCCATTTACCACTGGCACAACTAATGCGTTACGACGGTAAATGTTTCTTGTGCCTCGTGATGTCGAAAACTGTACGGGCCTTTGTTTTTCGACGACAGCACTGTCACTGGATATTCCTACCTGGACATGTTGCAGCAATGGCTGATGCCTCAAATGCAATTGGGCTCTCTGTTCATGTCTCAGCAGGGTGGGGCTCCACCACATTTTCACCTTGAAGTTCGTGGCTACCTGAGCACGGAGCAGCCGCATCGATGGGTTGGCTGTGCTACAGAAGGGGACAGCTGTTTCATGAAATGGCCTCCCCGATCACCACATCTCACTCCGTGTGACTTTTTCCTGTGGGCACACATTAAAGATCTGGTGTATGTACCGCCTCTACCACGTGATGTATCAGAGCTCCGGGAGAGAATACGGGAAGTGACTGCCACAGTCGACGATGCTATGCTGGGACGAGTATGGCAAGGATTCGATTACCGTATTGACGTCTTCCGGGTCACTCGTGGTTTGCATGTCGAATGTTTCTAAAAAAAAACTTTCAGAGTTTCTCTTGAAAATGCAGTATGTATGACATCTGTACGATGATTAGTTCTTGTGCACTAAATAATTGAAAGTGTTCCCAAACTTTATGTACAGCTTGTATATGCTACGTTAGAAGAGGTCCGGAGAAACTGTAATGATACTGACAGAAGAATGTACCTATCATGGGTAAGTCACGTATCGAAGAGATGCACGTCAGAAAGGTGAGAAGGACGACACATCGATCACATACTTGCATTAGAAGGGAACGGAGTGAATAAGGATCGTAGACGAGGCGGTGGCTCGAATCCCGCTAACATATAATCTATTAATCTATATTTTTTTCCACTGGTCATATTATTTAATTCATATATTTGAAAAGTCATATAAAGAAAAAAAACACGTGCCTTTTCATGGAGCTGTAGTGAATTTCGTATGTTATTTGACAATTTACAATTTTTGATTAAATTGTCAAGGACGAGGGATAGGTTTGGAGCGGCCAAGTTAAACCCCGATAAATAATGACGCGAATGACGGTATTCAATAACACAGTAAGCCACAATGAGCCAGACCACAAGAGTGATGCACAATTACTCGTCGTATGTGCTCTCGACATCACACGTTGCATGATGGAATTTGTCATACACACATGGAAAACATAAACTAAAACGGCATCTACTACATCGAATGAATGCAATTTTCTCGCTTTTACAGTCAATGTTCAGAGTTTCTAAGGGAAAACGCACATCGTTGACATTTTGAAAAATTTCTCTTTGTCTTGCGACGCTCTCTCTCTCTCTCTCTCTCTCTCTATTTTTTTCTTTTTTAAAGAATCTTCCCGGCGCCCAAAGCAAGGGGGTGTGGGGAAAGTGGACAGGGGTCGGAACCGAGGCCTGGCCACTATGTCCAGTTCCCAGCCTCGAGGAACCAAGGAAAGCGTAGAGAACATCGTTTATTTATTTATTTTTCTTTTTTTTTTGGTATTTTTATTTATTTTTGTCATTAATACCACCGAGAATATCAGGACACCGGCGTCAGGCGAGGTGGAAGGTGCAGCAAGCGGCCACACTAATTGAGACTATCAATATTTCGGAAGAACATTCTGATTACCAGTGAATGTATCGGTTCTAAGTGTGGAAGAGGGGGGGGGGGGGGAAGGGATCAACTCTTCGTGACAGGAACACCCCAGCTTTGGGGTGGGTTACGGAAGACACTGCAGAAGGAGAAAAATTGCCTGTATTTTGGATTGCGCACAACTGCACAATGGCGTTCATTAAGGAACTGCCAAAAGTCAAGTATACTTTTCTCGCCATCAGCAAACAAGTAGCGTGCTGCTTGTCGACAAATCCATCTCACAGAGTTCGTCTCCGCATGTGGGAAGTATCCCACGTCCGGAAAGAGGAGCAGTGGAGTAGGTATCTGATGAGGAGTCGTACGGGTAATTAGGGACGACAACCAAGAACCAGACACCTCTCGGAGATTTGCACACCAGGCGGTGCTCGACTGTGTCCTTAACATCACAGTCGACACACAACGAGGTGTCTGCTACATGAATCCCGTGAAAGCGTGACCCGCGTACTTTGTAAGTAGCCCGTTTGTATGTTGGCAGCGCTATAGACTGTGTTGATATTGCTGACAGCGCTCTGCACCCTCGGCAAGAGATTCTGTGGTTGGACAGAGTGGCAGTTAGCGAGTGGATAGGGAAGTGTATGGACATGTTTTCCTTAGTGGAGACTCTGTATGGTAGGACATGCGCTGTAATGTGAGACACAAGGAAATCTACGATGATGGATGTTGTTGATAATGTTTGGGCAGTGGAATTATTGACAACTATACAGGGTGATTCAAAAAGAATACCACAACTTTAAAAATGTGTATTCAATGATAGAAACATAATATAACCTTCTGTTATACATCATTACAAAGAGTATTTAAAAAGGTTTTTTTCACTCAAAAACAAGTTCAGAGATGTTCAATATGGCCCCCTCCAGACACTCGAGAAATATCAACCCGATACTCCAACTCGTTCCACACTCTCTGTAGCATATCAGGCGTAACAGTTTGGATAGCTGCTGTTATTTCTCGTTTCAAATTATCAATGGTGGCTGGGAGAGGTGGCCGAAACACCATATCCTTAACATACCCCCATAAGAAAAAATCGCAGGGGGTAAGATCAGGGCTTCTTGGAGGCCAGTGATGAAGTGCTCTGTCACGGGCTGCCTGGCGGCCGATCCATCGCCTCGGGTAGTTGACGTTCAGGTAGTTACGGACAGATAAGTGCCAATGTGGTGGCGCTTCATCCTGCTGAAATATGAATTGTTGTGCTTCTTGTTCGTGCTGAGGGAACAGCCAATTCTCTAACATCTCCAGATACTGTAGTCCAGTTACAGTAGCACCTTTGAAGAAAAAGGGACCAAAAACTTTATTGGCTGAAATGGCACAGAAAACGTTCACTTTAGGCGAGTCACGTTCATACTGAGTTGTTTGCCGCGGATTCTCAGTGCCCCATATAGGGCTGCGAACAAATGCTTGCTGGATGCGTGCTACATTTTCATCACTCGTTCTCGGCCGTCCAGAACTTTTCCCTTTGCACAAACACCCATTCTCTGTAAACTGTTTATACAACGTTTAATACACCACCTATCAGGAGGTTTAACACCATACTTCGTTCGAAATGCACGCTGAACAACTGTCGTCGATTCACTTCTGCCGTACTCAATAACACAAAAAGCTTTCTGTTGAGCGGTCGCCATCTTAGCATCAACTGACGCTGACGCCTACTCAACAGCGCCTCAAGCGTAAATGAAACTTTATAGCTCCCTTAATTCGCCGGCAGATAGTGCTTAACTCTGCCTTTTGTCGTTGCAGAGTTTTAAATTCCTAAAGTTGTGGTATTCTTTTTGAATCACCCTGTATAATTTTTGGAACTGGATGTAACATGAATAAGGTAAAATTTTCTAAATACATTAAATAAGCACTACGTCTTCAGGCCACGAGTGGCCTACCGGGACCATCCGACCGCCGTGTCATCCTCAGTGGAGGATGCGGATAGGAGGGGCGTGGGGTCAGCACACCGCCCTCCCGGTCGTTATGATGGTATTCTTTGACCGGAGCCGCTACTATTCGGGCGAGTAGCTCCTCAATTGGCATCACGAGGCTGAGTGCACCCCGAAAAATGGCAACAGCGCATGACAGCCTGGATGGTCACCCATCAAGTGCAGACCAGGCCCACAGCGCTTAACGTCGGTGATCTCACGGGGACCGGTGTATCCACTGCGGCAAGGCCGTTGCCCTTCTAAATACATTGCTTGCTCTTTAACAAATCTTTCTTTTGCTAACAATATGCCTAGTAGTAGTTAGTCTATAGTAGAATCTTTCTTGATTGGCGACTCCATGTTGTCTTGTGCACTACGACCAGATAACAGGTATACTTGAAAAAAGAGACAGCATTGGTCGTATATTTTTTACTATCGCAAAATTGATTTTCTGTCACTGAGTGACCATCTTCAGTGCTATATTGTATTACTTAAATTAGGATGCACTGTTCTCACTAAGCTTACGGCAATCACATAGAGTCTATGTGAATCACATAGAGTCTATGTGATTGCCGTAAGCTTAGTGACAACAGTGCATCCTAATTTAAGTTATACAATATAGCACTGAAGATGGTCACTCAGTGACAGAAAATCGATTTTGCGATAGTAAAAAATATACGACCAATGCTGTCTCTTTTTTCAAGTATAGAATCTCTCTGTTTAGCTGACTGTGGTTGGCGCTTGTTGTAATTGCTACAGTTCGTGTTATGGAGATTTTCTGTGATGTAAGTGAATTATGAAAAAGTATGGGTTATTGTTAGTATTTCTTGAAATATAGAGTCATTCTTTTGTGTTAATTATTGGAAGTCGTGTTGTCAATGTACAGCAGTCAGACTGTGTTGGGCTTGTATATTGTGGGTAATAAATGAATAGTTAGTGTTGTCTTTGTCAGGGAAAATTCTGTAGGTCAGTGTTTAAATGATAAAAATAATTAAAGACCTAGTTTTTTCAACTTTCTTGCCATTGACAGTAAGGTACCGTGCAGACTGACGTCAGTGCCAAATAAGGAGCGCACGCCGATCGCCGAACGGTACGCCAGTCGACGTGGGGAAGCTTCCCTTGGACGACATTCGGTGACCTGTGCTGCTGAGGAAACCATACATCAGGGTCGGGCAGGAATCCTGCACGTGTGCGGTGCACTTGCACGCGTGCAGTTAACAGGTGTTCCGCGTGCACACAGGGGCAAGCTGGCCACCCGCTTATCTACCCTCCCCACCATACCTTCTGTCCGCTCCTTCCTCTGTAATGCGTCTTGTTTCCTAGCTTGCTTTATTGAGTGAATGAATCAGGTTAGTAGGAGTGCTTGAAAGAAATCATGGTTTGAAAGAGTACCTATTACCTACCATACATTTTATTTAATTATCACAGGTGGAGTTTACAATACGTTTAATATCTGGAACAAAATTTCTACATACAGACAAACACAAACAGTTACGTAAATTTTCATCACTGATGTTTGCTCTTAACCGAGACTTATTAATTCAGCAAATGGTTTTCCAGCTCTCGCTATATTAAGCGCAGTCTTATAACTTGCACATACCGCTGGGCTATTATTGTTGTCGCCCTGAAAACTTGGAAACAGTGCTCCATAAAATGTTAAATCAGTTAGATGAGAGACATGACGAGAGAAAGTCGCAGATCTCTCGTGACAACAGCAACTACGACAAATTCAAATGGCTCTGAGCACTATGGGACTTAACTGCTGTGGTCATCAGTCCCCTAGAACTTAGAACTACATAAACGTAACTAACCTAAGGACATCACACATATCCATGCCCGAGACAGGATTCGAACCTGCGACCGTAGCGGTCGCGCGGTTCCAGACTGTAGTGCCTAGAACCGCTCGGTCACTCCGGCCGTCCAACTACGACAGATTCATCTGGTATCGTCAGATCGCTCTTCTTAAGCTCAGTCAATTCCCCATCCGCTCAGAATCCGACAATAAATTGTACTCGTCCTTGTGAAATTTATTATAATGGCCTTCAATACTAAACTTCCGTTGACCAGCGAGAATACTGCCACATATTAAACATTTCGAATTTTTAGGTTTTTGCACAAAGAAAAAACGATTCTCCCATTACTTTTTAAAAGATAGCAAATCTCCACTTCTCCGTTTCTTGAAATACAACGTTCACTACATAGTGGTCGCTTCGCATCAACGTCCGCAGCTTAGCCTGGCACTACACTGCCGCAACCTGCCGGCTGTCGCCACAGCCCCATTCGACGCCTGCACGCGAGCAGCACACGTGCAGCGCTGTGCGCTCATGAGCCGCGTGCAACGTTTGCCCGCCCCTGCCATACATAGATCCCTTTCGTGGACGTCAATTGCGCCGGCAGCATCACAGTACGGACGTAGCCCCGTTTGAGGAAAAAAAGTGGCGGTGGTGAAAGAACTTCCGAAAGTTGGATAGGCGCTCTGAGACAGTCTGGTGCAAGGGCCCCCAGCAACAGGCTGGTAAGGCACGTAGGACTACGGCGCCACAACGTCACATGAGAGCCAATCAAAAGGGCTGACGCTCCGTCAGGCACATGACACAGACCTGCACCGTGGGAGGGTGAGGGTTTCGTACCTTATTTTGACCAGCAAGCCGTGGCAAACAAACAAACCCAATGTCGTTAGCATGCGACGGGCCATTGATGGCGGAATAAGAAGTTATGAAACATCGCCTTAGAAAAATTAAAAATGACTGTGCTGCTAAATCTCTACGTTATTTGATTTTCAAACAGCTGAGCAAAACTGAACGTACTCAGACATTTCTCTCTTTACTTATTCTGATCATCACAAAACTGACACACAATATTTTTTTTTAGTGCAACGTAGTCGGACTTTCCATAATCCCTACAAAAGAATGGCCCTGACTAACAATAACCTATACCTGTCACGAATCACTTACCTCACAAAACTCTTCGTTACTCAAACTACTGTAATACAGCGTGCGCCAATACTGCCAGCTAAATAAAAGATTCTAACTACTGAAGGCACTAAGTACTGATAGCCATAGTTAGCAAATGAAAGATTTTGATAGAGAAGAAACAAGGTATTTACCTTAATAATGTTCAAAAGTCATCATATATATATATATATATATATATATATATATATATATATATATATATATATATATATATCAGTTCATGATATCCAGTATTACAAATTTATTCTTTCTGATGGACACACGTCCAGATCGTCCGCTCTCAAAACTCCGCCATCTCTCTCCCCACATCCCCCACTGCTGGCGGCTCACCTCCATCTGCGCAACGCTACGCGCTGTTCACATCCAACTCCCCAACACTACAATAGCAAATATTCCAACAATGCAAACCAGCCAAAGACTGCACACAGCACACAAATGGTGCAAGTCGCTCTGACCACTATCGAACTTAACATCTGACGTCATCAGTCCCCTAGAACTTAGAACTACTTAAACCTAACTAACCTAAGGACATCTCACACACCCATGCCCGAGGCAGGATTCGAACCTGCGACCGTAGCGGTTGTGCGGTTTGAGACTGAAGCGCCTAGAGCCGCTCGGCCACCCCGGCCGGCGCATACAGCACAGTCAGTGATTTTCATACAGAGCGCTACGTGGCGTTACCAACATAAAAACCTAAACAGCCTACTTACAAAGTGTCTGTGCCAACGCTTGAACGCTAAGCACTTGACCACCATGAACTCCACCGTCCAGCCCCTACACACGGGCACGTCAGTTACATAATAGACGCGTAAAACTTCTTTTGATTTCATCGGAACTGCCAGTGTACTGCACCTTACTACTTGCACATTACGTTGTTTTAATGGCCTGCTAAATGTGTGCAAAGTCTGATCTGTGATCATGGCCTTGCTTATCAGCGTCATCTACGTCGCTCCGGGGTTTTCAGACGTGAATAAAAATCGCCTTTCATTTCAGCTGGCCCATGGGACTGGTCGTATTTAATATACAGGGTGAACAACAACCCTATCGACAAAGATCGTGAGGTCTTTCAGGTATATCTTCCGTGTACTTTGGTACAAGGGACCCTCTCACCAAAGCAAAATCCTCGGCAGTACAGAGAATCGAACCTGGGTCCTCCACATGGCGCTCAGCCGTGCTGACTACTCGCCTGAGAGGACAGATTCCTTCAGATGTAATCTACTAATGGGGGATAATGGCAGGCAGCACGACGGAACTGTCAAGCAAACACGTACTTTGTATGAAACTTCCTGACAGATTAAAACTGTGTGCCCGACCGAGACTCGAACTCGGGACCTTTGCCTTTCGCGGGCAAGTGGTAGAGCACTTGCCCGCCAAAGGCAAAGGTCCCGAGTTCGAGTCTCGGTCGGGCACACAGTTTTAATCTGCTAGGAAGTTTCATATCAGCGCACACTCCGCTGCAGAGTGAAGATCTCATTCTCGGCACGTTCTTTGTACATGGTTCAAATGGCTCTGAGCACTATGGGAGTTTACTTCTGAGGTTATCAGTCTAGAACTTATAACTACTTAAACCTAACTAAGGACGTCACACACATCCATGCCCGAGGCAGGATTCGAACCGGCGACCGTAGCGGTCGTGCGATTCCAGACTGAAGCGCCCAGAACCGCTCGGCCACCCCGGCCGGCCCTTCGTATATAAGTACGGCTGATGGTCCTGATTAATCCATAATCAAAGAGTGACAGAGGTTACTAACTGTCGAACATAGCGAATGCCTTCGTCCAAAACTAAGTAAATGTGCACGAAGCATTAAGCTGTCTCTGTTACACGTAATATACACATAGTCGGCCTGCAAGGTCCTAGGAAACGTACTGAGGTGTTACTTCCAGAGATAGAGACAAAATCGACTTTATGAGATGTGTAGGAAATAATTGCTTTAATCGTGATGCAAGAACACATAGTATTCAGACATGCACAGGAAGTATAGTCCGATTAAAATTACTTGACTGCTGAAATCTCACTTGCCGCTACGGTGTTGTCACTTCGGCCGCCAGCTACCGCTCCGTTACAGCTAACACACACACACACACACACACACACCAATAACAATTTGAACGCTCTATCCAAATGTAACAACGTTAAGGAACGTGCTAAGCCATTATTTACTAGCAACTATTAAGTGGAAAGGAGTAATCTCCGTATATTCAACTACGAATAGCAACAATAACAACGACTAAAAAGTAAATGACAAATAGTCACAAACATTCATGATATTATTTCTTTAAAGTCATAAAAGGATAAATCTATCTAAAAGCAAAGACATTAGACTACGTAAAACGTAACAAAAATGTTTGAAACTTTTATTACCGTAAACTGAGGTTTCTTGTGCCCTGGGGTGCAACGTGGACCCAAAACAAAAAAATTTTTGAATCAGTCCTGGGTGTTCTGTAATGCACGTACACAGCTGATTGACCATTTCGTCGACAGGTAGCAGCACTATAGTGTGATTTAAAGTAGTTGTCACTTGACAGGCAACGGGCTGCAGGGCTCCCGCTACCAATAAACCAATGGCAGCCGGCGCTGTCGGCTGCCACTGCGTTGCCACTTCGCTCTGCTGAGCTAAGGCATTGTGACAGCCAGTCCTTAGCGAGCCGTTGTAGACGTGCGGGTGAGAGATTTGAGTGACTTATAGCTTCTCGTGTTTACGATGTCTGATGAAAGCAGTCGCAAGAGAGGGAGGCTGAGGCTACACACTCCTCGGAAACCTCCAAAAAGTGGCGGACATGGCGTTGGATAAGGTGGTGGAGCGAACTGCAGCTGCTCTGCAAGTTAACGAACGATCAGTAATAAGAACCTGCAAGGAGAAATTCAGGAAAAAAGGCTCAAGTGAATCATCTAAATTGGAGACACCTGGGAAAAAGAGGCGACCAGAGAAGAGGGTCACAAAACTTGACTTTTCAGGAAGATGAGTGATACAGGACGACTGTACAATGAAGGTATCTTATAACAAAGTGTCGAAGACTTGATTATATCTGTCAATACGAGCAGCGACACGGACAGTTCCACTGACTCTGACTGTGAATTAAGCGGTGTTTTCGCATTGTCTGATTAGTGTACTTACTGCCATTAAATATTGTGTTTGTGAATTTATTTCGATTAATTCTTATTCTTGTTGTGAGACTAAGAAATACTGTTTGGCCAGCTCTCGTCATCTCCTTACTGTAAGTTAGACTGAATTTTAATTCTATTTCATTTTGTATATACACCAAGATGTTATTCAATGTGTGTAAGAGTTTTCGAGATTTTCAATCTAAAGAAGAAAACTTTCACGGAAGCGAAAATTTCTCACACTTCAATAGTTAATGTAACAACGGCCCTAATTAAAATTAAGAAAAGATATTTGATATGCTTATAGATACCACTGAGACCGATACTGTATGTAAATTTCAAAATATTTACATAATATTTATAGGAGATAGAGATTTTAAACGTCATACTTGTTCGAGTTCAGTACTGATAGGTTTCAGAAATCTATATACAGGAAACGTAATGCACTACGAAAAATTTTAAGGATTCTTTGCCGAGTGCATTATTTGGGTAATGAATGGAAAAAATTATTTTGCTGTGACACCAATAGTTTTCCAGTAATGACGTGATAAGTTAGAAGCTGTTTGCGAAATCGAGAATTTAAATGGTTTCAAACAAAATAACGTAACTCTTGTCCTAATTAAAATTAAGAATAGATATTTGACAGATTGAGAGACATTGTAGAGATATACATCATATGTGGGTTTGAAATTTTTTACTTACTATTTGTAGAAGATACAGGCTTTAAAACGGTTTTCTATCGCCGGGGGTAGCGATGCGCTGAGGCGGCTGCCTCCAGCCTGTGCTTGACGTAACAACGCCGCAACGCAGCGCAAACGTCAAGTGACAACTTCTTTAAATCAGACTATAGCTAGCGCCCAGTGCCCTCTGCATTGCCTCTGCTTTTCGCGCCTTCTCACAGCTAACGTTACATTGTTGTGTAGTGAAACTAAGGATTGTCACTGCCGGAAAACTTCCACTTTCACCGCGCTTTCCACTGGAGTTGCATGCAAGGTAAAGTAAAATTGACGTTTTGTACACAGTACCTAACAAAATAACTATTTTTCTAATTCTGTACATAAAGAACACCCAGTAAAATTCATATATCTGTGGAACAGTGTGCTTATAACCTAATAATGAGGTTACTTGGACCCCAGCCCAGCAGTGGGTTCAAGTAGCCCCAAGCGTTATATTTACGAGGTGCATTCAAGTTCTAAGGCCTCCGATTTTTTTTCTCCGGGCAGGAAAGAGATAGAAACATGCGCATTGTTTTGAAATGAGGCCACGTTCATTGTCAATATGTCCCAGAGATGGCAGCACCGTACGGCAGATGGAATTTTACCGCCAGCGGCGAGAATGAGAATTGTTTTAAATACTTAAAATGGCGACGTTTTCCTTACTTGAACAGCATGCAATCATTCGCTTTCTGAATTTGTGTGGTGTGAAACCAATTGTAATTCATCGACAGTTGAAGGAGACATGTGGTGATGGAGTTATGGATGCGTCGAAAGTGCGTTCGTGGGTGCGACAGTTTAATGAAGGCAGAACATCGTGTGACAACAACCTCGGGCTCGCACAAGCCGGTCTGAGGACATAATCGAGAAAGTGGAGAGAATTGTTTTGGGGGATCGCCGAATGACTGTTGAACAGATCGCCTCCAGAGTTGGCATTTCTGTGGGTTCTGTGCACACAATCCTGCATGACGACCTGAAAATGCGAAAAGTGTCATCCAGGTGGGTGCCAAAAATGCTGACGGACGACCACACGGCTGCCCGTGTGGCACGTTGCCGAGCAATGTTGACGCGCAACGACAGCACGAATGGAACTTTCTTTTCGTCGGTTGTGACAATGGATGAGACGTGGATGCCATTTTTCAATCCAGAAACAAAGCGCCAGTCAGCTCCATGGAAGCACACAGATTCACCGCCACCAAAAAAATATCGGGTAACCGCCAGTGCTGAATAAATGATGGTGTCCGTGTTCTGGGACAGCGAGGGCGTAATCCCATTGCGTTCCAAAGGGCACTACGGTAACAGGTGTATCCTACGAAAATGTTTTGAGGAACAAATTCCTTCCTGCACTGCAACAAAAACGTCCAGGAAAGGCTGCGCGTGTGCTGTTTCACCGAGACAACGCACCCGCACATCGAGCTAACGTTACGCAACAGTTTCTTCGTGATAACAACTTTGAAGTGATTCCTCGTGCTCCCTACTCACCTGACCTGGCTCCTAGTGAGTTTTTCCAACAATGAAAGACACTCTCCGGGGCCGCACATTCACCAGCCGTGCTGCTATTGCCTCAGCGATTTTCCAGTGGTCAAAACAGACTCCTAAAAAAGCCTTCGCCGCTGCCATGGAATCGTGGCGTCAGCGTTGTGAAAAATGTGTACGTCTGCAGGGCGATTATGTCGAGATGTAACGCCAGTTTCATCGATTTCGGGTGAGTAGTTAATTAGAAAAAAAATCGGAGGTCTTAGAACTTGAATGCACCTCGTAAATTACACACTTTTAAATTTTACTGCAAAATAATGCATATCATTAAGTTTTGTCAATTTATTTGATTAAATCATTTGTACACTGTTGATGTTTATTTATTTGCAGATCTGGAGCCAAAAAAACGACTCAAAATTTTAAAAGATCCCCTGGGAGCAGAATGTATGCGGATTTCACAACAGAAAAATTGCAAGAATGTTTAAATGCTGTAAGGCCTGGAGAAATGACTCAACGAGTGACTTCAGTACACTTCACAATAAGTAGGTCTACAATAAAAAGGAGACTGAAGTATGACCGTATGAATAAACCAGGACTTCCGACCATTTTTAATTATGAAGAAGAGCAGGCTTTCGCAAGCCACATAGATAAAATTTGTGGCTTTGGATTTCCTGTGGATGAAATGGACTTACGTTTTATTGTCAAGTCGTACCTTCCAATGCATGGAAGAACAGTACAATGTTTCCGAAACGACCTCCCTGGCACTGAGTGGGTAAATTTGTTTTTGAAGAGATTTCCCCAGTTATCTGTCAGATTTGCAAACAACATAAAGAGCTCGTGCTGCCATCGATGAATCAGTAATTGCCGGGTGTTTTGAAAACCTGAGTGCTTTGACTAAAGACGTTCCACCAGATAACATTTATAATTAATATGAAACTAGCATGTCTGATGATCCTGGTAGGAAGAAGATATGTCGCTGAGGCAGCAAATATCCAGAGACGATAATAAATTCCACAAAGACTAACGTGACTGTCATGTTTTGTGGTAATGCTGCAGGATCATCTCTCCCTCCATACATAATATATAAAGCAGAACACCTTTGGACAACATGGACAGAAAATGGACCAGTGGGTGCTAGGCACAACCGAAGTAAGCATAGTTGGATTGAAGAAACAAGAAGGCACTAAGATTGTAACTGGAGATAATTTGTCATCTCATATCAACTTAAATGTTGTTAAGCTGTGTGCCTGCCACCGAACTCCTCACATATGACACAGCCCCTCGATGTAGCCTACTTTAAGCCTTTGAAAGCTAAATGGAGAGAGTTTTTAACCAAATGGAAACAGACTGAATCTGGAAAGAAATCAGCATCTTAAAGCGACTTACTTTCTTCTGAAGATGAAATCTGTATGCCACCCCTTCGCAGTAATCTTCCAGAGAACGAAAATAAAGAAGACGAAGAAATACTAAAAGGTTACTTACCAGAGCATAATTTTGTTCTTGTCGCTTGGTATAATGTTTTATTTCCAGGTCAAGTAATGACTGTCTGCGACAACGGTGCCATTGCTGACTGAATGACACCGACAAGGAGAGCCTGGTCATGGCCTTCAGAAAAGGACATTTAATTCTACAAGTGATGTGACATTAAAAGAAAAATTAACCCACCCACTTTCATTAGAAGTTGTTTGTTTTCAGTGACCAGAAACTAACTTTATTGTGCACCATAATTTATTATTATGAATATTTACAACAGTGTAAACCAGCGAATACAGTTTATTATGTATTTTTTGGATATTTTGCAATTAAATGTCAAGTTAAATGAACATTCTTCACACCAAAATATCTGTAAATGTCTTTATTTCCAGAGCGCAGGTCCTACTTGGACCGGATGCACCTTTAAACTGCTTTTTACAAGGAAAATAATGCGTGGGTTCATGTTAGCCAAACCCTGGAGTTACTTGGACCCAAATTTCATTAATTTTTTACTCACGTACAAAAAATAAAATTTGATCTGAAACAGATGTAAACTGCTAGAAAAATATCACAAATATAAAAGAATTTAGTATATCGGCATAATTAATGGTTTTAGACTATCATGTGGTACTAAATACACAAAAATTTTCACTTCTTGGGTCCAAGTAACCTCAGTTTACGGTACCTTAACAGTTAATATTGCATATACGAGAAGTTTTATTTTCAGTTAATTCCTGCCAAACTGAGCTTGTGGGTGGGGTATGTAATGGGACGCGAAATTAAAGCGTCACCCATCCACAAGGATCAGCTCAGTTTGCAGGTAAATGTAAGTTTAGTTTAGTGTTTTGTTTATGTATTTGTAACATTTTGTTATGTTTGTAAAACATTTAAAGTTTTGTATTTTTGTTTTGTATGTTTCATGTTTGGAGAGAGCAGCGCAACTCAAGGAAACAGCATCTTCACTGCCGGAACCACAAAGAAAATTGCTGGCCACCAGACGTCGCGGGTCAACGGCCAAAGAGCAGCAGAAGATCCTGTGACCGGGTTGTTGCGTCGAACCTCCAACTTTCAAATAAATAAAAATTTGTAATCTTCTATTGTAATGACGTCACAGAATGTTTAGTTCATTTTGTATTTTGTTCAGTTCTGTTTTGTCGGGTCTGATGTTCACATCTGTATGTAGCATATACAAAGACAATAAAACAGTGTATGCTCTAAGGCTTAAATACGTGTTCGAGAATTATTTATGAAGAGTTATATTGAGGAAGAATTATTACTGAATTTTTCCAAGATATTAATTTTCAGAAGAGTTTGATTTCGCTTTTTGAATCTTAAGGTTTTTACAGTCTGATTTTAATATGGGAAAAATAAAATAACTTGCAAGAATATAATTTCCAAGAAGGAGCGAACGACATGTAAATTTCAAAAGTTTGCACAAACCAGTTGGACTGAGTGACGTAATTTTGCACAAACGACTCAACTGAAGGTGTTTCGTTTAAGAATCTTTTATGGAGAACTTTAAAGAATTTAAATAATTTTTTGAAGTGTTTTGTAAACGACGTAGGTGACGAAGTGTGCACACGGTCATATTTCAAACAAAAATCGTTGAGTCATACGCGTTGTTACACTACACTGGCTTTACGAGTCCTTCGGAAGTCAGCACGGGTCTTCGTGGAGCCTTCACCAGCCAGGTCTCTTCACACGCGCCGTTAATGTGTAACGCGGAACAATGTCGGACGTGGCAGCCAGGTGTGACGCAAATTCGAGATGCGCTGTCGATTTCTGATCCTAAGTCATCAAATGGTTCAAATGGCTCTGAGCACTACGGGACTTAACATCTATGGTCATCAGTCCCCTAGAACTTAGAACTAGTTAAACCTAACTAACCTAAGGACAGCACACAACACCCAGCCATCACGAGGCAGAGAAAATCCCTGACCCCGCCGGGAATCGAACCCGGGAACCCGGGCGTGGGAAGCGAGAACGCTACCGCACGACCACGAGATGCGGGCACTCTTAAGTCATCAATGACTGAACTGCGGATGGGGACGCACTTTGTAGCGCCTAATTTAAACTCGTGTCCTAAACTAACCAGAATCTCGTGGTGTGTATCAGAGAAAGCTGTGGTCAACATTTTTCGGCAGAACTAAAATCACGATCGCTTCGTTCACGACGTTTAAGGCTAAGCTCTGCGAGCAAACTCAAGATAGAAAAAAATCAGTCTCAGCGCTAAAAGCAAATTGTAATTTCTCGCTATCGTAGCTCACCGAAAACTATCCTCTCCCTGGCTACACCAGCTGCTGCATTACTAACCCACGTGCAGTCCTCGTTGGTACATGGTAGCACATTATAGACGACATAGGCAGATTATGGACGAAAAAAGAATTCTTTTGCTTGTGCCTTGTCCTGTATTTTTTGCAGGGTCGGCATTGTTACAATCGGATTTGGAATGGTTAATTGGAAGGGATAGCCGGATGCCCTTCCAGCTGCCACCCCGTACCCCCCAGCACGGAATCAGTGTACCCAAGCTGTCTGTATCAAGTGTAAATCATGAAATAGTGCAAACATGTTTCAAATGTCTGAAAGTCGTGTAATGAGGTGGGACGTGGGGACCAGCCCGGTATTCACCTGGTGAGATGTGGAAAACCGCCTGAAAACGACATCCAGGCTGGCTGGCGCACCGGCCCTCGTCGTTAACCCGCCGGATGGATTCGATCCGGGGCCGGCGCGTCTACCCGAGTCCAGGAAGCAACGCATTAGCGTTCTCGGCTAAAGGGGGAAAAATAGGACGCAAAGGGGGAAAAATAGGTAGAAAAATAATGGCAAATGAAAAAGTCAATATGATGATGAAAAGAATTGGCAGAGGATTAGAAATAAAGAAATTAGATTTCAACCAACTAGCTGAATAAAAATTATTAGATTCAGAAATAAAAAATCTTATGACATTTGACAAGATTCGACATGACATGTTAAACGCTAAACATTGTGCTGAAGTACAACAGTGAGTCGATTTATTATATGTACGACTGCGGTGAATCAGTCAAAACCACGAACTGTAGCCTTTCAAAACTCGTTTTCACAGAACGTCGTGAAAAGCTTATCTAATGTTAGCCGATCCTTGTGAGTATGAGAACCACATACAGGACACTGAATCGCGCCCTGGGCGAAAGTATCCCGTTGTGTTTACTTAGTGCTGTGTATGAAACGTGTGTAAATTCATTAGCATAGTTATGTGTGTGTGTGTGTGTGTGTGTGTTGTTTGTGGTGTGATTATCATGTATGAGGAAATACGATTAAAAGTGCCAGACCTGTGATTCGGGATACAAACATATAAAGAAAGAACGCCCGATAAGGACTTGAAAGTAAACTGACCAATTGTTGTGGCAGTTTGGCAACGGCGAACGGTTACGGCGGCTGAGTGGAGGAAACCAGATCCAACGTGTGAAGTATCAACTATCAAGTAATTTTAATCGGACTATATAACGTGAACTTGCCAAGTTATCGAGCAATACATAGTAAACCCAAGACTCCCTGTAATAAGCAACCACTTGAGAATCGCGAAAAAACTGAAAAAAAACTGGAATGAAAGTAGCGAATACGGCTTTAAGTAATCTGACGTTATTGTGACGTTCTAAAATCCACACACTGCTAGTCTCAGATCGTTTCAAAAGGCGAGACAAACTTTTTCTTCACGCCAGCTCAACAATGAACAGCCAATACATTACGATCACTGCTCACCGCGACGTTGGATGCGTGACGCGGTAACATCTACATCTACATACAGGGTGTTTCAAAAATGACCGGTATATTTGCAACGGCAATAAAAACTAAACGAGCAGCGATAGAAATACACCGTTTGTTGCAATATGCTTGGGACAACAGTACATTTTCAGGCGGACAAACTTTCGAAATTACAGTAGTTACAATTTTCAACAACAGATGGCGCTGCGGTCTGGGAAACTCTATAGTACGATATTTTCCACATATCCACCGTGCGTAGCAATAATATGCCGTAGTCTCTGAATGAAATTACCCGAAACCTTTGACAACGTGTCTGGCGGAATGGCTTCACATGCAGATGAGATGTACTGCTTCAGCTGTTTAATTGTTTCTGGATTCTGGCGGTACACCTGGTCTTTCAAGTGTCCCCACAGAAAGAAGTCACAGGGGTTCATGTGTGGCGAATAGGGAGGCCAATCCACGCCGCCTCCTGTATGTTTCGGATAGTCCAAAGCAATCACACGATCATCGAAATATTCATTCAGGAAATTAAAGACGTCGGCCGTGCGATGTGGCCGGGCACCATCTTGCATAAACCACGGGGTGTTCGCAGTGTCGTCTAAGGCAGTTTGTACCGCCACAAATTCACGAAGAATGTCCAGATAGCGTGATGCAGTAATCGTTTCGGATCTGAAAAATGGGCCAATGATTCCTTTGGAAGAAATGGCGGCCCAGACCAGTACATTTTGAGGATGCAGGGACGAGGGGACTGCAACATGGGGCTTTTCGGTTCCCCATATGCGCCAGTTCTGTTTATTGACGAAGCCGTCCAGGTAAAAATAAGCTTCGTCAGTAAACCAAATGCTGCCCACATGCATATCGCCGTCATCAGTCCTGTGCACTATATCGTTAGCGAATGTCTCTCGTGCAGCAATGGTAGCGGCGCTGAGGGGTTGCCGCGTTTGAATTTTGTACGGATAGAGGTGTAAACTCTGGCGCACGAGACGATACGTGGACGTTGGTGTCATTTGGACTGCAGCTGCAACACGGCGAACGGAAACCCGAGGCCGCTGTCGGATCACCTGCTGCGCTAGCTGCGCGTTGCCCTCTGTGGTTGCCGTACGCGGTCGCCCTACCTTTCCAGCATGTTCGTCCGCCACGTTCCCAGTCCGTTGAAATTTTTCAAACAGATCCTTTATTGTATCGCTTTTCGGTCCTTTGGTTACATTAAACCTCCGTTGAAAACTTCGTCTTGTTGCAACAACACTGTGTTCTAGGCGGTGGAATTCCAACACCAGAAAAATCCTCTGTTCTAAGTAATAAACCATGTTGTCTACAGCACACTTGCACGTTGTGCACAGCACACGCTTACAGCAGAAAGACGACGTACAGAATGGCGCACCCACAGACTGCGTTGTCTTCTATATCGTTCACATCACTTGCAGCGCCATCTGTTGTTGAAAATTGTAACTACTGTAATTTCGAAAGTTTGTCCGCCTGAAAATGTACTGTTGTCCCAAGCATATTGCAACAAACGGTGTATTTCTATCGCTGCTCGTTTAGTTTTTATTGCCGTTTCAAATATACCGGTCATTTTTGAAACACCTTGTATATACTCCACCAGCCACCAAGCGGTGTGTGGCGGAGGGCACAGGTCACGCCAAAGTCATATTGCCCCCCCCCCCCCCCCCTGCCCCTCAGGTTACACTCGCGGATCGCGCGAAGGAAAAACGACTGTCTGAACGCCTCAGTAAGAGCTCTAATTTCCCTTATCTTTGAATGATGATCATTGTGCGATTTGAAAGTTGGTGGTACTAATATGCTCTACAAAAATGGTTCAAATGGCTGTAAGCACTATGGGACTTAACATCTGAGGTCATCAGTCCCCTAGACTTAGAACTACTTAAACCTAACTAACCTAAGGACATCACACACATCCATGCCCGAGGCAGGACACGAACCTCCGACAGTAGCAGCAGCGCTGTTCCGGACTGAAGCGCCTAGCACCGCTCGGCCGCCATGGCCGGCTATGCTCTACATCCCATACAAAAGTACAGGCTGTCCCACTCAAACCTCCCTGATTTGAAAGACAGGAAGGAAAACAGAGTAGATGCGACAGTGAAAAATGCACCACATTGTAGAACACTTCAAAGAATTTATTTATTTATCATCAACACATCTGTACATGTGAGCCACTTGTAGCACGAAGAATATCGTGTGTATATTCAATTTCTTGCCAAGTTCTTTGTAACATTTCCTCTGTTATTGTTGCAGTCGCATTAGTGATGTGATGTCGCAACGTAGGAATATCGTCCACTTTGGTCGCATACACACGGTCCCTCAAGAATTGCCACACGAAGAGATCAAGCGGCGTAATGTGGGGTGAACGTGGTGGTCAGGCAGTGGGTCCTCCGTGTCCGATTCAACGATTGGGAAATTTCCTTCCCAGGAACTTGCGAACAGCTGTTGACAGACGCGACGGAGCTCCATCTCGGAAAATGATGTTGGGTTGCAAGTCTTGTATCTGAGGGTACACAAACTGCTCGAACATGTCCGGATACACTGACCCATTCACTGTTGGTTCTGCAAAGAAGAACAGTCCAACAATACTGTCGTGCATTATCCCACACCAGACATTTAGTTTAGGGCTGTCACGAACATGTTCAATGACAACGTGCGGATTTTGCGAACGCCAAATCCGAACTTTGTCTATTAACCCTTCCTGATAGATGAAAGGTTGCCTCATCTCAGAATAAACATCTTTCCAGGAAGCTGGCATCCATATCAACACTCAGCAGCATATCCGCAGTAAATTGTTGTCGGCGTGGTATGTCGTTCGGCGTCAGATGTTGCAGAATGTGCACTTTGTAAGCAGACATACGAAGACGCTAGTGAACTACACGATGTAGTGTTGATCGAGGTACATCATGTTGCCTGGATGCTTGACGAATTGACTTATGTAGGCTTTTGAGAAACGTTTTTCTGATGTCCTGCACTGTCTCTTTTGAAACTCCGTAACATGCACCGCCGGATTGTTTCAGGACACTTCCTGTTGCCAGGAACTTCCTATACCATTCCTCAAATGTTTTCACATCAGGTGGATCACATTCAAACACGCGACGATAATTTATTTGCACATTTTGTTTCTGCAAACCACACAACTGCTTGAGTGCGCTACTGTGGAGTCGCTATTTTCACTTGATGCGACCATGCTACACTCTAGCGATGATACTTGGTACTTCTCACGCGGGAATATAAAAATTCTTCGGTATGCTCTACAATGTGGTGCATTTTTCATTGTCGTATCCACTGTGGATTTTCTCTCCTGGGTCCTCGAAATCAGGAAGGTTTGAGTGGGACACGCTGAATATAAGCAGAGGGTATCACCCTAGCGAAGATACAGGCAGCAAACGGGGAGATCCATTGAGAAAAGCGACAATGACAGAGTACAGGTTGTTATTACGCAGAGGTAAGGTAAGTGCTAAGGTGTCATGGGACCAAACTGCTGAGGTCATTGGTCTCTCGAATTACACACTACTTAATCTAACTTAAGGGGCTCCGGAACGCCCTATACTTGCAATGTTAAAATAACGCTTATAAATTACATCTTTCCTCACAAAGTATTTGAGGTAGGAAGTTGAACTTTTTACAGATTATTTATTGGATTATGGGCTACAAATTAACACAGGGATTTTACAAAATTTTAGTTCAGTTATTAAAGATGATTTTTTTTTCAATTGTAATGAAAATTCACAACATTTTTTTGCAATTTTTTATTTATATATTCAAAAATATACAGTTTTTTTGGAAAAAGGCTGTGTTAAATTATGCAGAAGGTACTGTGTAACATTTACTGAAAGTTTGAAACAAATACGTTTGGAAGATCCTTAGAAAACATGTAATTAGTATGAGAAAATAAAAGTTTTGGGAATCGAGCGACAAAGATTGGATTAACTTTTTAGTGCATTCCAGGTCCATAGGATGGATTATCTTCATCCTCTGCAAAATCCTCCTCCAGCTTCGTCTTGTTCCTCCTCCTGTTTACTCTTGCTTGTATTTCTAGACTCTTTACAGCCCTGTCTGCAGCCCGAAGGCGTTCCTTGTCTAAAGCAAGCATCACTCGTACCATGTTAGAACCTATCTTCATTCCCATATTTCTAAATACCTTGCACCTTACAATGTTGCCATCATTGAAAGTCGCAACAGCAACTTTACTTTTACTCATTATTATACTTCAACAAAACAGAGACTCAAGAAACAGAATTAATTACGAATATTTTCGAGAGAACGACAGAGTAAATAAACATGAAACAATCGACAATCACACCAGCGATATATATTGAACCATCACAGGTTAGCCACAACACATACTTTATCTCACATCACTAAAATGTACCTGATGAACACGGACGTTAATAATAACACCATTTTACAGCAGTTCAACAGCGCCACAGTGGATCACGCCCATGTAGAACACATTTCAAACAAATTTAAAAATAGCTGTAGTCTTCGGAATTGAATAAATTATATATCTATTAAAAGGTAATAGTCTGCAGATTCAGAAAACGCAAAAAAGTAAAAATTGAACTTTTCATGATTTTGAGCCTTTCGGGAGCCCCTTAAACTAACTTACGCTAAGGACAACACACACACCCATACCTGAGGGAGGACTGGAACCTCCGAAAGGGGGATATTACGCAGAGCACAGGTTGTTATCACGCAGAGCCTGCGACCAAGAATCTAGAAAATGTCGAAGCTGGTCGAATGTTCGCGTGCTACTGCCGTGAGCACCTACGGAAAGAGGTACGACAGAGAGGCTATCACACGGCGCTAAATGGTTGGACGTCCACCACTCTTCACAGAACGTGTGGTTCGGAGACTTGTCTGTTGTGTACAGTAGGATAGAGGGTGATCTGTGGCATCTCTGCCGAAAGAGCACAGTGCTTTTGCCACGCACGAGTGTTTCGGGTGCACCCCGTTTATCGTACATTGTCGAACATGGAGCTCCGCATCATACCACCGCTACGTGTTCACATGTTGGCCCAACGACGTCGTTTATTACGATTGCAGTGGGCACAGGACTACCAGGATTCGACAGTCTATCAGTGCAAACGTGTCGGCTCTTCGGGTGAATCACGTTTTTGCTACACTAGGTCGATGATCGTCTCCACAAACACCGTCATCGAATGGAACGGCGGCTCGGAACGTGCAACGCGCCACGGATGCAGGCTGGGGGAAACAGTATTACGCTATGGGAGACTTCTCCTATGCTTGCATGGGACCTGCGGTAGTAATCGAAGACAAGGAGACAGCTTGTAACGCCGGAAATGCATATCCTCCTATTTCCATCTATTGTACTATTATTTTTTTCCTTGTTTTGTTACCTCAAGATATGACATTTCTGTCTCTTTATATATTGTAATTGTTTTACTGTTTGTATATATATATTTATACATTTATGTCGTTGTATAATTGGTTGTTTTGTAAATATTATTTGTATTTTACGCTGGGTCTTGCCTAGGGAAAACTGCTATCGAACGATTACATCGATAGGTCGTGTGAAGATTCAAAGTGTGTAGGATCTTTGGTAGTGTTAACTCTGCCGCGTGGAGCGCGGGCTGAGCAGAAGGAGTGTGGCGGGAGTAGCGAGTGGAGCAGGTGTGTTGTGTGACGCTCCCGCGAGTTGCCGCGCTTTCGGGGTTCGGCAGCATGTAATTGCGCTCGACTTGCGATGATAGTTTCTGACATGGTGTCGCGGACGGGAAACATTAACTAGCGCACATCAAGAGCCCGTTTCGTCTGGTGACCGTGTCGAGAAGAAGGCGCGCCAACATCCAGCTTCTGCAACAGCGACGGCCGACAATGAGTGACTGTCGCCACCTCCTCGACCGACGGCTTCAAACTTTCAATCAACCGACAAGGAAGACTGGACGCACGTAAAGTTTTAGAACTGTATGGCAGACCTCAGCTTTTCAAACTGTTCCATTTTCGTCACTATAATTACAGCAACTTAGCATGAACGTTTGTTGCTCATTGTCCCAATTGCATTACCAAGCAGAGTCCCTTCCTTTTCCGAAATGAACCCGAGTGTCGTTGAAATTCAAACGCCAGCATTAAAGTAATATAGCTAACTCGTTTTCACTGCTTTAATTTCAAAATTCGGTTAAAGTATTTATAGCTGGCTACACTATTTAGATTACACAAGCACAAATTAAGAGTGCGAGTTTTGTTACCATATTTTAGATTACCTGTGACTGCAGCTCAGCTTGGTACGTACTAAATTTTACTATTGTTAATTGTTCGGAATCATTTAATTCAAGTTCAAAGTTAAATCTCTTATTTCTAAATTGCGTAGATTCAAGTAGTTTTTGAAATGATTGTTGAGGTAGTCCAAGACTAACCGTATTTTACTGAATTTCGATGTGCTTCAGAAAGAAAGCTCACTATTAACTTCAGTCACTAAATTAACTTTCGATTTTCCGGTTTTATTAATTCTTTTGCTAAATTAAGTCAGGGTGTAGCGAAATTTATTACTTCTGACAAACTTTCAGTTTTCACACTACACGTGTCAACCTTCAGTTGCCACGCTTCTAGTGCTAATTATATGTGTAATAACCTTTCTTTTTCAGTTACTATAGTAATTGTCCTTAGGACTGGCGACCGTGATTTCCCCAAATCTCAAATACCTACTTACCGCTAGTTAATTGTTAACGTAACGGCTGCACATTTACTTTCTTTATTAACTTTACCCCTTTTCAAAATTAATTTCCACCAGTTTCATTAGCACATTTCCTTTCATTTAGATGTAACCCTTTCCTCCCTCTTTACCGACAGGTTAACTTCGGTGACGATTGCTTTTCCAAAAATCCCATTAGGTACACGCAGTTTCTTTGTTCACTGTCATTAAGGTCGGTAAGTGAGGGGGAGGTTACAAGCTGGCAACCACCTGCACCCCTTCATTCTTGATATCTTCCCATAGCAGTATAATTGCCCGTGTCTCGTACCCAGAACAGTGCTACATTGGTTTGAAGAGCATTACAGTGAACTCACGTTGATGTCTGGGTGACCAAATTCGCCTGATATAAACCCTATAGAATCCTTGTCGGTCGCTATCGGGTGCCATGACCGCGTGCGCGAGTCAGAGGGCCGTTATTTACGCGAATTACATGACCTGTGCGTAGACATCCGATGCCACAAACCTCCACAACCATGCCAGCAAACTGTCGGATCCCTGACACGCTGATTCAGCAATGTATTTCGTTCCAAAGATGGACGAACAATTAGTAAGCAGATGGTCGTAATGTTTCGATCAAATCTGTGTGAATTCCTAAGGGACCATACTGCTGAGGTAATCTGTCCCTAGACTTACACACTACTTAAACTAACTTATGCTAGGAACAACACACACACCCATGACACAGGGAGGTCTCGAACCTGTGGCGGGAGGGGACGCGCAGTTCGTGACATGGCGCCTCAAACCACGCGGCCACTCCGCGCGCCTCATAATGTTTTGGTTCACTAGTGTACACTGCTCTAGTCTTGGACCTCAAAAGCCTCCTGAACTCTTCGTATCCCGAATTCTGGTTTCCCACGGAAAAGCTGAACGCTGTAGCCAGCGTGTGCCAACTTTGGATCCTAGTTGATCTACACATACACTATGTGATCAAATGTATCCGGACACCCCTAAAAACAGATGTTTTTAATATTAGGTGCATTGTGCTGCCACCTACTACCAGGTGCTCCATATCGGCAACCTCAGTAGTCATTAGACCTCGTGACAGTGAAACGTCCCCTTTGAACAATTATACATGACTGTGCTTAAACTGCCACACAATATTTTTAGCGCAACGCAATCTGACTATCAAAGATCCCCGCAAAAGAATGGCCCTGAGTAACATTAAACTATACCTTTCAAAAATCACTTACCTCACAAAAATCTTCATTACTCGAACTACTGCAATACAGCGAGCGCCACTACTGCCAGCTAAATAAAAGATTGAAACTACGGAAGGCACTAACTACTGATAGGGATAGTTAGCAAATGAAAGATATTAATAGAGAACAAACAATGTATTTACCTTAATAGTCATAATATATATAGCAGTTCATGACAAATTACAAAACTCCGCCATCTCTCCCCCCACATCCACCACTGCTGGCGGCTCACCTCCAACTGCGTAACGCTACGCGCTGTTCACATCCAGCTGCCGCTGCCCAACACTACAATGACAGACAACAATGCAAACTAGCCACAGACTGCTCACTAGAGTTGGGCAACACGATTCTTATTCCCGATTCGATTCCTACGATTCAATCTCACATTGCGAATCGATTCCTACGATTCGTTCACGATTCATTCTAGTCTGCGATGGCACGATTCTTACGGAATGCAAAAAGTTCTACATCTTACTCACAGATGGCAGGACATGTCTGAAATTGTCGATGGGGTTAGAATCGAACTGTGTCATGATAATATATGCCATAAATAGTTTATTTATGAGTAAACTTGCAAATGACGTTACAAGTGTGATTCTCGATTTATACGTCACGTTTGATTTGATTGCATCTATTGTTTTATTTCAGTGTGCCAGGAAAGAGGAGTCGATTTGTGCGAAAGGTGGTGCAAAATTACGTGGTATGCCAGTTTGGTTTTGTGGCTTGAACGTATCTAACTACGGACGTCTGTTTTATAGTAACAAAATCTAGCAGTGAGGCAGACGTGATTTGGCTCATATCACCTATGTTTTTCTGTGCTAAGATGTCTTTCCAAGTCCACATCACTCTTGCAATTCATAACGCAGCTGACAGCCCTTCCACAAGACATATTTAGCTTAACTTTCATTTCGTCTAAATACGAAGCATAGGTATTTTGCTTTTAATTTGTCTGAGAACTTGCCACTGGCACAACTATTTACATGAGAAGACGACACTGCTAAGTGTCAGCTTGGATTTCACGCGTAATATTACGGCCCACGAACTTCGTTTGTTCGTTTCGAGCTTCCTTTGTTGACACGCGTCCCCCACTTGACTGCCATCTGGCGGCCGTAATCATTCGGCACGACGCGGCATGATTCGGAAGTTGCCTTCGAAGCATAGCGTACTAAGAATCGATGAATCGTTGGAACTTGTAATCGTCACGACTCGGAAACACACAATCGTTCTTACGATTCTTTTGAACGACGATTCGTCAGTATCATGATTCGATTCTTACGATTCTTTATTTAGAGTCGTTCAAATGAACGACTCATTCACGAATCGCCACAACTCTACTGCTCACAGCACAGCCAGTGATTTTCATATAGAGCGCTACGTAACGTTGCCAATAAGAAAACATAAACAGCCTACTTACATAAAGAAAACATAAACAAACATAAACAGCCTACTTACAACAGAGCAGAATGGGGCGCTCCGCGGAACTCACAGACTTCGAACATGGGTACGTGATTCGGTGTCACTTGTGCCATACGTCTGTACGCGAGAAGTCCTCACTCCTAAACATCCCTAGATCCAGTGTTTACGATATGCTAATTAAGTAGAAACGTGAAAGCACACGTACAGCACAAATGTGTACAGGCCGACCTCGTCTGTTGATTGACAGATACCGCCGACAGTTGAAGAGGGTCGTAATGTGTAATAGGCAGGCATCTATCCAGACCATCACATAGGAATTCCAAACTGCCTCAGGATCCACTGCAAGTACTAAGACAGTTGGCCGGGGGTGAGAAAACTTGAATTTCATGTTCGAGCGGCCACACATCACGCCGGTAAATGCCAAACGACGCCTCGCTTGCTGTAAGGAGCGTAAACAATGGACGATTGAACAGTGGAAAAACGTTGTGTAGACTGACTAATCACGGTACACAATATGGCGATCCGATGGCAGGGTGTGGGTATGGCCAATGCCAGGTGAACGTCATCTGCCAGCGTGTGTAGTGCCAACAGTAAAAATCGGAGGCGGTGGTGTTATGGTGTGGTCGTGTTTTTCATGCAGGGGGCTTGCAATCCTTGTTGTTTTGCGTGGCACGATCACGGCAGAGGCCTACACTGATGATTTAAGTATCTTCTTGCTTCCCACTGTTGAAGAGCAATTCAGGGATGGCGACTGCGTCTTGGAGCACGATCGAGCACCTGTTCATGATGCACGGGCTGTGGCGGAGTGGTTACACGGCAATATCTGTGTAATCGAGTGGCCTGCACAGAATCCTGACCTGAATCCTATAGAACACCTTTGGGATGTTTTGGAACGCCGACTTCGTACCAGTCCTTACCAATCCACATCGTTACCTCTCCTCAGTGCAGCACTCCGTGAAGAATGGGCTGCCATTTCTCAATAAACCTTCCAGCACCTGATTGAACGTATGCCTGCGAGAGTTGTTGCTGCCATCAAGGCTAAGAGTGGGCCAAAACCATATTGAACTGCAGCATTACCGATGGAGGGCGCCACGAACTTGTAAGTCATTTTCAGTAAGTAAGTGTCCGAATACTTTTGATCACATAGTGTACGTCTACATGGCTACTGTGCAAACCACACTTACGTGACTGGCAGAGGGTTCATCGAACCACCTTTTCTAGGCGCGCAGTCCGGAACCGCGGGACTGCTACGGTCGCAGGTTCGAATCCTGCCTCGGGGGTGGATGTGTGTAATGTCCTTAGGTTAGTTAGGTTTAATTAGTTCTAAGTTGTAGGCGACTGATGACCTCAGAAGTTAAGTCGCATAGTGCTCAGAGCCATTTGAACCATTTTGAACCACCTTTACACTATTATTCCACTCTCTATCAGCGTGTGGAGAAAAATAACACCTGTATCTTTCGTACGAGTTCTGTTTTTCCTTATTTTATTATGGTTATCGTTTCTCCCTGTGTAGTTCGGCGTCAACAAATTATTTCGCCTTAGGAGAAGAAAACTGGTAACTGAAACAGCGTGAGAAGATCACGCCGTTAGGGCAAACGCCTTTCTTTTAATGATGTCCACCCCAAATATTGTATCATGTCCGTGACACTCTTTCCCCGATTTCCCGATAACGAAAAAGGTGCTGCCCATCTTTGAACTTTCTCGGTGTAAAACTTCCTGTCAGATTAAAACTGTGTGCCGGACCGAGACTCGAACTCAGGACCTTCGCCTTTTTCGGGCAAGTGCTCTACCATCTGAGCCATGTCTCCGCAATATCTTTTCTTCCGAGTGCTAGTTCTGCTAGGTTCGCAGAAGAGCTTCTGTGAAGTTTGGAAGGTAGGAGACGAGGTATTGGCAGAATTGAGGCTGTGAGGGTGGGTCTTGAGTCGTGCTTGGGTAGCTCATGTGGTGGAGCACTTGCCCGCGAAAGGCAAAGATCTTGAGTTCGAGTCTCGGCAGGGTACACAGTTTTAATCTGCCAGGAAGTTTCATATCAGCGCACATTCCGCTGCAGAGGGAAAATCTCATTCTGTTTCTCGATGTACTCCGTTAATCCTATTTGGTAAAGATCCCACACCGCATGGCAGTACTCCAAAAAAAGGACGGACAAGCATACTGTAGGCAGTCTCTTTAGTAGATCGGTTACATCTTCTAAGCGTGCTGCTAATGAAACGCCTTCCGCACAACATTTTCTATGCGTCTATGCGTTCTTTCCAAATTAAGTTGTCCGTAATTGTAATTCCTAGGCATTTAGTTGAATTTACGATCTTTAAATTCGTGTGATGTATCGAGTAACCGAATCACTTTTAGTACTCATGTGGATGATCTCACACTTTTCATTATTTATCGTCAATTGCCAGTTTTCGCGCCATACACATAGATATCTAAATCGTTTTTACCCACATTGTCTCCTAAATTGTTTATGTAGATAAGGGACAGCAGAGGTGCTACAACACTACCTTGGGGAACGCCACAAATCACTTCTGTTTTACTCAATGACTTTCCGTCAGTTATTACGATCTGTTACCTCTCTGACAGGAAATCACGAAACCAGTCCCATACCAGAGGCGGTATTTTATAAGGTCGCAATTTGATTACAAACCTCTTGTGAAGAACGGCGTCAAAAGCCTTCTGGAAATCTAGAAAAACGAAATCAATTTGAAATTCCTTGTCGATAGCACACAACACTTCATGTGGGTAAAGAGCTAGTTGTGTTTGACAGGAATGATGTTTTCCAAATCCGCGTCGACTAAGTTTCAATAGAATGTTCTCTTCAAGTTAATTCAAAATGTTCGAACACAATATTACTTCTATTGCGTTTCTTGAATATTTGAGTGATTTGTACAATTTTCCAGTCTTTGGGTGCGCATCCTTGGACGAGCGAACGGTTGTACAGTCTGGTCCAAAATATTTGCTTTTATTAAGTGGTTTAAGTTGCTTCACTATTCCCACCAACTCTACTTCTAAGTTACTCATGTTATTAGCTGTTCTTGATTCGAATCAAGGCATTTTTACTGCGGCGTCACAGTAGATATTTTCGCTAATGAAATTCGTCATAAATAAACCATCACAATTTGAGAAGAACAGTAATGTACATATGTACAGCACTTGAGGGAAAAATTACTTTAATTATCCTTCTTATAGGCCGCCAGTGGCTCAGAAGGAGTTCAGTATAAAAATTTTGATCATTTGCTCAATAATATAAAATGTCTGATGGGTAGCGAAATAAGTTTTAAATATAATTTAAAATCATTTCCCCTGACAAGTCCTTCTATTCCATTGTGCTTGCAATCTGAAAGCCAGTTAATAAAAAATGAAGTAAAATGAAATAAATGTTAAAGTGTAGTTTCATGAGCAGGAATAAAATGATATTGTGTTCATTACTGTTAACACTAATCACGCATCCATATTCTGAAAACTGACCTGTTCCACATCATTTCGATAGAAGAGCCGTCTAAATTATCTATGGAGGAACATGCAACTAACTAACCATTCATATCTGAAGACTATCGTTTGGCTTTCGCAAAGGCAAACACTGCAGGGCCGCATTTCTGACACTGAGTTCGATTTCAACTAGGTGATCCTTTTCGCATTTCCTGAGTAATTTGGCAACCCTTTCCTCACTTTCAAGAAATTACTGTAGTTATCTTCTGTGTCATCGGTGTTGCTGTTGTTGCTTGTATCCAGACGAGACTGAACTGCATACTCACATGCCACATTCCTCCAGGGGCGCTTTGTCCTTTTCTGATGAGGGATTAGTGTTTGTGCTGTTTTTATAAATTTGCTTTTGAGTAGTTGCCAGTTGTTTGACTCCTTTGTCTCTAGTTATTCCGTGAGAGATGGCTGGATCCTCCTGGTGGCAAATTAGGGGACTTTTCTCTTCTTTTTTGAGAATATTTAGTTTTCGAATGTACTTTCATTCTTGACAGATAATGGTCACAGTCTATAATGTACCTACATGACGTATGTGGTGAACCGCACATATTATTCTTACTGCTCGCTTTTGGGCAAACAGTATTTTCTAAGTTATGAGTTCTCCCAGAAAAATATTCCATTAGACATTTTGAGCGCCGGCCGTTGTGGCCGAGCGGTTCTAGGCGCTTCAGTCTGGAACCGCGGGACCTCTACGGTCGCAGGTTCGAATCCTGCCTCGGGCATGGATGAGTGTGATGTCCTTAGGTTACTTAGGCTTAAGTAGTTCTAAGTTCTAGGGGACTGATGACCTCAGATGTTATGTCCCACAGTGCTCAGAGCCATTTGAATCATTTGAACATTTTGAGCGGAAATATGAAAAATATGTCAGGAGGTTGATATGTTGGTTTTCAAGATTAGTAATTATGCGACGAGAAGAAGTATCTGAATCGTTTGAGAAGTTCCATAACAGGATTCTTTCAGTTCAAGTTTTCGTCAATATGTACACCCAAAAATTTGGAGCATTCTACCATATTTACTGACTCCTGCTCATGTGAGACGTCAGTTGTTGGTATGAGAGTATTTTTTGTACAGACCTGCATGTAGTGTGCTATTCAAAATTTAATTTCAGAGGACCACTTAATAATTCTGTGGAAAACATCATTTACCAACTGTTTTCTTGCTTTCTCTCTAATGGGACTTACTATAACACTAGTATCATCTGAAAAGGTAGCAACTCTGATTACTGAACGTGAAGTGGAAAGCCATTCACACACACACACACACACACACACACACGCACACACACACACACACACACACATAACCAAAATTGAATCCTGTGGAACTCCCTTGATTTTACCCTAGTTACTAAAATTTTCTACCTTTGCCTGAATTATTCAGCATAACCTTTTGCGTTTTGTTTTTCAAGTGTGATTAAACCGGCTGTGTGTAAAGCCATCTGTTCCATAAAACTTGAGTTTTCCTTAGAGAGTATCATGATCTAGACACTCGGAGAACTTGAAGAGATCATCAAAAATACCAACAGGCCATATATTATTATTTAAGAATTGTGCTATTTGACTAGTGAATGTATAAATAACATAGTCGAATAACCCATTTGGAATCAGAACTGTGATATGCTAAGGAAATTATTTCCTCTTAAGTGTGTGACTGCTCTCGAGTACCTTACTTTTTCGAATATTTCAGAAAGAGATGCCAGTAAGTAAATTGGACGATTAAGTCAGTTATGTGACCTTTCTCACAAAGTGGTTTAATAATTGCACATGCTGCACGGTGTCAGACATAACCGTCCCGCCTGCTCGCATCCTGTCACGGTCGCCATTTTCGGCCAGAGCCGCGGCGCGCCCTTCCCGCCATAACGGGGCAGGCCCTCGGATCCCGTTCTCTTTGTGCGCCCTTCGCTTCCCTTCCCATTGTATTTTTTTCTTATTTTCTTTTTTTTGTGCCCACTGAGTCAGACAGAGAGATGGCTCGTCGCTACCCTCTGGGCTGCCGCGGCGGCGGTTGCGCGAGGTCAGGGTGGGTCATGGTAGGGGGAGGGGGAGGAGCCGGCAGGGATCAGAACCCCTTCAGCGGCAGGGCGCCAGCTGCCGCGGCAGCTGCGCAGCTGCACAGCTGTCAGCGACCGGCCCTACCTCAACCCGAGCCGTGGACGCACCATCAGGCACCTCCACTCTGCCATTTTGGTCTAAAAAAAAAAAAAAAAAGAGTAGCGATAAATAGGACAGACTGAGGAAATAGTCCTTATGAAACAACTAGCCCCTTATTCACATGCAGGAATTAATGCTATCGGCAGCGGATCTCAAATTGATATCAAATTACCTTTGTTTGCATGGCCATCTTACGCAGCAGCTGTTGAAATCAGTTATTAGTAGTTTCTCCGTCTTAAGCTTCGGCACAGTGACGAGGCAGCTAACGTTGACGTGTACTCAGACGGGATATGCTTGTGAGAGGTCACCAAATCAAACTCACTCCTCACAGAGTTACAAACACCAATTATTACAGAAATTATTTTTATTGATTTTGTACGAAACTCATACGAACTTTTTGAAAACGCGAAGGTGAAAAAAGAATTGGACACGGTGGGAGGCGAACTCTCATCCAGATTATTCGCGGGCCTAAATCAACTCTGCTACGCCTCCTTATGTACACTTACATCGCCTAAATTTATTGACATTAAATTATTAAAAATAGTAACAACGACGACACGTCTGCCGGCAGGAGTGGCCGAGCGGTTCTAGGCGCTACAGGCTGGAACCGCGCGACCGCTACGGTCGCAGTTTCGAATCCTGCCTCGGGCATGGATGTGTGTGATGTCCTTAGGTTGGTTAGGTTTAAGTAGTTCTAAGTTCTAGGGGACTCATGACCTCAGATGTTAAGTCCCATAGTGCTCAGAGCCATTTGAACCATTTGAACTCACCACAGTATTATAGTGTTTATGTCTGTTCATTTGTTTTCGTGTAGTTTCACACTCCTGCAATACTTAGAAGTACACGAAAATAAATGAAAAGACGTAAACACTATAATACTGTGGTGAGTGAGAACATACGTGACTTCATTTCGGGGACAAGCCGAGACGGTGTTCGTCTACGACCAAGCAGGTGGAAACGGTCGAGAGACAGCACGGCTATGCCAAAACATGTAACCTCACAGACACCAAACACATCGCGCATCATTTCAAGCCCTTTTAGGGCGTTGGTGTGATCATGGGCCGTTTCAGTCAGACGAATATGCAGGGACGCGGCGGCGGGTTCTACAGGATATTGAGACTAACCCTAGAACACGTTCTACGCAAGTGGCCCGCCAACATAATGGAAGCTGAAGTACATTATGTGTGCCCTGCGTGACAACCGCTACTACCCCTGTCACGTGCAATCAGCGCAAGGATTATAAGCAGCGGATTTCCCTCAACGGGAAGAATTTTGTCCATGTTTTTTGCACCAGACAATCACAGTTATAGGATTTCTGCCATCAGTCCGCTTTACCTACGAAATATTGTTTACCATAACTGGCATCATCAATCTGCCGGCCACAGACAATCCTCGGCGAATGCTTGAGGTGTCTCAACGGAATCGAATATATAAGAAACTATCAGCCTCGATTGCGGTAATCAAACCAACCTTTACCTAGGTTTCAGCCCAAACACACTACTAGCCATTAATATTGCTACACCAAGAAGAAATGCATATGACAAACAGGTTTTCATTCGACAAATATATTCTACTAGAACTGACATGTGATTACATTTTCACGCAGTTTTGGTGCATAGATCCTGGGAAACCAGTACCCAGAACAACCACCTCTGGCCGTAATAACGGCCTTGATACGCCTGGGCATTGAGTCAAACAGAGCTCGGATGGCGTGTACAGGTACAGCTGCCCGTGCAGCTTCAACACGATACCACAGTTCTTCGAGAGTAGTGACTGGCGTATTGTGATGAGCAAGTTGCTCGGCCACCATTGACCAGACGTTTTCAATTGGTGAGAGATCTGGAGAATGTGCTGGCCAGGGCAGCAGTCGAATATTTTCTGTATTCAGAAAGGGCCGTACAGGACCTGCTACATGCGGTCGTACATTATCCTGCTGAAATGTAGGGTTTCGCAGTGATCGAATGAAGGGTAGATCCATGGGTCGTAACACATCTGAAATGTTACGTCCACTGTTCAAAGTGCCGTCAATGCGAACAAGAGGTGACGTGTAAACAATGGCACCGCATACCATCACGCCAGGTGATACGCCAGTATGGCGATGACGAATACACGCTTCCAATGCGGGTTCACTGCGATGTCGCCAAACACGGATGCGACCATCGTGATGCTGTAAACAGAACCTGGATTCGTCCGAAAAAATGACGTTTTGCCATTCGTGCACCCAGGTTCATTGTTGAGTACATCATCACAGGCGCTCCTGTCTGTGATGCAGAGTCAAGGGTAACCGCAGCCACGGTCTCCGAGCTGATAGTCCGTGCTGCTGCAAACGTCGTCGAACTGTTCGTGCAGATGGTTGTTGTCTTGCAAACGCCCCCATCTGTTAACTCAGGGATCGAGACGTGGCTGCACGATCCGTTACAGCCATGCCGATAAGATGCCTGTCATCTGGACTGCTAGTGATACGACGCCGTTGGGATCCAGCACGGCGTTCCGTATTACCCTCCTACACCCACCGATTCCATATTCTGCCAACAGTCATTGGATCTCGACCAACGCGAGCAGCAATGACGCGATACGGTAAACCGCAATCGCGATAGGCAACAATCCGACCTTCATCAAAGTCGGAAACGTGATGGTATGCATTTCTCCTCTTTACACGAGGCATCACAACAACTTTTCACCAGGCAATGCTGGTCAACTGCTGTTTGTGTATGAGAAATCGGATGGAAACTTTCCTGATGTCAGCACGTTGTAGATGTCGCCACCGGCGCCAGCCTTGTGTGAATGCTCTGAGAAGCTAATCATTTGTATGTCACAGCATCTTCTTCCTGTCGGTTAAATTTCGCGTCTGTAGCACGTCATCTTCGTGGTGTAGCAATTTTAATGGTTAGTAGTGTAATTGAGCCTTCTTCAGAAGATATACCTGAATCTATAATTTGTCTAGAAATAAAACAAAAACAGCCTGCATAGGCTGAGTCACCTATGTAAAGGTTGGTTTCATTACCGCAATCGAGGCTGATAAGTTCTTATATACACTCCTGGAAATGGAAAAAAGAACACCATTCGCAACCGTCTCCATGAAGCTGGGCTACGGTCCCGCACACCGTTAGGCCGTCTTCCGCTCACGCCCCAACATCGTGCAGCCCGCCTCCAGTGGTGTCGCGACGGGCGTGAATGGAGGGACGAATGGAGACGTGTCGTCTTCAGCGATGAGAGTCGCTTCTGCCTCGGTGGCAATGATGGTCGTATGCGTGTTTGGCGCCGTGCAGGTGAGCGCCACAATCAGGACTGCATACGACCGAGGCACACAGGGCCAACACCCGGCATCATGGTGTGGGGAGCGATCTCCTACACTGGCCGTACACCACTGGTGATCGTCGAGGGGACACTGAATAGTGCACGGTACATCCAAACCGTCATCGAACCCATCGTTCTACCATTCCTAGACCGGTAAGGGAACTTGCTGTTCCAACAGGACAATGCACGTCCGCATGTAACCCGTGCCACCCAACGTGCTCTAGAAGGTGTAAGTCAACTACCCTGGTCAGCAAGATCTCCGGATCTGTCCCCCATTGAGCATGTTTGGGACTGGATGAAGCGTCGTCTCACGCGGTCTGCACGTCCAGCACGAACGCTGGTCCAACTGAGGCGCCAGGTGGAAATGGCATGGCAAGCCGTTCCACAGGACTACATCCAGCATCTCTACGATCGTCTCCATGGGAGAATAGCAGCCTGCATTGCTGCGAAAGGTGGATATACACTGTACTAGTGCCGACATTGTGCATGCTCTGTTGCCTGTGTCTATGTGCCTGTGGTTCTGTCAGTGTGATCATGTGATGTATCTGACCCCAGGAATGTGTCAATAAAGTTTCCCCTTCCTGGGACAATGAATTCACGGTGTTCTTATTTCAATTTCCAGGAGTGTATTAGATTATCACGATTGCTGACTGGGCTGCAATGTTGAAAGTACAAAAATCGTCAGAATCGGTTCGGCTTCAATGAGTGGGCAGGGATTCTTGGATCGGTTATTATCCCACAACGTCTCGGAGGTACGTACCTGGGCTTTCTGCACAATATTCCGCCTGGGATGGTTGAGACTGTGCCTTTGGCAAGACGACGGTTATGTAGTTTCTACATGATGGAGAACCATCCACCTTCCGTATTACTGTTCGCCCACACTCAACAACATTTTCCGCGGACATTGGATAGGATGAGGGATCCTGTAGTGTCTCCTGCTAGATCACCGGACTAACCCCCCCCCCCCCCCCTCCTTCGTGTTTTTATCCCTGGGGGCACCTGAAAAGCGTTATGTATGTTCAAGCAGTTCCTGATGTGCAGAGCCTTCAACAGCGTGTTCACGTCGCCTGTGAGGCCGGAGCATGCGAAATGATGCGACGTGTGAACGCTTGCACTGCATCCCACGCAGGCCACTTTGAACTTCTGTTGTGACGTGGATGACACGCAGCTGTGTACTGTGTGCCGGGTCGCTTTGCTGTCGTTGCACGCTCTCCGTCCATTTATGGACACACGTTCATAGGACCTTTTTGCTCCATTTCTCGTCAGGAATCCGTCCCTGCAGTTTGCTTGTTCTGTTAATGTTCACCCTGTCTAATCATATAAAGGACTGAAAATCAAATTTTCGTTGCCTCTGGAAGCTGTTAGATAGGCAACCTGGAAAAGTGATTGTCCATAAAGTACCAACTACCCGGCTACGCGTTTGGTGATAAAGTAAAAACAGAAGCTGTGACAGAGTCGCGAAAAATTTCCAGAGATCCACCAAAAAATTGCGTTATTATAATTCCAGTCTTCTATCACAATATTTATTTGTAATCAGGTTATTAACGTCGGTCAGTAATGGTCATGTTCAGACCTAGAAAAGCATCACATCTTTTCTTTTTTTGAGTCATCGGTCTTGTGATTGGTTTGATGTGACCAGCCACGAATTCCTCCCCTGTGGTGTCAACCTCTTCATCTCAGAGTAGCACTTGCAACCTACTTCCTCAATCATTTGCCCCATGTATTCCAATCTCTGTCTTCCTCTACAGTTTTTGCCCTCTACAGCTCCCTGTAGTACCATGGAAGTCATTCCCTCATGTCTCAGCAGATGTCCTATCATCCTGTCCCTTCTCCTTCTCAGTGTTTTCCACATATTCCTTTCTTCTCCGATTCTGCACAGAACCTCCTCATTCCTTACTCTATCAGTCGACAAAATTTTTAACATTCGTCTGTAGCACCACATCTCAAATGCTTCGATTCTCTGCTTTTCAGGTTTTCCCACAGTCTATGTTTCACTACCTTACAAGCTGTACCCTAGACGTACATTCTCAGAAATTTCTTCCTCAAATTAAGGCCTATGTTGGATACTAGTAGACTTCTTTTGGCCAGGAATGCCCTTTTTGCATGTGCTAGTCTGCTTTTGATGTCCTCCTATCTCCGTTTATCATTGGTTATTTTGCTGCCTACGAAGCAGAATTCCTTCATCTACTCCGTGACCATCAGTCCTGATGTTAACTTTCTCTCTGTTTTCATTTCTCCTACTTCTCATTACTCTCCTCTTTCTTCGATTTAATCTCAACCAGCCGGAGTGGCCGAGCGGTTCTAGGCGCTTCAGTGTGGAACCGCGCGACCGCTACGGTCTCAGGTTCGAATCCTGCCTCTGGCACGGATGTGTGTGATGTCCTTAGGTTAGTTAGGTTTAAGCAGTTCTAAGTTCTAGGGGACTGATGACCACAGATGTTAAGTCCCATAGTGCTCAGAGCCATTTTTTGCGTATTGATTCTTCATGACTAATGTCTTAAACTTCAGCCTACTCTTCATCACTACTATATTGTGATCTGAGTCTTTATTCGCTCTGAAGTACGCCTTACAATCCAGTATCTGATATCAGAATCTCTATCTGACCATGATGTGATCTAACTGAAATCTTCCCATATCACCAGGTATACCTCCTCCTCTTGTGATTCACGAACAGAATATTCGCTGTTACTAGCTGAAATTTATTACAGAACTCAATTAGCCTTTCTCCTCTCTCAATCCTTCTCCCAAGCCCATATTCTCCTGTAACCCTTTCTTCTATTCCTTACCCTACAACTGCATTCCGGTCTCCCATGACTATTGTTTTTTTTATATTCCTTTATGTACTGCATTAGTCTTTCAATGTCCTCACATACTTTCTCTATGTCTTCATCTTCAGCTTGCGGCGTCGGCATGTATACTTGAGCTATCGTTGTTGGTGTCGGCTTGCTGTCGATTCTGATAAGAACAACCCTATCACTGAACTGTTCACTGTAAAACTCTCTTTGCCCTAGCTTCCTATTCATAACGAATCCTACTGCCGTTATACCATTTTCTGCTGCTGCTGATATTACCCTATACTCATCTGACCAAAAATCCTTGATTTCTTTCCATTTCACTTCACTGACCGCTTTGCATTTACCTTTTCAGATATTTTTAGCTTCCCTTCCACTTCAAGCTTCTGACATTCCACGCCCAAACACGTAGAACGTTATCTTTTCGTTGGTTATTCCATCTTTCTCTCATTCCACGCCCAAACACGTAGAACGTTATCTTTTCGTTGGTTATTCCATCTTTCTCTCATGGTCACCTCCTCTTGGCAGTCCCCTCCCGGAGATCCGAATGGGGGACTATTCCGGGATCTTTGGCAATGGAGAGATCGTCATGACATTTTTTCAATTACAGCCACATGTCCTGTGGATACACGTTACGTGTCTTTAATGCAGAGGTTTTCATTGCTTTCTGCATCCTCATGTCATTGATCATTGCTGATTCTTCTGCCTTTAGGGGCAGTTTCCCACCCCAAGGAAAAAGTGTGTCCTGAACCTCTGTCCGCTCCTCCACTCTCTTTGACAAGCCGTTGGCAGAATGATGGTGGCTTTTTATGCACGAAATCTTCAGCCGCTAATGTTGATTTTAATCGCAATGTAAGCGGTGGCGTGTTTCGAAAGCGGGACCCAGGATGTTTTGTTACTAGTTAAAGACGCTACCCCTAGACCACAGGTGCAATAAGGACAGTGTATTTTACAGAACAAGTCTAACAATACAAACGTAAAACAGACAACAATTATAAAACAACTGCACAATATAGGCCTATCCATATCTGAGTATAAAGGTACTGTATTACACATATGAGGCCATTACTTGCGATGGTGCAGTCAAAATCATTAGCCATTTCGGTTCCGTCAAACAAATAAAACTATGGTACATAAAGATCACCGCTGAAGCGTACATACTGCACGTGAAGAGAGGCATTTATACTGCCGTGCAGCGACAAGAAACTTGCCTCTATTCGAGACAGATAGATGTCGCCTCTGCACGTCAATTTACGTGACTTTAAAGAAGTACATACGTTACTCTGTTGCTGCTTCGCTGCTGCCTTTGTCCGGCATCGTACGCAGGGTCGGCAAGGTTAATCACAGATTTCGCATGGTGAATGTGAAGGGGTGACCGGATGCCCTTCCTGCCGCCACCCCATATCTCCCCCCCCCCCCCCCCCCAAGGACGGAAGTAGTGTACCCCAACCGTCTGTGTCTAGTGTAAACCATGAAAGAGTGCGAATGAGTTTAAAATTAAATGAAACAACAAGTTTACTGTTACCAGTCATCGTTTTATTTATTTCCATCATCAGGTGGATTTAAATTGGTTAGTATGACATTTGTCTGTGTGTTGTGCTACTATTTTTTGGAGGAACGTGTGGCACTGCCTGGTGGAGAAACAAGACACCATTTCAGAACATGGTTTTGGATTTCTTCTGACAAAAAATTAAACTGATATCTAATGGCAAACATAAAATAAGTAAACAAGAGTACCTCCAGTAGTCACACGTTCCTTTCCCTGTCGTAACACATCACATTTGTAAACAAATATGGCGTCTGGAATCTGCTGGGTGCAAAGTTCGTATAGCAGAAGAGAAGACATAATCGCAAAGTGCAAAGAATATACATCGTATTCTGGAGACAATTCTGTGACAGTATACATGCGATGTGCTACGACAGCGAAAGGAACCTGTGACTACTGGAGGTACTCTAGTTTACTTAGTTTATGTTTACCATTAGATATCAGTTTAATTTTTTGTCAGAAGAAATCCAAAACCATGTTCTGAAATAGTGTCTTGTTTCTCCACCAAGCAGTGCCACACGTTCCTCCAAAAAATAGTAGCACAACACACACACAAATGTCATACTAACTAATTTAAATCCACCTGATGATGAAGGTTTAAACCTTTGAAACGCGTCGTGGAAATAAATAAAACGGTGACTGGTAACAGTAAACTTGTTGTTTCATTTAATGTCAATAACAGTCACGGTAAAGCCTAACCTAAAATGTTCGCATTTAAAGCGAGCTTAAAATGTCTGCGAGTCGTGGAATTGAGGCGGAACGTGGGAACCATCCTGGTATTCACCTAGTGGGATGTGGAAAACCGCCTAGAAACCACATCCAGGCTGGCCAGCACACCGGCCCTCGTCGTTAATCCTCCGGGCGGATTCGGTCTGGGGCCGGCGCGACTACCCGAGTCTAGGAAGCAGCGCATTAGCGCTCTCGGCTAAACCGGCAGTTTAAGTACATTCCTTATACTCAGTTAAACGAAAACTTTGTTAACATACACTCCTGGAAATGGAAAAAAGAACACATTGACACCGGTGTGTCAGACCCACCTTACTTGCTCCGGACACTGCGAGAGGGCTGTACAAGCAATGATCACACGCACGGCACAGCGGACACACCAGGAACCGCGGTGTTGGCCGTCGAATGGCGCTAGCTGCGCAGCATTTGTGCACCGCCGCCGTCAGTGTCAGCCAGTTTGCCGTGGCATACGGAGCTCCATCGCAGTCTTTAACACTGGTAGCATGCCGCGACAGCGTGGACGTGAACCGTATGTGCAGTTGACGGACTTTGAGCGAGGGCGTATAGTGGGCATGCGGGAGGCCGGGTGGACGTACCGCCGAATTGCTCAACACGTGGGGCGTGAGGTCTCCACAGTACATCGATGTTGTCGCCAGTGGTCGGCGGAAGGTGCACGTGCCCGTCGACCTGGGACCGGACCGCAGCGACGCACGGATGCACGCCAAGACCGTAGGATCCTACGCAGTGCCGTAGGGGACCGCACCGCCACTTCCCAGCAAATTAGGGACACTGTTGCTCCTGGGGTATCGGCGAGGACCATTCCCAAACGTCTCCATGAAGCTGGGCTACGGTCCCGCACACCGTTAGGCCGTCTTCCGCTCACGCCCAACATCGTGCAGCCCGCCTCCAGTGGTGTCGCGACAGGCGTGAATGGAGGGACGAATGGAGACGTGTCGTCTTCAGCGATGAGAGTCGCTTCTGCCTTGGTGCCAATGATGGTCGTATGCGTGTTTGGCGCCGTGCAGGTGAGCACCACAATCAGGACTGCATACGACCGAGGCACACAGGGCCAACACCCGGCATCGTGGTGTGGGGAGCGATCTCCTACACTGGCCGTACACCACTGGTGATCGTCGAGGGGACACTGAATAGTGCACGGTACATCCAAACCGTCATCGAGCCCATCGTTGTACCATTCCTAGACCGGCAAGGGAACTTGCTGTTCCAACAGGACAATGCACGTCCGCATGTATCCCGTGCCACCCAACGTGCTCTAGAAGGTGTAAGTCAACTACCCTGGCCAGCAAGATCTCCGGATCTGTCCCCCATTGAGCATGTTTGGGACTGGATGAAGCGTCGTCTCACGCGGTCTGCACGTCCAGCTCGAACGCTGGTCCAACTGAGGCGCCAGGTGGAAATGGCATGGCAAGCCGTTCCACAGGACTACATCCAGCATCTCTACGATCGTCTCCATGGGAGAATAGCAGCCTGCATTGCTGCGAAAGGTGGATATACACTGTACTAGTGCCGACATTGTGCATGCTCTGTTGCCTGTGTCTATGTGCCTGTGGTTCTGTCAGTGTGATCATGTGATGTATCTGACCCCAGGAATGTGTCAATAAAGTTTCCCCTTCCTCGGACAATGAATTCACGGTGTTCTTATTTCAATTTCCAGGAGTGTATTATAAAAGGAAATGCAGAATATCAAACGAAAATGCTGTTGCTTGTACGTAATATAATAAATGTAGTGGAAAAGGAGGTTTTATTAACACAAACGCCTGTGTTGGAAGATTACATAGTCTCTTTACCTCATAATCCAGGTTGTCGCGTGCACGATGTGTGGCAGTCATACTGTGGCATCGAACGACAATGTTAATCAATTTTACAGTTCAGCCTGTGTTTTATTGCGACCTCCCGTCAGGCGGACGAGTTGCATGAACGCATTGTCCACAATTGATAGATAATGTTTTCACTTGTTGTCGTTGTTGTGGTCTTCAGTCCAGAGACTTGTTTGATGCAGGTCTCTATGCTCCTGTGTCGTGTGCAAGGTTTTTCATATCCGAGTAATTGCCGCGACATATATCCTTCTGAATCTGCTTAGTGTATTCATGTCTTGGTCTCCCTCTACGATTTTTACTCTCCACGCTTCCCGCCAGTACTAAATTAGCGATCCCCTGATGCCTCAGAATGTGTCCTACCAACCGATCCCTTCTTTTAGTAAAGTTGTGCCACAAATTCCTGTTCTCCCCAGTTCTATTCAGTACCTCGTCCTTAGTTACGCGATCTACCCACATAATCTTCAGCACTCTTCTGTAGCACCACATATCGAAAGTTTCTATTCAGCTCTTGTCTAAACTATTTATCGTCCATGTTTCGCTTCCATACATGGCTGCACTCCATACAAATACTTTCAGAAAAGGCTTTCTGACACTCTAACAAATTTCTTCAGAAACGCTTTCATTGCCATTGCCAGTCTACATTTTATATCCTCTCTATTTCGGCCGTCATCGGTTATTTTGCTGCCCAAAAAGCAAACCTCATCTGCTACTCTGTATCTTTTTCCAATCTAATCCTCTCTACATTGCCTGATTTAATTTTACTACATTGTACTTCTCTAGCTTTTGTTGATGTTCATTCAACTGCTCTTCCAAGTGCTTTACTATCTGATATAATTACAGTATCAATGGCAGACCTCAAACTTTTCATTTCTTCTCCCTGAAATTTAATTCCTACTCGAAATTTTCCTATCGTTTCTTTTACTTGTTCGGTGTACAGATTGAATAATATCAGAGATGGGCTACGACCCTGTCTCACTCCCTGTTCAACCACTGTTTCCCCTGTATTCCCCTCGACACTTAAAACTGTACGTAGTTGAACAGTTTACATTGTTCAAAAAGACTATGTAATCTTATAACATGGGATTTTGTTTTAAGAAAGGCTCCTTTATTGTACGACTTTTAAGGGGAGGTTTACTATCTTTGGCTCGAAAAAAGCATGTTCTTTGAGAATTTTTTTCTCGGGATGTGTTATAGATATCATTGTCAAATTTGGTCAAAATGTTTATTGATATTTCCTCTACAAACTGGAATTTGTTCGACCGGAAATGTCGAAGAGCAAAGGCTGAAGTGCCGTCGGAACGAAACAAAATTTCAATGTAGACCTTCACGCGCGGTATGTCACAGGTCAGCCGTTTCGTCTGAAATCGAAATGGAGTTGACGTTAGCGAGGTGTGTAAGATTCTTTAGGATTTGTACCTCGCTTAAGTTATTTGGTCCATAGGAAACAAAATGGCGGCCATTTGAAAAAAAATAGGGTTTTTTCATCGACCAAGTAAAAATATTTATAGTTGATGAATCGGAATAAAAGTGGTACAACTCCTAGACAATTTAGTTAGCTTCGTCGGAAACAAAGAATCATGTTCAGTAGATTTGAAGTTACCATACCGCGCGATAAAAAAGCGTCATTTCGAGAAAAACGCGTTTGAAGTTTTGACTGCATATAAATGCAACATTATGCAACTTATGTTCAGTCTGCTATTCCGGATCCATAAACTAGTCCTTCCTCTTCCTCACAGAGGGCGTTCTGCTCGATCTGGGCCATCCTGCGCTGCTCCAGAGCCGCTCGTACGGCCGGTGACAAGCGGGTTTCGGCCGCTGGAATACGGTGGTCGTCCGAATGCTCGGCGAACTGCATCGAATAGAGTCCCAGGGTGACGTCCACCGTTGTCACGGTCTTCACAATTGCTGAATACCCTTCGTTGAAGCTGCTCACTGCAAGGAAAGTCGCAATCTCCAGTCTTCGCACCAGAATGCAAGTGCTTGGGGGCTAAGTTCCAAACACACGCGTTCAGACTGTCATTTGAATTTTGCGTGTTTCCTCCCATGCACCGGTACAATCACAAATATATCACACGATATAAAAGGGTAGTCCTTTGGCGGAGCTGTCGTTTGCATCCATGTGGAAAGGTTTCCGACGTGATTGTGACCGCATGACGGGAATTAAGACTCTGAACGCGGGATCGTACTATACGCTTCGGATGTGAGCATTTTCATCTTCGCTCGTTTGAAACACAATTCTTCTAATGAACAATTGCTCATAACTTTTAAGGTATGCATTTTCGAGCACATGTCTACTGGACATATTTTCGTTGTTTTGGTTCATAATATGGAAAGCAAAGAGCTTCCAGTAGAAGAGATTTGTTTCACAGTATCAAAGATCAAGAACTGCTCATAGCTCTTAAGTTATGCGTTTTAGAACCCACATTTACTTGACTTTTTTGTTTCAAATGATCATTCCTGTTATATCCCTGAATATTGACCACCACTTCTGCAACACCCTGTATTATTCTTGTGGGCAACTTGGTCGCATGAGCTGTTAAGCTGATTGTGCAATAATTCTTGCACTTGTCGGCTCTTGCAATCTCCAGAATTGTTTAGTCACTAAAGTTTTATCGCTTGATATTTATTTTATACGTGACACAGCAGTTTGAGTGTTTTACTTCTGATGAAGGCAGTCTTATAGTTGCGAAAACCTACAGCATATATTGAAAAGTATCCGAACACCCAGAAAAACATACGTTTTTTATATTAGGTGCATTGTGCTGCCACCTACTGCCAGGTACTCCATATCAGCGACCTCAGTAGTCATTAGACATCGTGAGAGAGCAGAATGGGGCGCTCCGCAGAACTCACCGACTTCGAACGTGGTCAGGTGATTGGGTGTCACTTCTGTCATACGTCTGTACGCGAGATTTCCACACTCCTAAATATCCCTAGGTCCACTGATTCCGATTTGATAGTGAAGTGGAAACGTGAAGGGACACGTACAGCACAAAAGCGTACAGGCCGACCTCGTCTGTTGACTGACAGAGATCGCCGACTGTTGAAGAGGGTCGTAATGTATAATAGGCAGACATCTATCCAGACCATCACACAGGAATTCCAAACTGCATCAGTATCCACTATACGTACTACGACAGTTAGGCGGGAGGTGAGAAAACTTGGATTTCATAGTCGAGCGGCTGCTCATAAGTCACACATCACTCCGGTAAATGCCAAGTAACGGCTCCCTTGGTGTAAGGAGCGTAAACACTGGGCGATTGAACAGTGGAAAAACCTTGTATGGAGTGAAGAATGACGGTACACAATATGGCGATCCGACGGCAGGGTGTGGGTATGGCGAATGCCCATTGAATGTCATCTGCCAGCGTGTGTAGTGCCAACAGTAAAATTCGGAGGCGGTGGTGTTATGGTGTAGTCGTGTTTTTCATGGAGGAAGCTTGCACCCCTTGTTGTCTTTCGTGGCACTATCACAGCACAGGCCTACACTGATGTTTTAAGCACCTTCTTCTTGCTCCCCACTGTTGAAGAACAATTCGTGGACGGAGATTGCATCTTTCAATACGATCGAGCACCTGTTCATAATGCACAGCCTGTGGCGGAGTGGTTACACGACAGTAACATCTCTGTAATGGACTGGCCTGCACAGAGTCTTGACCTGAATCCTATAGAACACCTTTGGGATGTTTTGAAACGCCGACTTCGTGCCAGGCCTCACCGACCGACATCGATACCTCACCTCAGTGCAGCACTCCGTGAAGAATGGGGCTGCCATTCCTCAAGAATCCTTCCAGCACCTGATGGAACGTATGGCTGCGAGAGTGGAAGCTGTCATCAAGGATAAGGCCGGTATTACACTATCAAATTTCTTTGCCAAATATCTTTGTTCAATATCTTTTCAAAGATATTTGATGGTGTAATAGAGAACTTTGTCAAATGTCATGCAATATTTGGTCAAATCTAGGGCCTCGCTGTAGATTTGATCAAAGAAGTCGCTTGTCTTCTGTTCACTTCAATGTGACATGTTACCACATGGAGCGCTAGCATCGCTGCAGCATTCTGTCATCTGTAGTGTTTTAAACTTTTAATAAACATTACCGGTAAATACAATTGGTGTGTGACGACAACTACAAAATTAATAGAGATATATGAAGCTGATGAGGCGCTTTACAACGTGAGGCACGCTGAATACAAAAATAGATTAAGAAGATTGGAGACCTGACCTAACCTAACCTAAACTAACCTCTCCTGTAGCAAGGAATCGGAGTGTTACAGTGAGCCTGTCTTCTGCAGTTCTTAAGTGAGTATTGCGCTTTGTGATATGAGGATACACTTCACTGAGCACATACTGAAATGTATGCTCATGCATTCTTAAGTAATTGCTGTACGACTTGACGTCCTCCACTATAAGCTCACGTAACATATTGTGTTGAATGCTTTTATTGTGTCGTCGTAAAACCCACTTCACCCAGGTATGATTCCTTTTATTCTCCTGCTTGTCTTCTGCATATGCACACAGTGCAATTGTGGTACATGCAACTGCTGCGGTTAATAAAGAGTTATTGTTGTCAGCCATCTTGAACTTTGACAAAAAATATGATGGCAGTGTAATACGCCTTCCAGCGGTACATCAAAGATCTTTGTCAAATATATTTGTCGGAATATTTGACCACATCTTTGACAAATAAATTTGGTAGTGTAATGCCGGCCTAAGGATGGGCCAAAACCATGTTGGATTCAATCATTACGGACGGAGGGCGCCACGAACTTGTAAGTCATATTCAGCCAGGTGTCCGGATACTTTTGACCACGTTGTTGTTGTTGTTGTTGTTGTCTTCAGTCCTGAGACTGGTTTGATGCAGCTCTCCATGCTACTCTGTCCTGTGCAAGCTTCTTCATCTCCCAGTACCTACTGCAACCTACATCCTTCTGAATCTGCTTAGTGTATTGATCTCTTGGTCTCCCTCTACGATTTTTACCCTCTACGCTGCCCTCCAATGCTAAATTTGTGATCCCTCGATGCCTCAGAACATGTCTTACCAACCGATCCCTTCTTCTAGTCAAGTTGTGCCACAAACTTCTCTTCTCCCCAATCCTATTCAATACCTCCTCATTAGTTACGTGATCTACCCACCTTATCTTCAGCATTCTTCTGTAGCACCACATTTCGAAAGCTTCTATTCTCTTCTTGTCCAAACTAGTTATCGTCCATGTTTCACTTCCATACATGGCTACACTCCATACAAATACTTTCAGAAACGACTTCCTGACACCTAAATCTATATTCGATGTTAACAAATTTCTCTTCTTGAGAAACGCTTTCCTTGCCATTGCCAGTCTACATTTTATATCCTCTCTACTACGACCATCATCGGTTATTTTACTCCCTAAATAGCAAAACTCCTTTACTACTTTAAGTGTCTCATTTCCTAATCTAATTCCCTCAGCATCACCCGACTTAATTTGACTACATTGCATTATCCTCGTTTTGCTTTTGTTGATGTTCATCTTATATCCTCCTTTCAAGACACTGTCCATTCCGTTCAACTGCTCTTCCAAGTCCTTTGCTGTCTCTGACAGAATTACAATGTCATCGGCGAACCTCAAAGTTTTTACTACTTCTTCATGAATTTTAATACCTACTCCGAATTTTTCTTTTGTTTCCTTTACTGCTTGGTCCATATACAGATTGAATAACATCGGGGAGAGGCTACAACCCTGTCTCACTCCTTTCCCAACCACTGCTTCCCTTTCATGCCCCTCGACTCTTATAACTGCCATCTGGTTTCTGTACAAATTGTAAATAGCCTTTCGCTCCCTGTATTTTACCCCTGCCACCTTCAGAATTTGAAAGAGAGTATTCCAGTGAACATTGTCAAAAGCTTTCTCTAAGTCTACAAATGCTAGAAATGTAGGTTTGCCTTTTCTTAATCTTTCTTCCAAGATAAGTCGTAAGGTCAGTATTGCCTCACGTGTTCCAACATTTCTACGGAATCCAAACTGATCTTCCCCGAGGTCGGCTTCTACCAGTTTTTCCATTCGTCTGTAAAGAATTCGCGTTAGTATTTTGCAGCTGTGACTTATTAAACTGATAGTTCGGTAACTTTCACATCTCTCAACACCTGCTTTCTTTGGGATTGGAATTATTATATTCTTCTTAAAGTCTGAGGGTATTTCGCCTCTCTCAATACATCGTAGTGTAGGTCAAAAGACTTCATTTTTGAGTTCGAGGGCAGTCATTGCTTCAATTTTGCCTTCAGTGTACTCTTTACACCTATCTGCTCTCTCTTCTTCTTTAGCGACCGAAATTAATAACCCGATTACAGATGAACGTAGTGGTGCGAGACTGTAGTTGTAATACAGTAGGGTGGAAGCGCGGGCTCGGCCGTGGCCGGCGGTGCGTGCGGCTGCGCGACATGTGCGTGGCGTGCGTGCTCGCGTGCGCCGCGCCGCCAGCTGCGTGTCGCATGCCGGCCGCTTTTCCCGGAAAAACCGCCGAAACTCGCCCGGCCGCCGACCTCGCCGCGTTTTCTGCACACCGCTCCGTGCACGAAGCACGCCGCGGAGGCGGCTGTTTCGCCAGCGTCAAACTAAAAGTGTAACGTATTACGAGTTGGTTACTTAAGGAATACCGATAGCTATACCCTGCTCATCATAAGAATAAACCCGATATAAACATTACTTGCTTTTAACTTGTATTACTGAAACTTCCTGGCAGATTAAAACTGTGCGCCCGACCGAGACTCGAACTCGGGACCTTTGCCTTTCGCGGGCAAGTGCTCTACCAACTGAGCTACCGAAGCACGACTCACGCTCGGTACTCACAGCTTTACTTCTGGCAGTACCTCGTCTCCTACCTTCCAAACTTTACAGAAGCTCTCTTGCGAACCATGCAGAACTAGCACTCCTGAAAGAAAGGATATTGCGGAGACATGGCGTAGCCACAGCCTGGGGGATGTTTCCAGAATGAGATTTTCACTCTGCAGCGGAGTGTGCGCTGATATGAAACTTCCTGGCAGATTAAAACTGTGCGCCCGACCGAGACTCGAACTCGGGACCTTTGCCTTTCGCGGGCAAGTGCTCTACCTGGGAGAAGTAAATCTGTGAGGACCGGGCGTGAGTCGTGCTTCGGTAGCTCAGTTGGTAGAGCACTTGCCCGTTCAAGGCAAAGGTCCCGAGTTCTAGACTCGGTCAGGCACACAGTCTTAATCTGCGATGAAGTTTCATATCAGCGCACAATCCGCTGCAGAGTGAAAATATCATTCTGGAAACATCCCCAAGGCTGTGGCTAAGCCATGTCTCCGCAATATCCTTTCTTTCAGGAGTGCTAGTTCTGCATGGTTCGCAGGAGAGCTTCTGTAAAGTTTGGAAGGTAGGAGACGAGGTACTGGCAGAAGTAAAGCTGTGAGTACCAAGCGTGAGTCATGCTTCGGTAGCTCAGTTGGTAGAGCACTTGCCCGCGAAAGGCAAAGGTCCCGAGTTCGAGTCTCGGTCGGGCGCACAGTTTTAATCTGCCAGGAAGTTTCATATCAGCGCACACTCCGCTGCACAGTGAAAATCTCATTCTGGAAACTTGTATTACTGTCCATGTTTAACTCCCCTTGTAGTTGTCTCATCAAATACTGTTCATATTTTACTTTGCTCATTTATTTAATGTAAACTGGTATACAGCCACTGCTTTGATTATAATGTTAATGTTAAAATGCAGTACCACCACACTCTCAAACTGTAGGTTCCCTCAAACACCTCAATTTTCCTGCATTTATTAATTTCTGTTTATTGTATTGATATGGCTTAAGTTCCTCGTGTATTCTGTATTTACATTGACAACTGTCTCTTCTTTTTTAATTGGTTGTGTATTACTCTCCATGTTTTATACCTCTTGATGCAGCCTTGCCTAGTACTAATTTTATCTTATTTCAATAGTTTTGTTTATCAATAAAAACTGTTATGTAGGCATGCTATTCTTCTTTTGTGCTAAATGTTTTCCTGTCAAATCCATTGTTATTTATGTACTGTTCAGTTTTTACTATTTCATTGCAAAGATGTTACTCACTGTATGTTTCTACTTCACTCTAGATGTGTTACTTCTCTTCCAATATTGTCTGCTAACGTTTAACTTCTTTGGTGATAATACTCAGTAAATGCCTGAAGATGGCCTTGTAAGCCGAAAACCGGTTAGCAATAAAAATAATATTGTAGAACAAAAGCAAACTGGTGCTTTTCATTTATTATTATAATGTTGTTCTACCAAGAACCGACGGAATATTCTGTTAATACAATAAATATCATTTAACTTAAAATGGGCGTCTTATTACACTCCTGGAAATTGAAATAAGAACACCGTGAATTCATTGTCCCAGGAAGGGGAAACTTTATTGACACATTCCTGGGGTCAGATACATCACATGATCACACTGACAGAACCACAGGCACATATGCACAGGCAACAGAGCATGCACAATGTCGGCACTAGTACAGTGTATATCCACCTTTCGCAGCAATGCAGGCTGCTATTCTCCCATGGAGACGATCGTAGAGATGCTGGATGTAGTCCTGTGGAACGGCTTGCCATGCCATTTCCACCTGGCGCCTCAGTTGGACCAGCGTTCGTGCTGGACGTGCAGACCGCGTGAGACGACGCTTCATCCAGTCCCAAACATGCTCAATGGGGGACAGATCCGGAGATCTTGCTGGCCAGGGTAGTTGACTTACACCTTCTAGAGCACGTTGGGTGGTACGGGATACATGCGGACGTGCATTGTCCTGTTGGAACAGCAAGTTCCCTTGCCGGTCTAGGAATGGTAGAACGATGGGTTCGATGACGTTTTGGATGTACCATGCACTATTCACTGTCCCCTCGACGATCACCAGTGGTGTACGGCCAGTGTAGGAGATCGCTCCCCACACCATGATGCCGGGTGTTGGCCCTGTGTGCCTCGGTCGTATGCAGTCCTGATTGTGGCGCTCACCTGCACGGCGCCAAACACGCATACGACCATCATTGGCACCGAGGCAGAAGCGACTCTCATCGCTGAAGACGACACGTCTCCATTCGTCCCTCCATTCACGCCTGTCGCAACACCACTGGAGGCGGGCTGCACGATGTTGGGGCGTGAGCGGAAGACGGCCTAACGGTGTGCGGGACCGTAGCCCAGCTTCATGGAGACGGTTGCGAATGGTCCTCGCCGATACCCCAGGAGCAACAGTGTCCCTAATTTGCTAGGAAGTGGCGGTGCGGTCCCCTACGGCACTGCGTAGGATCCTACGGTCTTGGCGTGCATCCGTGCGTCGCTGCGGTCCGGTCCCAGGTCGACGGGCACGTGCACCTTCCGCCGACCACTGGCGACAACATCGATGTACTGTGGAGACCTCACGCCCCACGTGTTGAGCAATTCGGCGGTACGTCCACCCGGCCTCCCGCATGCCCACTATCCGCCCTCGCTCAAAGTCCGTCAACTGCACATACGGTTCACGTCCACGCTGTCGCGGCATGCTACCAGTGTTAAAGACTGCGATGGAGCTCCGTATGCCACGGCAAACTGGCTGACACTGACGGCGGCGGTGCACAAATGCTGCGCAGCTAGCGCCATTCGACGGCCAACACCGCGGTTCCTGGTGTGTCCGCTGTGCCGTGCGTGTGATCATTGCTTGTACAGCCCTCTCGCAGTGTCCGGAGCAAGTATGGTGGGTCTGACACACCGGTGTCAATGTGTTCTTTTTTCCATTTCCAGGAGTAAATTTAGGGAGCGAAAGGCTATCTACAAATTGTACAGAAACCAGATGGAAGTTATAAGAGTCGAGGGATATGAAAGGGCAGCAGTGGTTGGGAAGGGAGTGAGACAGGGTTGTAGCCTATCCCCGATGTTATTCAATCTGTATATTGAGCAAGCAGTAAAGGAAACAAAAGAAAAGTTCGGAGTAGGTATTAAAATCCATGGAGAAGAAATAAAAACTTTGAGGTTCGCCGATGACATTGTAATTCTGTCAGAGACAGCAAAGGACTTGGAAGAGCAGTTGAACGGAATGGACAGTGTCTTGAAAGGAGGGTAGAAGATGAACATCAACAAAAGCAAAACGAAGAAAATGGAAAGTAGTCGAATTAAGTCGGGTGATGCTGAGGGAATTAGATTAGGAAATGAGACTCTTAATGTATAAAGGAGTTTTGCTATTTGGGGAGCAAAATAACTGATGATGGTCGAAGTATTTACCATAGGACCATATTTTTTCGAAGAGACAGATGCTTCCGGTCCTGTTACCTGTACCGTCACTGGTAAGCGCTATGAGTGTCTTTTGCGCGACCACGTCATTCCAGCTCTCCGACAGAGTGGATGTGTGGGTGGGATTATTTTTATGCAAGATGGCGCACCTCTGCACATTGCAAATCCAGTTAAGCAGCTGCTGAAGCGCCATTTCGAAAATGCTAGAATTATCATCCGCCATTTCCTTACAGGTTGCCCTTCCTGATCACCTGATCTTGACCCTTGCGACTTCTGGCTGTGGGGCTGTCTGAAGGATGTTGCGTTCAGTGTTCCGATTGCAAATTTAGCTGCATTGAAGGCACGCATTGCGCAACGCATTCTGAACGTGACCGCGGAAACACGTCGATCAGTTGTGGAACGTGCTGTTTCTCGATTTCAACTTGTTGCAGAAAACGGTGGACAGCATTTGAGCATGTTTTGCGCCATTCACACGGAAATTAATAATCTGATTTGATTTTGATTGATGCTTTTTATGCGGTTTTTGTCCTCAGGACAATTAAAGGCCGATTTTTCCCGTCCGATGTGATATGACCTTGCAGTGGTGGAACTAACAGTATCACACCTGTACACCCATGCACACTGAGTGGTAAAGTTTGCCGCGCGGGATTAGCCGAGCGGTCTTAGGCGCTGCAGTCACGGACTGCGCGGCTGGTCCCGGCGGAGGTTCGAGTCCTCCCTCGGGCATGGGTGCGTGTGTTTGTCCTTAGGATAATTTAGGTTAAGTAGTGTGTAAGCTTAGGGTCTGATGGCCTTAGCACTTGTCCCATAAGAAAAAAATGGCTCTGAGCACTATGGGACTTAACATCTTAGACTTAGAACTACTTAAACCTAACTAACCTAAGGACATGACACACATCCATGCCCGAGGCAGGATTCGAACCTGCGACCGCAGCATTCCCGCGGTTCCGGACTGCAGCGCCTAGAACCGCACGGCCACCGCGGCCGGCCCATAAGATTTCACACACATTTTTTGAGTACAGTTTGTTTAGCGTCAAACGTACACTTTAGGTACTGTTGTTTGATTTATTTGTCATTTGTAGTCGACCAATATTAAATTATTGTGCTTACAGCGTCATCTATTGCTACATTTTGTAACTATTTATTTTTCTTTTGTCCTACATTTCCCCCTTCTCCGATTATATTCCGTTGCAATTTGATGTCATTCTGACCAGTGGTGTTATTTCTACAGTGGTTTGAGAGTTTAACTTTAATTATAATCATCGTGTGCATAGAGAAACGTCCTTGTTGGTGCTTCACATTTGATGTTTGCTCTGTGTGCCGGTGAAGTTTAGGACCATTGTGGCATTAATGTGGTATTTACAGGGAATCACGCTGTAGCAGCATGCGTTCTCAGAAATGATAACTTCACACAGGTACATGTATCACATTGGAACAACCGAAATAAAATGTTCAAACGTACCTACGTTCTGTATTTTAATTTAAGAAACCCACCTGTTACCAACTGTTCGTTTAAAATTGTGAGCCATATGTTTGTGACTATTACAGCTCCATCTATCACAAAGTGAAAAGAATGTTCCAACAAAAACATTCATATTTCTTTACGTACTACACGAATATGTAATAAAAAAGGGGTTCCTATTTTTAAAAAACGCAGTTGATATCCGTTTGACTTATGGCAGCGCCATCTAACGGGCCAACCATAGCGCCATCTGGTTTCCGCCTTCAAGCTAGACGAGTTTCGTTCTTTTTAGGTTTTTCGTTTGACGCTTATTTCGTGAGATATTTGGCCCGGTCACTATCAATGGACCACCCTGTATACAATTATGTGAATAATTTTTTTTTTTTTTTTTTACAATTGGCATGTGAAGCTAGAATATACAACAGGCATAATGTTGAAAAATAATCCAACATATCCAATAGTTCAATTAGACAATTTTGACGTGCATAGCAATATTATTCGGTTAAACCCCGTTGAAATTTTGTATATCCATTTTATACTGTAACTTACTGTCTTCATTAGTGAAGCCAATCCCTTAACATTCGGTACTCATTTAAGAGAATACAGCATTTGTGTTAATGATGTTTACAATAATATCAGCATCCTCCACAAAGTAGAAAAAGGTAAATTATTTAATATTCTAGAAGAAATTGAAATATACACACATGTGACGAAGCAACCACACAACATACTTGATGAACAGACAGATATATGTACAAATTTTCAATAGTGTTTTTACCGAATAATTTTGGTTTGGAGGTTATGTCCTGTATGTAAAAATTGTCTAATTTGAAGCGATACGTTCGATTAGCTTGCAATCTTATACCTCTTTTACATTCTAACTTCACACATCAATTGTCAAAAATTTTAATTTACGTAATTGTATGTATGTATGACAAAAGACAGTTAATGTAGACTACTTGACCTGCCACTTCCATGTTTGCTCTATGTCACAGTTATGTTAAATACTAACAAGAGCAGTCACTGGCTAAAATTTGACAGCAGTAACGTACATGACAAACTGTGTACTATATTGCGGGGTATATTTCAGATCCTGTCGTATTAAGTCTCAAGCACATCATTGGTACAGAAATGCATAGTGCAAATAGACTTATAGTACTGCTTTGTATGTACAGATATCTACAAATCGATGCACACTGTTCCTCTGTATCAGATGCCACCGATGACAGGCAATAAACCCAGTAACTGGTTTTGACAAATAAAACACTTCTAGTGCGGCTCATGGTGTACAGAAGACTTCTTTTAGTAAGTATCTGAGAGCTGCGGAACAGCAAGCATTCAAGATTTTTACATCTTATAAGTGAGTTAGGTTTCCCAGGAATGTGGTTCGAAAAGATTTCAAAATGGATTTTACTCATTCGAAAATGGTTTCCTAAAGAAACGTTGTCCTCGACGGGTAACTCTCTTATTAGAGTACTGGGATGTCGCCAAATGATTCCTACGAGATGCCCAGTTCCGTAACGACTTTTTTTTTTTTTTTTTTTTTTTTTTTTTTTTTTTTTTTTTTTTTTTTGCCGACATCACGTTACGACCTTCGGCTGAAAGCTGCGCAGCTCCTGTAAGAATAATTTCATTTGTCGTCATGTCGTCATAGTGAAAGTCGCGTACTAGCGTTCGCAACTTTGACGTGTCGAAACGGTAACTTGCATGTGAGAATGGTGGTAGGGAGATGTACGTGTACAAATTCGTGCCAGTGGAAACCCGGCTCAAACGAAAAATATTCATGCCTAGGTCGCCCAATGCCAAAGACGCTATTCTTTTTTCTAGACGCCTGACCGTCTGCACCTCCTACACTACCTTATCAAAAGTATCCGGACACCTGGCTGAAAATAACTTACAAATTAGTGGCGGCCTACATTGGCATTGCTGGAATTCAATATGGTGTTGGCCCACCCTTAGCTTTGATGACAGCTTCCACTCTAGCAGGCGTACGTTCAGTCAGGTGCTGGAAGGTTTCTTGGGGAATGGCAGCCCATTCTTGACGGAGTACTGCACTGAGGAGAGGTATCGATGTCGGTCGGTGAGGCCTGGCACGAAGTCGGCGTTTCAAAACATCCCAAAGGTGTTCTATACGATTCAGGTCAGCACTCTGTGCAGGACAGTCCACTACAGGGATGTTACTGTCGTGTAACCACTCCACCACAGGCCGTGCATTATGAACAGGCGCTCGATCGTGTTGAAAGATGCAGTCGCTGTCCCCGAATTGCTTTTCAACAGTGGGAAGCAAGAAGGTGCTTAAAACATCAATGTAGGCCTGTGCTGTGATAGTGCCACGTAAAGCAACAAGTGGTGCAAGTCCCATACATGAAAAACATGACTACACCGTAACACCACCGCCTTCGAATTTTACTGTTGGCACTAAACACTCTGCCAGATGACGTTCACCGGGCATTCCCCATGCCCACACCGTGCCGTCGGATCGCCACATTGTGTACCGTGATTCGTCACTCCACACAACGATTTTCCACTGTTCAACCGTCCAATGTTTACGCTCCTTACACCGAGCGAGGCGTCGTTTAGCATTTACCGGCGTAATGTGTGGCTTATGAGCAGCCGCTCGACCATGAAATCCCAGTTATCTCACCTCCCGCCTATCTGTCATGGTACTTGCAGTGGATCGTGATGCAGTTTGGAATTCCTGTGTGATGGTCTGGATGCATGTCTGCCACAAGATTGGCCATCTTTTACAGAAGCTCGAAATTTAGCGCGGACTTCAATGCGAGATGCTTGTAACAGTTTCCACAACGAAACTTTGTCTCGAAATCTGGCAGAGAAAGCAAAGGGATTCTGGTCATATGTGAAGTATGTTAGCGGCGAGAAACAATCGATGCCTTCTCTGCGTGATAGGAATGGAGGGACTATCAAAGACAGTGCTGCCAAAGCAGAGTTATTTAACACAGCCTTCCGTTATACCCACACTCCTGGAAATGGAAAAAAGAACACATTGACACCGGTGTGTCAGACCCACCATACTTGCTCCGGACACTGCGAGAGGGCTGTACAAGCAATGATCACACGCACGGCACAGCGGACACACCAGGAACCGCGGTGTTGGCCGTCGAATGGCGCTAGCTGCGCAGCATTTGTGCACCGCCGCCGTCAGTGTCAGCCAGTTTGCCGTGGCATACGGAGCTCCATCGCAGTCTTTAACACTGGTAGCATGCCGCGACAGCGTGGACGTGAACCGTATGTGCAGTTGACGGACTTTGAGCGAGGGCGTATAGTGGGCATGCGGGAGGCCGGGTGGACGTACCGCCGAATTGCTCAACACGTGGGGCGTGAGGTCTCCACAGTACATCGATGTTGTCGCAAGTGGTCGGCGGAAGGTGCACGTGCCCGTCGACCTGGGACCGGACCGCAGCGACGCACGGATGCACGCCAAGACCGTAGGATCCTACGCAGTGCCGTAGGGGACCTCACCGCCACTTCCCAGCAAATTAGGAACACTGTTGCTCCTGGGGTATCGGCGAGGACCATTCACAACCGTCTCCATGAAGCTGGGCTACGGTCCCGCACACCGTTAGGCCGTCTTCCGCTCACGCCCCAACATCGTGCAGCCCGCCTCCAGTGGTGTCGCGACAGGCGTGAATGGAGGGACGAATGGAGACGTGTCGTCTTCAGCGATGAGAGTCGCTTCTGCCTCGGTGCCAATGATGGTCGTATGCGTGTTTGGCGCCGTGCAGGTGAGCGCCACAATCAGGACTGCATACGACCGAGGCACACAGGGCCAACACCCGGCATCATGGTGTGGGGAGCGATCTCCTACACTGGCCGTACACCACTGGTGATCGCCGAGGGGACACTGAATAGTGCACGGTACATCCAAACCGTCATCGAACCCATCGTTCTACCATTCCTAGACCGGCAAGGGAACTTGCTGTTCCAACAGGACAATGCACGTCCGCATGTATCCCGTGCCACCCAACGTGCTCTAGAAGGTGTAAGTCAACTACCCTGGCCAGCAAGATCTCCGGATCTGTCCCCCGGGACTGGATGAAGCGTCGTCTCACGCGGTCTGCACGTCCAGCACGAACGCTGGTCCAACTGAGGCGCCAGGTGGAAATGGCATGGCAAGCCGTTCCACAGGACTACATCCAGCATCTCTACCATCGTCTCCATGGGAGAATAGCAGCCTGCATTGCTGCGAAAGGTGGATATGCACTGTACTAGTGCCGACATTGTGCATGCTCTGTTGCCTGTGTCTACGTGCCTGTGGTTCTGTCAGTGTGATCATGTGATGTATCTGACCCCAGGAATGTGTCAATAAAGTTTCCCCTTCCTGGGACAATGAATTCACGGTGTTCTTATTTCAATTTCCAGGAGTGTATATTCCAGAATTCGAATAAAGAACAGTTGCCAGCATGAGTAAAGTAGAAGTTAATATCCACGGAGTAGTGAAGCAACTTAAATCCCTTAATAAAAGCAGTCTTCTCATCCAGACTGTATACCAACTAGGTTCCTTTCGGATTACGCTGATGCATTAGCTCCATACTTAACAATCGTATACAACCGTTTGCTTGACCAAAGATCCGTACCCAAAGACTGGAAAGTTGCTCAGGTCACACCAATATTCAAGAAAGGTAGTGGGAGTAATCCACTTAATTACAGGCCCATATCAGTACCGTCGATATGCAGTAGTATTTTGGAACATATATTGTGTTCGAACATTATGAAGAAAACGGTCTATTGAGACAAGGTCAACATGGGTTTACAAAATACCGTTCTTGTGAAACACAACTAGCTCCTTATTCACATGAAGTGTTGAGTGCTCTTGACAAGGGATTTCAGATCGATTCCGTATTTCTGCATTTCCGGGAGGCTTTTGACACTGTACCGCACAAGCGGCTTGTAATGAGATTGAACGATTATGGAATATCGTCCCTGTTATGTGGCTGGATTCGTGATCTCCTGTCACACAGGTCACAGTTCATAGTAATTGACGGAAAGTCATCGAGTAAAACAGATGTGATTTCTGGGGTTCCCCAAGGTAGTGATGTAGGCCCTTAGATGTTCCTTATCTATATAAACGATTTGGGGAGAATCTGAGCAGATATCTTCGGTTGTTTTCAGATGACGATGTCGTTTATCGACTAATAAAGTCATCAGAAGATCAAAACAAATTACAAAACGATTTAGAAAAGATATCTGAATGGTGCGAAAAGCGGCAGTTGACCCTAAATAACGAAAAGTGCGAGGTCATCCAGATAAATGCTAAAGGGAATTCGCTAAACTTCGGTTACACAATAAATCAGTCAAATTAAAAGTCCGTAAATTGAACTAAATACCTAGGAATTACAATTACGAATAACTTATATTGGAAGGAACACATACAAAATGTTGTGGGGAAGACTAACCAAAACTGCATTTTATTGGCAGGTCACTTAGAAAATGTAACAGATCTACTAAGGAGACTGCCTTCACTACTCTTGTCCGTCCTCTTTTAGAATACTGCTGCGCGGTGTGGGATCCTTACTAGGTAGGACTGACAGAGTACATCGGAAAAGTTCGAAGAAGGGGCAGCACGTTTTGTACTATCGCGAAACATGGGAGAGAGTGTCACAGAAAAGATACAGGATTTGGGATAGACATCATTCGTTGCGACGGAATCTTCTCACGAAATTCCAATTACCAACTTTCTCCTCCGAATGCGAAAATATTTTGCTGACACCGACCTTCATAGGGAGGAACGATCACCACCATAAAATAAGGGAAATCAGAGCTCGTACGGAAACATACAGGTGTTCGTTCTTTCCGCGCGCAATACGAGACTGGAATAATAGAGAATAGTGAAGGTGGTTCGATGAACCCTCTGCCAGGCACTTAAATGTGATTTGCAGAGTATCCACGTAGATGTAGATGTATTACACATTACGACCCTCTTCAACTGTCGGCGGTCTCCATCAGTCAACAGACGAGGTCGGCCTGTACGCTTTTGTGCTGTACGTGTCCCTTCACGTTTCCACTTCACTATCACATCGGAAATAGTGGACCTAGGGATGTGGAAATCTCGCGTACAGACTTATGACACAAGTGACACCCAATCAGCTGACCAGGTTCGAAGTGCGTGAGTTCCGCGGAGCTGCCTATTCTGTTCTCTCACGATGTCTAATGACTACTGAGGTCGCTCATCTGGAGTTACCTGGCAGCACAATGCACCTAATATGAAAAAGTCACGTAGTGTAGTCTATCAGTTTATTTTTTCGCGCGTTGTGGGGTCCTTACCAGATAGGACTGGCAAAGTACACCGGAAAAGTTCAAAGAAGGGCAGCACGTTTTGTATTGTCGCGGCACAGGGGAGATAGTATCACGGACATGATACAGGATTTGGAATTTACATTATTAAAACAAAGGCGTTTTTCGTTGCGTCGGAATCTTGTCACGAAATTTCAATAACCAACTTTCTCCTCAGAATACGAAAATATTTTTTTTGACGCCGACCTACATAGGGATTAACGATTGTAATGGTACTTCAATTACGTAACCATTACGACATCTCACCTCAACCTCTCGATACCAGCAATATTCTACTGCGTTTCTGTAAAATAGTTAACATATTTCTGTGACAACATTCACATTTGATTTCATTAATGTAGGGGTACTTTGATGCATCGATACGTTTGTATTGCAATGATATTATTCTTATGTGTATTCTTTCTTTTATCACTATGATTTTTGACGCACTTGTATCTCTGATTTTTTGGGCGCGTAAGCGGTTAATAGGGAGTCAAGTGTTGGTCGTCATGTTGAAAAGACGCAAATTGTAGTCAGTTTATGAAATATGAACTTTAACAGTGAGGGAGATATTTTCAAGTATGTTTTATATTGTGAAGTGATGTTGCAACAAAAGTGATAAAAAAGAAGTGTAACTTAAATTTGGAGTGCTGATTACTTTTTTTTACATCATCATGATCCTAACTTGAAAAAATGTTTAATCTTCAAGAATGGTTTATGAAACACATCTATAAAACTTTTATCGCAGAATAACACCTAGGTCTCTTTGCATCCGAGCTCGGAATCATCACTACCTAGATTTTCGACGATTGAGCCATGAGTTCACAACGTGACCAGCGTGGGAAACACGAAAAGATGAGTGCCTAGTTTATCCATTATTTCATGAAATGAGTTTATTAACTGTGCTCTAATGACACCTGCCACAGAGTATTACTTTGTTGTTGCCCGAAAATGCAATATTTAGCACCGTAAGCAACACTACAATCGTAATTAATTTTTGACCTTTGTCGTGGTAGGGTTGTTAGATCATCATAATAAAATAAGGGAAATCAGAGCACGCATGGAAAGATACAGGTGTTTGCTTTTTCCGCGCGCTATACGAGATTGGAACGATTGTGAAGGTGGTTCGATGAGCCCACTTCCAGGCACTTCAATGTGCTGTGCAGAGTATCCATGTAGATGAAGATACACCTCAGATACACCGCGTATTTGGACGACTTGCAGGCCCGGTCCGCTGGTTAGAGCTGCCCCTGAGACCCGACCGTGCAGGCTACCCGCCGCGCGCCTCAGTTGGGCGGGCAGTCAGCCTGCTGCTCCTGGTGACGTCACAAACGGAGGTGACGGTTGCACGCTTATCTGTTCGAACGACCGTTCCGTCCATGGAGGTAAGAATAAGGGGAGATGGCGCTACGCATCCCAGCCGTACTACGTTTTGAAGCCATGGGGGCGTGGCTCGCTGCCATGACACTCTGACCAAAACATTGCCTGTGTGCTATAGCGCTGCGTGTATTAAAGTCGCTAATTGCACCATATACGCATGTAACGTCATCAGATTGGTTGTTTCAAAGTTTATGTTTAAAATAAAATCTCGTAAATGCGAAATTCCGCGTTTCTTCTGATTAAAAATAGTTTTTAATGTACGAGGGCAGTTCAATAAGTAATGCAACACTTTTTTTTCTGAAACAGGGGTTGTTTTATTCAGCATTGAAATACACCAGGTTATTCCCCAATCTTTTAGCTACACAACACTATTTTTCAACGTAATCTCCATTCAATGCTACGGCCTTACGCCACCTTGAAATGAGGGCCTGTATGCCTGCACGGTACCATTCCACTGGTCGATGTCGGAGCCAACGTCGTACTGCATCAATAACTTCTTCATCATCCGCGTAGTGCCTCCCACGGATTGGGTCTTTCATTGGGCCAAACATATGGAAATCCGACGGTGTGAGATCGGGGCTGTAGGGTGCACGAGGAAGAACAGTCCACTGAAGTTTTGTGAGCTCCTCTCGGGTGCGAAGACTTGTGTGAGGTCTTGCGTTGTCACGAAGAGGGAGAAGTTCGTTTAGATTTTTGTGCCTACGAACACGCTGAAGTCGTTTCTTCAATTTCTGAAGAGTAGCACAATACACTTCAGAGTTGATCGTTTGACCATGGGGAAGGACATCGAACAGAATAACCCCTTCAGCGTCCCAGAAGACTGTAACCGTGACTTTACCGGCTGAGGGTATGGCTTTAAACTTTTTCTCGGTAGGGGAGTGGGTGTGGCGCCACTCCATTGATTGCCGTTTTGTTTCAGGTTCGAAGTGATGAACCCATGTTTCATCGCCTGTAACAATCTTTGACAAGAAATTGTCACCCTCAGCCACACGACGAGCAAGCAATTCCGCACAGATGGTTCTCCTTTGCTCTTTATGGTGTTCGGTTAGACAACGAGGGACCCAGTGGGAACAAACCTTTGAATATCCCAACTGGTGAACAACTGTGACAGCACTACCAACAGAGATGTCACGTTGAGCACTGAGTTGTTTGATGGTGATCAGTCGATCATCTTGAACGAGTGTGTTCGCACGCTCCGCCATTGCAGGAGTCACAGCTGTGCACGGCCGGCCCGCACGCGGGAGGTCAGACAGTCTTGCTTGACCTTGCGGCGATGATGACACACGCTTTGCCCAACGACTCACCGTGCTTTTGTCCACTGCCAGATCACCGTAGACATTCTGCAAGCTCCTATGAATATCTGAGATGCCCTGGTTTTCCGCCAAAAGAAACTCGATCACTGCCCATTGTTTGCAACGCACATCCGTTACAGACGCCATTTTAACAGCTCCGTACAGCGCTGCCACCTGTCGGAAGTAAATGAAACTATATGAGACGAAGCGGGAATGCTTGAAAATATTCCACAAGAAATTTCCGGGTTTTTCAGCCAAAATTGGCCGAGAAAAAAAATGTGTTGCATTACTTATTGAACTGCCCTCGTAATATTACGAATAGCTAGCCTTCAATGTAAACGATACAATTTTGTTAATTCAGTAATAAGCGTGTATCACAAACAAAATAATAGAAACTGAAAACTAAGTTAGCTATACCCTCCCTCCAAAGCCCCATAAATACATCTTGTTTGTAATACGTACAGGAACATTTCAGTTACGTTACACTACTGGGAAACACTGTTCATTACCACCAATATTTACTGAAATACGGTACATAGAATGGCAAATCTACACAGTGTCCTGTTTAGGCCTATACTTTACGCCAGTTAATGTAGTGTTAGCTTTTAATTTGGTACATGATGGAGACAAAGTGAGTTACTCAACACTTGGATTATCGACGATACGTACGTATTATACTGAAACGTGAACTTGAAAACTAAGAATTTAATTCCTTGAATTAACATACCTTTTGCAAATGTTTTGGGTGTGTAGTGAAAACTGATGGTACAGCATTTTCTCGGAGCCTTACTGTTGAAAGGGAAGTTCGGTCTATGCCCTCTTCTCGGAAATGCTGAGAACATATAGTGCTCCATTTAGACGCACGCCAATTCATCCTCCTCTCGGCATTCTCCCACAGAGCTTTCCGACTTTCAGTTTTAAGAAATCTAAAATCATACAGGAGAAAAACACGCTATAGTACAAGTACCGATGTAGCACACGTTCGTTCACAATGAAGTTGTAAAATCACACTTAACGAGACAACTTACACACGAAATGTTATTCCCTTCGATTTCGCATCACAATCAGAACGATTCGTACATCCGAACACTACACGAGTCACCATAATAGCGCAAAATCCTTCCAAAAGCGAGCGACAAGCCTATGCACACAAGCTTACAGCAGCAATGTTTTGGTCGGACTGAGATGGCTACCCTCGGCTTCACAGCTGTGACGTCACGGCGTCTCCCTCTATTCTTACCTCCATGGTTCCGTCGCTTTCGGAGTCAACACTGTCGTCGAGGCCAGTGCTCGGCAGTCGACAGTGCCGCGTGTACGTTCCCGACTGGGCAGTCACAGAGGTAAACGTGATTTCACACGTCCCCCAGAAGTGAACCGACCGAATGGCGTTATTGGTCGGGAGACCCCCCAGCAGAGATGGGTCGCTCGCGCACTAATGCTCGGTTTACTTTTTTGGTCATCAGTCTACTGACTGGTTTGATGCGGCCCGCCACGAATTTCTTTCCTGTGCTAACCTCTTCATCTCAGAGTAGCACTTGCAACCTACGTCCTCAATTATTTGCTTGACGTATTCCAACCTATGTCTTCCTCTACAGTTTTTGCCCTCTACAGCTCCCTCTAGTACCATGGAAGTCATTCCCTTATATCTTAGCAGATGTCCTATCATCCTGTCCCTTCTCCTTATCAGTGTTTTCCACATATTCCTTTCCTCTCCGATTCTGCGTAGAACCTCCTCATTCCTTACCTTATCAGTCCACCTAATTTTCAACATTTGCCTATAGCACCACATCTCAAATGCTTCGATTCTCTTCTGTTCCGGTTTTCCCACAGTCCATGTTTCACTACCATACAATACTGTACTCCAGACGTACATCCTCAGAAATTTCTTCCTCAAATTAAGGCCGGTATTTGACATTAGTAGACTTCTCTTGGCCAGAAATGCCTTTTTTGCCATAGCGAGTCTGCTTTTGATGTCCTCCTTGCTCCGTCCGTCATTGGTTATTTTACTGCCTAGGTAGCAGAATTCCTTAACTTCATTGACTTCGTGACCATCAATCCTGATGTTAAGTTTCTCGCTGTTCTCATTTCTACTACTTCTCATTACCTTCGTCTTTCTCCGATTTACTCTCAAACCATACTGTGTACTCATTAGACTGTTCATTCCGTTCAGCAGATCATTTAATTCTTCTTCACTTTCACTCAGGATAGCAATGTCATCAGCGAATCGTATCATTGATATCCTTTCACCTTGTATTTTAATTCCACTCCTGAACCTTTCTTTTATTTCCATCATTGCTTCCTCGATGTACAGATTGAAAAATAGGGGCGAAAGGCTGCAGCCTTGTCTTACACCCTTCTTAATACGAGCACTTCGTTCTTGATCGTCCACTCTTATTATTCCCTCTTGTTTGCTGTACATATTGTATATGACCCGTCTCTCCCTATAGCTTACCCCTACTTTTTTCAGAATCTCGAACAGCTTTCACCATTTTATATTGTCGAACGCTTTTTCCAGGTCGACAAATCTTATGAAAGTGTCCTGATTTTTCTTTAGCCTTGCTTCTATTATTAGCCGTAACGTCAGAATTGCCTCTCTCGTCCCTTTACTTTTCCTAAAGCCAAACTGATCGTCACCTAGTGCATTCTGAATTTTCTTTTCCACACTAGCAAGTTATTGCAGCAATTTACTTGCGCGGAGGAACTTGCCGAGCGATTTGCGAGCGCAAACATATCGCCAAGTCGACTTGCGACCGTATCAATTTATTGCGGAAGTGACTTGCTCCACCTTTTCCGCTTCCAGTGTGAGCACCACGCAAGAAGTATCTGCAAGTAACTTGCAGCTTGTAGGATTTATTTCTATTTCCTGCAAGTAGGAAGCGCAAGTTAAAGTAAGTATGTGGTCTGCATAGCACTCATATTTAACATTGTACTTGATGTGGTGACTTAATTTTATGCAACCATCTTACGTATTATATGCAAACAAATTTCAGAAATGGATGAGAAACGGGAATGGATGAAGCAGGATACAGAACATTTTATTGAAGCCGTGGAGAGCTACCCCGAAATATGGAACGTGCATAACGGAGACTTTAAGGATAGAGTGAAGAAGATGAGCGCATTAAATGAAATCTCGTCGATATTAACACATCTGTGAAAGAAGTACAGAGAAAGTAGCATAACTTGAAGACACAACCCCTTTGCTACTTGCATAACTCGCTTTTTGTTTTAGGAGTCTACAAAAAGACAATGTGTAATTATTGCATGTTCTATTCAATTAGCTTGTCACTTTCCATGTTATGAGCATTAGAAAAAAAAAAACATTTTTATAAGAATATCATTCTGTAAAATGCAGATTATTTCAATAACAATTTAATTTCATTGTTGTGTTTTCACATACCTTCAAATAATTTTCCCTTTTCAAGACGTGAAAAATGGCTCTACATACATCGGGTACGATAAGAGAAATCATGCTGACGGGAATAGGAAACAAGTACATAGTATGAGTCTCCTACAAAGAAAAGATTTCAAAATTCAAACTTTTTTTGGTTGTATGTTTCAGGTAAATAAGTGAAATGCCTATTTTATTCGTATCTCACCGGTAGCTATAAATCGTAGAGTGTCTAGCAAGCGTTCGTTTGCTGAAATAGCTGTATGGAAGTTTGTGTTCGTTTTGATATGACTGGCGCTATTAACATCAACAAATGCTCCAGATCATTTGAGGACATTCTGCAAAAGTTTTCAGAAGTATCCATGCTCTCGATACAGCCATGTTTCTTGCAAAAGGTTCTTATAGGCACCATTTTGCGATCTTCTCATTATCTACTATCTAACCCAATTACTTCTCTTTTTCACGTTTTGCATTACAATTACAAGAGCTGCAGTAGATCTCACCTGCCTACTTGTCATTTTACACTTGGGCTGACACTCGTAGTGGTACTGAAACCATATGTAAACAGTATCAGCAAGTTGTTGACGCAAGTTTCTTGCCAAAGAACTTGCGGAAGGATCTTGCTTAATTGTTGCGCTGCTGTGTAAACACAGCTGCAAGGGGCTAGCAATAACTTCTGCAAGCGACTTGCTAGTGTAAACGCAGGTGCAAGGGAACGGTTCACCAAGATGAACGAAAGGACCGAGGCATGAATTCTTTGGGACGGTCTTTCATAGTTCACTTCGGTAGCGGCTTCCTACTTACAATTCCCGGGAACGGGAAACGGTCGGTCTCGTTCCCGCAACGGCACGTCGACCGGTCTCGTTCCAGCCTCGGTCTCGTTCCCGTCTGCCTCGGTCTCGGTCTCCCTCGGCCGGACTCGTCCTTCTTCGGGTGGCGACTCGTCGCAGTTCCACTGCCGACTGCTCATAGTTTAGTATCGAGCTGCTGTTCGTTACGTTCGCTGCGCACGCCCATTCTACATCTGTTTCAAAACATTCTTGAACTGTGGACTTCTGGTTCTTTGTGTATTCTATTCAGCGTCCAGTACCGGTAATTAAAATATATTTTATAACTACGTAAATTACACAATGGGAGAGGATGTAGATGAAGATGAAATGGGAGATACGATACTGCGTGAAGAGTTTGACAGAGCACTGAAAGACCTGAGTCGAAACAAGGGCCCGGGAGTAGACAACATTCCATTGGAACTACTGACAGCCTTGGGAGAGCCAGTCCTGTCAAAACTCTACCATCTGGTGAGTAAGATGTATGAAACAGGCGAAATACCCTCAGACTTCAAGAAGAATATAATAATTCCAATCCCAAAGAAAGCAGGTGTTGACAGATGTGAAATTTACCGAACAATCAGTTTAATAAGCCACAGCTGCAAAATACTAACACGAATTCTTTACAGACGAATGGAAAAACTAGTAGAAGCCGACCTCGGGGAAGATCAGTTTGGATTCCGTAGAAATACTGGAACACGTGAGGCAATACTGAACTTACGACTTATCTTAGAAGAAAGATTAAGGAAAGGCAAACCTACGTTTTTAGCATTTGTAGACTTAGAGAAAGCTTTTGGCAATGTTGACTGGAACACTCTCTTTCAAATTCTAAAGGTGGCAGGGGTAAGATACAGGGAGCGAAAGGCTATTTACAATTTGTACAGAAACCAGATGGCAGTTGTAAGAGTCGAGGGACATCAAAGGGAAGCAGTGGTTGGGAAGGGAGTAAGAAAGGGTTCTAGCCTCTCCCCGATGTTATTCAATCTGTATATTGAGCAAGCAGTAAAGGAAACAAAAGAAAAATTCGGAGTGGGTATTAAAATCCATGGAGAAGAAATAAAAACTTTGAGGTTCGCCGATGACATTGTAATTCTGTCAGAGACAGCAAAGGACTTGGAAGAGCAGTTGAATGGAATGGACAGTGTCTTGAAAGGAGGATATAAGATGAACATCAACAAAAGCAAAACGAGGATAATGGAATGTAGTCGAATTAAGTCGGGTGATGCTGAGGGAATTAGATTAGGAAATGAGACACTTAAAGTAGTAATGGAGTTTTGCTGTTTGGGGAGCAAAATAACTGATGATGGTCGAAGTAGAGAGGATATACAATGTAGACTGGCAATGGCAAGGAAAGCGTTTCTGAAGAAGAGAAATTTGTTAACATCGAGTATAGATTTAAGTGTCAGGAAGTCATTTCTGAAAGTATTTGTATGGAGTGTAGCCATGTATGGAAGTGAAATATGGACGATAAATAGTTTGGACAAGAAGAGAATAGAAGCTTTCGAAATGTGGTGCTACAGAAGAGTGCCGAAGATTAGATGGGTAGATCACATAACTAATGAGGAAGTATTGAATAGGATTGGGGAGAAGAGAAGTTTGTGGCACAACTTGACCAGAAGAAGGGATCGGTTCGTAGGACATGTTCTGAGGCATCAAGGGATCACCAATTTAGTATTGGAGGGCAGCAGTGTCTTTTTGACAAGCAATAGCATGAAGCTTAAGATATCCGAAAATAAAGCTTCGTTTCTAGCTGACTTTCCTATTACGAAATGGCGTAAACTCTGCTTTATAAACATTAACCAAACAATAAAACAACGCATACTATTCACATTCAAAATAATAAATATCTGAAAATCATTCAGTTAAATTACACTTTTTTATAACATACGCTTCTCTGTTCATGTACAGTAATCACATTAAGAAACGCAAGTAAGCCTACAGCATTTTGAATAAAAAAAAGGCGTAGAGTGACAGTTATTAGACACATACATAAATTTGATGTAGGTATAATTGCAAGCAATCCGTTCGACGTATCACTGATAGTGTAATGGTGAACGGGAAGGGCTGGGAAGCATGGTGAATTTATAGTAACGGTTCGAAACACCTTGAAAGACAACATTTTTTTCTGTTATATTTTGTTATTTATTCAAATTATTTGGCGTTATTTGTGAGTCTATAGTCACTGTGCCTATTATCCACAATGATTCCCTTTGTGTGAATGGAAATTAGCAGGATGGGTATGTTACCCATACGAACAGAATATGGGAATCCCAGTAGCATATCCGTTGTTTCTGCAGTTTGCTCTCACCTGCAGTTCCGTTTGTGGTGGTTCTTCTTTCTTCAGCTATGGCTGTCCTCAGCCAATTGAAAAGTATGAAAGTCACACGACACGAAAGCAGCGCATTTTCTGCAGGAAATACGAAACTGCCAAGCGCCTAAGTGATAGTTTCATGCTTTCTGCGATATGATTAGCGCTCTCGCACCTCATTTGTGTTTATATGGACATACTTATAGAGTAGACATTCAAGATGATAAAATGTGTAGGTTTATTAGATTACAAAAAACAAACTGTTTCACTGTTTCGAAACAGCGTATCGAAACACTACATTGTACTGTTTCATTTGTTTCGAAACAGTTACGTGTTTCAGTTTGCCCATCTCTACTGTTTATACTGTTGACCCGACCAGGCGTCGACCCGTCGCGAGTCGAAGAAGGCGTCATCTAGCGGTAGAAACCAAATTAAGGGGGGTAGGACGTCAAACGGGCCGACTTGGAGCAGGAGAGGCACCAAAGGACATTTTAATTCCGACTGTCTATACTTTTACAAATAAATTCGTAAAATTTTGTCAGCATGACCAGGAAGGACACAGGATTCATACTCATTGCAGTGGAAGTTCAAACACAGAATAATTTTTTTTTAGCTTGTGAAATTTCAGCATTTTTTCACTTACTATTGGCTGCATTTGTTGCTATAGGTACACTTTTCTTCATAAGTAAGAGAGATTGTCCGATAAATTTTGCACAGCATACAAAACATACTTACATGTGTATGAAACTCTAGAATTTTCCAAATCTGTTAAAAACTGTAGTAAAAATTGAGGTATTTAACTATAAGAGTTGAGTTTTTTTCTAAACATGAAGTTTAAAATGCAACAGCTCATTCATTTTTTCATAAATTGAATAAATTCTAGAGTTTCATATACCTGTAAGTATGGTTTGTGCGCTGTACAAAATTCATCAAAGAAAAGTGTACCTATAGCAACAAATGCAGCCAGCAGTAAATGAAAAAAATGATGAATTTCCACATGTAAAAAAAATTATTTTGTTATGTTTTTGAACTTCCACTGCAATGAGTGTGAATCCTGAATCCCTGCTGGTCATGCTGACAAAGTTTTACTTACTAATGGCTGCATTTGTTGCTATAGGTACACTTTTCTTCATAAGTAAGAGAGATTCTTCGATGAATTTTGCACAGCATACAAACGATACTTAAAGGTGTATGAAACTCTAGGATTTTCAAAATCTATTAAAAACTGTGGTAAAAATTGAGGTAATTAACTAAAAAATTTGTGTTTTTTCTAAACATGAAGTTTAAAATATAACAGCTCATTCGTTTTTTCATAAATTAAATAAATTCTAGAGTTTCATACACCTCTAAGTATGGTATGTAGGCTGTGCAAAATCCATCGAAGAATCTCTCTAACTTATGAAGAAAAGTGTACCTACAGCAACAAATGCTGCCATTAGCAAGTGAAAAAGATGATGAAATTTGACACGTAAGAAAATTTATTGCGTTATGTTTTCGAACTTCCACTGCAATGAGTGTGAGTTCTGAATCCTTCCTGGTCATGCTGACAAAGTTGTAAGAATTTATTTATAAAAGTATAGACAGTGGAAATTAAAATGTCCTGTGATGCCTCTCCTGCTCCAAGTCGGCCCGTTTGACGTCCTACCCCCCTTAAAAAGACACGCAGATTGGGTCTTGGGAATCGCAGTAACACATCGATCTCCCGTACAGGAAACAGAAAAATTAACCATTACTCTTACGAGAAGTAAGATACAATTAAAATTACTTAAAGATAAAGAAACTGAATAACTTGGTTCCATCCACAACAAGTTCGTGATGGCAAAATATGTTAAACCAACAAAAATATAAAAAAAAATAGAAATATATAAGAAATATGTCTAAGGCTGTTTGTAATGCCATATATGTTGACTGCCGAACTCGTGCAGTTATGCATACTGAACATTAGACATAGTATAATGTATAACTCAACCAAATCCATTCATTTATGGCCGACTACTTGACTGCTCACGCATTCAAGTTGCTGACAAAAATAATATACAGAAGAATGGAAAAGAAATTGAGGATGTATTCAATGACGATCAGCTTGGCTTTAGGAAAGGTAAAGGCACCAGCGAGGCAATTCGGACGTTGTGGTTGGTAGTGGAAGCAAGACTGAAGAAAAATCAAGAAACGTTAATACGATTTGTTGACCTGAAAACAGCGCTCGACAATGTAAAATGGTGCAAGATTTTCGAAATTCTGTCGAAAGTACAGCTAACCTGTAGGGAGAGACGGGTGATATACAGTATGTACAAGAGCCTAGAATGAATAACAAAGCGCGGACGACCAAAAACGAAGTGATCAGATTAAAAAGAGTGTAAGACAGGGAAATAGGCTTTCGCTGCTACTGTTCCGTCTATAAATTGAAGCAGAAATGGTGGAAATAAAAGAAAGGCTCAAGAGTGGAATTAAAATTCAAGATGAAAGGATATCAGTAATAAGAGTTGGTGATGACACTGCTATTCTCAGTGAAAGTGAAGAGGAATTACAGGACATGTTGAGTAGAATGAACAGTTTAATGAATACAGAACACGGGCTGAGAGTAAATCGAAGAAAGACAAAAATAATGAGAAGTAGCAGATACGAGAACAGCGAGAAACTTAGCATCAAGATTGGTGATCACGAAGTAGAAGAAGTTATGGAATTCTGCTACCTGGACAGCAAAATAACCCACGAGGGACGGACTAAGGATGATATAAAAACAGGCTAGCACTGGCAGAAATGGCATTCCTGGCCAAGATGTTTCAAACATAGGCCTTAATTTGAGAAAGAAATTTGTGAGAATGTAGTGTACGTTTGGAGCACAGGATTCTACGGCAGTGAAAGATGGACTGTGGGAGAAAGCAGAACAGAAGCGTAGCATTTGAGATGTGGCCTTACAGAAGAATGTTGAAACTTAGGTGGAGTGATAGGGTAAGGAAAGAGGAGGTTCTCTGAAGAATCGAAGAGGAAAGGAATACACCCCTGGAAATTGAAATAAGAACACCGTGAATTCATTGTCCCAGGAAGGGGAAACTTTATTGACACATTCCTGAGGTCAGATACATCACATGATCACACTGACAGAACCACAGGCACATAGACACAGGCAACAGAGCATGCACAATGTCGGCACTAGTACAGTGTATATCCACCTTTCGCAGCAATGCAGGCTGCTATTCTCCCATGGAGACGATAGTAGAGATGCTGGATGTAGTCCTGTGGAACGGCTTGCCATGCCATTTCCACCTGGCGCCTCAGTTGGACCAGCGTTCGTGCTGGACGTGCAGACCGCGTGAGACGACGCTTCATCCAGTCCCAAACATGCTTAATGGGGGACAGATCCGGAGATCTTGCTGGCCAGGGTAGTTGACTTACACCTTCTAGAGCACGTTGGGTGGCACGGGATACATGCGGACGTGCATTGTCCTGTTGGAACAGCAAGTTCCCTTGCCGGTCTAGGAATGGTAGAACGATGGGCTCGATGACGGTTTGGATGTACCGTGCACTATTCAGTGTCCCCTCGACGATCACCAGTGGTGTACGGCCAGTGTAGGAGATCGCTCCCCACACCATGATGCCGGGTGTTGGCCCTGTGTGCCTCGGTCGCATGCAGTCCTGATTGTGGCGCTCACCTTCACGTCGCCAAACACGCATACGACCATCATTGGCACCAAGGCAGAAGCGACTCTCATCGCTGAAGACGACACGTCTCCATTCGTCCCTCCATTCTCGCCTGTCGCGACACCACTGGAGGCGGGCTGCACGATGTTGGGGCGTGAGCGGAAGACGGCCTAACGGTGTGCGGGACCGTAGCCCAGCTTCATGGAGACGGTTGCGAATGGTCCTCGCCGATACCCCAGGAGCAACAGTGTCCCTAATTTGCTGGGAAGTGGCGGTGCGGTCCCGTACGGCACTGCGTAGGATCCTACGGTCTTGGCGTGCATCCGTGCGTCGCTGCGGTCCGGTCCCAGGTCGACGGGCACGTGCACCTTCCGCCGACCACTGGCGACAACATCGATGTACTGTGGAGACCTCACGCCCCACGTGTTGAGCAATTCGGCGGTACGTCCACCCGGCCTCCCGCATGCCCACTATACGCCCTCGCTCAAAGTCCGTCAACTGCACATACGGTTCACGTCCACGCTGTCGCGGCATGCTACCAGCGTTAAAGACTGCGATGGAGCTCCGTATGTCACGGCAAACTGGCTGACACTGACGGCGGCGGTGCACAAATGCTGCGCAGCTAGCGCCATTCGACGGCCAACACCGCGGTTCCTGGTGTGTCCGCTGTGCCGTGCGTGTGATCATTGCTTGTACAGCGGTCTCGCAGTGTCCGGAGCAAGTATGGTGGGTCTGACACACCGGTGTCAATGTGTTCTTTTTCCATTTCCAGGAGTGTATGCTGAACGTTCTGGACGCCCTGTGGAGGTTACGACCCCAGAAATCATTGATAAAATCCATTTGATGGATGGCAGAAGAGTTCAGGTGAATGAGATTGCTAGTGCTGTGGGCATCTCGAATGAACGGATACATAATAATTTGCATCAACATTTGGAAATGAGAAAGCTGTCCGCAAGATGGATTCCGCGATTGCTCACGCTTGACCAAAAACGGAATCTTGTGAAGTGTTGCAAGGATGGTTTTAGCTGTTCAGGAAGAATCTGCTGGACTTTAAGCGTCAAACAACATTCTAAATAATGGGTTAACAAGAGAGAATCTGCACCAAAAAAGGCTAAGACCGTTCCTTCGGCAGGAAAGGTTATGGCGACTGTCTTTCGGTATTCGCAAAGGATAATCCTCATCATCCATCTAGCAAAGGGTAAAACTATTACAGGTGCATGTTTTTCATCGTTATTGGACCGCTTAAAACCAGAGTTGGAAGAAAAACGCCGGCGATTGGACCACTAAAAAGTCCTTTTCCATCAGGACAATGCACCAGCACACACCTCAGCAGTTGTGGTCGCAAAATTATTCGAAATAGGATTCCAACTCGTTTCACATCCCCCCCCCCCCTATTCTCCGGACTTGACTCCCTCGGACTATTATTTGTTCCACAATTTGAAGAAACGGCCGGTGGGACAAAGATTTTATTCAAACGAGGAGGTGATGGCAGCAACGATTAGCTATTTTGCAGACTTGGACAATTCCTGTTATTCGGAAGGCATCAACAAATTAGAACAGCGTTGATACGTAATCAGCATGGTTTCAGAAAACATCGTTCTTGTGCAACGCAGCTAGCTTTTTATTCGCACCAAGTAATGGCCGCTATCGACAGGGGATCTCAAGTTGATTCCGTATTTCTAGATTTCCGGAAAGCTTTTGACACCGTTCCTCTCAAGCGACTTCTAATCAAGCTGCCGGCCTATGGGGTATCGTCTCAGTTGTGCGACTGGATTCGTAATTTCCTGTCAGGAAGGTCGCAGTTTGTAGTAATAGACGGCAAATCGTCGAGTAAAATTGAAGTGATATCAGGTGTTCCCCAGGGAAGCATCCTGGGACCTCTGCTGTTCCTGATCTATATAAATGACCTGGGTGACAATCTGAGCAGTTCTCTTAGGTTGTTCTCAGATGATGCTGTAATTTACCGTCTAGTAAGGTCATCCGAAGACCAGTATCAGTTGCAAAGCTATTTAGAAAAGATTGCTGTACGGTGTGGCAGGTGGCAGTTGACGCTAAATAACGAAAAGTGTGAGGTGATCCACATGAGTTCCAAAAGAAATCCGTTGGAATTCGATTACTCGATAAATAGTACAATTCTCAAGGCTGTCAATTCTACTAAGTAGCTGGGTGTTCAAATTACGAACAACTTCAGTTGGAAAGACCACATAGATAATATTGTGGGGAAGGCGAGCCAAAGGTTGCGTTTCATTGGCAGGACACTTAGAAGATGCAACAAGTCCACTAAAGAGACAGCTTACACTACACTCGTTCGTCCTCTGTTAGAATATTGCTGCGCGGTGTGGGATCCTTGCCAGGTGGGGTTGACGGAGGACATCGAAAGGGTGCAAAAAAGGGCAGCTCGTTTTGTATCATCAAGTAATAGGGGAGAGAGTGTGGCAGATATGATATGCGAGTTGGGATGGAAGTCATTGAAGCAAAGGCGTTTTTCGTCGCGGCGAGATCTATTTACGAAATTTCAGTCACCAACTTTCTCTTCCGAATGCGAAAACATTTTGTTGAGCCCGACCTACATAGGTAGGAATGATCATCAAAATAAAATAAATCAGAGCTCGAACAGAAAGGTTTAGAAGTTCGTTTTTCCCGCGCGCTGTTCGGGAGTGGAATGGTTGAGAGACAGTATGATTGTGGTTCGAAGAACCGTCTGCCAAGCACTTAAATGTGAATTGCAGAGTAATCATGTAGATGTAGATGTAGAAAAGCAGACTACGTCGAAAAATTAAAAAAAAAAGGTTTACGCCAAACACGTTAAGTAGTTTTTATTTTTGCGCGGGCTTTTCAAACGCCCCTTGTAATATTTGCTGCGACACAGCGTAAGATAACTTGCGGAACATGTGGAACAGAGAAGGAGAAACACATACACTCACACACACACACACACACACACACACAGCTAGAGAGGGAGTGGTGGGGAGCGGGCAGTTTCCCCATCTGACCGCGCCACGTGCGCTGCTCTGACGTCACTTCCGCTGCAGTGGCAGCGTCTGTGAGCCCCCCCCCCCCCCGCGCCAGGCACATCGCACACTTCCATCTGCCTGACCTGCCCCACACGTGGCAGCACGCCACACTCGCACGTGGGGGCGGAAGGCGGCTACGCAAGCGATTCCCGGCTGCCAGGTCGAGACCTCGCGTACGGCGGCGTGGTTGTCAAGTTTTAACTATCGACCCAAAGCATAGTGGAGAGAAAAAATGTTGCCACCATGTAACTGCGTGACGGTGTCAACGCTGTTTCCACCCCTCCCCCTCCCCCCCAATATGTTCTTTCGGGAACCCGTCCGTGAATGGGCTTAGTTGTTAACAGTCTGGTACCCCTCACAGTATTACTGATCTATAAAACAGAAGCAGTTCAAAATTTGTACGATCGATCAGGATTATTAGTCAAATATTTTTGAGAAAGCACATTTGCAGAAACATCTGCAAATACACAGTTTAACAGAAAGTGGTTCTCTGCAAATGGGCTCTCATTAAACTTTGACAAAACACAGTATATACAGTTCCACACAGTAAATGGAATGACACCATTAATAAATACAAACTTCGATCAGAAATCGGTAGCTACGTTAGAACATTCAAAATTTCTAGGTGTATGCACTGATGAGGGGTTGAACTGGAAAAAACACACTGAGGATCTGCTGAAACATTTGAGTTCAGCTACTTATGCTATTAGGGTAATTGCAAATTTTGGCGATATAAATCTCAGTTAATTAGCTTACCACGCCTATTTTCATTCTCTGCTTTCGTATGGCATCATATTCTGGGGTAACTCATCATTGAGTAAAAGAGTGTTCATTGCACAAAAGCGTGTAATCAGAATAATTGCTGGAGCTCATCCAAGATCATCCTGAAGACACTTATTTAAAGAGCTAGAAATCTTCCCTATAGCCTCACAATATACACTCCTGGAAATGGAAAAAAGAACACATTGACACCGGTGTGTCAAACCCACCATACTTGCTCCGGACACTGCGAGAGGGCTGTACAAGCAATGATCACACGCACGGCACAGCGGACACACCAGGAACCGCGGTGTTGGCCGTCGAATGGCGCTAGCTGCGCAGCATTTGTGCACCGCCGCCGTCAGTGTCAGCCAGTTTGCCGTGGCATACGGAGCTCCATCGCAGTCTTTAACACTGGTAGCATGCCGCGACAGCGTGGACGTGAACCGTATGTGCAGTTGACGGACTTTGAGCGAGGGCGTATAGTGGGCATGCGGGGGGCCGGGTGGACGTACCGCCGAATTGCTCAACACGTGGGGCGTGAGGTCTCCACAGTACATCGATGTTGTCGCCAGTGGTCGGCGGAAGGTGCACGTGCCCGTCGACCTGGGACCGGACCGCAGCGATGCACGGATGCACGCCAAGACCGTAGGATCCTACGCAGTGCCGTACGGGACCGCACCGCCACTTCCCAGCAAATTAGGGACACTGTTGCTCCTGGGGTATCGGCGAGGACCATTCGCAACCGTCTCCATGAAGCTGGGCTACGGTCCCGCACACCGTTAGGCCGTCTTCCGCTCACGCCCCAACATCGTGCAGCCCGCCTCCAGTGGTGTCGCGACAGGCGTGAATGGAGGGACGAATGGAGACGTGTCGTCTTCAGCGATGAGAGTCGCTTCTGCCTTGGTGCCAATGATGGTCGTATGCGTGTTTGGCGCCGTGCAGGTGAGCGCCACAATGAGGACTGCATACGACCGAGGCACACAGGGCCAACACCCGGCATCACGGTGTGGGGAGCGATCTCCTACACTGGCCGTACACCACTGGTGATCGTCGAGGGGACACTGAATAGTGCACGGTACATCCAAACCGTCATCGAACCCATCGTTCTACCATTCCTAGACCGGCAAGGGAACTTGCTGTTCCAACAGGACAATGCACGTCCGCATGTATCCCGTGCCACCCAACGTGCTCTAGAAGGTGTAAGTCAACTACCCTGGCCAGCAAGATCTCCGGATCTGTCCCCCATTGAGCATGTTTGGGACTGGATGAAGCGTCGTCTCACGCGGTCTGTACGTCCAGCACGAACGCTGGTCCAACTGAGGCGCCAGGTGGAAATGGCATGGCAAGCCGTTCCACAGGACTACATCCAGCATCTCTACGATCGTCTCCGTGGGAGAATAGCAGCCTGCATTGCTGCGAAAGGTGGATATACACTGTACTAGTGCCGACATTGTGCATGCTCTGTTGCCTGTGTCTATGTGCCTGTGGTTCTGTCAGTGTGATCATGTGATGTATCTGACCCCAGGAATGTGTCAATAAAGTTTCCCCTTCCTGGGACAATGAATTCACGGTGTTCTTATTTCAATTTCCAGGAGTGTATATATTCACTTATGAAATTTGTTATTAACAATCCGCACGAATTCAAAAGTAATAGCAGTGAACATGGCTACAACACTAGGAGACAGGATGATCTTCACTACTCAAGGTTAAATGTAACTTTGGCTGAGAAGGAGGTAAATTATGCTGCCACAAAAGTCTTTGGTCACTTACCTAATAGCATCACAAGTCTGACAGATAGCCATATAGCGTTTAAAAGGAAATTAAAAGAATTTCTGAATGGCAGCTCCATCTACTCATTAGATGAATTTTTGGATATAGTAAGTGGGTAATTTTCCCAACCCCCACAAAAAAAATTAAAAATATTAAGTGTCATGTAATATTTTGTGTAATATAATATCTTGTATAGACACCTTTTATTAACCTGACACGTTCCATATCATTACGAAGTGTCGTATTCATCATCTATGGAACAAGTACGGTACTAATCTAATCTAATCTGTGCGCATAAACATTCTCCAGAACATACACCTACAACTAGAAACAGTAAGTTACTTTTCGACTTGTCATACTTTTATAAACTTATATTTCATAATGTGACATTCGGTAATACAGCAATGTGATTTCGCCAGGCCCGGTACTAAACGAAGTGAAGTTTATGTAGACTTGAAGATGAGCCCCCAGAGCTCGAAATTCATAGTGAATTTTACTAAAATCACGATTTGTGGCTGAAGGCGGTTGTTCTTAATCATTACAAAACTAGTACAGTCACGGAAGAAATACTGCAAACAACGAATAAGAGGAAAATAAAATTTCGGAGAAAATCAGTCAGATATCTATCATATTGTGATATTGACAACAATTATTTTATCTATTTTGGCTGGAGAATACCGCAGCTGTTTTCTGAAATTACACAGTAGCAAATACTGCAACCATGGCGTTATTAACTAAATTGTTCTGGGTGCCCCAAATTGCGCATTGGCCAAACTTGTAGGAGTTTCTGTGTACGATTCCGTGAATACAATGATGCTCCCTGGCTCAACAACCTAAATAAGCCACCTTCTACATCCACATCTACATCTGCACTCTGCAAACCACCGGTAGCTGCATGGCAGAGGGTACATCCCACTGTACCAGTTATTAGGGTTAATTCCCGTTCCATTCACGTATGGAGCACGGAAAAAATGATTGTCTGAAATTGCAATTTAAGTTGTTGTAGTTGTATTCTAATCTTATCCTCACGATCTCTATGTGAACGATAAGCAGGGGAGTCATTATTTAAAGCAGGTTCTCGAAACTTTGTTAACAGACTTTCTCCAGACAGTTTGCGTCTATCTTCAAGAATCTTCCAGTTCAGTTTCTTCAGTATCTCTATTACACTCCCACGGATTAAAAAAATCTGTGACCATTCGTGTTGCCCTTCTCTGTTTACCTTCAATACCCCCAGTTAGTACTATTTGGTAAGGGTCCCACAAACTTGAACAATATTCTAGGATGGGTCGCATGACTTTCGCTACTCACTTGTCCGAACACGAAAACACAGACTTAAGCATCGAAGAAAACTTAGAGATATTGCATTTTCCGAAAATGGAGTAGAAATAAATTTTTAGAGGAATTTAGTAATATACAACCACATTCACAATAAGCCTGACCGCGTACTGAATGGTTAACTAGAATTAAAAAAATATATATACTTCCAACATTTCAAACAACTCGTATAATTTGAAACGATAAAAACAATAATTAATTAACAGAGAGAAAATTCTTCATTGTCATCTTTCAATCATAATTAATTAAATGTCTAACTGTATAAAATTATATGTACTATGTAGAAATATCTTTGAAATAACTCCAGAACTGTGTCTGTCTGCACACATCTTTGGCAATCAAATCAGCAGCCGATGTAAACAAATGCATCCTCCATCTTGTTTTCAGTTCAATTCATCGATGTGTACGTACTTTAAAAGAAAATCAAACCTCTGTCCTTTTATATGTAAAGGTAGGCTTCTCAGGAAGTGCGTACAATGCATAGAGCTCTAGTAAGTGTAAAACGACGCAATCACAAAAACCTTGTTATATTTTAGGACACAAATGTAAAACTTGCAAAGAAGTCAAGGCCCCAGGCAAGTCTCGAAACTAGTAATGGTATAATAAAATCATTTAAAAAAAACTTGTGGCTGGCTGTAGTATTTTCCGCAGTGTAATTGACAACAATATTTATAACAGGTTAAAATACTCGTAGATCACTGTTTAACTGAGGTACCATTTTCTTTGGTACCACTTGCCTTCACAGCTTAGATAAAGGCGACAGACAACATTCAGGAGAGTATATTATGCCTTCCAGTTTCCCCTTCTGATGCTAATCTGTTTAAAAAATCTTCAAAATTTATTTTACTACGAGAAATATATCTAAAAATTTGGATCAATTATCACACTCATCATCATCATATTTTCTAATTTTCTGAAAATAGTAGCCAAGTGGGGTAGAGCAGGTTATTCCAATTATATGTGCCTGTTTTGGTGAATTTAACATCAGTCATTCAACAGAAAGGTGTACCTGTATGATAAAAATTCAGAATTCCGATAAATTGCAAAAGAACATTTACCAACTTATTAGCTTACCAGTATACGGTTCTAGAACATTCAAGATGCGTGTTCCTGTTTCTTTATCCCCTATACTCTCTCTCATCATTATTTTATCCTTCCTAGCCACTTTGGTAACAGTTTCTGCTACTCTCTCTGCTTTAGTTACTCGCGGCTGATCAATAACAGTTATAATTAAACAATATGCCTTTGAGTCTCGTATACCTAATTTTTTAGAACGAACCTTTGTTACTGCATCATCATTAGAAGCTATTACAGTATCTATTACAAATATCTTCAATACGATCAGCCCAACAAACACGGTTTTCGGTATTCGCTCCCCTAAGCGGCTCTTGAAGCTTCATTTTTGATTTTGTGAGAGACCCTGGTAAAAAGATTTTTATTTGCCGGAGCCCTTTATTTAGGTTTAATTGCCTCCAGAATAGAAGAAATGGTTGTGAATGTAGTGTATGCCTCTACACCCAATTTCTGTAGGTGACTGTTGAACCAAGTGATATGTATCATTGGCTGTCACTTTGAATTATTTGCCTCGCAACCTCCATTTGGTGTTAAGCTTTTTTTTATTCTCGGCGTTTCTAACACGGAAAACACACACACTGAAATAGAATGAAATAGAACAGCATGGCAGTAACTAAGAAGCACACGTGTTTCAAATTTCGAAAGCAAGAAAACAAATACATCGTAATATCTCAGGTGGTGACTAAGCCACAGCCTTCCACATACCCTAGTACTTAGGTTCCGGTAGTCGGAGCCTTCTAGAGTACACCTGTGTTTACGATTCATATCTAAGAGCTGAAAAAAGTCAGGGAATTGTCACACGCTCTGACGCACTTTAAGATGACAGAGGATGTTGTTGTTGTGGTCTTCAGTCCTGAGACTTGTTTGATGCAGCTCTCCATGCTACTCTATCCTGTGCAAGCTTCTTCATCTCCCAGTACCTACTGCAACCTACATCCTTCTGAATCTGCTTAGTGTATTCATCTCTTGGTCTCCCTCTACGATTTTTACCCTCCACGCTGCCCTCCAATACTAAATTGGTGATCCCTTGATGCCTCAGAACATGTCCTACCAACCGATCCCTTCTTCTAGTCAAGTTGTGCCACAAACTTCTCCCCAATCCTATTCAATATTTTCCCCTTTAGTTATGTGATCTACCCATCTAATCTTCAGCGTTCTTCTGTAGCACCATATTTCGAAAGCTTCTATTCTCTTCTTGTCCAAACTATTTATCGTCCATGTTTCACTTCCATACATGGCTACACTCCATACAAATACTTTCAGAAATGACTTCCTGACACTTAAATCTATACTCGATGTTAACAAATTTCTCTTCTTCAGAAACGCTTTTCTTGCCATTGCCAGTCTACATTTTATATCCTCATCAGTTATTTATATCCTCATCAGTTATTTTGCTCCCCAAGTAGCAAAACTCGTTCACTACTTTAAGTGTCTCATTTCCTAATCTAATTCCCTCAGCATCACCCGACTTAATTCGACTACATTCCATTATCCTCGTTTTGCTTTTATTGATGTTCATCTTATATCCTCCTTTCAAGACACTGTCCATTCCATTCAACTGCTTTTCCAAGTCCTTTGCTGTCTCTGACAGAATTACAATGTCATCGGCGAACCTCAAAGTTTTTATTTCATCTCCATGGATTTTAATACCTACTGTATTACACTCGAACGGTATTTACGAACAAACAAAAAATGAAAATGTCCATAAACTATACATTTTCGTTATCGACATCCAACGCTCTTTGCTATAGGGCAATTTTTTTCAAATTTTTTGTCATTTTTCACAAGGCCACCTTAATGGAAATGATAAGTCCGCAAAATCCGCGATATTGACGAATCAGAAACAGCGGAGCAATTTGGACTTTCTGACATATGGCTACTGCCATAATTCACAACTGAGAAGCCGTTTTCAGCGATTATTGCTAATGACAAGCTGTACTTTGCTTGTGTTAATTTTCTACTGTCGTTAATTGTCACAGCCAAAAAGCTACCGTAAAGGGCAAAATTGTCGTCAGTGACCCATCTGTTCTCTGCAACAGATCATTATTCAACACTGTAACCGAACCACACTCTAGTGTCGCTGTTGGGGGGCGAAAAGAAAAAGAGTTGTTATTCTATATTTTTTGAAAAATTTCGAAAATGTGAATATTTTGGTGGGCCACTTGCCAACAGAATCAGGGCTTGATTACACTATTATAATAACATACGTTGAGCATTGAATGCCTGGTTGCATTATTTTGAACAAGAGCAGCATATTGATTTATTTGAGATCGTTCGGAAGGAACATTATCATTTCTGTGCATTTTTATAGTCCGGAACAACACTAAGGGACCAGAAGATTTATAGACTTTCAAAGACATGCAACACTACACAATTTAAAAAAAAAGCTGATTCAGAAATAATGGGAAAACGATAATGTTCCTTCTGCATCATGCTGCGTTCGGCCCATCAGCGTGATCGTAATCAACATTCAAGTAAAAATGAGGAGATGGAAGTCATCAAGGTTAATTTACTAAAGTAAGCACACTTATCTTTAACACACTTTTTTTTAATGCTACGTACCTTTTCGTATTAAATTACAATAGATGACCATACTTTATACATAACGGTCAAGGCCGGCCGGGGTGGCCAAGCGGTTCTAGGCGCTACAGTCTGGAACCGCGCGATCACTACGGTCGCAGGTTCGAATCCTGCCTCGGGCATGGATGTGTGTGATGTCCTTAGCTTAGTTAGGTTTAAGTAATTCTAAGTTCTAGGGGACTGGTGACCTCGGCAGTTAAGTCCCATAGTGCTCAGAGCCATTTGAACCATAACCTCTTGATGCTGTCTGTTCGTAATCAATTACAAGAAACTACATGTTTTCTGATTGGAAAAATAACAATTACTATGTTTACTGAATATTTTCACATAAAATATAAAATACCGATGCGGAACGCAGCAAGTCCGCGTCCGCCTTTCATGGAATACAAATAGTAAAAATCGAGGCGCCCAATGCCTCATTTGTCTTGAAACAACAGAATTCTTTTTTATACCATTAATCGATACATGTACATAGAGATTTACAGGCACCGCGCAATAACGGCAAAGATAGAGAATAATAGATTCTGTCGCTGCTATGCGATGGTTCATTTCTTTTACTTAACCACATACACTCACACACACACACTCCATCGTAACCTATCGGAACAAATTCGTACTTCGCAGCCGCTAATCGAATATAAAACAGTGAAACAAACTATTCCCAAGAGCGTATCTCAAACGTAAATGAGCAGTGGAAAGTGTGTCTAAGCCACAGCGATCTAGTAACATCCAGAATTCAGCATCGAGAACGAGAAAACGCAAGTAAACTTTATCATATATTCGCAACGCAATCTGTAAATAGCAGCCACAACAAATAATTTTCCAGACCAAAAGCTCACGAGGTCTTATGACTGCCCATAGATCGATTTACATATAAAAAGAAACATGAATAAGCCGGCCGCGGTGGTCTCGCGGTTCTAGGCGCTCAGTCCGGAACTGCGCGACTGCTACGGTCGCAGGTTCGAATCCTGCCTGGGGCATGGATGTGTGTGATGTCCTTAGGTTAGTTAGGTTTAAGTAGTTCTAAGTTCTAGGGGACTGATGACCACAGATGTTAAGTCCCATAGTGCTCAGAGCTATTTGAACCATTTTGAAACATGAATAACAACACATTTAGTAGGCGAATAACAACTAAATACAGCTCAGGATAGGCGAATTACAGCAAAGGCAAGCTTCAAAAAAAGATGTCTCTGCTACTGTTTTAGCGGACTACATGGTTTAGTGCAAATGTCCTGACTGACTCATCATCGACAAGCCCAAACTGCTGGGGATAGAAATTTGAATAGTGTTGATCTTAAAAGGCGTCGTTTAAAAGGCGAGTTTTCGGAATTGCACCCCCTAAGGGGCTTAAACAGGAGATCAATGGTTTTGTAAATAATGGTATTAAGACAATTTTGAAGATGGACCTACAGAAATTGGTATTTGTTCCTCGGGATGAAATAAAGACTGTTTCAGAATTTTTGTAAATTTCAGCCCTGTGGTATTTGACTTCTCAGCTACAAATAAAAAAGATATGTCTCTTAGTGCTTTTGGAAATTCAACCAGTGTGATATAGAATGAAATGTTTTGTGAAAATATTTCATTATGAAAGCATCTTTAATGGTAAATCTATGAAAATTGGAGTTTGGATTATCGATTAGAAATTGAAAAAAATATGTGTTTCACTGTTCTTGGAAAATCAAGCCCCATGGGGTTGAAATAGGAAATGATAATTTTTGTGGATATATTTCATTGTGTAAGCAGTTTTGAAGCTATATTTATGATAATTTGAGTTTGGCTTTTCTGTTAGAAACAAAAAAATACGCATATCACTGTTTTTGTAAATTCATCCCCTAATGGGGAGAAAGAGGGGAGGGGGGTATTTGATGGAAATATTTCGTTGTTTAAGAATTTTTAAAGCTAAATCTTTGGAAATTAGTAATTGACCTCTCGTCTGAAAATGAAAAAAATACGTGTTTCACTGTTTTTGAAAAGTCAGCCCCTTAGGGGGTGAAATAGAGGATGTAAATTTTTAAGAAAATATTCGTTACATTAAAAAAATTAAAGCTGAGTCAACGGACATTGATATTTCATTTCTCGGTTGGATATAAAGGACTATGTTTTAAGGGATATAACTTTCCATGGAAATATCACCGCACGAGAAAGCAAATGCTATAGCGAACAAAAACCTTGGACTGCAGCTACCAGAATCGGTTTCTGGTCAGAAGTGCATTCGAAAAAGAAACATGCTTCCATGACCTTAATTAGCGTGAAAAATTTAGAAGATGTTGCAATTTGTGAACAACATAAAAATTCGATTAAGAGAAAACAAAAACAAACAAAAAAAATCTGTACGGACCATACAGTCGATGCGAGCAAAGCACCGGACGCTAAGCAAGTTACGAATGAAAATTCAATCGAGGCGCTGCCCTGACATCCGTTAGTTGCAGCTGACATGATGTACTAATTTAGACTTGTGGATGATTTCTGCTGCTAGCTAATGCCACACTAGTCGATTTTCTCCGCTGAAGGTCAGCGATTTTTGTCACGCAGGAAATGGAACTGCACATTGCGAACGGAAGGTGCCACATTGAGCTGTATTTGTCGCTCCGGTAACTTAAAGCGGTTGACTGCCGCTGTCGAATTTGGCGCGGCAATAATCGTCGCCATCCCTGCCGCACTGGACAATTGTTATCGCCAGCCGCGCGGCAGCCACAACGATAATACACTCTAGAGTTGGGCAACACGATTTTTTTTCCCGATTCGATTCCTACGATTCAATCTCACATTGCGAATCGATTCCTACAATTCGTTCAAGATTCATTCTAGTCTGCGATGGCACGATTCTTACGGAATGCAAGAAGTTCTACATCTTACTCACAGATGGCAGGACTTGTCTGAAATTGTCAATGGGGTTAGAATCGAACTGTGCCATGATAAGATATGCCAGAAATAGTTTATTTATGAGCAAACATGCATATGACATTACAAGTGTGATTCTCGATTTGTACGTGTAATGCCTTAATTGATGAAAGCTGACGTCGGCGCGGTGGCTGATGGTAGCGATGGTAAATGGGAAATGCCTTCACGCTCGGTCCCGTCAGCCACCGCCAAGTGTCAGCTTTGTTTTCACGAGTAATATTACGGCCCACGAACTTCATTTGTTCGTTCCGAGCTTCATTTGTTCACACGCATCCTCCACTTGACTGCCATCTGGCGGTCGTAATCATTCGGCACGACTCGGCATGATTCAGCAGTTGCCTTCGAAGCATAGCGAACTAAGAATCGATGAATCGTTGGAACTTGCAATCGTCACGACTCGGAAACATGCAAACGTTCTTACGATTCTTTTGAACGACGATTCGTCCGTATCACGATTCGATTCTTACGATTCTTTACTTAGAGTCGTTCAAATGAACGAATCGCCACAACTCTAGTACACTCACAGGGGGAGGTCACGACGTTTGGAACGCAGATTTACTGCGTATACTCGTAGTACTCCGTGAGGACAACAAAATGTGTGAGCAGTAGCGCGTACTTTTCAAGCGTTACTGAGAAAATTGCAAGATAATTTCGGTCGTGGAATATATATCTGTGCGTGGCCATTTTAACCATGAAGCGGCTGCAGCCGACTGGGGCCGGCACGGTAGCTCAGCGTATTCGGTCAGAGCGATAGCTACCCTTTATAGTAAAAAAAAACTGAGCGAACATATCATCGAAGAAACTGGATGGGTGTCATCGTACGTCCGCCCTGAAGAAATTCAGCGAATAGTAGAGAACAAAACGCTTTTTTTTTCTTTTTAAGTGTTTAGCGTTCAAGCCCCTGGGTCGAGTTCCGTTCGTCAGTTTTTATATTTATTTTCAACACAGTCATTTTCTTTATTATTTATATTACAATTGATATAATGGGGAAAATACGTGTAATCGGATGGAATTTTATTAAAGTTACAATGTTATTTGGCAGTCTACTAATTTTTATCATCACAAATAATGTAACAATCATAAGTATCGACTAGTAAACGACCAAATGCATCAAGTCAAACTGAAAATGTGTGCTTGTCCGTGATTTGAGGAATCCCTCATACCTGGAAAGAGCCCGAAAACTACTTGTTACCTCCAAGTTTATGAGTGGCACAGACGGCTTTCGAAAGATGTACAATTAATCGTCGCCTTCGGCAATACAAGTTGCAGGATGGTATTTTTCGTAAAAAACATGGAAAACATAAAGTTAAACGGCACCGCACACGCAAGGTCTTTTGACGTTTTCTGTGGAAAAACAAACCTTGTTAACATTTTCAAAAACCTCTCCTTCAGACGATAGTTTGGAAGCAAACCATGCGTAACGCAGTATTTCCTTAAAAATCGGCGCTGATGATTGGTTATGCAGTATCGAGTGTATTTTAATAGGGTCTTCCGAGAAGCAATTTCTCGTTCTCTTTCGATTAAATACGAACAGTTTTGAAGACACGGACAAGCATAGATTTTCAGTATCACTTTATGCGTTTGGTCGTTTACTAGTCGATAGTTATGAATGTTATATTATTTGTGATAACAAAAATTAGTAGACTGCCAAATAACATTGTAAATTTAATAAAAGTTACATGTATTTTTCCCATTATATCAATTGTAATATAAATAGTAAAGAAAATGACTGTGTTGAAAATACAAAAAAAAAAAGAAAAAGAAAAAAAAGTGACGAACGGGACTCGATCCAGCGGCTTGAACGCTAAACACTTTTTTTTTTTAAAAAAAAAGATACATTTTATTCTATATTGTTCGCTGAATTTGTTCAGGTCGGAGTCCGATGACACCCGTTGTGGCAATGTCCGAAAACTACGTGAATGTCGTTCCAATGGATCATCTGGACAGTGAACTGATAGTAATTGAGGTGGAGATATATCCCTGTCTCTACAAAATAAAATCACAAGATTATAAATATCCTCTGCTGAAGACAGAAGCATGGAATAAGGTGTGTGCAGATGTTGTTGGGGCTGAGAAGTGGAACTCATTATCACTGGATGTACAAAACGCAATAGGTAAGTTTCATGACAATCAACGTAACTTTCACCTAGACAACTACTAAAAATGTAATTTAATTTTAATTTTTCCTTCTTTCTCTAATTGTTTGACACGCATACAAACCTGTTGCGCCAAAACAATTTAATTAATTGTGTCGAAACTTTGCATGATTTACGAGGTGCGACAATAATGAGACTGATGTGAAAAAAAAATGTTGTTTACCGTTTTAGTCAAGTTCAGAGTTGTCTCCTTCAAAGAGGGTCCCTTCTGATTGCACACACTTTTTCCAGCGCTTCTGCCATTGATGGTAACATTTCTGGAACTCATCTGTAATATCCTCCAAGATCCTCATCACAGCTTTTTGGACATCTTGTGTTGTTCGTAAATGGTGTCCCTTGACCGCCGTTTTGACTCTTGTAAATAGAAAAAAGTCGCACGGAGCGATATCTGGTGATTAAGGTGGCTGTGGTAGCACTGAAATTTGTTTTGAGGTTAAAAATTGCTGTACTGACAGAGCAGTATGGGACGGCGTATTATTGTGATGCAGAATCCAATTATCAGCAGTGTTGGCACGGACACGAAGAACTCTTTTACGAAGTCTTTCTAAAATTTCTCTGTAGTAATATTCGTTAACGGTTTGTCCAGGAGGCATCCACTCTTTATGAGCAATTCCCTTGGAATTAAAGAAGCACACAAGCATGCTTTTCACTTTTAGCTTTGACATGCGATCAGCCTTCACTAAACATTTTCTGCCAAAGAAAAACTTGAGCTCTTAACATAACCTCCTCTCTAAAATCCTTCTGAAGCTTACCGTAAGTTGTCATTCGTTTTCACCCAATTTAACGCAAAAAGAAATGGCATACCGTTGCCCAATATTATGCGGTTCCATTTCAATGACAAGACACACAAACACATGTTAAATTATTACAGCACAACTCACGACTGAGCAGTTACATCGATGTGCCACTTGGACTAGAAGCACCTTGTAGACCGAGGTCGAAGATATTGTGCCAACGCAAGCCTGCAGGGTTGCCACATCTTGCAAAGAAAATTAGTCTCGTTACTTTGATGTCGCATCTCGTATATAATGTTTTTAGAGGTATTTTCAAACTATTTTCAATATTTTACAAAAGTCAGAAAAATAAATACTCTGAATTTGTACAAATTTTTCTTACTAATATCTTAATCCAGTATTACCTAAGATAAAAAAGATAACAGTTATGAGTATAAAGCTGAAATAAATCTAAAACTAAAGGTTTTATGGAATAAGTTACACTCCTGGAAATTGAAATAAGAACACCGTGAATTCATTGTCCCAGGAAGGGGAAACTTTATTGACACATTCCTGGGGTCAGATACATCACATGATCACACTGACAGAACCACAGGCACATAGACACAGGCAACAGAGCATGCACAATGTCGGCACTAGTACAGTGTATATCCACCTTTCGCAGCAATGCAGGCTGCTATTCTCCCATGGAGACGATCGCAGAGATGCTGGATGTAGTCCTGTGGAACGGCTTGCCATGCCATTTCCACCTGGCGCCTCAGTTGGACCAGCGTTCGTGCTGGACGTGCAGACCGCGTGAGACGACGCTTCATCCAGTCCCAAACATGCTCAATGGGGGACAGATCCGGAGATCTTGCTAGCCAGGGTAGTTGACTTACACCTTCTAGAGCACGTTGGGTGGCACGGGATACATGCGGACGTGCATTGTCCTGTTGGAACAGCAAGTTCCCTTGCCGGTCTAGGAATGGTAGAACGATGGGTTCGATGACGGTTTGGATGTACCGTGCACTATTCAGTGTCCCCTCGACGATCACCAGTGGTGTACGGCCAGTGTAGGAGATCGCTCCCCACACCATGATGCCGGGTGTTGGCCCTGTGTGCCTCGGTCGTATGCAGTCCTGATTGTGGCGCTCACCTGCACGGCGCCAAACACGCATACGACCATCATTGGCACCAAGGCAGAAGCGACTCTCATCGCTGAAGACGACACGTCTCCATTCGTCCCTCCATTCACGCCTGTCGCGACACCACTGGAGGCGGGCTGCACGATGTTGGGGCGTGAGCGGAAGACGGCCTAAGGCTAGGCGCAAATTGAGACGCGTATATCGCGTGTGGCGCGACGCAGCGCAGCGTGCGTTTTTGTAACATCACAGGCACAGTTTTTCGCGCCGCGCGTCGCGCGTGCCTCGCTAGCACCGTGAGTAATTTGAGGCGGGGAGCTGAACCGGCCACATGCTCACATCGGAACGGCGCATATGAGCAGTGGTAGTATTGGCCGTACGATAAATTTTGGCTTACTGTTGAAAGGTCTCTGTTGGATTCCTTTCATGTTTAATTTCTTAAATCTGTTGCCATTTATGGAATAAATTCCTCGTCTAAATTTATTGTGGCGTTTCTGACTATCTGGGAGGAGACTGAGAAGTGGAACGTGTTATTTTTACACGTAAACAAGAACGATCTGTCACACTACTACACTTTAAAACACAGTTTATATGTAATTCTTATATGTAATTCATGTCACACAGTCTCATACGGAACCTACATCCGCTTTCTTTTATATACTGTATATGATAAGATACTGTCATCCCCCTTCCCTTTTGTGTGAGAGGATGAATGAGCATATGTATTTCTAGTTGCATGCTTGAGGGTAGCAGACAAGGCTGTCTGCTAGAGAACAGTAGGACCAACGTCGGAACAGGTAGCTACGCTTCCTAAAAGCAAAGAGGTTTCCATCCTTAGTATGGTCCTGTCCGTCCGTTGTCATGTTGGTATAGGAAGCTGCCCCTCTGGCCACTTCCGTTGGTCTTTGTGAGCCAACCTCAGGAAGCACGCTCGGCGGTAGGGCAGTTGCAGTGTGGCCGTGGCGAGCGTCTGAAGTGGTAAGATCTCCGGCTAAGCGCGTGTCTGTTAAGTCCGTAGGACAATGGATTTCTTAAGTTCAGCCTAACTGAAAATTTAATCACCTTGATTTCAGGTTTAGCTCTAAAATATCTAATGCTATCTTAAAGTGCAGCGGAGTGTAATTCTCGTGTTAAATTCAGATTATTTTGGGGTAGTTGCTTTGTTACTACTTTGTGAGTAAATTGGAACCACGTGTTGATCAGTAACTCTAACTAAGTTCATCAATCTTAAATGCGAATGTTTGTGTGATTATAACGTCTCGTCTTGACAATATTTTGCAATATAGCAACTTTTCTTTGTGTTCAACCCACGTGGAGTGTACTTTGCGAGACCAGTACCACGTGCTTACATAACTGTTTGACCCATCAGATTAATAGTAAGACGTTAGTAACCAGTTCAAGGTTTTTCTTTGGTCAATTGCTTTTCGATCTAATTTATTTTAATTATCAAAATTATTGTGGAGTTGTACGCTTTGTGTAAACCAAGTTGACCACGTGGAGCATGTGGTGTAATCATCAAAGTAGCCCTCAGCTATTCTTTTTGCGAAGACTTCACAAAGAGTTAATATGAATTTAGTATACCAGTGTGTAGTAATTACATGACGGACAGGATTGTGGTATGAACGTAATTTCTTTGGGTAAAAACTGAATCTGTTGGTTGTGGTTAATTTCTTCTTGCTTATGTTTCAATGTTCTTCGTGTGTTATTTTATGAATGGAGTGTTGTATGCAGTTTTCCAAATCTTGGCTCCATATTTTATGTGTTCCGTAAGATTACAATCTCACATTCTTTTCAATCGTAAATAAGGCACCAGCTCAGTTATAACTCACGTATAATATGCTGAAATTTCAATGAACAATCTTAAAATAAATTTCCAAATATAAACTGATTTCTTTCTTTTTATTTAAATTCTCCTTTTTATATATATATTTTACCGGTTTTGTATGACTATTAAAAGATTATCATTAATGTTAGTCGGCTTGGTAAACCTAGACTAAATATCTGATGAAACAGTTGCCCAGTAATCCACGGTTAACGTCCCCAGACAGATCACGGCTTTTAACCCACTTTCATTGTCTATTAGCACCGATCTCAGCATAACAAAATTAGAGTTGCAATATTACACATGGCGACCCTGTTCTGTGATTCCGCTAGACTGTGGAATCTCTGAAATGTTAGATTGCGAGCGTGTTATAATCTTAATTTTTTTTCCCTACAGCGCTCAAACAACTTCTGCGTTGTTTCCGAGCAGACTTTCAAAAGATTCACGGCGTTGTTGATTGGCGTTGCGTTGTTTGTCTTGTTTTGTTTTTTATACTTGTGTGTTTTATATGTCTGTGTGTTTTTTATTCTCGCTTGTAAATTCCACTGTTTCGATCTAAGATAAAAATTTGTTTTGCGTGTGAAATAGTGCGTACTAGGTTGGGTATCTTTCGTGTGACTGTCGTAATTTTCGTGGGACACATTTATTTTGATTAGTGTGTCGCATACCGGTTATAAATTGTACTAATGCAGACACGTAACCAAACTAAAAGTAAGCGGTCCAACAACCTAACCAACATGGACCAAGGGGATAATTTAATTTCGAATGTTAACGCGTCGGGCGGTTCCGAAAATGCAATGGGGAATACTTCAGACGAAATGCAAGACAGGACGAACGGGCTCACATCAGAGCCACAAATTAATTTGCCTCCAACTAACCAAATTGATTTGGCAGAACTCATGAAAGCCTTATTGCAACAAAATAAAGAATCATTTGAAAAATCGTTCCGAGAACAAAAAGAATCATCCGAAAAATCGATCCGCGAGCTAGGCGAACAAATAGACGAAAAACTAATCCATCAGACAAATAAAGTCGACAAGTCGATGCAGAGAGTGTCCGATGATATCTCACAAAGAATAAACAATCTGGCAAGTGAGATAAAAAGTGATATTATGAAAGAATTAGGCCGTACATTTGAACAAATCGATGATCGTCTGCAAGCTTTAGAACAGAGCAAGCGGAGGGGCGATACCGAATCTAAAGAAAGGGAAGAACGGCTACTTAGGAATTTCCAAGAGCTGAGGGAAGAATGCCAAAGGGAACACCACTAGGTAATCTCGAGGGTTCAAGAGGCGGAAACGCATTGTCCCACGTCTGTTAGCAACACAATAGCGGACAACAGTTTAGCGATCCACGCGTTGGAACAGCAAATTGAACAATTGAAGCAGACTGGGGCGGAGGACAAGAGACAAATTGATGATAAGATTGCGGCATTAGCGGACACTGTAGGCACGATGAAGCTGACGGAAAGCGAGAACAATACTACACCGGTAGCGGCCGCAGAGACCGAAGAAGTGCGTTCGCTTCTTAGATTTCAGAAGGGACAGTTTGAAGTGAACAGACAACACAAAGCTGTAACAGGCGAATTACAAGAACGCGTGGCGCATCTGGAAAACCGCATGGCGTGTGATTCCGAACCCGGAAATAGCACTAAAAATAGCCGTACGAACAGTGCAGAGAGGGACTCCGGCCACGAGGGAGATTTTGACGACAGGGAAGGATGTAATTTAAGGGGCAGACATGAGAGAAACAGAAACATTCAAGGGCCTCGCCAGGAGGAAATGCGGGGATTTGATTTCAAACATTTCCTCACGGTAAGAAAGTTTGAGATATTCCGAAATTCGCAAAAAGGAATACATCCACGAGCATGGCTCGAGCAATTTGAATTCTGTCTTCCTCCCGACTGGGCAAGTTCACATAAGATAGAATATATGTGTGGCTATTTGGAAGGCGAACCGGCGATTCGCATGAGGTCGGCAGCGCGTCACTGCAACTCCACTCGGGAGTTTCGACAAGCCTTTCTGTCCGCCTATTGGTCGGAAGCGGCACAAGATAGGGTCAAACATGGCATAATTATGCTGCCAAATTTGAACCAGTCTGGTTTCGGCAGCCCTGCACGCCTATTCGACCACATGCTGCAGGCAAATCAATTCCTATATGACCCATACGGGCCTGCGGAACTAATTAGGATATGCATCACCAAATTGCCGATGCACTTGCGGCACGTCATTCTTGCGGGACGATGCAAAGAGGACGTGGAAACGTTTAAGACACTTCTCCAAGATTTGGAATATAATACAGCAGAATGCCCGCCTAATCAGGCACAAAGTTATTACGGGGCACAGCAGCGCGACCGCAGTCGTGGCCGTATTACTAATCAACGGAGTGACTGGTCGTCGCGACGCGAACGGAAAAATAATCGGGACCGGCCGTATAGAAACTGGGGTGACAGTCGCGAACACAGGTGGAACAACAGAAATGATCGAGGACGTAGACAGGATCGTGAACGCTACTGGTACGGCAACCAGAATCGACACTATGATGAATACGGTGGGAATAGGACTGTAGGCGGAGCACCTCATGATGTGGAAATTCGGCCGGCTAACCCTAGACATAATCCAGCAAATGGAAATGAACGAAACCGGCAATGACAAACGATCAGCGCAGAAGGCGCCAAATCGGAACAAATGAGCGACATGGCAAATGAGTAGAAAGGACAGTGAGAAGTAGAGAGGACGGTGAGGAGAAAGAATTGATTAGTTTAAATTTGTGACGTATGCATTTTGAATAATATGTTGGTAAAAAAAATTAATGATAAAGATGTTTCTATGTGATGGATTGAAGTGATGTTTTAATTTTTTTCTTTCCTTGTGCAATTAGGATTTAGTTTGATTCAAACGTGAAGATAAAAGGTTTCTTTGTGAACGAGTAAAATGCTGTTTATGTTTTTTTTGTGTGTAAATTGAAAAGAGTCGCTCCTGAAGAAAGCAAGATCGTTGCTGAATTAGTGCATAAACTCAGGGGAATATCCGATCTGTGGGTATTATGGGTCTGGCAAACCCAGGTCCCCAGCTGTTAGTAGCCGTGTTTCCGATTTTCTGTTTTCAGTGCTACTATCTATCTATTACTATTCTATATCTGTCAGTGTAAATGAGGATCTCTTACTATAGTATGCGTGCAGTATGAAAATTTTAAGATAGGAAAACTCAGGGGAATATCCGATCTGTGGGTATTATGGGTCTGGCAAACACAGGTCCCCAGCTGTTAGTAGCCTTGTTTCCGATTTTCTGCTTTCAGTGCTACTATCTATCTATTACTATTCTATATCTGTCAGTATAAATGAGGATCTCTTACTATAGTATGCGTGCTGTATGAATATTTTAAGATAGGAGAACTCTGAGAAAGGAATGAGTAAGTTTGGAATCTTGAAAACAGGATGCGATAATACGATTGTTGAACCATTGGCTTCCAATATGCGATGATATGTTAATTTTGATGATATGTGTCTTTTTTTTTCTTTATAGCTGAGTACGTAAAGTGCTGTCTGTCGATTTCGTAAGTATATTGATTCCCTTCAAGGTGAAAGAAGAATTGTGGTTTGTGTAATTTACGTGGCTCTGAAATATTATTGTGGTAGTCAAATACGAGCAGCTTTTCAGCAAATGGAGAATGGAACGGAAATATGGATCCTTTTTGTAGTCTTGATTGATGTTGAGCCAAAGCCTAAAAAAATTATTCTGCGTTAATACTTGTCCTAGAAAAGCGACGTTTATGTGTTTTGCTGATGCTGTGAGCATTACAGCTTACTGTTTTCGCTGGTGCGGGATGCACTGCAGCCTATATGATTTGTACTGAGGGAATTTCCCTCTTGAAGGTAGAGGATGATTAAATAATTTTGATTATGGGAACGAAGGAAAGCTTGGTTTAAGGTAATAAGGATAAAGCAAAACATTTGTCATTTAAACTACCGGAGGATTCGAATCTTTTGTGTCTGTTGTAAGTTCAATATGTTAAGATGATACTGTTTTACAGAATAGAGGTGACCACAAATTTGCCATTCATGAGAAATGAATCCAGAATAACCACCACAGGCGAAATAACTGATTTGGAAGCGAAAGGTATCGTAAAGAAGGAACGAAATCGCAGCAAAATGGGTAAGAAAATGTAATATAACCTGTATAATGCAAATATTTTTAACCTTCTCAGAGTCATCTGCGTGATTAATTGTTGTGATAACGTAATTTTAGGTGAAATTTTCTTACTGTTTTATGTGTGAATATATGAGTATGATAAATGTATAATTGCGAGTCTCTTTTCAGGTGTGCGAACTGGTATAAATGTTTTGGCGTGTAAATAACCATTGTTCTTTTTAATGTGTATGTTTAAGGAAAGTTCTCCATATTTATCATGTGACAAGACGTATGCCGCGAGCGTCAAGAAGAGGACGAATTAGAACAAAGTTGTAGTGGTGTAAACACTTTTTGAAGTAGCATTGAAGTAGCTTATTGGCTTAACTAGTAGTGGATAGAAGTAGAATATTGAGTAATGCATGTTTATGGGTAGTTAGTTTGTAGAATAGACAACAGGTGTGCATGTATGTGTGTGTAAATAACATGTGAACCCTATGCTGTCCTGACCTATACTTGCACAAGGCATAATCCTATTAATTTTAGTGAATTAATAAATAGCATTTGATTTATTAAAACGTAAGTGAACCACATTAGTGATGTGGATTTAAATATTGTATTGTCAGTTCATTTAAATTTTTATTTTTATACTGTCAAGTCATTTCACTTTTATTTTTTTTACATTGTCAAGTCATTTAAATTTTATTTTATATTGTCGATTCATCTATTTATTTTATTTAAAAAAAATATTAAGTCTCACTTTGTTCTTAAAAAATTGTGAAAGACAATACTAAGTGGTATTATGTATGACATTGCGTAATCACATAAGGATGATGAAAAATTTCTGTGAATGCAGTTGAGAACGTGAAAGCGAACCGGCAAAACTCTTAAGAGACAGCGGGAGCAGCCGGACTAGTTGTAAACTGGCGGGTTTCCCAGCAGGACACGCTGTCAGCCAGGCCACTTTGGGAGCGCGGCCGCCAACAAAAGAAGGTACGCGGCAAACACTTTCCCTTGCACCTGGAGCTAATGGGCGGCCGCCCCGGGCGACCCTTCCTCGAGGCGATGACCTGAGATGGGCGAGCGGTCCACCGCGCGGAAATCCATCTGCTGGCAACGCACCACACGCACGCGACCGTGACGAGACGGCCGCGGTGAAACAATACAAGGGGCGTGGAGCCTTTTGACAGGTACTGCCCAGAGAAACTTGCAGACGTCAACGACGCCTATCGACATTTCCTGATGGATGCCTACTGTCAAGCCACAGTAAATCATGGTTCGATGTTCTCTGGTCGCTAAGGGTGGCACAAAAGAAGAGCCATTAAGTGTCATCCTTGCCCAGGAATATCAAACCGGCGAGCCAACTGAGGATAACCCAAGAATGTAACAACACAAAGGGCGTGGAGCCTTTTGACACATACTGTCCAGAGTAACTGGCAGACTTCAATGACGCCTATCAACATCTCCTGACGGATGCCCACTGTCAAGCGACAGTAAATCATGGTTCGATGTTCTCTGGTCGCTAAGGGTGGCATAAAAGAGGAGCCATTAAGTGTCATCCTTGCCCAGGAATATCAACCTGGCGTGTCAAACGAGGATACTGCACGAATTTGACAACGCAAACATGGAACCAAATCGAGATGACGTGACACGGGAGAAACTTCATGAGAGGGCAGAGACGGCGGGATCGCACGCAACAGATGGACAAAAAAAAAAAAATCCCTACTGACAGCTGCGGCGACGAACCCCCCATCTTTCCCCTATATTGTGCCTCGGAACAGTGGAAGTACTGAGTGTGTCAGTGAACAGTGATTATACGGTTCTTAGTCCAGTGCATATACGTGTGTTTCTGTCAGAGAAACTCTGACTCGTGTGTTTTGCAGGAGTTCGATTTATTGGTGTTTATTAGACTGACTCTTGTATTTTGCAGGTGTTCTATTTATCTTTTTTAGACTTTGACTCTTGTATTTTGCAGGTGTTTGATTTATAGGTGTTTTTTTTGTTTTAGATGTTGACTATTGTACTGTTTTATTTATCAATGTTTGTTTTTGTGTGATGTATTAGATTTGTGATATTTTGTTTCGTAAATTCATTGCTGTGGCATTGCTTCGTTGATCAGTCAGATAGCTTTTTATTCTCATTGAACTGTGATCGATTAGCCTTTGCATGGGGCATATTTACTGTGAGGAACCCCTTAAGGGTAACAATCACATAATTATTGTAGTTTCAGTATAATGACACAGTGCTCATTGTTTGCTAGCTAATTGAAATATAGTAGAGTGATTAAATGAGTGCCACATAGTTATTTTAATTCTACAAATTATTAGTTTTATACGATACAGAATTTTTTTTGCGATAACCACTTTGTAAAACATGTTTTTTCTCTTATCATTTTGTTGCTTTTGCAGATTGTGCATTGTTATGTTCTGCTTTTTAATACCGATGTTATTTGTTGTTCTTTTTTTAATTGCTGTGGCACCTTTGCTATTTTCATAAATTTTGCTTGTTAATAAACAGTCATAAATTTTCCTGTGATCAGTTGGCTCTTGCAATGAGCAAATACTGGTGAACTCCATAAGGGTAACAACCAGAAATTGTTTTCATATTAATGACACAGGAACCATTGTTTTTACTTGCTGACCGAATTAGGTCTACACTACCTTTTAAATAGGTGTCACAGATTGTGTTCTTTTTTTTATGTTTGAAATTGGTAGATTCTAAAGATGTGTTGAAATTATTGTGTTTTAGCAAGTAGCTGGTGTCCTTTTGCCTTTTCTTTTACACTTTTGGTTTAAGTAGGGTGTGAGAAGCCTGCTTGGGAATGTCCTAGCATGGCCAGAAAATTCCCTGCACAGTCTTTTCCCGGAGCGTTGGGGTTATGAAAGGTCTCTGTTGGATTCCTTTCATGTTTAATTTCTTAAATCTGTTGCCATTTATGGAATAAATTCCTCGTCTAAATTTATTGTGGCGTTTCTGACTATCTGGGAGGAGACTGAGTAGTGGAACGTGTTATTTTTACACGTAAACAAGAACGATCTGTCACACTACTACACTTTAAAACACAGTTTATATGTAATTCTTATATGTAATTCATGTCACACAGTCTCATACGGAACCTACATCCGCTTTCTTTTATATACTGTATATGATAAGATACTGTCATCCCCCTTCCCTTTTGTGTGAGAGGATGAATGAGCATATGTATTTCTAGTTGCATGCTTGAGGGTAGCAGACAAGGCTGTCTGCTAGAGAACAGTAGGACCAACGTCGGAACAGGTAGCTACGCTTCCTAAAAGCAAAGAGGTTTCCATCCTTAGTATGGTCCTGTCCGTCCGTTGTCATGTTGGTATAGGAAGCTGCCCCTCTGGCCACTTCCGTTGGTCTTTGTGAGCCAACCTCAGGAAGCACGCTCGGCGGTAGGGCAGTTGCAGTGTGGCCGTGGCGAGCGTCTGAAGTGGTAAGATCTCCGGCTAAGCGCGTGTCTGTTAAGTCCGTAGGACAATGGATTTCTTAAGTTCAGCCTAACTGAAAATTTAATCACCTTGATTTCAGGTTTAGCTCTAAAATATCTAATGCTATCTTAAAGTGCAGCGGAGTGTAATTCTCGTGTTAAATTCAGATTATTTTGGGGTAGTTGCTTTGTTACTACTTTGTGAGTAAATTGGAACCACGTGTTGATCAGTAACTCTAACTAAGTTCATCAATCTTAAATGCGAATGTTTGTGTGATTATAACGTCTCGTCTTGACAATATTTTGCAATATAGCAACTTTTCTTTGTGTTCAACCCACGTGGAGTGTACTTTGCGAGACCAGTACCACGTGCTTACATAACTGTTTGACCCATCAGATTAATAGTAAGACGTTAGTAACCAGTTCAAGGTTTTTCTTTGGTCAATTGCTTTTCGATCTAATTTATTTTAATTATCAAAATTATTGTGGAGTTGTACGCTTTGTGTAAACCAAGTTGACCACGTGGAGCATGTGGTGTAATCATCAAAGTAGCCCTCAGCTATTCTTTTTGCGAAGACTTCACAAAGAGTTAATATGAATTTAGTATACCAGTGTGTAGTAATTACATGACGGACAGGATTGTGGTATGAACGTAATTTCTTTGGGTAAAAACTGAATCTGTTGGTTGTGGTTAATTTCTTCTTGCTTATGTTTCAATGTTCTTCGTGTGTTATTTTATGAATGGAGTGTTGTATGCAGTTTTCCAAATCTTGGCTCCATATTTTATGTGTTCCGTAAGATTACAATCTCACATTCTTTTCAATCGTAAATAAGGCACCAGCTCAGTTATAACTCACGTATAATATGCTGAAATTTCAATGAACAATCTTAAAATAAATTTCCAAATATAAACTGATTTCTTTCTTTTTATTTAAATTCTCCTTTTTATATATATATTTTACCGGTTTTGTATGACTATTAAAAGATTATCATTAATGTTAGTCGGCTTGGTAAACCTAGACTAAATATCTGATGAAACAGTTGCCCAGTAATCCACGGTTAACGTCCCCAGACAGATCACGGCTTTTAACCCACTTTCATTGTCTATTAGCACCGATCTCAGCATAACAAAATTAGAGTTGCAATATTACACTGTGTAGTAAATTTTATTGCCTTTGGGTAGGGTTTCGTTTTTCGCCATTTAAACACTCCAGCTTTCTTCGTTAGTACATTATACTTTTCTGTTATTTATATCTGTATAGTTTTGTTTTGTTTTTCTTCTGCCAAGAAAAATGCATACTTCAATAACTGATGAGCCATTAGCCGCTGGAATTGTATCATATGCCTCCGTGATGTTTTCAGATCGCAAGAAGGGACAGAGGGTAGCCAATAAGGAAGCAAGGAATATTATAAAATAATGTGATTAATAATCAAGGCAGGAAAGTAAAACAAGGTTATCTTCTCGCTGCCTAGTGTGCTGGCGTATCTGTACGATCTGAAGTTATGTTAAGTGTACGTTCATGGCTATAAATTACGAGGGTCACTCCAAAAGAAATGCACACTATTTTTTTTAATCGATTTTTTATTCTACGTGTTTGAAAGTTTTACAGTGTGTAGATACATCTTTTAGGAACAATATTTTCATTTCTCCACATAATTTCCATCCCTCTCAACTGCCTTACGCCATCTTGGAACCATCGCCTGTATACCCGCACGGTAAAATTCTGGACCAACGTGTTGGAGCCACTGTTTGGCAGCGTGCACAAGGGAGTCATCATCTCCAAACCTTGTTCCACGAAGAGTGTCTTTCAGTTTCCCAAAGAGATGATACTCACATGGAGCCAGGTCACGACTGTAAGGCGGGTGTTTCAGTGTTGTCCATCAGAGTTTTGTGATCGCTTCTACGGTTTTTTGACTGACATGTGGCCGTGCATTGTCGTGCAACAGCAAAACATCCTGCTTTTCCCGATGTGGTCGAACACGACTCAGTCGAGCTGAAGTTTCTTCTTGAAGATCTTCACAAACAAGAGTCCTTGGGAATAGCCGGCCGGTGTGGCCGAGCGGTTCTAGGCGCTTCAGTCCGGAACCGCGCGACCGCTACAGTCGCAGGTTCGAATCCTGCCTCGGGCATGGATGTGTGTGATGTCCTTAGGTTAGTTAGGTTTAAGTAGTTCTAAGTTCTAGGGGACAGATGACCTCAGCAGTTAAGTCCGATAGAGCTCAGAGCCATTTGAACCATTTTGAACCTTCGGAATAGAAAAACACAGCAGCCACAACTTTTCCAGCAGAAGTTGTGGTATTGATTTTTTTCCCCCCCTTGGGTGAATTTGCATGATGCCAGTCCATTGTTTGCCTCTTCGCTCTGGTGAAAAATGACGGAGCCAAGTGTAGCTGTCACAATTCTTCCAAGAAATTCGTCTCCACCATTCTCGTACTGTTTCAAAAGTTCGCTGCATACCGTTTTTCTTGTTTCTTTGTGAGCCACTGTCAACATCCTGGGAACCCACGTGGCACAAACCTGTTTTAACGCCGACACTTTCAGTATTCTGCAAACACTTCCCTCCCCTATCCCGACGTAGCGTGACAATTCGTTCACTGTGATGCGTCTGTCAGCAGTCACCAATTCGTTAACTCTCTGCACATCGTCCAGAGTGTGTGCAGTACGAGGCCTGCCGCTGCGAGGACAATCCTCAATACTGCCGTGCCCGCTTTCGTCACATAACCTGCTCGCCCACCGACTAACTGTACTGCGATAGACAGCAGCATCTCCGTACACCTTTTTCAACCTCTTGTGGATGTTTCCCACTGTCTCGTTTTCGCAGCATAGGAATTCTATGACAGCACGTTGCTTCTGACGAAGGTCAAGTGTAGCAGCCATCTTTAAGACATGCTGTGACGGCGCATCTCACGGGAACAGGTTGAACTAAGTTTGAAAACGAGGGAGGATGTTCCTACACACTGTAAAACTTTCACACATGCAGAATGAAAACTGTGTTTTTACAAAGATAGTGTGCATTTCTTTTGGAGTGACCCTCGTACTTACTCTATTTAATTAAAAAACGCACCTCAAAAAGTCTCTCCGCAGTGCCGTATGATTGTTAGCCGAGCGTGCCGTATACCGCAGTGAATATACCGAAATGAAACTCAGTGAAATACAAGTTATTGATTTATTGAATATTCATTTTTACTTACAAATTTTCACATTAAATGTTGAAAGTGTCCCCCCTGTTGTCGAATACACAATTCAATTCGTCTAATCATACGGCAGGCGCGGCTAACAATCATACGGCACTGCGGAGAGACTTTTTGAACACCCCGTATTATTGCAAGTTTTTCTTCCGCACCAACAAGTTACATATCATGGTATCCTTCGTTTGTAAGTTGTTTTCTATATTGGAAATGAGCGTTTAGTGGGCGACCTGTGCGCCGGAGGGGGATGAAATGATGATGAAGACAACACAACACCCAATCCCTGAGCGGAGAAAAATCCCCGACCCACCGTGAATCGAACCCGGGTCCCTTAGGATGGCAGTCCGTCACGGTTACTATTCAGCTATCGGGGCGGACAGTTTCTATTATCGAGAGCAGTAAGTCGAAAGATACTACGGACATGCGGTAATAATCAAAGAATTTCTCCGCTTAACTCCTAACTTTCTTGTGAAACAACACAAACGTTCCTTCACTTGGACGATTGGTAATAACTGGATGAATCCACCATTTTCGTTAGAGGTTACGCCTTCTGCGACGTCGAACTAAAACATATAATGCTACTGCAGCTAAATATTTCAGTTTTGAATGACAGATCATCATACATGATGTCTCTCATAGCAGGTTGCAACACAACTGCAGAAGTCACCGATTTTTGTCGCTAGTGCGGCATCCGCCGCGTTTATAATCGTTTGAAGTGTGGCACGCTAGGCGACTATTTCAGCCGAGATTATTATAGAGGGGAGAAAATAGCCTAGTGTGGCATTAGCCTAACGGCACACGTAATGTAAAAATAAAGAGATAAAATAAAATAAAATGAAATAAATTGGCCAGTTGCGAGCAGCACTTACACAGTGAGAGCTCCGTGCAAAGTAAATTATGTATACAGACAGTTCATCCATCCCGGGAATCGAGGATCTAGATCATTTTTGCGTGTTAGCGACGTTGATACTGGCCGCAGGAGTTCTAAGATTTTCGAGAATGTTTTGATTCCACGTCTGAAATCGAATAACAAATGACAGAACAAATACTTTGTTTCGTGCGATATAACAACTAAACAATTTTCCCATTTCTTTCCTTCATTTCTACTGTGAAACCCCACTTCTTCCCAAATTTTATGATTCTAGGCGAACGGGAACTACGCTATACGTTGTAATGAGTGAGTGAGTACCAAAATATGTGACACAAATGACCGTACCTGTTAATTGCGCTGACTTAGAGTCTTGACTTTTTTACACCATCAGAGGACCACAGACCTCAGTATGTGACATTAATTACAACTTGATGCGTTTTCCTGAGAAAAAGCTGCCTTAACACGATGTCAGACAGATGGACAGTCAATTAACAAATAACAAAGAATTGTTTTTCTATGCTATAATTACAAATACAAAATTTTCGTATTTTTTTTTCCTTTACTTGCACAGTGAAACCTTGGTTGTTGCCAAATTCCATGGCTCTAGGTCTACGGGAAGCACCATATAGGTTATTGATTAGTGAGTTTGCGAGATACAAAATACGTGACATTACTGGCCGTGTCTTTCAGTAGCACAGACATACGGTCTCACACTTACTGCACCGCCAATGGAACATTGACTGTAAAATGTGAAATTAATTTCGACTTTATACGTCCACCCTTTCTTTGAGAACGTAACGTAACGGACGGATAGAGCAACGGCCTGATAGCAAATTACAATCATTTTTTTTTCGTGAGGAACACATAAAAATTAACTTTTAGGATTTTTTTTCCTTTTTTGGTCAGTGAAACCTTGCTTCTTGGCAAATTTCATGGTTCTAGATCAACAGGAAGCACCATACAGTTTTCCATGAGTGAGTTTGAGAGCTTAAAAGTATGTGATATAAATGGCGTAATATTTTGATTACTCTGAATTAGAAGCTTCAATTTTTTTTTTTTTCATCGCCAAGGGACCGTAGATCTTAGCAAATGAAATAAATAACTTCATACGCATCCCCATTCCAGAGGAAAAGGGCTCTGGATAGTCGTACATACAGACAGACAGACAAATTGATCACACAAAGACCCCGCTTTTACCCACTGACGCACGGAACACTAAAACACAGTATTACTTAACGTAAACAACAAAAAACCTTGATATCAACATGTGTATAAACTATATAAAATTTGTATGAATACATTTCAGAAACAAAAAACGAGAAAAAATTCGGTGAAAAAGCCACAACGTTCGTAGCACAAATTTGGAGATCAAATAAAATAAAAGTTGTTTTCTTCAACTTATTATTATTACTCATATGTCGAATCAGAACATCAAACGCCAGCGACCTTGCCACGCTGGGATACACCGATTCTGCCCCAAAGACCGAAGCTGAGCAAGGTCAGGCACAGTTAGTATTTGGGTGGAGAATGTGCGTCCATTACTTAACACTGGCTTTCTTGTTCTTCTTATCCTTCCAAACGGGAACCAGAGATTGCAGAGAGTTTCAGAGAGAACATTAGGAAACGATCGACAGAAACAGGGGGAAGAAATACAGTAGAAAAAGAGTGGGTAGTTTTGAGAAACGAAATAATAAAGGCCGCAGTGCATCAAGTAGGTAAAAAGACGAGGGCTAGAAGAAATTCTTGGGCAACAGAAAAGGTATTGAATTTAACTGATGAAACAAGAAAACACAAAAAACGCAGTAAATGAAGCAGGCGAAAAGGAATACAGATGTCCGTAAAATGACATCGACAGGAAGTGCAAAATGGCTAAGCAGATATCGCTAGAGGACAAATGTAAGGATGTAGAAGCATGTATCACTAGGGGTAAAATAGATACTGCCTAAAAGAAAATTAAAGAGATCTTTGCAGAAAAGAGAACCACCTGTATGAATATCAAGAGCTCAGGTGGAAAACCAGTCCCAAGCGAAGAAGGGAATTAGAAAGGTTGAAGTAGTGTATAGAGGGTCTATACAAGGCGATGTACTTGAGGACAATATTACGGAAATGGAGGAGAACGTAGATGAAGATGAGATCGGAGATAAGATACTGCATGAAGAGTTGGACAGAGCACTGAAAGATCTAAGTCTAAACAGAGCCCCGAAAGTATACAACACTCCGATGGAACAACTGAAATCCTTGGGAGAACCAGCAGTGACAAAACTCTTCCATCTAGTGAGTAAGATATATGAGACACGCCAAATACCCTCAGACTTCAAGAAGAATATAGTAATTGCAATTCGAAAGAAAGCAGGTGGTAATAGTTGTGAAAATTACAGAACTATCAGTTTAATAACTCACAGTTGCAAAATACTAACACGAATTCCTTACAGACGCGTGGAAAAACCGGTAGAAGCCGACCTCGGGGAAGATCAGTTTGGATTCTGCAGAAATGTAGGGGCACGTGAGGCAATGTTGACCCTAAGACTTATCTTAGAATATAGGATAAGGAGAGGCAAACCTATGTTTGAGCATTTGTAGACTTAGAGAAAGCTTTTCACAATGTTGACTGGAACACTCTCTTTCAGATACTGAAGGTGGCAGGGATGAATTACAGGGATCGAAAGGCCACTTACAATTTGTACAGAAACCAGATGGCAGTTATAAGAGTCCAGGGGCACGAAAGGGATGCAGTGATTGAGAAGGGAGTGAGACAGAGTTGTAGCCTATCGCCGATGTTATTTAATCTGTATATTGAGCAAGCAATATGAGGTTTGCCGATGAAGTTGTAATTCTGTCAGAGACAGCAAAGGACTTGGAAGAGCAGTTGAATGGAATGCATTGTCCTGAAAGGAGAATATAAGATGAACATCAAGAGAAGCAAAACGAGAATAATGGAATGTAGTCGAATTAAATAAGGTGATGCTCAGGGAATTAGATTGGGAAATGAGACACGTAACGTAGTAGATGAATTTTGCCATTTGAGCAGCAAAACAACTGATGATGGTCGATGTAGGAAGGATATAAAATATAGGCTGCCAACGGCACGAAACACGTTCCTGAAATTTGTTAATATCGAGTACAGATTTAAGTGTCAGGAAGTCCTTTCTGAACGTTCTTGTATGGAGTGTAGCCATGTATGGAAGTGAAACATGGATGATAAACAGTTTAGACAAGGATAGAATAGACGTGTGGTGCTACAGAAGAATGCTGAAGATTAGGTGGGTAGATCAGGTAGTTAATGAGGAGATACTGAACAGAACTTGGGAGAAGAGATTAGAAGAACGGATTGGTTGGTAGCACAGATTCTGAGACATCAACCAATTTGGTACTGGATGGAAATGTGTGTGTGTGTGGGGGGGGGGGGGGGGGGGGAAATCGTAGAGGGAGACCAAGAGATGAATAAGGCAGATTGAGATCGATGTAGGCTGCAGTAGTTACTTGGAGATGAAGAAGCTTGCACAGGATAGAGTAGCATGGAGAGCTGCATCAAACCGGTGTTTGGACTGAAGACCACAACAACAACAACAACAAACTTACAGTACGCAATTGGCGTCAGGTCCTGTTTAACAGGTGTCTCTGCCGCAATTTATGGCCCGTCGTTTTCGTCATTCAGGGTCATCTAAACACGCGAAAACAATTTTTGCAGTGGTTGATGCAGTTCACAGCGGAGAAACCTATATTTACGACGAAATCTTCAGTATATTTAACTATAAATCTCCACTCACATCGTGACGCATATGTAAATAAGTATGAATGTCCTATACTTTGCGGAAATCGTGCCGGACTATTCAGATCATAGGGGTCTTTGCCGTGGAGCTGACGTCATCAGGAACTCGCCGTCGACGCAGAAGGCCGCGTTTCGCCCGCGTGACGTCACACCAGCGGCGACTCGTTCGGGCGGAAAGGCAGTGGCGGCTTTTGTCCGCGCCCTAGGGTTCCTCGTGAAAAGGGAGAGAGGGCTGCGCGCGACCCTACTGAATGCGATTCTGCCCTGGGGCTGGTCAGGGGCTGCCGAGGGGGTGGGAACAGCCCTACAGGGCGAAGGGCCTGTCCATCACGGGAAAAAAAAACTCCCATGTCTTCATCTGTACTCCACAAGTCACCTTACAGCGGAGGGATTTTTTGTTTTTAAATTTCTTTCATACAGACTCATTATTATTTTTACTCTCCAGTGAACCACGTGTAAACGGGGCAAGACAGGGATGCAGCCTTTCGCCAGTGCAATGAGGTTCCGCTGTTAAATGCAGAGGAGAGAGAGCGGATAAGTGGAAAGAGTACATTGAGGACCTCTATGAGGGGGACGATTTATCCGACTGCGTGATGGAAGAAGGGACAAGAGTGGATGGGGAGAAATAGGGGAGCCAGTATTAGAATAAAAATTTAGAAAAACTCCGCAACACTTAAAATCAAATAAGGCAGAAGGGGCACATAACATTTCATTGTAATTTCTATAATCACTGGGGAAAAAATAAAAAAAAAATAAAAAATTATTCACGTTTGTGTGTAGAACGATGAGACTATCGATATACCATCAGATTTTCAGGAAAACATCATCCCCCCAATTCCGAAAATTGCAAGTGAGAATTATCGCACAATCAGGTTAACAGCTTATGCAGTCAAGTAGCTGGCGAGAACAATATACAGAAGAAACTTCCTGGCAGATTAAAACTGTGTGCCCGACCGAGACTCGAACTCGGGACCTTTGTCTTTCGCGGGCAAGTGCTCTACCAACTGAGCTACCGAAGCACGACTCACGTCCGGTACTCACAGCTTTACTTCTGCCAGTACCTCGTCTCCTACCTTCCAAACTTTACAGAAGCTCTCCTGCGAACCCTGCAGAACTAGCACTCCTGAAAGAAAGGATATTGCGGAGACATGGCTTAGCCACAGCCTGGGGGATGTTTCCAGAATGAGATTTTCACTCTGCAGCGGAGTGTGCGCTGATATGAAACTTCCTGGCAGATTAAAACTGTGTGCCCGACCGAGACTCGAACTCGGGACCTTTGCCTTTCGCGGGCAAGTGCTCTACCAACTGAGCTACCGAAGCACGACTCACGTCCGGTACTCACAGCTTTACTTCTGCCAGTACCTCGTCTCCTACCTTCCCAACTTCTGGAAACATCCCCCAGGCTGTGGCTAAGCCATGTCTCCGCAATATCCTTTCTTTCAGGAGTGCTAGTTCTGCAGGGTCCGCAGGAGAGCTTCTGTAAAGTTTGGAAGGTAGGAGACGAGGTACTGGCAGAAGTAAAGCTGTGAGTACCGGACGTGAGTCGTGCTTCGGTAGCTCAGTTGGTAGAGCACTTGCCCGCGAAAGGCAAAGGTCCCGAGTTCGAGTCTCGGTCGGGCACACAGTTTTAATCTGCCAGGAAGTTTCATATCAGCGCACACTCCGCTGCAGAGTGAAAATCTCATTCTGGAATATACAGAAGAATAGAAAACAAAATTGAGAACTATTAAATGACGATCAGTTTGGCTACGGAAAAGTACACGCACCAGAGACAACTCTGCCGTTATGGTTAACAATGGAAGCAAGACAGATGGAGAATCAAGGCACTTTCATAGGATTTGTGGACCTTCAGAAACGGTTCGGCAGGGTAAAATGGTGCAAGATGTTCGAAATTTTGAGAAAAATGGGGGTAGGCTACAGGAAAAGATGGGTAACATAAAATATGTACAAGAGCCAAGAGAGATTAAAAAGGATGAAACACAGGGATGTAGTCTTCCGCCTCTACTGTTTACTTTATACATCGAAGAAGCAGTGACGGAAATAAAAGAAAGCTAAAGAGTGGAATTAAAATTCAAGGTGAAAGGATATCAATGAGATATCGATGATGAGATTCGCTGATGACATTGCTATCCTGAGTGAAAGTGAAGAAGAATTACATGATATCCTGAATGTAATAAACTATCTGATGAGTATAGAATATGGATCGAGAGCAAACCGATGAAAGACGAAAGTAATGAGAGGTAGCTGAAACGAGAACAGCGTGAAACCTAACATCAGGACCAGTGATCGCAAAGTAGATGGAGTTAAGGAATTGTACTACCTGAGGACATCAAAAGCAGACCAGCACTGCCGAAATGGGCATTCCTGGCCAAGAGAATTCTACACTACTAGCCATTAAAATTGCTACACCAAGAAGAAATACAGATGATAAACTGGTATTCATTAGACAAATCAATTATACTAGAACTGACATGTGATTACATTTTCACGCAATTTGCGTGCATAGATCCTGATAAATCACTTCCAAGAACAACCACCTCTGGCCGTAATAACGGCCTCGATACGCCTGGGCATTGAGTCAAACGGAGCTTGGATGGCGTATACAGGTACAGCTGCCCATGCAGCTTCAACACGATAACAGAGTTCATCAAGAGTAGTGACTGGCGTATTGTGACAAGCCAGTTGCTCGGCCACCATTGACCATACCAGTTGGTGAGAGATCTGGAGAATGTGCTGGACAGGGCAGCAGTCGATCATTTTGTGTATCCAGAAAGGCTCGTACTGGACCTGCAACATGCGGTCGTGCATTATCCTGCTGAAATTTAGGGTTTCGCAGGGATCGAATGAAGAGCAGAGCCACGAGTCGTAACACATCTGAAATGTAACGTCCACTGTTCAAAGTGCCGTCAATGCGAACAAGAGGTGACCGAGACGTGTAACCCATGGCACCCCATACCATCACGCCGGGTGATACGCCAGTATGACGACGACAAATACACGCTTCCAATGTGCGTTCACCGCCATGTCGCCAGACACGGATGCTATCATCGTGATGCTGTAAACAGAACCTGGATTCATCCGAAAAAACGACGTTTTACCATTCGTGCACCCAGGTTCGTCGTCGAGTACACCATCGCGGGCGCTCCTGTCTATGATGCAACGTCAAGGGTAACCGCAGCCACAGTCTCCGAGCTGATAGTCCGTGCTGCTGCAAACGTCGTCGGACTGTTCGGGCAGATGGTTGTTGTCTTGCAAACGTCCCCATCTGATGACTCAGGGACGAGACGTGGCTGCACGATCCGTTACTGCCGTGCGGATAAGATGCCTGTCATCTCGACTGCTAGTGATACGAGGCTGTTGGGACCCATCACGGCGTTCCGTATTACCCTCCTGAATCCACCGATTTCATATTCTGCCAACAGTCACTGGATCTCGACCAACGCGAACAGCAATGTCGCGATACGGTAAACCGCAATCGCGATTGGCTACAGTCCGACCTTTATCAAAGGCGAGAAATGTGATGGTACGCATTTCTCCTCCTTACACGAGGCATCACAACAACGTTTCAACAGGCAACGCCGGTGAACTGCTGTTTGTGTATGAGAAATCGGTTGGAAACTTTGCTCATGTCAGCACGTTGTAAATGTCGCCACCGGCGCCAACCGTGTGTGAGTGCTCTGAAAAGCTAGTCATTTGCATATCACAGCATCTTCTTCCTGTCGGCTAAATTTCGCGTCTGTTGCACGTCATATTCGTGGTTTAGCAATTTTAATGGCCAGTAGTGTATTAGTATCAAACACAGGATTCAATTTGAGGAAGAAATTTCTGAGAATCTACGGTTGCAACACAGAATTGTGTGGTAGCGAATAATGGACAGTGGGGGAACCGTAACAAAAGAGAATACAAGCGTTTCAGATGTGCTGCTACAGAAGAAAGTTGAAATTTAGGTGGATTGGTAAGATAAAGAGTGAGGAGGTTCTTCGCAGAGTGGCGAAGGAAAGGAACATGAGGGAAAGATTGATGACAAGAACGAACAGGATGATAGGAGACGTGGAGCGTCATCGGCGAATAACTAGCATGGTACTAAGAGGGTAAAATTGTCGGTGGACACAAGAGTGAAATACATCCAACAAATAATTGCCTAGAGGAACAGATACGTTTTCAGATCAGCAGAAAATCGGCGTGATTTTCGAAAGGGAAGATCCTGGCCACAACAGATTTATAGCTTAAAATGAATGATTCGTCCTGTAATCGTATACTGATTTCAAGAAATCATTTGATTCTGTAGTGTAATGCCGCCTCGTTGGTACCGGTGTGGATTTTATTTGAAAATTTAATTTTAAATAAGAAGCTAAAATGCTACGAAGGTTCAAAAATGGTTCAAATGGCTCTGAGGACTATAGGACTTATCTGCTGAGATCATCAGTCCCCTAGAACATAGAACTACCTAAACCTAACTAAGGACATCACATACGGCCATGCCCGAGGCAGGATTCGAACCTGCGACGGTAGTGGTCGCGCGGTTTCAGACCGTAGCGCCTAGAACCGCTGTGCCACCCCGGCCGGCTGGAATTACCAGACTTTGAACGTAGAGTGGTAGAGGTACATCATTACGGAAATCGTTATCGAATTCATTATTTCGAATCAACAGTGTCAAGACTGTGACGAGAATACCATATTCCAGGCGTTTCCTCTCATCACAGACCACGCAGTCGCCGACGGCCTTCACTTAACGACCGAGAGCAGCGGCGTTTTCGTAGAGTTGTCAGTGTTAACAGACAAGCAATACTAAGTGAAATAAACGCAGATATGAATGTGGAATGCAGGACGAATGTATTCGTAAGAACAGTGAGAAGAAACAAATCTGGCGTTAACGGGCTATGGCAGCAGACAACCGACGCGAGTGCCTTTGCTAACAGTAAGTTAATAATGGTACTTTGTGAATGAAAAGCTTGTATCACGATACTTATTTAGTCGACTGTTGTGTTGTTAATTAATGACTGCACATGGTGCATTGTCTTGCAGTATTGCATTCCAGTGAACCTCTCATACGTTATTTTCTTTATGTGATCATGTAGAAATAAACCATTTTGCACGCTGGTGTGGTGAAGCTAAACGTTGTTGTTTCTGTTGGTAACTCCGAGCGCCGGTTACGTCAGCATTTCCCCTCACACGTCCCCACCCGCAGCGAAGACCAATCTTGACATTTAGATTTTTGTTCATTATTTTCAGCAATTGTCAATGAAGAATGCCGATGTGAAGAAATGGCACACTAGGTGCCTTAAAAATTGTTTTTTAACACAATCGGTGCGCTATTTCCTCACGTCGGAAATCTTGTTTACTCTATTCACCCCTCACGAATGTAATATTCGCTATTACTCGCGAAATTTATCACAGAATTAGTCTTTCTCCTCTCTCATTCCTTGTCCCAAGCCCATATTCTTCTGTAATTTTTGTTCACTCCTTCCCCTACAATTGCAGTGTTCCGTCTTGACTATTACATTTTTATATCTCTTTACGTAGTGTATTATCCTTTCAATATCCTCTTATACTTTCTGTGTGTCTTAATCTTCAGCTTGAAACGTCAGCATATGTACCTGAACTATATTTGTCGGTGTTGGTTTGCTACCGATCCTGATAAGAACAATCCTGTCACTGAACTGTTCACTGTAACCTATTCATAACGAATCCTCGTTATACCATTTTCTGCCGCTGTTGATATTACCCTATGCTCATCTGACCAGAAATCCTTGTCTTCTTTCCATTTCACTTCACTGACCCCTACTATATCTAGAATCAGCTTCTGCATTCCCCTTTTCAGACTTTCTAAGTCTCCTACCACGTTCAGGCTTCTGATATTCCACTCGTAGAACGTTATCCTTTCGTCGGTTATTCAATCTTTTTCTGATCGTCCCTCTCTTTCGCAGTCCCCTTCCGGAGATCCGAATGGGGGACTTTTCCAGAAACTTTGGCCAATGGAGAGATCGTCATGACACTTTTGCAATCACAGGCCACCGTGCCCTGTGGATACACTATGTGTCTATAATGCAGTGGTTCCCATTGTCTTTTACATCCTCACGCCGATGATCGTTGCAGATTCTTTCGCTTTTAGGTGCAGTTTCCCACACCAAGGACAGGAGACAGCCCTGAACCTTCGTCCGCTCTTCCGCCCTCTTTGACAAGGCCGTTGGCAGAATGAGGGTGACTTCTTATGCCAGAAATCTTCGACCGCCAATGCTGACTATTAATTAAAATTTAAGCAGTGTCGGGTTTCGAACCCAGGACTGATGACCTTTTGGTTCAAAAATGGTTCAAATGGCTCTGAGCACTATGGGACTTAACATCTGAGGTCATCAGTCCCCTAGAACTCAGAACTACTTAAACCTAACTAACCTAAGCACATCACACACATCCATGCTCGAGGCCGGATTCGAACCTGCTAAGATAGCAGCAGCGCGGTTCCGGACTGAAGCGCCTAGAACCGCTCGGCCACAGCGGCTGGCGACGTTTCGTTTATCAATGAATGACGCTACCCCGAGACGACGGGTGCAAATTATCTAACGTTCGTTAAGACGGAAATGGATTTAGATAGGGGGAGAAGGAGGTTACGCACAGAGGGATGGGGGAGAAGACGATATGTACGGAGAGGGGGCGGGGATGAAAAGATGGGCAGAGCGAGGGGGCAAGGAATTCCCAAACATATTTAACAATTGCGGAGCGTTGCCGCGATCGATAGTTTCGCAATAAAATGCAGAGATAGGTTAATACCTGAGCTTCCAGTAGCGAGCCGAAAGCAAGGAAGAGGAAGGAGTCGGCTACGTGCCTTTCACATATTTTTAAAAACATAGGACAATCGAAATTAACCATTATAATGTTGAATTAAAGTCCTTACTACGAGATACAGTTTCATCTCTGACATCACTGGGAGACAAAGATTTGTTAGAATAGACAGAGAAACAATTGATAAATTCACAAGCGAATTTGGTGAAGCCAGGCGTAGCTATAGAAACATGAATTAGATGAGCTCACAACTATTTTCTACTTCTCTACACACAACTGCAGAACAAGTCACTGAACTGAAGAGACTATTATGAACGGCGGAATACCAGATCTCCCTTGAAGAACTTGCTTCATTAAAGACGTCAAGTCACCACTGAGTGTACAAAGCAGAGGGAACCAAACGGACGGCGAAGCGTAAGCAGTTGGAGAGTGGGCAGAGTCGAACTTCTCTCTGAAAGAATTTTTTACATCACGGGCGGGAAGAATGAAAATAGTATATCAAATAAACAAGAGTGCAGTTAATTCTAAGAAACAACGTTATTGCTCAGAAATACGATAGAATGCCCTATGCCCAGCGGAATGAATTCAGATGAATAGAAAAAGCCGGCCGGGGTGGCCGAGCGGTTCTAGCTGCTACAGTCTGGAACCGCGCGACCGCTACGGTCGCAGGTTCGAATCCTGCCTCGGACATGGGTGTGTGTGATGTCCTTAGGTTAGGTTCAAATGGCTCTGAGCACTATGGGACTCAACTTCTGAGTTCATTAGTCCCCTAGAACTTAGAACTAGTTAAACCTAACTAACCTAAGGACATCACAAACATCCATGCCCGAGGCAGAATTCGAACCTGCCACCGTAGCGGTCTTGCGGTTCCAGACTGCAGCGCCTTTAACCGCACGGCCACTTCGGCCGGCGGTTAGTTAGGTTTAAGTAGTTCTAAGTTCTAGGGGACTGATGACCTCAGAAGTTAAGTCCCATAGTACTCAGAGCCATTTGAACCATTTTTGAATAGAAAAAGTCTGTTCTAAAACTTATAAATAATAGAAATACAGATGCTGAGGAACATCCTAGGCCCGATCAAATGAAATGTGGAATTCAGGAGACTATGTAACCGTGAGCTATTGATACACGTACAAAAGATCTCATATACAACTCGTGGGAGGACGAATGTATTCTGTGGCCGTACTGCGTGTATGAATCATACAAGGTTGAGCGGTCGGATGTTCTGTTCCTTTCTCAACCAGAAAACCATGGATGCGTGGGTCACCGAGTTTGTAAAATCCTGTAAGAAGTGTGGGTAACACTGGAGGATATCCGTAAATAGATTCCATTCAAAAATAAACTTCAAGAAAAGCCAAAATTTAAAACTCACGAAACAAACTGAGACAGCAAGGAAAATCGCAGGAAACGAATGAGGCGGAGACGGGACCAAAGGGAAGGCCGAGCGCAAGGATAGACAAAGCGTTGGCCGAAGCGAAGAAGAATTAGAGAATTTGGTGTTACAGTAAAATTAGCAAACGTAATTCATGGTCATGTAACAAAAACGATACCTGACGTGAAATTTATGAGCGAGGCATCTCAGTCATTTCAAATAACTGGCGCCGGAAAAGAGGACGGTTCGTAACCTTTTCGAACAATTGCGTTCTACAAAAAATGCAAGGTTTCTAGAATTTGGAGCTAAAAAAGTCACAAAATCTAAATGTAAGGCAAATATAAATCAAGAGAATAAATACACGATTTTCTTTCCCGGTTCATAGAAAATTCATGACGCCAAAATAGCTATAAGAAAAAAAGCACAACATATTCCACAATTTCCTAATAGAGATACGCTCCAATATTACGCGTTTTGTAATAGTCTCTGAGGTTTTCTTGTTAATTTAAAAACAAGCACATTCTGCTAGCTCAGAACACGCTCTTTAGGTCGTGCAGCGTGTGTGGCCTGTAGATTTTATTTAGTTTTCTTTAAAAGAATTTCTATCTTGTTCACAAATTGAAACACCTTCAAAATTCTAACGATAATTAAGGCCCTAGAAGCAGGGTCTCTTCCGAATGTACTTCCAACCAAAAAGCGATTCTGGTAGCTGAAGTTGTAGTTTTTTTGTTAATCATGCCTTTTGTGTTCTTTTGTTGATATTTCCATACAAACTTGCATCCCCTGACACGTATTTCTTTACATCCAACCAAAAAGTGAAATAGCCATTTTCGTGGATTTAGCTTTTTTTCACTATAACGAAATATGTTCTTAAAAACTTTCACTCCCTATTTCACGCCCTTGGGAGCTGAGTTTCCAACAGCAAAGAAACCCGTATTTTTTAAATTACAAACAGAGATGCCAAACACAAATTTTTATAGATTTAGCTTTGAAAAGGCTTTCATAGTGTACAATTTCTGAGCGGTTGTAGGTGCTCCAGTCCGGGACCGTGCGGCTGCTACGGTCGCAGGTTCGAATCCTGCCTCGGTCATGAATGTGTGTGATGACCTTAGGTTAGTTAGGTTTAAGTAGTTCTAAGTCTAGGGGATTGATGACCTCAGATGTTAAGTCCCACAGTGCATAGATCCATCTGAACCATTTGTACAATATCATAAAACTTTTCATCCCCTATTTCATTCCCTTAGGGGTTTGCATTTCCAAAAACACTGAAAGATATTCTTTTTATCTCTAGCCGAGAAGTCAAATAGCAATTTTCATTGATGGAGCTTTAAAAATGCTTCAGTAATTCTTTTATTTTTTTAAAAAAAACTTTCATCCCGTATTTTACCCCCTCAGTGGTTGAATTTCCAAAAAAGTTCAAACACGTATTTTTTTTAAAGGAACACCCCGCCATTTGACTGTTTCATTCTTTATTTAAGTACAACCCAGATTTCATCCTTTTATGCCATTTTCAGGTATTGGCTCCCCACGACTGATCTGTTACAGGACGGTGATTTTACATCTGGCATTTCGTAGAGAGCCAATATTTTTCGTAATTTATGGCCTCCTTTAAGCTTGAGAACACGGTAAGGGTTCTCCAATACATGTTAAAGACATAAAATCATATACTTGAAAATGGCATAAAAGGCCGAAACCTAGGTTGTACTTAAATAAATAATACAGCAGTCAAATGGCGGTGTGTTCCTTTAAAAAATATTGTATGACTGTTACTCAGCAACATCAAAAACTGTTTGCATATTTTTTTGTTTCTGACTAAGAAACCAAACTCCAGTTTTCGTAGTTCTGTCTTCAAAACTGTCTTAATAGCGACATATTTTCAAAAAAGGTTTCATCGCCTATTCCACGCTCTTTTTAGGAATGTAAGTTCGAACAATCTTCTCTTAATCTTTCAACACATCTCTTACATTTTTTGCCTGATTTCTCCCCATTTCACCCGAGGGGACATCTTCAAAACCCGAGATGGACGAAATTGTGCAGAACTACACAAGCTTTCACTGGATCCACGTTTATTGCCCGCTGGAAGATCCTCCATTTGTTGCTAAGTATTCCAAAAGTACATTCCACGTACCTGCGAACTCTACCATCAAAGTATTTCCACTGTATGGTTTGAGGAGGTGCTTATGTAAGCCAAAAGCATCGTGTCCAATGAGGTAGTGAGGATGTGCCTGGAAGACACTTGTCCTCAGGTAGGTCTATGGTGCCGTTAATGATAGATCTCCACAGTTGACAGTCGCAGTCTTTCCCTTATGTCCAACATTAGCGTAAACAAATCGGTATTCTGCATCAGCTACTGCAATCAGAACTATAGACGAATATCCTTCATAGTTGATATGCATAGACTTGAGAGGGTGAACGATCCTTACATGTTTCCAATCAACGGTGCCCAAGCAGTTCGGGAAATTAAATGTAGTTTCAAATTTCTGGGCAACTGAATCCCATTTCTTCCTATCTGGAGCAGGAATGCATTCCAATCGTGATACCGTCCAGATTGGACAACAAACCACCCTCACGATCTTACTTATAGTCGAAATCCCCAGGAGATATGTGTAATGCAAATCTGATTAAGTGCAACCACTTGCCAAATACTTAAAACAGAAAATGAAAAACCACGACGTCAAAATTATTTAAAATATTGCAATGCAAGTTGATATACACTACTGGCAATTGAAATTGCTACACCACGAAGATGACGTGCTACAGACGCGAAATTTAGCCGACAGGAAGCAGATGCTGTGATATGCAAATGATTAGCTTTTCAGAGCATTCACACAAAGTTGGCACCGATGGCGACACCTACAACGTGCTGACATGAGGAAAGTTTCGAATCGATTTCTCATACACAAACAGCACTTGACCGGCGTTGCCTGGTGAAACGTTGTTGTGATGTCTCGTATAAGAAGGAGAAATGCGTACCAATACGTTTCCGACTTTGATAAAGGTCGGATTGTAGCCAATCGCGATTACGGTTTACCGTATCACAACATTGCTACTCGCGTTGGTCGAGATCCAGTGACTGTTAGCAGAACACGGAATCGGTGCGTTCACGAGGGTAATACGGAACGCCGTGCTGGATCCCAAGGGCCTCGTATCACTAGAAGTCGAGACGACAGGCATCTTATCCTCACGGCTGTAATGGGTCGTACAGCCACGTCTCGATTCCTGAGTTAACAGATGGGGACGTTAGCAAGACAACAACCATCTGCACCAACAGTTCGACGATGTTTGCAGCAGCACGGACTATCAGCTCGGAGACCGTGGCTGCGGTTACCCTTGACGCTGCATCGCAGACAGGAGCGCCCGCGATGGTGTACTCGGCGACGAACCTGGGTGCACGAATGGCAAAACGTCATTTCTTCGGATGAATCCAGATTCTGTTTACAGCATCGTGATGGTCGCATCTGTGAATGCACATTGGAAGTGTGTATTCGTCATCGCCATGCTGGCGTATCACCAGGCGTGATGGTATGGGGTGCCATTGGTTACACGTCTCGGTCACCTGTTCGCATTGACGACACTTTGAACAGTGGACGTTACATTTCAAATGTGTTACGACCTGTGGCTCTACCCTTCATTCGATCCCTGCGAAACCCCACATTTCAGCAGGATAATGCACGACCGCATGTTGCAAATCCTGTACGGGCGTTTCTGGATACAGAAAATGTTCGAATGCTGCCCTGGCCAGCACATTCTCCAGATCTATCACCAATTGAAAACGTCTGGTCAATGGTGGCCAAGCAACTGGCTCGTCACAATACGCCAGTCACTACTCTTGAGGAACTGTGGTATCGTGTTGAAGCTGCACGGACAGCTGTACCTGTACACACCATCCGAACTCTGTTTGACTAAATGCACAGGCGTATCAAAGCCGTTATTAAAAAAAATGGTTCAAATGGCTCTGAGCACTATGGGACTTAAATTCTGAGGTCATCAGTCCCCTAGAACTTAGAACTACTTAAACCTAACTAACCTGAGGACATCACATACATCGATTCCCGAGCCAGGATTCGAACCTGCGACCGTAGCAGTCGTGCGGTTCCGGACTGAGCGCCTAGAACCGCTCGGCCACCACGGCCGGCCGTTATTACAGCCAGAGTTTGTTGTTCTGGGCACTGATTTCTCTGGATCTATGCACCCAAATTGCGCGAAAATGTAATCACATGTCAGTTCTAGTATAATATACACTCCTGGAAATGGAAAAAAGAACACATTGACACCGGTGTGTCAGACCCACCATACTTGCTCTGGACACTGCGAAAGGTCTGTACAAGCAATGATCACACGCACGGCACAGCGGACACACCAGGAACCGCGGTGTTGGCCGTCGAATGGCGCTAGCTGCGCAGCATTTGTGCACCGCCGCCGTCAGTGTCAGCCAGTTTGCCGTGGCATACGGAGCTCCATCGCAGTCTTTAACACTGGTAGCATGCCGCGACAGCGTGGACGTGAACCGTATGTGCAGTTGACGGACTTTGGGCGAGGGCGTATAGTGGGCATGCGGGAGGCCGGGTGGACGTGCCGCCGAATTGCTCAACACGTGGGGCGTGAGGTCTCCACAGTACATCAATGTTGTCGCCAGTGGTCGGCGGAAGGTGCACGTGCCCGTCGACCTGGGACCGGACCGCAGCGACGCACGGATGCACGCCAAGACCGTAGGATCCTACGCAGTGCCGTAGGGGACCGCACCGCCACTTCCCAGCAAATTAGGGACACTGTTGCTCCTGGGGTATCGGCGAGGACCATTCGCAACCGTCTCCATGAAGCTGGGCTACGGTCTCGCACACCGTTAGGCCGTCTTCCGCTCACGCCCCAACATCGTGCAGCCCGCCTCCAGTGGTGTCGCGACAGGCGTGAATGGAGGGACGAATGGAGACGTGTCGTCTTCAGCGATGAGAGTCGCTTCTGCCTTGGTGCCAATGATGGTCGTATGCGTGTTTGGCGCCGTGCAGGTGAGCGCCACAATCAGGACTGCATACGACAGAGGCACACAGGGCCAACACCCGGCATCATGGTGTGGGGAGCGATCTCCTACACCGGCCGTACACCACTGGTGATCGTCGAGGGGACACTGAATAGTGCACGGTACATCCAAACCGTCATCGAATCCATCGTTCTACCATTCCTAGACCGGTAAGGGAACTTGCTGTTCCAACAGGACAATGCACGTCCGCATGTATCCCGTGCCACCCAACGTGCTCTAGAAGGTGTAAGTCAACTACCCTGGCCAGCAAGATCTCCGGATCTGTCCCCCATTGAGCATGTTTGGGACTGGATGAAGCGTCGTCTCACGCGGTCTGCACGTCCAGCACGAACGCTGGTCCAACTGGGGCGCCAGGTGGAAATGGCATGGCAAGCCGTTCCACAGGACTACATCCAGCATCTCTACGATCGTCTCCATGGGAGAATAGCAGCCTGCATTGCTGCGAAAGGTGGATATACACTGTACTAGTGCCGACATTGTGCGTGCTCTGTTGCCTGTGTCTATGAGCCAGTGGTTCTGTCAGTGTGATCATGTGATGTATCTGACCCCAGGAATGTGTCAATAAAGTTTCCCCTTCCTGGGACAATGAATTCACGGTGTTCTTATTTCAATTTCCAGGAGTGTATTTGCCCAATGAATACCCGTTTATCATCTGCATTTCTTCTTGATGTTGCAATTTTAATGGCCAGTAGTGTATAAAACCACGAACGGGCGATTGGCAGGTCTTGTGATTAATGAAATAAATTTTTTTTCCAGGTAAACACGTTCTGAAGAAGTGGACGCAAGTGAGAGTTCACACCGAAAATCAGTTAGCAAAACTAGGGAGAAATCGGGAGCAGGGACGTCAAAAGCAAAAGCCTACATTTATGCATCTCAGTTGCAGTTCCTGAAGAAAATATTTAAAGAAAGAGAGTCTCTCTCTCACAAAATATTGATAATAAGGGTGGTGGTGTTGCGGATGTAACTGCTGAAAATGATTAGAATCCTATACAGTCAGTTCCAAGCTTACCTCGTTATGCTGCAGCAACTGAAAAACCTGAATAGTCTTTCAAAAAACCTGCATAATAAAACGGTGAATGGGTTCTGTTGAATTGGAAATAATTGCAGCCCTGAAGGAAACACCAAATCAACACCTTTGGTTTTTTAAAGGATTACTCCCTTCTCTTGATGATTTCTATGAATTTGGCACACTATATTTTCAAATGGAGGTGCTTTAAGTAGTAAATAAAATCAGGCAGCGGAAGCATCCTCTTCCGTCTACTTCTGGAACACATCATGCCTCTCCATCTAGAACTCCACCGATGGCCTCTTCATCTGCTCCCCCACCGATAGTCCCTGATCAGTGTGTACAGAACCAGCCAAATGAGCAGCACACTGCGTCATCCCACCCAAAGCCAATTGATTCACAAGTGTCCGCTGTTCAGTTCTACGAGGACTCACACAACCTTGGCCTGAACTGTCGTCACAGTTCTTCTTCCGATGACAGCTCAGAATATGCGTTTCACAGTTTGTAAAACATCGTTTAACTTCGCTTTCCCTTGTATTTACTCTCTATGTATCATTTGTAAACTTATGTTATATCAATTTTATACGAGGGTATTTCGGAAAGTAAAGAAACACTGTACGCCGGAGGAAGAGAAGAGTTTTGGCGAGCAAGTTGGCAACGCTGATGTTAACCTTGAGCCGTTAGCTTTCTCCTCGCGGTCGTTCGGCAGTCGAACGTTGCTTCTGGTTGGAGTAGGTCGTGTTTAAAATGGTTGCGCCGATTCAGAATTCCGCCAAATGCGAAGTGCGCTCCGTCATACAAAAGGTCAGCGACCAGCGGATATTCACAAAGAAATTGTTTCTGTTTATGGGAACATTATGAATCGACAAAATGTAACGAAATGGCGTCGTCATTTCTCTGGAGGTAGGACCGATGTTCGTGACGAACACAGAACAGGTCGGCCGTCTGTGATCTCTGGTGCCCTTCTTCGGAGAACAGAGGAAGCTGTTCATGCGAATAGACGTCTGACATTGAAAGAATTGCTTCAGATCATACCGGGCGTGTCAGTGATGTAACTGTCAAGTTAGAGTACAGGAAATTGTGTGCGCTCTGGGTTCCAAAACTGTTAACAGAAGAACACAAAAAGAAAAGGCCGGACTTTACACTCAACTTCCTCACACGCTATGCTGAAGCGGGTGATGAGTTCCTTGATCACATTGTGACAGGTGACGAGATGTGGATTTATCACCATACACCTGAATCCGAGCAACAATCGATGCAATGGCGCCATTCGAATTCACCAAAAGCCAAGAAATGCAAAACGTCGATTTCAGCGAAGAAGATCATCGCTTCTGTTTTTTGGGACAGACAAGGCATTCTTCTGTTGGAATTTATGTCTCCTGGAACGACAATTAATGCTGCTGCATATTGCTAGACTTTTAAACGTCTTCGACGGGCAATTCAAAACAACCGCAGTGGAATGCTGACAAGTGGAGTCCGCTTGCTTCGTGGCAACGCTCGGCCTCACAGCGCTCCAGCACTCATAACCAAAGCACTACTCGAACAATTCAAATGGGACGTATTGCACCATCCGCCATACAGCCCGGACATTGCGCCCACCGACTTCCATGTCTTCCGTTACCTGAAGTCACATCTTGGTGGAAAACCATTCCACGACGATGAAGAGATCAAAGATGAAGTTGAAATGTGGTTCCGACAACAGGCGGCAACCTTCTATGACTGTGGGATACAAAAGCTTGTGCACCGACTTAACAAATGTTTGGATAACGGGGGTGACTATGTCGTAAAATAACAAATAATCCAGTTAATAAGATGTAACTGAAGTTTCCTAAATAAATGTTCTATTTAAGGACTGCAAGCCATTGTATGTTTGCTTTTCGAAATGCTCTCGTATTAAAATCTAAATAAAAAAGACACTCTTTCAAAAAATTGTGTTAATTTTACTGTCTTACCTCAAAGTTACGGCCAGCATCTGAATCAGTTGAATACATTCCCTCGTAAATGTATCTTGGCGTTGAAGACGGTCCCTTAGTTTCACATGTAATCAAATGATTTCATTGACATTCTGAAGTAATTAAAAAATCTGTCTTCATGCTCTCTCAGCTTCAGGGAAATGGTGTAGAATGCTCCAAATTCCAGCTGTAAAGTAATGAGAGGGTGCTTCCAATGAATTCTACCATTCCTCCTTCGTTTTTTATTCTTTTATAGAGAAACAACATGGCAACAACTGGGCTTCTCTCCATGATCACTACTGAACCTCTGTGGGAAGAAAACACAAAACCTAATATGATCCGTGTGAGAATCGTGAATGTGTGAAAGAGTTTCATTCGTTGTCGGTTGGAACTGAAAACGAATGGAACCAAACCGAATGTAACCGCATACGTGTGAACAGGCCTAAGTCAGCAGCACATTGAACACGTGCGGTTGTCCCGGTGGTGACGGCCTTAGCGAGGTCCAGGCCGTTTGGGGGGGAGTAGTGAAATCGCGTATCTGTTACAAATCACAGTGACTGAGAAGTCACAGATATGACAATAACAACTCTGCAGAATCTCACTGCGATTTCAGTCTGAAGTAGGAGTCGCAAGTAGAATTTAACATTCAACGCCGTGTGCCATCTTTTGGCCGAATTTCGTACTACTTCCTGTGAACCTTGGGTCACGCTACCGACTCCGCCTGAGATTTCAGTTAGAAGTCGCAAGTGGCAATTAAAAAGCGCAGTCAACATTCAACGCCGAGTGCCATCTGATGGCTGAAGTTCGCACTACTGCTTTTATTTACGACACGCTATACATACAGTCCAACTGCGATTTCTGTGACAAGTCGCTACTAGTCGTAAGTAGCAACTAAAAAGCGCAATTAACATTCATCTATGTCCGTACCGTACTGCATTCTAACAAGGGAAACTCCCAAGGGACAGCCTGTCAAAAGCTCAACATGGATCAAGCTTAAAACACGAATAAGACGTACTGAACTGTAGTACGCCGATGACACCGCCTTCCTTGCTCTCGCCCCCAACCTGCAACGCTCCCAGCGCCTTCTCCAATCCCATGCTGACCAGTTCGCCACTTGGCTGCTCAAGGTCAATCCTTCCAAAACCCAGGCAATCATTGTAGGCAAAACCACCCCTTCCTTCCGCCTCCTTGATTTTTATACCACCATCTATGGCCACCCCCACCTCACCCCAACCCTCATGTACCTTGGTGTGACCCTCGACCGTCGCCTCTCCTGGACCCCCAGTCTCCGGACGATCCAAGCCGAGGCACATTCTCGACTCCACCTCCTCAAACTCCTTTCTGGCCGCACATGGGCTCTGGATCCCTCCACCATCTTCCACTCTGCTATGCCCATCCCGCTTGGATTTCTACCCCTCTGCCCCTCCAAATCCTTGAACGCCACGCGCTCCGCCTCGTCTATCACATCCGTCTCCCATCCCCCATGCAGATCCTCTATGACTTGATTCCCTTCCCGCACCTTCTCCTTTTCCTCTACAGATACGGATCCTTTACACCTCCTGCAAGGTCGATCCCACACACCCGCTTGTCTCTCCCATCCTTGCCCATCCCCGTCCACTGCCGCACCTGCATCCCACCTGCTCTCCATCTTCACACCCTCTTATACCCTTTCCCAAGATGGCTTCCGTCAACTCCCCCTCCCTGATGATGTCCTTGTCCCGTCCATCCACCCCTCCTACCAGATGTGACTCTCCCCTCCCATTCCCCCTCTTTTTCCCCCAGAGCTCCCTCTCTCCCTCCTCACCTACCTTTTCCCCCCTCCTCTCTCCCACATCTCCCACTTCCACCCCTCTCCTCAGGCTTCCAACCCTCCCCCTCTCTCCTCACCTCCCCACTCTCCCTTCTTTCTCCCACTGGCTCAACCCCCCCTTCCTGTCCTTCTACCAGTCCCTTCGACCTGGAGGCAGGCCCCACCCTTCGTCAGTGTGAGTGCTTCATCGATGATCGTCGCCAATGTTTTCCGCACATCAGTGTTTCTCTGTTTGTGTACAGTGTGTTCATCAGTGTTTTCTCCTATGTTCGTGTCTCCACCTGGACATCATCTGTTTTCAACTGGTGCAACCCTTCATTACAGTGTCTTCTGCCGAACGACTTCTGAACTCTTGTGCAGTGTTCATCTTGTGTTTACCATGTTTTTTATGTATTTACTAACATGGTACCTGTTCTTTCGGACATGCCCGAAAGAACAGATACCATCGGTGACCATGCAGCTCGGTAGAATGAAATTACATTGAAATGAACACCCTTAGCTGCTTACAGGCGTTGACACATGTCAACGGCTCAGATGGATCGTCTGCCATGTAAGCAGGGGATCCGGGTTCAACTCCCGGTTGGTGCACACATTTTCATCTATCCCCGTTGACGTATGTCAACGCCTGTAAGCAGCTAAGGGTGTTCATTTCATTGTAATTTTTTATGTATTCTATGCCTTCCGTGTATTTATGTTGTGTCTTTTGGCTGAAGAGCAGCGTATGTAGGCCACTGCCGGCCTGCCTCAGCTGAGGCATGAAATCGCAATAAAGGGAAAAAAATGTGCTGAACTGTGAAAAAAAAAGCAAAATACACTCCTGGAAATGGAACAAAGAACACATTGACACCGGTGTGTCAGACCCACCATACTTGCTCCGGACACTGCGAGAGGGCTGTACAAGCAAAGATCACACGCACAGCACAGCGGACACACCAGGAACCGCGGTGTTGGCCGTCGAATGGCGCTAGCTGTGCAGCATTTGTGCACCGCCGCCGTCAGTGTCAGCCAGTTTGCCGTGGCATACGGAGCTCCATCGCAGTCTTTAACACTGGTAGCATGCCGCGACAGCGTGGACGTGAACCGTATGTGCAGTTGACGGACTTTGAGCGAGGGCGTATAGTGGGCATGCGGGAGGCCGGGTGGACGTACCGCCGAATTGCTCAACACGTGGGGCGTGAGGTCTCCACAGTACATCGATGTTGTCGCCAGTGGTCGGCGGAAGGTGCACGTGCCCGTCGACCTGGGACCGGACCGCAGCGACGCACGGATGCACGCCAAGACCGTAGGATCCTACGCAGTGCCGTAGGGGACCGCACCGCCACTTCCCAGCAAATTAGGGACACTGTTGCTCCTGGGGTATCGGCGAGGACCATTCGCAACCGTCTCCACGAAGCTGGGCTACGGTCCCGCACACCGTTAGGCCGTCTTCCGCTCACGCCCCAACATCGTGCAGCCCGCTTCCAGTTGTGTCGCGACAGGCGTGAATGGAGGGACGAATGGAGACGTGTCGTCTTCAGCGATGAGAGTCGCTTCTGCCTTGGTGCCAATGATGGTCGTATGCGTGTTTGGCGCCGTGCAGGTGAGCGCCACAATCAGGACTGCATACGACCGAGGCACACAGGGCCAACACCCGGCATCATGGTGTGGGGAGCGATCTCCTACACTGGCCGTACACCACTGGTGATCGTCGAGGGGACACTGAATAGTGCACGGTACATCCAAACCGTCATCGAACCCATCCTTCTACCATTCCTAGACCGGCAAGGGAACTTGCTGTTCCAACAGGACAATGCACGTCCGCATGTATCCCGTGCCACCCAACGTGCTCTAGAAGGTGTAAGTCAACTACCCTGGCCAGCAAGATCTCCGGATCTGTCCCCCATTGAGCATGTTTGGGACTGGATGAAGCGTCGTCTCACGCGGTCTGCACGTCCAGCACGAACGCTGGTCCAACTGAGGCGCCAGGTGGAAATGGCATGGCAAGCCGTTCCACAGGACTACATCCAGCATCTCTACGATCGTCTCCATGGGAGAATAGCAGCCTGCATTGCTGCGAAAGGTGGATATACACTGTACTAGTGCCGACATTGTGCATGCTCTGTTGCCTGTGTCTATGTGCCTGTGGTTCTGTCAGTGTGATCATGTGATGTATCTGACCCCAGGAATGTGTCAATAAAGTTTCCCCTTCCTGGGACAATGAATTCACGGTGTTCTTATTTCAATTTCCAGGAGTGTAGAAACATTGAACGGTCGAATGATAAGAAGATCAACACAGCGCACAGTGAGAGAACAACCTCATCCTGGCTCACATCCTGAGTATAAACAGTTGTTCCAAAACTTCCTTATTTCGACTTAAGCTCAATACTGAGACTGATTCTACATTGTAATACAGGGCTATTACAAATGATTGAAGCGATTTCATAAATTCACTGTAGCTCCATTCATTGACGTATGGTCACAACACACTACAGATACGTAGAAAAACTCATAAAGTTTTGTTCGGCTGAAGCTGCACTTCAGGTTTCTGCCGCCAGAGCGCTCGAGAGCGCAGTGAGACACAATGGCGACAGGAGCCGAGAAAGCGTTTTTCGTGCTTGAAATGCACTCACATCAGTCAGTCATAACAGTGCAACGACACTTCAGGACGAAGTTCAACAAAGATCCGCCAACTGCTAACTCTATTCGGCGATGGTATGCGCAGTTTAAAGCTTCTGGACGCCTCTGTAAGAGGAAATCGAGGGGTCGGCCTGCAGTGAGCGAAGAAACGGTTGAACGCGTGCGGGCAAGTTTCACGCGTAGCCCGCGGAAGTCGACGAATAAAGCAAGCAGGGAGCTAAACGTACCACATCCGACAGTTTGGAAAATCTTACGGAAAAGGCTAAAGCCGTTTACAATTGCTACATGCCCTGACACCCGATGACAAAGTCAAACGCTTTGAATTTTCGGCGCGGTTGCAACAGCTCATGGAAGAGGATGCGTTCAGTGCGAAACTTGTTTTCAGTGATGAAGCAACATTTTTTCTTAATGGTGGAGTGAACAGACACAATGTGCGAATCTGGGCGGTAGAGAATCCTCACGCATTCGTGCAGCAAATTCGCATTTCACCAAAAGTTGACGTGTTTTGTGCAATCTCACGGTTTAAAGTTTACGGCCCCTTTTTCTTCTGCGAAAAAAACGTTACAGGAAACGTGTATCTGGTCATGCTGGAAAATTGGCTCATGCCACAACTGGAGACTGACAGCGCCGACTTCATCTTTCAACAGGATGGTGCTCCACCGCACTTCCATCACGATGTTCAGCATTTCTTAAACAGGAGAGTGGAAAACCGATGGATCGGTCGTGGGGGAGATCACGATCAACAATTCGTGTCATGGCCTCCACGCTCTCCCGACTTAACCCCGTGCGATTTCTTTCTGTGGGGTTATGTGAAAGATTCAGTGTTTAAACCTCCTCTACCAAGAAATGTGCCAGAACTGCGAGCTCGCATCAACGATGCTTTCGAACTCATCGATGGGGACATGGTGCGCCGAGTGTGGGAGGAACTTGATTATCGGCTTGATGTCTGCCGAATCACTAAAGGGGCACATATCGAACATTTGTGAATGCCTAAAAAAACTTTATGAGTTTTTGTATGTATGTGCAAAGCATTGTGAAAATATCTCAAATAATAAATTTATTGTAGAGCTGTGAAATCGCTTCAATCATTTGTAATAACCCTGTACTTCATGTTCAGAATAGCAATTTACGCATAGCTGAGGAGCGCAAGCGCGACAAAGCCACACGTACACACGCCAGACAAAATGATTGTAAATATTAAAAGGAGAAACGTACAATACATAATTTGTTGGAGAAATCTTTTCTTTGCTTTTATATTCTTTATTTAAAACTCGCGGTTACATATTGCTGCGAAGTAAAATTAAATTCCAAGTGGTGAGAAGCTACCACCACAGAAGGAGCAAATTTCCTTCCTTTTCTTTACGTTTATTTGTAATAACTAGCATTCATGCGCAACATTCATTTGGATATTAAAAGAAGAAACCCACTACATAAATGTGGGACCCTCTTCATATTCTGATGCACCCAAGCTGGGAGAAAGGAACTTCCAGAGCATGACACTGAGAGCTTAGAGACACCCAAACTCGGGTAAGCAGAGTGTGGGTACATGTTGTTGTTGTTGTTGTGGTCTTCAGTCCTGAGACTGGTTTGATGCAGCTCTCCATGCTACTCTATCCTGTGCAAGCTTCTTCATCTCCCAGTACCTACTGCAACCTACATCCTTCTGAATCTGCTTAGTGTATTCATCTCTTGGTCTCCCCCTACGATTTTTACCCTCCACGCTGCCCTCCAATACTAAATTGGTGATCCCTTGATGCCTCAGAACATGTCCTACTAACCGATCCCTTCTTCTGGTCAAGTTGTGCCACAAACTTCTCTTCTCCCCAATCCTATTCAATACTTCCTCATTAGTTATGTGATCTACCCATCTAATCTTCAGCATTCTTCTGTAGCACCACATTTCGAAAGCTTCTATTCTCTTCTTGTCCAAACTATTTACCGTCCATGTTTCACTTCCATACATGGCTACACTCCATACAAATACTTTCAGAAATGACTTCCTGACACTTAAATCTATACTCGATGTTAACAAATTTCTCTTCTTCAGAAACGCTTTCCTTGCCATTGCCAGTCTACATTTTATATCCTCTCTACTTCGACCATCATCAGTTATTTTGCTCCCCAAATAGCAAAACTCCTTTACTACTTTAAGTGTCTCATTTCCTAATCTAATACCCTCAGCATCACCCGACTTAATTCGACTACATTCCATTATCCGCGTTTTGCTTTTGTTGATGTTCATCTTATATCCTCCCTTCAAGACACCAACCATTCCGTTCAACTGCTCTTCCAAGTCCTTTGCTGTCTCTGACAGAATTACAATGTCATCGGCGAACCTCGAAGTTTTTATTTCTTCTCCATGGATTTTAATACCTACTCCAAATTTTTCTTTTGTTTCCTTTACTGCTTGCTCAATATACAGATTGAATAACATTGGGGAGAGGCTACAACCCTGTCTTACTCCCTTCCCAACCACTGCTTCCCTTTTACCTGATACGAAATGGAAAACCAAGAAACTACTCCTTCAAGAAGATAAACTTTAAGCAGCCACTGAGCTCGGATTTCTCACGCAGCGAAGGTACAACAGAATGTATGGCTAACAGGTCGAAAAAAAAGCATTTTCAGTATTAAACTAAACTCCTTCCAAACAGGTAATGAAGGTCCAACGGTACCGACCGGCCGCCATGTCACCCTCAGCCCAGAGGAGCCACTGGGTGCGGAGATGGAGGGGCATGTGGTCAGCACACCGCTCTCCCGGCCGTATGTCAGTTTACGAGACCGGAGCCGCTACTTCTCACTCAAGTAGCTCCTCAGTTTGCCTCACAAGGGCTGAGTGCCCCTTTACCAACAGCGCTCGGCAGACCGGATGGTCACCCATCCCAGTGCTAGCCCAGCCCGACAGCGCTTAACTTTGGTGATCTGACACTTTCAGTACTAGGAAAATTTATTTCCAAGCAAAAGAAAACTATGGGAACGACATGGTGAGAGACATGGGGGCCGCATAGTGGCGTCTGGTGATTTGACCCTATTCACTTTGTCTCCGCCTGCCTGATACCAAGAAGCTTCTACTCGAAATAAAAAAAAAAACCTCGAAAAAGGTAGAACTACTTCATTTTTCGTTTCATTCATTATTGCTGTGTGGTACATGTAATGTGAAGAACGCAAGCATCATACCTGATTTAAATGAAATTAAGAATGGCTGATGAAGCCGATGCCGATGAGGGCGATAATGGTGAGCGAAGGAAAGGGCTAGAAGGGGGGATGGCAGGCCTTATAATAATAAAAATAATAAAAAATAAAAAAAAATGTCTTGGTGTTCGATTGTCACATGGACGAGCAGTGTTCAAACCTCTTGTAATCGCCCCATGGAAAATTACCCTCTACCACGCAATAATTAATAATGGTCAATCAAATCATCCACATTTATTTACGTTTGAAAAGTATCTGAGCAGATTTTCTAGTAATATATGCGCCGACAGCTCGTCGACGCCAAGGTATTTTTCTAGTACGTTTATTCTTTGGAACAACAGAGGTACAGAGATGTATGCTCCATGGTCATTATAGAGAGAGAGAGAGAAAGGAACAGCTTCGGAAAGTATCGGTTGGAAGATTTTCGGATTGCTAAAGGAGATTTTTATTTACTCTTCTTCGCGCTAAAGCGAGACAGGAAAGTTTGTGCCGCTAGCGTGGTAGATAAAGAGAAAGAAGGACTTGTAAAAGTAAATTGCATGAGACTTAAAATCCACGGAAACGGAACATGTACGGAAATGGATTCAATATACAATTTTCCTCAGAAATAAGGTTTGTGACCATTTTATTCTAGAGTGAATGACGAATGCGTTCTCTGTCTGAATCATTGATGATTGTCTGGGCCCTGTACTTAATTGGGAAGTTTCAGCTGTGACGAAGAGAGCCTGCAATCTCTGAGTTTTATTGAAATCGTCCAAAAAGGCTTCGTCCACATCTGAAATTTTAGATCTGTCGTAAACTGAACGTAGTGTTCAAACGATCGATTTTCCCAACTGAATGCAGCGCTTAATAATAATAACGTATGTAAAGATCTTTTCTAGCAAGCCAGCCGCTGAATATTAAGAACAAGGGCTCCACCAGAGATTCTACTAGGCTGATTTCATGTAACTTATATTTGAACTGTACACAGATAAAGGACAGAGAGAGAGAGAGAGAGAGAGAGAGAGAGCGAATGGAATTCTAGAAGTTACTCAGAATCCTCCCATTAGTATAATTTTTTTTTCTGTCTTTGCACGGATAAGCCTGATAAGGAAACCTAAGCCCTTGACTTTATTGTACAGAATTGTGTGTGAGGGTGAGAGAGCAATAAAGGCGACAGATACACTTCTGTACAGACAAAACATTACACCAAGTTAGCGGCTAGCTGCATTAACACACACACATAGACTTTCATCAAAACCAAAGCAGTAAGAGAATTCATTAGACTCTCCAGAGCCTTCCATCTCTTCTTCTTTCTTTCTTCGTTTGGGTCATCCAAGGACCACGCACCAATCTCAATGCTTCCTTCTTTGTTGTTCTTTCTTTCTCCTCCAGTATTCTTTCATCTTTTCACTATATATCCTTTTTCTCTCCTCGGACCATTTTGACCCTGTCTTTCTCTTGCCTTGGAATCCTTCCATTTTTACCACATTCCTCTTGAAAATCTCTCTTTCTGTTGCATATTTTTCACTTATATTGTTTCTTTCCAGATCTTTCCTAACTTCTTGAATCCAGGCTATTGTTGACTTCTTGTCCCAAAGATATTTAAAAACCTGTTTGGTTAACCTGTTGCTGTTGATTCTGTGTAGGTGTCCAAAAAATAGCAGTCGCCTCTTCCGTAGTGTTTCATTTATGTTTTCTATGTTGCGATAAACTTCTCCATTGCTTCTTAATTTCCATACCTTTGTATTTTTTGGTTCCAATGGTTCAGATGGCTCTGAGCACTATGGGACTTAACATGTGAGGTCATCAGTCCCCTAGAACTTAGAACTACTTAAACCTAACTAACCTAAAGACATCACACACATCCATGCCTGAGGCAGGATTCGAACCTGCGACTGTAGCGGTCGCGCGGTTCCAGACTGAAGCGCCTAGAACCACTCGGCCACACCGGCTGGCATTTTTTGGTGGTCCAAGTATTTTTTGAATGATTTTTCTTTCTAGGACTTCAAGTTTGTGTAATTTGTAGTTCAGTACTAAACATTCACTTGCATAAAGACATTCTGATTTTACTACTGTGTTGTAGCGCTGTATCTTCAAATTTTTAGACAGACAACTTTTATTGTAGACATTCCTAGTTATTCCATATTCTCTCTCCGTTTTATGGTTTATTATTTATTTTATGTACTCTTTCTTCTATAGCGAATCTTTCGAAGCCATTTTCTTGGCTAATTTCTCCCAAATATTTAAATTTATTTACACTCTTTATCTGGCCAATATCACTCGCTAGGGATTCCGGAGCATTTTTTATATTTGTCATAAATTTTTGTTTTTTTTTCTACAGATATTCTTAAACCTGTTTTTTTGGCTATCTCTTCTAAGAGACTAATTTGTATTCCAGCATTTGTTAGGTCTTCAGAAAGATTGGCAAAATCATCCGCAAATGCTAAACAGTGAATTTCAGTACCTTTTTTTTGTTCCCAGTCTGATTGGTGATCTCTTCATTTAGTTTTTGTTTCCATTCTCTTACTGCTTTCTCTAGTACGCAGTTAAAGAGGAATGGATACAGGCCATCACCTCGCCTTACACCTGTTTTTGCGTTGAATGCCTTCGATATTTCACCCAGAAACTTTACTTTTGATTTGGCGTCTATGAGCGTTTCACAAGGAAGGTTTGCTAAATTAGATTTGATACCAAATTCTCCCACCACTTTATCTAGTGTTTCCCTATCAACTGAGTCAATGCCTTTTTAAAATCTATAAGTGTTACAACTATATCTTTGGAGTTTGTAAGTCTGTGACGAATTATGGAGTTTAGGTTGAAAATCTGTACTGAGCAAGATCTGCCCTTTCTAAATCCACTCTGATGCTCTGCCAATTGGCTATCAAGTGTTGCTTCTACCTTGTTTAGTAGTATTGTTGAAAATATTTTATAACCCACTGGCAACAAAGATATAACTCTGTAGTTATTTACAGTTTGCTCATTACCTTTCTTGTGCAAAGGATGGATGAGAGCCACTTTCCAGTCTTCTGGTATCTTTTCAGTTTCCCATATTTCTTCAAACATGAGCTGAAGGTTAGTTACAATTTTTGGTTGAGACCATTTAATAAGTTCAGCTCTAATTGAGTCTTCTCCACTGGCTTTGCTGTTTTTCAGGGTACTTATAGCTTTTTAATTTCTTCAGTATTTTCTGTATTTTCATGGAGATCTGGAAATTCTAGCTTACAGTTTGGTTCTTCACAGTTCAATAATTTTTCAAAGTACTTTCTTACTATTTCACAATTCTAGCTGTTGCTTAGGCCTGCTTTAGCATTTTCATCTGTTAAGCAAATACTTGGAGCTTGGTAGCCCTTTACGTGACTTTTGAACATCTGATAGAAATTCTGGGAGTTATTTTTTACGAAGTTCTTTTGTACGTCAAGAAGTTGTGATTTCTCAAAAGATCTATTCTTGCTTTTTCTTTCCTTTGCTTTCTAAATGCATCAAGGTGTTCAGGCTTCCCAGAACATTTATATCTCTATTTTTTTTCCACAACATTATGAACTGTCCGTCCGGTCATTGAAATGTTTGTTCTCTTTCTGTAGTCTTGGCAGTTGTTATGTATACGTCGAATGTAGAATATCAGTCACTCGGTAAGAATGCGTTACCGCCGCAAGTAAACGTGATGGCTAGTGAGAGCAACCTAGATGGCTCATAGACATCTCTCAGAAATGAAAACAACAAATAGACGGGCGTGAACTATATTACAGCATTGATTCCATATTTTTAGATTTCCAGAAGGCTTTCGACGCCGTTCCTTACAAGGGTCTTCTAACCAAACTGCGTACATATGGAATATCGCCTCAGTTGTGCGACTGGATTCGTGATTTACTGTCAGAAAGGTCACAGTTCATAGTAATAGACGGAAAGTCATCGAGTAAAATAACAATAATATCCAGCGGTCCCCAAGGAAGTGTTATAGGCCCTCTATTGTTCCTGATCTATATTAACGACATAGGAGATAATCTGAGTAGCCCCCTTAGATTGTTTGCAGATGATGCTGTCATTTACCGTCTTGTAAAGTCATCAGATGACCAAAACGATTCAGATAAGACATATGTATCGTGCGAAATGTGGCAACTGGCCCTGAATAAAGAAAAGTATGAAGTTATTCACATAAGTACTAAAAGAAATCAGATAAATTTAGGCTGTAAATTCAATTAAATAGGGATTACTAATAATCTCAATTGGAACGATCACATAGCTAATGTTGTGGGTAGAGCAAACCAAAGACCGCGATTCATTGTCAGAACACTTAGAAGGTGGAACAGGTCTACTAAAGAGACTGCTTACACCACGCTTGTCCGCCCTATTCTGGAGTATTGCTGTGCGGCGTGGGATCCGGACGGATGACATCGAGAAAGTACAAAGAAGGGCAGCTCGTTTTGTATTATCGCGAAATAGGGGAGACAGTGCCACAGACATGATACGTGAATTGGAGTGCCAATCATTAAAACAAAGGCGTTTTTCGTTGCGACAGGATCTTCTCATGAAATTTCAGTCACCAGTTACCTCCTCCGGTTGTGAAAACATTCTGTTGGCACCCACCTACATAGGGAGAAATGATCATCACGATAAAATAAGTGAAATCAGGGCTCGAATAGAAAAATGTAAGTGCTCGTTTTTCACGCGCGACCGTTCGAGAGTGGAACTTGAAGGTGGTTCATTGAACCCGCTGCCAGGCACTTTATTGTGAGTTGTAAAGTAATCACGTAGATGTAGATGAATCGTTGGAAATATCAGTAACACCATTTCATTTAACTTTTTTCAGTTGGTCACTTTATTGTGAGTTGCAGAGCAATCACGTAGTTGTAGATGAATCGTTGGAAATATCAGTAATACCATTTCATTTAACTTTTTGTCAGTTGGTTAACTGAAACGTTAATGTTACGTCCTGACGAGTAATCGCCTATACAGGCGAGAACATATTTCTCGACTATATTGACAAAGTTCATTTGTTAATTGTCCGCCACCGGTAGCTGAGTGGATGCGTTTAGAAGGCTGGAACTGACAAACATAACAAGGCAGTGGAGGACTTTGCGATGTCGCTGTTCGGGACTGTTCTTCTGTCCACGTAATTTACCCCGGAAGGAACACACATCAAGGAATTACTGGATGATTAATTTGGGTCCGGGGAATGATGATGAGGAACCTCAGGCTGCAGAAGAAGAAAACGTGCGTGCTGATCTGCCACCAGTTGAAGGTGACAGTGAAGGTGCTAAATTGTGCTACTGCTAAAGACTCATTCTTTGAATGCTGTAATTTACGACTGCAATTATCTGTCACCTTATTTATGTCATTTCATTGTAGTCATTTTTGTTACTGTTTTTGTGGAATAACAAGAAAAAAAAGTGGTCAGTGCGACAGACTGTCAATCCAAAGGGCCCGGTTTCGATTCCCGGCTGGGTCGCAGATTTTCTCCGCTCAGGGACTGGGTTTTGTGTTGTCCTAATTATCATCATCTCATCCCCATCGACACGCAAGTGCGCTTCAGTCCGGAACCGCGCGACTGCTACGCCGCAGGTTCGAATCCTACCTCGGGCATGGATGTGTGTGATGTCCTTAGGTTTAAGTAGTTCTAAGTTTCTACGGGACTGATGACCTCAGATGTTAAGTCCCGTAGTGCTCAGAGCCATTTGACACGCAAGTCGCCGAAGTGGCGTCAAATCGAAAGACCTGCACCAGGCGAACGGTCTACCCGACGGGAGGCCCTCGTCACACGACATTATTATTATTATTATTACACTCCTGGAAATTGAAATAAGAACACCGTGAATTCATTGTCCCAGGAAGGGGAAACTTTATTGACACATTCCTGGGGTCAGATACATCACATGATCACACTGACAGAACCACAGGCACATAGACACAGGCAACAGAGCATGCACGATGTCGGCACTAGTACAGTGTATATCCACCTTTCGCAGCAATGCAGGCTGCTATTCTCCCATGGAGACGATCGTAGAGATGCTGCATGTGGAACGGCTTGCCATGCCATTTCCACCTGGCGCCTCAGTTGGACCAGCGTTCATGCTGGACGTGCAGACCGCGTGAGACGACGCTTCATCCAGTCCCAAACATGCTCAATGGGGGACAGATCCGGAGATCTTGCTGGCCAGGGTAGTTGACTTACGCCTTCTAGAGCACGTTGGGTGGCACGGGATACATGCGGACGTGCATTGTCCTGTTGGAACAGCAAGTTCCCTTACCGGTCTAGGAATGGTAGAACGATGGGTTCGATGACGGTTTGGATGTACCGTGCACTATTCAGTGTCCCCTCGACGATCACCAGTGGTGTACGGCCGGTGTAGGAGATCGCTCCCCACACCGTGATGCCGGGTGTTGGCCCTGTGTGCCTCGGTCGTATGCAGTCCTGATTGTGGCGCTCACCTGCACGGCGCCAAACACGCATACGACCATCATTGGCACCAAGGCAGAAGCGACTCTCATCGCTGAAGACGACACGTCTCCATTCGTCCCTCCATTCACGCCTGTCGCGACACCACTGGAGGCGAGCTGCACGATGTTGGGGCGTGAGCGGAAGACGGCCTAACGGTGTGCGGGACCGTAGCCCAGCTTCATGGAGACGGTTGCGAATGGTCCTCGCCGATACCCCAGGAGCAACAGTGTCCCTAATTTGCTGGGAAGTGGCGGTGCGGTCCCCTACGGCACTGCGTAGGATCCTACGGTCTCGGCGTGCATCCGTGCGTCGCTGCGGTCCGGTCCCAGGTCGACGGGCACGTGCACCTTCCGCCGACCACTGGCGACAACATCGATGTACTGTGGAGACCTCACGCCCCACGTGTTGAGCAATTCGGCGGTACGTCCACCCGGCCTCCCGCATGCCCACTATACGCCCTCGCTCAAAGTCCGTCAACTGCACATACGGTTCACGTCCACGCTGTCGCGGCATGCTACCAGTGTTAAAGACTGCGATGGAGCTCCGTATGCCACGGCAAACTGGCTGACACTGACGGCGGCGGTGCACAAATGCTGCGCAGCTAGCGCCATTCGACGGCCAACACCGCGGTTCCTGGTGTGTCCGCTGTGCCGTGCGTGTGATCATTGCTTGTACAGCCCTCTCGCAGTGTCCGGAGCAAGTATGGTGGGTCTGACACACCGGTGTCAATGTGTTCTTTTTTCCATTTCCAGGAGTGTATTTCCTAATTGCGAGTGATGACAATGTTACAGCTACGGCGCTAAATCGCAGAAATGACGTAAACCGTAGGAATCGCGTAAGCCGCGGAAATCGCCTAAATCGCAGAAGAAATAGCAGTGGTGGAGTGCGAAGTGATACAAATTGTGAACTCGTTATCACGCTTAACTGCGACAAATCGCAGTTACTGAAAAGTGACATTCACAGAAATCACTGCTATGGGGAAATCACAGTCCAGCGCACCCCTAGTGCGGAGCACAGGGCAGCCCGCAGCGGCCTGGTACGGGGCGAGGCAGGCGAGCCACGGCCAGCGAAGGGGGTTGGGCGGGGGTGGCCCGCCAGGGGAGGATCTGGCAACGCAGGCACGGGGGGTGGCCGTGCAAACCACCCCTGAGGCAGCTGCAGTCGCAGCATATTCGGTTCCTCCTCACCGGCCACGAATTACTCACTGCTGCCCGGGGATGGGCCGAACTCTTCACTTGCCGGTAGCGGTGGGGCCGCTTCTACCACTGGGCAATGCTAGCGTATGCTAGGAGGAATCGTTAGCGCTAGGATTTCACCCGGAACAAGTCCCGCCCACTCACCCCTGGTTTTCCCGGTCTTTGTTCGGCGCCTGGGCATCTTTTCAGTTGACCCACGTGGTTTACCGCACTCTGCTGTCCTTGGAGTGAATGTTACATTAATATCTTGCTAGGTCTTAAATTTTCCCAGGTAGTTAAAAGACACATTACAAGAAACGTGCACAATCGGCCTCAGCTGTGCCAGGTACTTCAACAGCAAACATAAGAGAAAACAATTTCGCACTGAATTCTTTAAATACGAGAACTCAGTATTCAGATGAATACCCTATGAAGAAATATACTTCTATGTGAGGAAAAGCACCCAAAGCTAAAACAGGATAAACCTACCCTCAAAGAATAATTTGTTTGGAGAAAGAGGAACCACAGTACACTTGACACTTAAGTTTCAGAACTCAGACAGTATATGTGAAACAAGCACCAATGTTCACTATACTTCCAGAGGGCATCAAAATTACTTTGTTGTTGCTAGATCGATCCAAGCTGATTATGCGTGCTATTCACTGAATAGTATTGCTGAAAAATTTTAGGGGTGAAAGAAGAACTAGCACAGCATGAAGGACGTTTTACAGCCGTGATACACCGCAGCATTTATTTCCTCCATAACTGCTCTGTGACAAACATAAACATCACATTATTATTTTTAAAAAAATGGTTTGAATGACATTTACGAAATTAATAAATCTTTTGGTTAAAAACAGACAGGACAAAGAATAACGACACTTTATTTTCCTGAGACGTTTGCAACAGCATATAGGTCACTAATCACACAGAAACAACCACAATTCTTTGTAACCTCGTTTATAATGCGCAGGTATGGCATTGGAAGAATTTACAAGTTAAAATTCACCCATTACCCATGCAAATACTAACGAAATATGTCATACATGCAAATATCTTACTGCTTTCACTAGGCATTTCTACTTTATGACATTCTTATATTCTTTAATTTTCGTGAGCTACTATGAGGGCCTACATAAACAAAACAACCTTCACTTATTTCTATATAACGGTGATTTTAGACAACAGAGTTATTCGAGTGCATCCGTGGCTTTACTACCGACATGACAAATTCAAGACCATTGTTTTCGCATTGTATGTTTGCTCTGCTGTTTCCCTCAAATAAACGTATTATAATAAGTGAATTAGTTAATGAAAATTTCTCCTTATTGCCCTTAAATAACATCACGTAATTTTTTGTTTTCTATTGCTGGCGATGCTTTCAATTCTCTGTAAATATTTTTATTTCTTTAGTAGTGCAGATTCATATTACATTACTATCCAGAAAAGCTTAAATTTCTTATCGTTACTGAATTTCATCACAATATAACACGTGTTATACTGCGGCGATAACAACTTTGTTGCAGCTTCCAGTTTGCGGAACTGGCGGCTGTTTAGGGGAGGGCCTTACACCATGGATAGGCGTGGAGGGGGGTGAATGGGCGGGACTTGTTCCGGGTGAAATCCTAGCGCTAAGGGCACGTAATGCTACGTGTCTGACTGTGGCGGTAGAATACTACGGGCGGCAGAGGTGGGAAAACATTAATTTCAAATCAAACGGCGAACAAATTGAGCTAATGAGGAGAAAAAAAAATGGGAAACAAGAGAAATTAAAACACCGAATTGTTTTCAAAACCGTCCGGAACAGTTACGAAATGTCTTTACTTACTGTGACGAAAGTAAACACATTCCCTCTGCGTACAGTTATTCAGCTACGCTACTGGCCATTAAAATTGCTACACCGCGAAGATGACGCGCTACAGACGCGAAATCTAACCGACAGGAAGAAGATGATGTGATATGCGAATGATTAGCTTTTCAGAGCATTCACACAAGGTTGGTGCCTGTGGCGACATCTACAACGTGCTGACATGAGAAATCCAAACGATTTTACATACACAAACAACAGTTGACCGGCGTTGCCTGGTAAAACGTCGTTGTGATGCCTCGTGTAAGGAAGAGAAATGCGTACCATCACGTTTTCGACTTTGATAAAGGTCGGATTCTAGCCTATTGCGATTGTGGTTTATCGTATCGCGACATTGCTGCTCGCGTTGGTCGAGATCCAATGACTGTTAGCAGCATATGGAATCGGTGGGTTCAGGAGGGTAATACGGAACGCCGTGCTGGATCCCAACGGCCTCGTATCACTAGCAGTCGAGATGACAGGCATCTTATCCGCACGGCTGTAACGGATCGTGCAGCCACGTCTCGATCCCTGATGTTTGCAAGACAACAACCATCTGCACGAACAGTTCGACGCCGTTCGCAGCAGCACGGACTATCAGCTCGGAGACTGTGGCTGCGGTTACCCTTGACGCTGTATCACAGACAGCAGCGCCTGTGACGGTGTACTCGACGGCGAACCTGGGTGCACGAATGGCAAAACGTCATTTTTTCGGATGAATCCAGGTTCTCTTCACAGTATCGTGATGGTCGCATCCGTGTTTGGCGACATCGCGGTGAACGCACATTGGAATCGTGTATTCGTCATCGCCATACTGGTTTATCAGCCGGCGTGATTGTATGGGCTGCCATTGGTTACACGTCTCGGTCACCTCTTGTTGGCACTGACGGCGCTTTGAACAATGGACGTTACATTTCAGATGTGTTTTACGACCAGTGGCTCTACCCTTCATTCGATCCCTGCGAAACGCTACATTTCAGCAGGATAATGCACGACCGCATGTTCAGGCCCTGTACGGGCCTTTCTCGATACAGGAAATGTTCGAATGCTGCCCTGGCCAGCACATTCTCCAGATCTCGCACCAATTGAAAACGTCTGGTCAATGGGGGCCGAGCAACTGGCTTGTCACAATATGCCAGTTACTACTCTTGATCAAATGGTATCGCGTTGAAGCTGCATGGGCAGCTGTACCTGTACACGCCATCCGAGCTCTGTTTGACTCAATGCCCAGGCGTATCAAGGCCGTTATTACGGCCAGACGTGGTTGTACTGGGTACTGGTTTCTCAGGATCTATGCACCCAAATTGCGTGAAAATGTAATCATATATCAGTTCTAGTATAATATATTTGTCCAATGAATACCCGTTTATCATCTGCATTTCTTCTTGGTGTAGCAATTTTAATGGTCAGTACTGTAGTTCAACAACTGTCACCTATAACTCAAATCTAAAGCAGCCGCTACTGCGCAGAAACAGCACCGAACATGAGCCTGATTCACATCTGTAGGGCGCTGCACTGGGGCTTCTGCTCTGGCTTGCGATCATTCTATAAATATTCCAGTCATTGCAGAAACGAAATAACACGACGTTTGAAGCTTCCTGGGAGATTAAAACTGTGTGCCGGATCGAGACTCGAACTCGGGAGGTTCGCGGAAGAGCTTCTGTGAAGTTTGGAAAGTAGGAGACGAGGTACTGGCAGAATTGAAGCTGTGAAGGTGGGTCGTGAGTCGTGCTTGGCTAGCTGAGATGATAGAGCACTTGTCCGCGAAATGCAGTAGGTCCCGAGTTCGTGTCTCGGTCCGGCACACAGTTTTAATCTGCCAGGAAGTTTCATACGAGCGCACACTCCGCCGCAGAGTGAAAATCATCATCCAGATGATCTAATTTGATCCTCCTGCGGGTCTCCCATCAGCGTAGCGTAATTCTAAATTCTAGGAAAAATTCATTCGCCCCAGAAAATACACTCCTGGAAATTGAAATAAGAACACCGTGAATTCATTGTCCCAGGAAGGGGAAACTTTATTGACACATTCCTGGGGTCAGATACATCACATGATCACACTGACAGAACCACAGGCACATAGACACAGGCAACAGCATGTACAGTGTATATCCATCTTTCGCAGCAATGCAGGCTGCTATTCTCTCATGGAGACGATCGTAGAGATGCTGGATGTAGTCCTGTGGAACGGCTTGCCATGCCATTTCCACCTGGTGCCTCAGTTCGACCAGCGTTCGTGCTGGACGTGCAGACCGCGTGAGACGACGCTTCATCCAGTCCCAAACATGCTCAATGGGGGACAGATCCGGAGATCTTGCTGGCCAGGGTAGTTGACTTACACCTTCTAGAGCACGTTGGGTGGCACGGGATACATGCGGACGTGCATTGTCCTGTTGGAACAGCAAGTTCCCTTGCCGGTCTAGGAATGGTAGAACGATGGGTTCGATGACGGTTTGGATGTACCGTGCACTATTCAGTGTCCCCTCGACGATCACCAGTGGTGTACGGCCAGTGTAGGAGATCGTTCCCCACACCATGATGCCGGGTGTTGGCCCTGTGTGCCTCGGTCGTAAGCAGTCCTGATTGTGGCGCTCACCTGCACGGCGCCAAACACGCATACGACCATCATTGGCACCAAGGCAGAAGCGACTCTCATCGCTGAAGACGACACGTCTCCATTCGTCCCTCCATTCACGCCTGTCGCGACACCACTGGAGGCGGGCTGCACGATGGGGCGTGAGCGGAAGACGGCCTAACGGTGTGCGGGACCGTAGCCCAGCTTCATGGAGACGGTTGCGAATGGTCCTCGCCGATACCCCAGGAGCAACAGTGTCCCTAATTTGCTGGGAAGTGGCGGTGCGGTCCCCTACGGCACTGCATAGGATCCTACGGTCTTGGCGTGCATCCGTGCGTCGCTGCGGTCCGGTCCCAGGTCGACGGGCACGTGCACCTTCCGCCGACCACTGGCGACAACATTGATGTACTGTGGAGACCTCACGCCCCACGTGTTGAGCAATTCGGCGGTACGTCCACCCGGCCTCCCGCATGCCCACTATACGCCCTCGCTCAAAGTCCGTCAACTGCACATACGGTTCACGTCCACGCTGTCGCGGCATGCTACCAGTGTTAAAGACTGCGATGGAGCTCCGTATGCCACGGCAAACTGGCTGCCACTGACGGCGGCGGTGCACAAACGCTGCGCAGCTAGCGCCATTCGACGACCAACACCGCGGTTCCTGGTGTGTCCGCTGTGCCGTGCGTGTGATCATTGCTTGTACAGCCCTCTTGCAGCGTCCGGAGCAAGTACGGTGGGTCTGACACACCGGTGTCAATGTGTTCTTTTTTCCATTTCCAGGAGTGTAGCTCTGCACCTTTATTATTCCGTTTGTAGCAGTTTAGTCAAATATATATTTGATGCCAAATTTGGTTGCACCGGTATATTCAGTTGGGCTCTAGTTTAAAACGTGCTGCACATTTCTCCTATTTCAATTATTTTGGAAATTTCAAAAAAATTAGAAATTGAGGACATTCGTTAAAGGCACTCAAATGGTTCAAATGGCTCTAAGCACTATGGGACTTTATGTCTGAGGTCATCAGTCCCCTACAACTACTTAAACCTAACTAGCTTAAGGACATCACACACCCACCCACGCCCGAGGCAGGACTCGAACCTGCGACCGTAGCAGCAACGCGGTTTCGGACTGAAGCGCCTGGATCCGCTCGGACACAGCGGCCAGCAAAGGAACTCAGGACAAAAAATCAGAATAGAGAACTGCCCTCAGAAAATGAAGACGTCTCGTCATCTCAGTTTGAAAGTATAGTAGCAGATTTGCGTTTTTGTGTTGTATGTTGATGGTCGTGGAAGAGAGGGGGGGGGGGAGGGGGCACTGATGGTAGTTAAAAAGAGGGGCCTTAAAAAGAGTTCTCGCTTGGAGTGGCAAAACACCTAGCCACCGCTCTGGATAACGATGGTTTCTAAGAAAGCCATCTTTCTGCTATTTTTAGTTGGTATTTTTCGGAGATTCAAATCATATTGTACCCGTCCGCATTCCAACAAAGTTAAAATGTTGCTTCTGATGGAGTATGTTCATAATTGTTGCTTTCAGACCGTATAATTACTACGTTTTTTTTGTTTTTTTGTTTTTTTTTCAGCAGAAAGTAGGCCATAAGTACCCATGTCATAAACTTAGAACACCAGTAAGTAAAAGCAGTAAAAAGCTACTACACGCTAAGCCCAATCGACGGAAGGAAAAGAGAGCTAAAAACAATGACTTCCACGTGGGGAAAAGCCCACAAAATACGCCTTACAGAAAGCGGAGGTCGCTAACCAAAGATTAAATGTCCTTCGCCATATTGCTACGACGGGCAAAAAGTAAACGCGGTCGACAGCGTGCGCGTCGTTCGCTAAATCGGTCGATAACTTAGACAGCAAACATACCTCAGAACGTAAGTTGTTAGAAAAAAGGGCATTCGATCAAGAAATGGCTAACAGTGGAAGGTTAATCACCCACAGCACATTTGCTGATCACCTAATAGCCCATAACCACCACCCAACTACAACAGCAACCTATACCACAAACTGACAATAGAAAAGAACTTGCACATACAGAAGGCAATAGCAGACGGCAATCAAGTTTTAAATGAAAACACAACGCTCTATAAAGGCACATTATTTAACACATTAATGGAACCTTACAGAGAAGGCAATACAAACAGCTAAAGCAGCTTACACACACACACACACACACACACACAGAGAGAGAGAGAGAGAGAGAGAGAGAGAGAGAGAGAAAGTATACAAAATTCAACATCGGCGCTAGACTCTCTCGAACAAATGGACGCCAACTGGTTTAGGAAACACAACAACATAGTGCTCACCCAAGGTATATAGAAAAAGGTGCTCACCGTGTTTTGCGAAGTAAAAGGGCGTTCATAAAGATAGAAATTAGAGAGAGTACGGCTCGTTTCACTCTGGGACACTTGTGACGGTCACCGGTGACTGTGGCGAACACTCCTTGGTCACTGGTGTCCCACCCTGCAGCTGTCGCCAACTGACTAGTTGGTGAAATGGACTCGGGCGAGGAGGAACTGTTGTCAGTACTTGGAATGAGGAGGAGGAGGAGGAGAATGAAGGCAAAACGTTCATTACACGTACATCCACTGCTACGTGATCGGCTGTATTACACCCTTTATGACGATCTGAGACAATCTGAGAAGAAGTTTTTTCAGTATTTTCGAATGTCAAAAACTTCATTTGATGAACTACTAGTATTCTCCTTGTAGGTTATTAACCTCCTAGCCTCGTACAGGGATAGGAAATATATTTCGCTATTCTTGTGGTCCGAAAAATACGGTATTAAAGTGAAAAAAGAATATAGAACTTAGCAATTTTGTTTCTTTCATCTATGCTCTTTTCATCGAAATCAGGCACAAACTTCGTAATAATTTCTTGCCACGCTTTTATTTTCATGACTTTGTTACTGTAGTCATCGCTTTTCATATCCCAAATAACGGGACGACTTTCCACTTCACCACTGGGCTCAGCAACGGCTGCCTGTCTGTTGGCAACTCCGCAATGCCGTGTCTGTGATCGGTGTCCCAGCGTGAACACTCCAATACAGGCTAATGCATGTCCGGCGGTGACCGCAGCGAACACTGTATCGGTGTCCGTCACATGTGGCGAGGGTGAGTCACTGCTGGGCCACCGTGACTCGGTGACTCAGTGCAGTGTCCCGGTGTGAATGCTCCAATTCAAACGTAGGTATCTCTATCAGTGACCGTCACCGGTGACCGTCACAAGTGTCCCAGTCTGAAACGAGCCTACATTAATATGTGTGCGTGCGGTATGCTCGGAACCCAAAAGGAGTCACAACAAAACGTAAGTAATAACAAACACGTACGCAAACATTTTGACGCGCCAAAATCAAGGTTTTTTTTTTTTTAAGAAAAAATCAAGGGATGTGTTGAGTCGCCGATGAAATTTATATTTACATCGTCTGATTTGCAGATGACAAGCTATCAGTACAGGACACCACACAGTTGGTCCTGAAAAACCATATGACGTAACATCACGGTAAGAAGCAAAACGAACGAGAACTTTCTTTAGGCCTCACCTTGTTAAATCAGTTATAATCCAAAATAATTTAACTTTTACGCTTTTCAATAAACAAAAACACACTGATGATGGCACAGAGGTGTTGAAACATGTCTAAAACATCGTGTTCGCAAAAAAGACAGAACCCAAACCCTATAAACTGACGAGGTATTGAGACAGCACTTCCCGTGCAAGAAATGAAGAGGTAGAGAGTGCATCAAACCTACCTTTGGACCGAAGACCGCAACATTATTCGTGGTCGGAAACTTGGACGGATGAGCTGTCAAGATAATTGCGCAATAGTTCTCGCCTGTATATGCCCTCGCTATGTTCGGGGCGGCCGTGGGTCATACTCTCCAATTACCGTCGGTCGTAAGGCAGGCAAAAACCTGACCTAGGTCCCCCATTCATTGGACGGAGAGAGCCGAAGTGAATTTTGGACTGCCTTCAGAACTAGCGGCGGCACAAAGCAAACCCTCACACCCCCTGGGGCGGGCGGCAGATGTGGGAAATTGTACGACGCGGAAGATTCCTACCTGACCTTGGGGGCAAGGGCGGCAGTAGGCCACAAAAAAAAAACACCACGCACACACACACACACACACACACACACACATATATACACTGTCCGCATTCCTGTTCGCCAGGGGTGACCACCTAACATAGCTGCCCCAAAAACAGGATGCCTATGAAAATCGAAAGTGTGTCGTGTTTCTTCAGCCGCTTCTAAAGGTACGTTTACATCATCACCATCATTTAAGACTGATTATGTCTTTCAGAAAGCTTTTGACAATGTTGACTGGAATGGTTCAAATGGCTCTGAGCACTATGGGACTAAACTTCTATGGTCATCAGTCCCCTAGAACTTAGAACTACTTAAACCTAACTAACCTAAGGACATCACACACATCCATGCCCGAGGCAGGATTCGAACCTGCGACAGTATCAGTCACACGGTTCCGGACTGAGTGCCTAGAACTGCTCGGCCACCGCGGCCGGCGTTGACTGGAATAGTCTCTTTCAAATTCTGGAGGAGACAGGGGTAAAATACAGGGACCGAAAGGCTATTTACAATTTGTACAGAATGCAGATGGCAGTTATAAGAGTCGAGGGACATGAAAGGGAAGCAGTGGTTGGGAAGGGAGTGAGACAGGGTCGTAGCCTCTCCCCGATGCTATTCAATCTGTATTTTGAGCAAGCAATAAAGGAAACAAAAGAAAAGTGCGGAGTAGGTATTAAAATCCATGGAGAAGAAATAAAAACTTTGAGGTTCGCCGATGACATTGTAATTCTGTCAGAGACAGCAAAGGACTTGGAAGAGCAGCTGAACGGAATGGATAGTGTCTTGAAAGGAGGGCATAAGCCGAACATCAACAAAAGCAAAACAAGCATAATGGAATGTAGTCGAATTAAGTAGGGTGATCTGAGGGAATTAGATTAGGAAATGAGACACTTAAAGTAGTAAAGGAGTTTTGCTATTTGGGGAGCAAAATAACTGATGATGATCGGAGTAGAGAGGATATAAAATGTAGACTGGCAATGGCAAGGAAAGCGTTTCTGAGGAAGAGAAACTTGTTAACATCGAGTATAGTTTTGTCAGGTGGTCGTTTCTGAAAGTATTTGTAAGGAGTGTAGCCATGTAGGGAAATGAAACATGGACGATAAATAGTTTAGACAAGAAGGGAATAGAAGCTTAAGAAATGTGGTGCTACAGAAGAATGCTGAAGATTTGGTGGGTAGATCACATAACTAATGAGGGAGTATTGAATAGAATTGGGGAGGAGTTTGTGGCACAACTTGACCAGAAGAAGGGATCGGTTGGTAGGACATGTTCTGAGGAATCAAGAGATCACCAGTTAAGTAGTGGAGGGCAATGTGGAGGGTAAAAATCGTAGAGGGAGACCAAGAGATGAATACACTAAGCAGATTCAGAAGGACGTAGGCTGCAGTAGGTACTGGGAGATGAAGAAGCTTGCACAGGATAGAAGAGTAGCATGGAGAGCTGCATCAAACCAGTCTCAGGACTGAAGACCACAACAACAAGAATGCCTTTCAGCGTTCAGTCTGGAGCGTAGTTCCCCTTATAAAATTCCTCCATGATCCCCTATTCAGTGCTAACATTGGTGCCCCTTCTGATGTTAAGCCTATTACTTCAAAATCATTCTTAACCGAATTCAGGTACCTTCTCCTTGGTCTACCTCGACTCCTCGTACCCTCTACTGCTGAACCCATTAGGCTCTTGGGTAACCCCGCTTCTCCCACGCGTGTAACATGACCCCACCATCTAAGCCTGTTCGCCCTTAGAGCTTACGGCAAATAATGGAGAAGTGTTATGAGTGGAACAGGGAATTGTATCTATACTTTGTAGATCTAGAAAAGGCATATGACCGGGTTCCTAGGAGGAAGTTATTGACTGTTCTACGAGATTATGGAATAGGAGGCAAAATTTTGCAAGCAATTAAAGGTCTTTACATAGATAGTCAGGCAGCAGAGTTCACGGTAAATTGAGTTCATGGTTCAGAGTAGTTTCAGGGGTAAGTCAAGGCTGCAACCTGTCTCCACTGTTGTTCATATTATTTATGGATCATATGTTGAAAACAATAGACTGGCTGGGTGAGATTAAGATATGTGAACACAAAATAAGCAGTCTCGCATATGCGGATGACTTAGTTGTGATGGCAGACTCGATTGAAAGTTTGCAAAGTAAAATTTCAGAGCTAGATCAGAAATGTAAGGACTATGGTATGAAGATTAGCATCTCCAAAACGAAAGTAATGTCAGTGGGAAAGAGATATAAACGGATTGAGTGCCAAATAGGAGGAAGAAAGTTAGAACAGGTGGACGGTTTCAAGTACTTAGGATACATATTCTCACAGGATGGCAACATAGTGAAAGAACTGGAAGCAAGGTGTAGCAAAGGTAATGCAGTGAGTGCTCAGCTACGATCTACTCTCTTCTGCAAGAAGGAAGTCAGTACCAAGACTAAGTTATCTGTGCACCGTTCAATCTTTCGACCAACTTTGTTGTATGGGAGCGAAAGCTGGGTGGATTCAGGTTACCTTATGAACAAGGTTGAGCTTACGGATATGAAAGTAGCTAGGATGATTGCGGGTACTAGTGGGTGGGAACAATGGCGGGAGGGTATTCACAATGAGGAAATCAAAGAAAGAAACTGGGAATAAACTGTATAGATGTAGATACGTTTACACGCTCCATAAAAGCTGATTATTACAGACAATTTTTTTTTTCGAATCATCAGTCTTCTGACTGGTTTGATGCGTCCCGCCTGTGCCAAACTCTTCATCGGAGAGAAACACTTGCAACCTACGTCCTCAATTATTCCAATCTATGTCTTGACCTACAGTTTTTTCCCTCTGCAGCTGCCTCTAGTACGACGGAAGGTAGTCCGTGATGCTACCATCATGTCTCTTCTTCTCGCTTCTGTTTTACATACAGCCCTTTTCTCTCCGATTCGGTGTAGAACCTCCTCATTCCTCACCTCAGTCCACCAAATTTTCAGCACTCGTCTGTAGCACCAAATCTCAATTCTCTTCTCCTCCGGTTTTCCCGCAACCCGTGTCTCAATGCCATACAATTCTGTGCCGCAAACATAGATTCTCAGAGATCTTTTCCTCAAATTGAGGCCTATGTTTGACATTAATAAACTTCTCTAGGCCAAGAATGCACTTTCTTCCAGTGCTAGTCTGCTTTTGATGTTCTCCTTCCTTGCTGCCTACGTATAAGAATTCCTTAACTTCATCTGTTTCGTGATGACCCATTCTGTTGTTAAGTTTCTTGCTGTTCTCATTTCTGCGAATTTTCATTACTTTGGTCATTTTCCGGTTTACTCTAAATCCATATTCTGTACTTATTAGACTGTTCATGGCATTCAGCAGATCCTGTAATTCTTCTTCACTATCACTCAGGATAGCAATCTCATCAGCGGATCTTATTATTGATATCCTTTCACCTTTAATTTCAATTCCGCTCCTGAATTTTTCTTTTATTTCAGTAATTGCTTCTTCGATGCCCATATTGAACAGTAGAGGCGAAATACTACATCCCTATACTGCACAATTTTTAACCCAAGCACTTCGTTCTTTGAGACCGTAACTTTTCCCGGCGAATCGAATGTTCAAATAACTTACGGGTTTGCTGCCGGGTGACGTCGTCGAAATTTGCTTGCACATTTCTTCTTCCTTGCATTTGTGCCTTGAGAATGGCAGGGTGTGCTCCTGTCGAAATATCGGCTGTGGTCGACAACGTCACCCGGCAGCAAACTCGTAAGTTATTTGAACCTCGTTCTCTGTCTCCCAATCTTATTGTCCTCTCTTGGTTCTTATACCTGTTCTATATTGCCCGTTTCTCCCTTTCTTCCCCCTCAGAATTTCGAACATCTTGAACCAATTTACACTGACGAGAATTTTTTCCACGTCGACAAATCCTATGAAAGTGTCTTGATTTTTCTTTAGTATTGCTGCAGCCGATATAGCGCAGCAATGTTGCTTGCCAGAGTTGCCACCCACCCGAATTGCAGCCGCATGTTCGGAAACCTTCTCAGCTACTAATGGCCGGCAATGTTCGCGGCAATATGTTTCCGTGACGCAAGTGTTCACAGTTAGCAGGAAAAGGACATTTTTTTTTTGTAGGGCATCGTATTCGCCATTGACTGTAGAAATTATTTATTTCACTATTGCAGTTTCGGCCTTTGTACCATTTTCGAGTGGTACTAAAAAAGATTTTGCTTATGCCAAACTTTAAAATTCTCCGACATGTATACACGCCCTCGTCAAAAATAAGTCTCCGACATGCATACATTTCTTGCAGGGCCACTTGGATATGGCCCGAAGGCCGAAATCGCGGTAGTGATATAAATAATTTCTGCAGTCACCTGTGAATATGATGTCCTTCAAAAAATTCTACATGATTGTGAATCCCGACCGCGAGAAGCTGATCAGGAAAAAGAGAAATGTTGCGTGCTTTTTTAAGTCAGCTGACTGATTCCAAAGCTTTAACTCCTTATCTGATGCTGATGTACACCTGATGCAGTTGCATATAATCGAAGACACGAATGACTCTCCAGACTAACTGATGCAAGTAGTGTACTCCAATCCGCTGAACATTAAAAGTGGGCATTGCTGTTGTTGTTGTGGTCTTCAGTCCTGGGACTGGTTTGATGCAGCTCTCCATGCTACTCTATCCTGTGCAAGCTTCACCATCTCCCACTACCTACTGCAACCTACATCCTTCTGAATCTGCTTATTGTATTCATCTCTTGGTCTTCCTCTACGATTTTTACCCTCCGCGCTGCCCTCCAATACTAAATTGGTGATCCCTTGATGTCTCAGAACATGTCCTACCAACCGATCCCTTCTTCTAGTCAAGGTGTGCCATAAATTTCTCTTCTCCCTAATTCTATTCAATACCACCTCTTTAGTTATGTGATCTACCCATCAAATCTTCAGCATTCTTCTGTAGCACCACACTTCAAAAGCTTCTATTCTCTTCTTGTCAAAACTATTTATTGTCCACGTTTCACTTCCATACATGACTACACTCCATACAAATACTTTCAGAAACGACTTCCTGACATGTAAATCTATACACGATGTTAACAAATTTCTCTTCTTCAGAAACGCTTTCCTTGCCATTGCCAGTCTACATTTTATATCTTCTCTACTTCGACCATCATCAGTTATTTTGCTCCCCAAATAGCAAAACTCATTTACTACTTTAAGTGTCTCATTTCCTAATCTAATTCCCTCAGCATCACCAGAATTAATTCGATTACATTCCATTATCCTCATTTTGCTTTTGTTGATGTTCATCTTATATCCTCCTTTCAAGACACTGTCCGTTCCGTTCAGCTGCTCTTCCAGGTCCTTTGCTTTCTCTGACAGAATTATAATGTCACTGGCGAACCTCAAAGTTTTTATTTCTTCTCCATGGATTTTAATTCCTACTCCGAATTTTTCTTTTGTTTCCTTTACTGTTTGCTCAGTATACAGATTGAATAACATCGGGGATAGGCATAGCGGACCAATAAATACGTGATGAGTGTGAGGTATAAACACATGGATCTCTATTGAACAAACAAATACATTTATTTAGTTTGGATAAAGGCACATGTAGCAATCTACAACAACGAAATAGTAGATAATGTAGCAAGGCAGGCTACTATACCTGGGAACCTTTTAAATATCGAGATACCCTTTAATATCTTAGTGAGTTACTTGTTCCATAAACCAAGTTCAAGGTAGACGTTATGATGACTGATACGCGCACGGACCAGTATTAAAAAGGTCTGAAAGTATAAATGCAAGACGTCAAATAGATATAAAGGTCAGTTCCGCCGTAGGCATCAATGCAGCAAAGACATCGCTGCTTTCCTGGTAATAAAAGTTCAGACACTCGTCGACTGATCACCGCTTGAATCGCCTTTGTGATATTACCCAAGGCTGTTTCCCATTTGAACTTAAACGAAACTGATATTTGCGACTACGGCGTTCCCGGGTTCGATTCCCGGCGGGGTCAGGGATTTTCTCTGCCTCGTGATGGCTGGGTGTTGTGTGCTGTCCTTAGGTTAGTTAGGTTTAAGTAGTTCTGAGTTCTAGGGGACTGATGACCATAGCTGTTAAGTCCCATAGTGCTGAGAGCCATTTGAATCGACTACGGCGTACGGCAAACTGGAGACGTTAACGATTTTTTTTACAAATGCAGGAAGTACGTAGGAGGTAGGGAAACGCTATACGTGAACTTTAAAAATTGAAAATACTTTACCCAGCTGCTATTCAGAGCCTTCTCGCAATAAATATTCTAAACGTTCACAGATCTGTCGTTTTTTGTCAGCAATATGAGCTTACTTCCAAGAATTAGCAGCTTTCACCCAGTTATTACTAGGCAGAAATCCAGTCTGTATTTGGATCGCGTAGCCTTGACTCCTGTGCAGAAATTTGTGGAGTATCTTGCTGCATCCATTTTCAATAAGCTGCCACAAGAATTCAAATATCTTAGCAGTAATCCACGCGCTTTCAAATGAAAACTGAAGAGTTTCGTCATGGGTCACTCCTATTCTATCGAGAAGTTCCTTGAAGAATTAAGCTGATTGCCGTATTTTGTTGTTGATTGCGTTCACTTAAACTTGCGGATTGTCTTTTTTTTTGACTTCATAAACATTTTATTTTATCTGTAATAACTTTTATGCTGTAATTTCATATGCTGACAAGTTCCAAGACCTTGATCCTTGATCCAACGGAACTACATGTGTAAAACAAATAAAATAAAAATCTGTAGCGATATTTATTTCAGAAAGAAGTTTACAAATTTAAAGTCAGAATTTATATTGACGAGGCCTGAGAATAATTTTCTGTTTTACTTTATCTCCGCATCACGCGTTTTTATTTTTATTTTTTTTAATGCTAGTATTTACTATTTGATTATTATCGATGTGGTGTACAATTTGCGTTACTTGGATTTTCATAACTCATGTACTATGAAACACCATTTTAAATACATTGTTTAAAAGCAATTCTGCATCCACATCACTACTCTGCAATTCCCACTCAAGTGCCTGGCAGAAGGTTCATCGGACCACGTTTAAGATACTTCTCTATCGTTCCACTGTCGAACAGCGCGCGGGAAAAAATGAACACTTAAATCGTTACTTGCGAGGTCTGATTTGTCGTACTTCATTAGATGATCACTTCTCCCTATGTGGGCTGATGTCAATAAAATATTCTCGGAATCAGAGGAGAAAGGTGATGATTGGAATTTCGTGAAAAGACCTCACTGCAACGAAAAACTTCTTTCTTTAAATCATTGCCACCCCAACTCGTTTTATGATATCCCTGGCACTCTCTCCCCTATTTCTCGATAATGCAAACGGAACTGCCCTTCCTTGAACTTTTTCGATGTCCTTCGTCAATCCTGTCTGGTAAGGATCCCACACCGCGTAGCTATTACTCCAGGAGAGGGTGGACAAGCGTAGTGTAGGCGGTCTCTTTCGCAGAGCCGTTGCGTTTTCTAAGTGTTCCGCCAATAAAACCCAATCTTAGGTTCTCTTTCCCCACAACATTATCTATTTGATAGTTCCAGTTTAAGTCTTTACTGGACCTGTTGCATCTTCTAAGTGTTCTGCCTATAAAACGCAATTTTTGCTTTGCCTTCCCGACGACATTACGTATGTAACCGTTCAAATGTAACTTGTTCGTAGTTGTAATTCCCAGGTATCTAGCTGAACTGCTAGCCTTTAGATTTATTTATTTTATCGTGTAACCGAAATTTAACCGATTTCTTTTAGTACTCACCCGGATGCTCTCACACTCTTCCTTATTAAAAAAAAAAAAAAAAAAAAAAAAAAAAAGTTTCAAATGGCTCTGAGCACTACGGGACTTAATATCTGAGGTCATCACTCCCCTAGAACTTAGAACCACTTGAACTTAACTAACCTAAGGACATCACACACATCCATGCCCGAGGCAGGATTCTAACCTGCGACCGTAGCGGTCGCGCGGTTCCAGACTAAAGCGTCCAGAACCGCTCGGCCACAGCGGCCGGCTTTATTTAAATCAACTGCTAATTTTCACATCATATAGACTTGGTATTTAAGATATTATTCAACTGATTTTGATCTTCTGATGATTTTACTAGGCGGTAAATGAGAACATAATTTGCAAACAATCTAACAGGGCTGTTCAGATTGTCTTCTAAATCGTTTATATAAATAAGGAACAGCACAGGACCTATAACTCTTCCTTGGGGAAAGCCAGAATTCACTTCTGTTTTACTCGACGATTTTCTGTCGATCACTACGAACTGTGATCTCTGTGACAAGAAATGACGAATCCAGACGCACAACTGAAGCGATACGCCATAGACACACAACACGATTAGTAGTCACTTGTGAGTAACGGTGTCAAAACCCTTCTGGACATCTAAAAACAATCTAATAATATTCAATTGGACATCCCCTGTCGATAGTACTTATTGCTTCGTGACAATAGAGAACTAATTATGTTTCACGATACTTTGTGAATCCGTGTTGGCTACTTGTCAATAAATTGTTTCCTTCGAGGTAATTCCTAATGTTCGAAAACGGTATACTTTCCACAATCCCACGGAAAATCGACGTTAGTGATTTGGTATGTAATTCAGCGCATTAGTCATGTTTCCTTTCTTTAGTATTGATGCGATCTGTGCAAGTTTCGGGTCTTTAGGTACGGATCTTTCGACGAGTATGTGATTGCCAATTACGGAGCTACTGCATCAGGATACGCCGAAAGGCACCTAATCGACATACAAACTTGGGCGGAAGATTTGCGTTTACTGATTTAAGCTGCTTCCCTGCACCGAAGGTAGCTACTTCTGAGTTACTCATGTTGGTAGCTGTTCTTGATTCAAATTCTGGAATATTTCCTTTGTCTTCGCTTAGTAACTCCGCTTTATTGGTACTGGCATCGGTAATATTACCATTGGTAAAGCGCGGTGGAGGTACTGATAGATTCTTGCGGCTGGTGTTCTTTACATACGACCAGAGTCTCTTTGGATTTTGTGTCAGATTTTGAGACGGCGTTTCGTTGTGGAAACTACGGTATTAAAACCAACTCGCATTGAAGTTCGCTCTAAATTCCGAGATTCAGTAAAGCGTCTCCAATACCGGACACTTTGCGTTCTTTTAAATTTGGCATGGTTTCTTCTTTTTTGCACCACTGTTTTGACCTATTTTGAGTATTGTGGGGGATCAGTATCGTATTTTTAATATACGCTTTCTATGGAATTTACCTATAAATTTAAATACTGAATATTCTTTTTTCAAAAACCTTCTCGTCGTGTAACGTATGCTTCAGATATCGTATTCAATTGCTGAACAGTTTTGACTGTTGGTTGACTGTGTTGCGCATGTGAACAGTGTCGTAGAACAGAACTTTAATCTGAGTGAAATGCTGGATTTGAAATAATGAAAAAAAACATCAGATTAAGTCCCAAAAGAGCCTAACAGTGTTAGTAGTAAAAACTATTTTTTTTTGTACGTCTAGTTGCGTAGGACCAAATTGAGGAGCAAATCTCCAAGGTCATGGAACGCGTCAGTTACATAAAATTACAACATAAAAGTAATAACATACAAAAAAAGTTTATGAACCCAAAAAAGACAAGCCATAAGTTTAAGTAAACGTAATCAACAAAATAACGTAGGAATCAGCTTAATTTTTCAAGGAAGTCCTCGACAGTATAGAAGGAGTGAAACTATGAGGAAACGCTTCACTTTCGATTTGAAAGCGCGTGGGTTACTGCTAAGATCCAGAATGAGATTTTCACTCTGCAGCGGAGTGTGCGCTGATATGAAACTTCCTGGCAGATTAAAATTGTGTGCCCGACCGAGACTCGAACTCGGGACCTTTGCCTTTCACGGGCAAGTGCTCTACCAACTGAGCTACCGAAGCACGACTCACGCCCGGTACTCACAGCTTTACTTCTGCCAGTATCTCGTCTCCTACCTTCCAAACTTCTGTAGAGCACTTGCCCGCGAAAGGCAAAGTTCCCGAGTTCGAGTCTCGGTCGGGCACACAGTTTTAATCTGCCAGGAAGTTTCATATCAGCGCACACTCCGCTGCAGAGTGAAAATCTCATCCTGGAAACATCCCCCAGGCTGTGGCTAAGCCATGTCTCCGCAGTATCCTTTCTTTCAGGAGTGCTAGTTCTGCAAGGTTCGCAGGAGAGCTTCTGTAAAGTTTGGAAGGTAGGAGACGAGATACTGGCAGAAGTAAAGCTGTGAGTACCGGGCGTGAGTCGTGCTTCGGTAGCTCAGTTGGTAGAGCACTTGCCCGCCAAAGGCAAAGGTCCCGAGTTCGAGTCTCGGTCGGGCACACAGTTTTAATCTGCCAGGAAGTTTCATACTGCTAAGATGTTTGAATTCTTGTGGCAGCGTATTGAAAATGGATGCAGCAGTATACTGCACACCTTTCTGCACAAGAGTCAATGAACTGCGATCCAAATACAGACCGAATTTCTGCCTAGTATTGAGTTAAAGCTGCTAATTCTTGGGAACAAGCGGATATTGTTAACAAGAAACGACAGTAAGGAATATACTGTATGTAGTGAGAGGCCAGTGTCAGAATACCCAGACTAGTGAACAGGGATTTTTGGACAACATGGTTGTGGTGATAAAGCATCGATTAGTATGACTAATCAATTATTCAAAAACAGTCTTAATCGCATTTATTACTATTATACCGCCAACCGGTTTCACCCCGACGTAGGGGTCGTCTTCTGGGCGTTCACACTGTGAAATTATAGATATCCGTCAGAAAGACACCATTATACAACAGCTAAAATTACGTAAATTTAAAATATGTTACCCATTGGTCGACTGTTGGTGGTGTCACTCCTGTCTACATAACGGCAGGAAACTATGCCAGACTAACCCTTGCTATGGGCTTAAATAGCGCGCTGAGATCACGGGAATAGACGGCAACGCCCCCAGCGGCGATCAACGGCAATTAATACAGTTTATTATATGTAATTACTAGTCACCTTGGTAAATAACAGAAAACGGAACCATTCCATTTAAAACGAGTTACAATTATAGTGTTAATAATAAAATAATAACGAATGTTCCGTAGTCAACTCGTAAAATTCGTAAAAGTGTATTACGTTATGTGCCATAATATGAAGTAAAACAATTTGTGACACAAAAAAACTGGTGTCGTCTCGTATTATAATACAGGGTTATTACAAATGGTTGAAGCGATTTCACAACTCTACAATAACTTTATTATTTGAGGTATTTTCACAATGCTTTGCACACACATACAAAAACTCAAAAAGTTTTTTTAGGCATTCACAAATGTTCGAAATGTGCCCCTTTAGTAATTCGGCAGACATCAAGCCGATAATCAAGTTCCTCCCACACTCGGCGCAGCATGTCCCCATCAATGAGTTCGAAAGAATCGTCGATGCGAGCTCGCACTTCTGGCACGTTTCTTGGTAGAGGAGATTTAAACACTGAATCTTTCACATAACCTCACAGAAAGAAATCGCGCGGGTTTAAGTCGGGAGAGCGTGGACGCCATGACATGAATTGCTGATCGTGATCTCCACCACGACCGATCCATCGGTTTTCCAATCTCCTGTTTAAGAAATGCCGAACATCATGATGGAAGTGCGGTGGAGCACCATCCTGTTGAAAGATGAAGTCGGCGCTGTCGGTCTCCAGTTGTGGCACAAGCCAATTTTCCAGCATGTCCAGATACACGTGTCCTGTAACGTTTTTTTCGCAGAAGAAAAAGGGGCCATAAACTTTAAACCGTGAGATTGCACAAAACGCGTTACCTTTTGGTGAATTGCGAATTTGCTGCACGAATGCGTGAGGATTCTCTACCGCCCGGATTCGCAAATCGTGTCTGTTCACTTCACCATTAAGAAAAAATGTTGCTTCATCACTGAAAACAAGTTTCGCACTGAACGCATCCTCTTGCACGAGCTGTTGCAACCGCGCCGAAAATTCAAAGCGTTTGACTTTGTCATCGGGTGTCAGGGCTTGTAGCAATTGTAAACGGTAAGGCTTCTGCTTTAGCCTTTTCCGTAAGATTTTCCAAACCGTCGGCTGTGGTACGTTTAGCTCCCGCTTGCTTTATTCGTCGACTTCCGCGGGCTACGCGTGAAACTTGCCCGCACGCGTTCAACCGTTTCTTCGCTCACTGCAGGCCGACCCGTCGATTTCCCATTACAGAGGCATCCAGAAGCTTTAAACTGCGCATACCATCGCCGAATGGAGTTAGCAATTGGTGGATCTTTGTTGAACTTCGTCCTGAAGTGTCGTTGCACTGTTATGACTGACTGATGTGAGTGCATTTCAAGCACGACATACGCTTTCTCGGCTCCTGTCGCCATTGTGTCTCACTGCGCTCTCGAGCGCTCTGGTGGCAGAAACCTGAAGTGCGGCTTCAGCCGAACAAAACTTCATGAGTTTTTCTTCGTATCTGTAGTGTGTCGTGACCATATGTCAATGAATGGAGCTACAGTGAATTTATGAAATCGCTTCAATCATTTGTAATAGCCCTGTATATCTATTTGCACATTTAGGTAGAAAACATTAGAGTCAATTACTAAAACGGCTAATATGGAAGGACTACAGAGCCCTCTACTCCTTGTGGTGAGGACGCCGTTGCCATGGATTACAGAGCGTATATCAGGCGCCCTCCAGTCTTTGTAGCGAGGACGACGTCGTCATGGTAGCAGCTGGTGTGCATATACGGTGTTATATATTCGTCCTGGCCACCGTGTCCGTTGCCGTGGTAGCGGTATGTCATGGTTCTTCATCCACAGACATGTTTTCACTTACTTGATGTTATGGAAATATCGACAATCAAGGATAACCTATAAAATCTAGGGTAAAAGTTTACGTTTGCACTACCCATTAAAGAAATTAAAGTGTTACAATAATAAAGAGAAAAGTAGCATAATTGTGTACAAATAATATTTTCGAATAGCTCGAAGAATTTTTTAGCATGATTCTCTATTTGTTCATTCAGCATCGCTGCCGGATTCCGTTTATTATGTATAAAAATTTCCAGGCTCTCTAGAATATCCATAATAGGTCCTTTTTGGATTACATGCACTATCTTCAGATTTTCCTTTATATTGACTTCTGCATGTTTTTTCATATGTAAATGCTGCCCGAAGAGTGATTTATTACGTGCTGTTCCAGTAGTATGTTCTTTAAATCTAGTATTAAAACTTCTCCCTGTTTGCCCGATGTAAATTTTGCTACAATCTTTACAAGTCAATTTATAAATTCCTGATTTAGCAAGCATCTTGTTTTTAACATCTCCTATACTATGCCTAAGACTATTAGCTATGGTATTTGTAGAGAAAGCAGTCGTAACATCCCAATTCTTGATAGTTTGTTTATCTTATCTGATATAGTCCCCATATACAGCATCTTCGCAAAAGTCTTCTTTTCGGGTATTTTCGCCTGTCTGGCGTGTGTTTTCTGCTGTATCGTCTCTATTATATTTGCGTTATATCCATTAGATATCGCAATTTGCTTTAATATGTTAATCTCCTTCTGTCTCTGTTCCGGTATCAGTGGTATTCTATTCAACCTATGTATCATTGTGAAGAAGAAAGCTTATTTATATCTATTAGGATGGCATGACTTTGCAGGGATAATGGTATCTCTAGTGGTAGGTTTCCGACAGATGCCAAAGTTGTGGTGTCCATTATCGTTAAAAGTAGTTAGGTGTAGATAATTTATAGATTTATGTTGTTCATGTTCAACCGTCCTTCCATATTAGCCGTTTTAGTAAATTGACTCAAATGTTTTCTACCTAAATGTACGAATAGATATATTATAATACAAGACGACACCAGTTTTTCTGTGTCACAAATTGTTTTACTTCATATTATGGCACATAACGTAATATACTTTTACGAATTTTACGAGTTGACTACGGAACATTCGTTATTATTTTATTATTAACACTATAATTGTAACTCTTTTTAAATGGAATGGTTCCGTTTTCTGTTATTTACCAAGGTGACTAGTAATTACATATAGTAAACTGTATTTAATGCCGTTGATCGCCGCTGGGGGTGTTGCCGACTATTCACGTGACCTCAGCACGCTATTTAAGCCCATAGGAAGGGTTAGTCCCGCATAGTTTCCTGCCGTTATGTAGACAGGAGTGACACCACCAGCACTCGAATTTACGTAATTTTAGCTGTTGTATAATGGTGTCTTTCTGACGGATATCTATTATTTCACAGTGTAAACGCCCAGAAGATGACCCCTACGTCGGGTTGAAACCAGTTGGCAGTATAATAATAATAAATGTGATTAACACTGTTTTTGAATAATTAGTTAATGAACAGGGGTCGACAAGAAGTTCGTGGGCTTACACCACTTATTACCCAAACTGACCGTTCCTGAGCCAAAAATAACCTTAGAGAATGGGAAGAGTTACCCCCAAATGTAATACCATACGACAAAAGCGAATGAAAATAAGCAAAGTAGACTAATTTTCGGGTCAAACTATCACTTACTTCAGATACCGTTCGAATAGTAAAAATGTCAGCATTAAGTCTTTGAACAAGATCCTGAATGTGGGCTTTCCACGACCGTTTACTATGTATCTGAACACCTAGAGATTTGAACTGTTCAGTTTCACTAATCATATGCCCAACCTACAGATTTGAACTGTTCAGTTTCACTAATCATATGCCCATTCTGTGAAATTAAAACGTCGCGTCTTCTTGAATCGTGTGTTAGAAACGGTAAAAATCGAGTCTTACTGTGATTTAGTGTTAGTTTGTTTTCTACAAGCCCTGAACTTATGTCATGACCCGCACTTTTGAAACAGAACCAATGTTGCGCACAACATCCGTTACTACCAAGAAAGTGTCATCACAGAAATATTTTTAGGATCGCCCCCCCCCCCCCCCCCATTTCACCGTGCCCCACTTAGACGCCACATCACAACCATTTTCAACACTTCGAATAATGACCTTTTGCCGTCTGTTGTTAAATAAAGTAAAAAGTGAACCAATTGTGAGCTGTTCCCCATATTACAAAATGGTCCATCTTCTGGAGAGATATTTTGTGATCAGCGCAATGAAACGCGTTAGTTAAACCAAAAAATATGCCTAGCGTTCGAAACCTTTTGTTTAATCCATCCAGTACCTTACAGAGAAAAAAGAATATAGCATTTTCAGTTGTTAAATCACTACTAACGCCGAAGCGTACGTTTGATAGCAAATTATGTGATATAAAATGATCAATTATCATTACATGCACAGCCTTTTCAATAACTTTAGCAAACACTTATGGCATAGAAATAGGTCTACAATTGTCTACATTACTCCTTTCCCCTTTTTTATAAAGCGGCATTACTACTGAGTACTTTAATAATTCAAGAAACTGGCCATTCTTAAAGGAAAAATTAAAAATATGGCAGCACAGTACTTCAATGTTCTGCTAAACACTCGATCATATCCATGAGAGTCCGTAGTCTTCAGTGGTTTAATTATTGTCTTAATCTCCCCCTTGTCAGTATCACAGAAGAGTATTTCAGACGTCAATCTCGGGAAGATATTTTCCGAGAGATAAGATTCCCTGTAGAAACTAAATTTTCATTTAATTCACCAGCAATGCTCAGAAAATTGTTAAATGCTGTATATACATCTGACTTATCAGTAGCAGAAATATTTTTACTATGGACTGACTATATCGTCGATCTTGTGCTGTTGACCAGACGCTTCCTTCACAACTGACCAAATGGTTTTAATTTTTTCCCGTGTATTATCTATTCTATTTGCGTACCACATACTCTTTGCCTTTTTAATAACATTTTTAAGCACCTTACAATTCTGTTTGCAATGGGTTACTGTACCTTGATTATGACTTCTTGTAAAATGTTCATATAAATCTCACTTCGTTCTACATGATATCCTTATCCCAATATTCAGCCACACAGATTGCCTCTTACTGCTAGTACACTGTTTAGAACGTTCTCAAAGAGCATGAGAAATGTGTTAAGGAAAGCATTACATTTGTCATCATGTTATCGGCACTATAAACATCCTGCCACACTTGTTCCTTAACGAGGTTTAAGAAACTCTCTATTGCCATTGGATTAGCTTTGCTCATTGTTTGTGATTATATATAACATTTGTATGAGTACAAAAGCCTTTTAGTGCTAAATTTGTGCATCATGGTCTGAAAGACCATTCACTCTTTTACTAATGAATGCCCATCTAATAATGAAGAATGAATAAAAATTAATAGCGTGCTACTGTTCCCCTGTACCCTGGCTGGAAAAGACACAGTCTGCATCAGATGATATGAGTTTAGGAGATCTACCAACATCCTGTTTGTTTACTATGTAACTGTAATTTAATGCTGACGCACTTAATGAAAGTTGCGTAACATTAAGTGCAAAGTTATTACTTGAAATGCCCACGAAATAAAATGCTCCTCAACTCTGTGTAAATTAACTTTAATTTTATGGACACTGTTCACTGTACATCAATCTGCTTTGTTAGTACAATACCTGAAACTTCTGATGGTGTACTATTTGCTCACAAGAATGCAAAGTGATATCCTCCCTCAAATAAAAGTAACTTACCTCATTCTAGGTATGGTGTTTCGTGACTGGTGTTGGAAAGCAAACTGAAATCAGCAAATGCAGCAACTAAACAAAAAATAAAATAGTCACTACAACATTTGTTTTTCCTTGTCAGAAACAAACTACGGATTCGTGTGATGTAGTGTGCAATGCTCACACGAAAAAATATTCAAAATAAATTAAATTTATTCGCAGTTGCGAACGCAGACAACTATCAGCTGTATAAGGGAATGACAACAATGAAAATCTGGGTAATTGCCAAGAATGATTGCCTATCGAAGTCGCGGGGTCCAAACGATACATATCGAACGTGCGATAGTAAATCGATCGTGCGTCTCGTGGCGGGCGTTTTGATCAATTATTTGTGATAGTCATTTTTATTTGTTTTCCGTCGTTCAGTTCGTGTACATTGTATTCCCGCCCTAATTATTTGTTACTTGTGAAACGTCCCCTTAGAACAATTTATACATGACTGTGCTTAAACTGACACACAATTTTTTAGCGCAACGCAATCTGACTTTCAAAAATCTCTACTAAAGAATGGCCCTGACTAACATTAACCTATACCTTTCACAAATCACTTACCTCACAAAAATCTTCGTTACTCGAACTACTGCAATACAGCGAGCGCCACTACTGCCAGCTAAATAAAAGATTCAAACTACGGAAGGCACTAACTACTAGTAGGCATAGTTAGCAAATGAAAGATTTTAATAGAGAACAAACAATGTATTTACCTTAACAGTTATAATGTATACAGCAGTTCATGACATCCATTTTTATAAATATCAAACCTCCGCCATTTCTCTCCCCACATCTACCATTGCTGGCGGCTCACCTCCAACTGCGCAACGCTACGCGCTGTTCACATCCAGTTGCCCAACACTACAATGGCAGACAACAATGCAAACTAGCCACAGACTGCACACAGCACAGCCAGTCATTTTCATACAGCGAGCGCTACGTGGCGGCGGCGTTACCAATAAGAAAACCTAAACAGCCTACTTACACTTGATCGGGAATCCCAAACGGTTTCTGTCGATAGCGAGTGTAATGTCTAGTGTTCCTGACGTTTCTTCCGCGGATTCTCTTGACTTAGAAAACTCTAATTCCATGTATATCCAGCATAGAGTTGTTTAACTTTTTGTCGCATAGCCGGCCGAAGTGGCCGTGCGGTTAAAGGCGCTGCAGTCTGGAACCGCAAGACCGCTTCGGTCGCAGGTTCGAATCCTGCCTCGGGCATGGATGTGTGTGATGTCCTTAGGTTAGTTAGGTTTAACTAGTTCTAAGTTCTAGGGGACTAATGACCTCAGCAGTTGAGTCCCATAGTGCTCAGAGCCATTTGAACCATTTTTTTTGTCGCAAATATGGACTTCTGTCGGACGAGGGAAGGAGGGACTGTGTTCACTGGAGCTGCAAAGTCTGTAAAACTTCGTAAGAGGAGTGTCGATACTGAAATATCGTTCCAATTTAATTGCGGAAAGTGAGGAAAACGATCCAGTATCAGGCGAAATACGTGGTTCGACTTTTCGAAGTTATCCATTCAGACGAGCGTAATTCTTGTATCGTGCTGGATTCGAGACTACATAATTTCAAGCAGAAGCATCAGCAACTGAATTATCTGCAAATACCGTGTGTGACTACTTCGGGTTTTAAGTTAGCAGGAAGGTCAGCGTTGGCCGTAATATTGATGGTTTATTGATAGCAAAATCGATTTTCAATCACATAGTGATCTTCTTCAATGCTGGAAGTTAAAAATTTCACATAGCGATCAATGAATAAAAAACAAATGCTACAAATACACCTAGTATAAACCAACTATTGGAAAGAACATACCAGTGGTGTACAAATTAAACTCATAGGCACTGGTGTCAAGTTACTATCAGTAACCAAAGCTCATGAAACAATCACAATAACTGAAGCCGCTGTTTACATTCATCTATACAGCAGACCAGGGGGTGACAGGATTTTGGAACGCCCTCTATGTGGCATGTGTCACGTGAAGACTTAACAATACTTTATTTGGCAAGGGATTACCACAAAATACTAAAGTGCACTTGCAAATCATTGACTTTTCCAATTTTAAAATTGTACATTAAAAACGCATAGCAAAAAAGGAAGAGGGAATTGCACACCTTGCCAACATTTTTCAAACAACTTAAAAAACATGTAAGAATAAAAATCAAAAAGTAAAATTATATGGTGTCAGAATACAGGATTAGTAAAGAAGAAAAGCACACAAATAACATGAGACCAAATATAACAGAATTTGTTATAACACAGTAATCGTCATCTGGTGTAGGAAGTCAGAGATAAAAAGTTCTTAATTTACATAAAATAATACACTGAAACCCAGAAGTCAAATAAATAAATAGTGGTAATTATACAATGTATGTCACGATATAGCAGGTCAAAATGCCATGAAACACATTACGTGCTGTAAAAACTTTTTAGGGTGCAGACTAACAATTTTTTATTGTATTTAACGACGTGATGAAACACACATCTCATTCTTCCCGTTGGGACATGTGAACACTTTTATAAATATCTTTGAGGCTTAATTACAAAAATCATCGTAATCATGACAGCAGAATGTTTTAAAAGCACTTTGTAGATGCAGAGATCGTTTAGCGCACTCGTGAGTGAAAACTACTGTAACAAATTTTTTTTTTTTATTTTTGAGCTTTTCCTCATTACAGAGGCTTATCTCCAACATAATAATTTACTTGGAAAATACAATACAAACAATAAACGTTCTTAAACTATACTCCTCCTTATTACTTCGGTGTTCCGTATCTTTTCTTTCCTGGAGATTCTTGCCGATCTTCTCCAAAAGTCCATCTCTAGAGCTTGTAATTTTTTAATGTGCTTCATGTTAATTGTCCAGGTCTCCGTTCCATACAGAACCACACTCTCTAATATGGATTTGTATATTAATTTTTTAGTTCTGCTCATTACATTCCTGCTCCATAAGACTGAGTTAAGCATCCCAATGACCCTCCGTCCGCTACTAATTCTTTTATTGATTTCTGACTCTGATTTTCCCTCGATTTCTAAAATGGATCCCAAATAACAGAAAGTGTTTACCTTTTTGATTTTCTTTCCTTCAATGTATAGCTCATCCGAATCATTAGTCAAGTATTCTGTTTTTTGGTAATTAATCTTCAACCCCCAAGTTTTGTATGCTACTGCTAGTTGATTGCACATATAGTTAGCATCCTCCCCATCTTGTGCTATGACTACTTGATCATCAGCAAATAATAAATGATGTACGTAAACTCCATCTCTTATTTCTAATCCCATACTATTACATTTACGAGACCATGTTCTAAGGCTAATATCTATATAGATTTTAAATAATGATGGTGACATGGGACAGCCCTGTAAAAGGCCTTTGCTTGTTCTAAATTTCTGTGAAAGTTTATTACCAACTTTCACTTGGCAAATGTTATCTTTATACATCTGTTGTATTATTTTAATCAAGGAAGGGTTTATGTTTGCCATATGTAGTGCTCTCCAAAGTAATTTTCTTGGAACAGTATCATACGCTTTTTCTAGATCTATGAAAATTAATCCTATACTTTTTGATTTTTCCCTCTGTTTCTCCAAAATCTGTCGTAATGTGAAAATATGGTCTACACATGATCTCCCAGCTGTGAATCCACATTGTTCTTCTTGGGTTCTAAAATTTTATTCCAGTTTGTTTTTAATTACTTTCGAAAAAATTCTCATTAACGTGTTTGTAACACAAATTCCTCGATAGTTTGAACAAATTTTGCGATCCCCTTTCTTAAATATTGTATTAATGTAACCTAGCTTCATATCGTTGGGTATTGAATCTCCATGTATCATTTTGTTGAAGAGCTCTGTTATCAGTTTCACAATTTTGTCACCACCATATTTCAGACACTCCAGATTGATATTGCCTGGTCCTGGTGATTTACCATTCTTTCCTGTTCTCAACGCCTGAAGTACTTCACTTTCTAAAATATGGATCTCATCATCTTCATGTCCTTTATCTTCCCCTGTTCCTTCTTCTAGATATTCTGTAACAAATTACATGTTGGCTAGGGACAAGTGTACGAAATACAGTAGCTTAGTAGATACGTCCACTATCACATCTATTATTTATAGAAAAATTTCTCGTATGATACAAACAGAACTTGGGTATAAGGAAACGGTGTTCTCTTTAAAGTATAAAAGCTTTGTCCCAAAACAGACTTCGGGTTTTGCCGAGAAGTCTGTTACGTGGTAGCCACATATGATACTGTGCCAATTAGTGAGGCGAATAAAATTGTAGAAGTGGACGAATCTCATATAGCTAGCCGAAATAACCGGAAAGGACGACTTTCAAAAGTGAAATACATCACATTTGGGTATTCGGTGGAATAGAGTCCCGGAAGTACTTCGTTGTTAAGAGTATTGTCCCGAGAGAAGGTCACTTTAGTGGGTCTCATAAAACACTTCATACTGCGTTAGACACTGGACTCGCATTCGGGAAGACGACGGTTCAATTCCACGTCCGGCCATCCTGATTTAGGTTTTCCGTGATTTCCCTAAATCACTCCAGGCAAATGCCGGGATGGTTCCTCTGAAAGGGCACGGCCGACTTCCTTCCCCATCCTTCCCTAATCCAATGAGACCGATGACCACGCTGTCTGGTCTCCTTCCCCAAACAACCAACCAACCAACTTCATACTGCCTGGTACTAAAGTCATTACATATGGGTTTCAGTCTTAAAAGACTGAAACCTAAAGGGTTCGACCACAAATTCGTAAATCATTCTGTGGAGTTCGTGTCCACACCTAGAATATTGAGCGTCTGTGGAAATCTGTTAAGTCTTCCATAAAAAGATAAGGGCGTTCCGGACAAAGGGACGAACTGTAGTTTCAGTAACTATACTTCCACAACTTGCGTTTGCAGGGGAAAGTCAACGCATGCGATACTCTGCCGATATTCTTGCGTGATATTGGCAGAGTTTCCCCTGCCTATGCGAAAAAGGGAATTACAAGTATTTTTGTAACACTTTTTTTTGTCGTTGTTGTAGTGACCACCTTAAACATACTGATAACACCCTCCACAAGACTCGCACGATCGATTTACGAGGTGCATTCAAGTTCTAAGGCCTCCGATTTTTTTTCTAATTAACTACTCACCCGAAATCGATGAAACTGGCGTTACTTCTCGACGTAATCGCCCTGCAGACGTACACATTTTGCACAACGCTGACGCCATGATTCCGTGGCAGCGGCGAAGGCTTCTTTAGGAGGCTGTTTTGACCACTGGAAAATCGCTGAGGCAATAGCAGCACGGCTGGTGAATGTGCGGCCACGGAGAGTGTCTTTCATTGTTGGAAAAAGCCAAAAGTCACTAGGAGCCAGGTCAGGTAAGTAGGGAGCATGAGGAATCACTTCAAAGTTGTTATCACGAAGAAACTGTTGCGTAACGTTAGCTCGATGTGCGGGTGCGTTGTCTCGGTGAAACAGCACACGCGCAGCCCTTCCCGGACGTTTTTGTTGCAGTGCAGGAAGGAATTTGTTCTCCAAAACATTTTCGTAGGATGCACCTGTTACCATAGTGCCCTTTGAAACGCAATGGGTAAGGATTACGCCCTCGCTGTCCCAGAACACGGGCACCATCATTTTTTCAGCACTGGCGGTTACCCGAAATTTTTTTGGTGGCGGTGGATCTGTGTGCTTCCATTGAGCTGACTGGCGCTTTGTTTCTGGATTGAAAAATGGCATCCACGTCTCGTCTATTGTCACAACCGCCGAAAAGAAAGTCCCATTCGTGCTGTCATTGCGCGTCAACATTGCCCGGCAACGTGCCACACGGGCAGCCGTGTGGTCGTCCGTCAGCATTCGTGGCACCCACCTGGATGACACTTTTCGCATTTTCAGGTCGTCGTGCAGGATTGTGCGCACAGAACCCACAGAAATGCCAACTCTGGAGGCGATCTGTTCGACAGTCATTCAGCGAACCCCCAAAACAATTCTCTCAACTTTCTCGATCGTGTCGTCAGACCGGCTTGTGCGAGCCTGAGGTTGTTTCGGTTTGTTGTCACATGATGTTCTGCCTTCATTAAACTGCCGCACTTTCGACACATCCGTAACTCCGTCACCACATGTCTCCTTCAACTGTCGATGAATTTCAATTGGTTTCACACCACGGAAATTCAGAAAATGAATGATTGCACGCTGTTCAAGTAAGGAAAATGTCGCCATTTTAAGTATTTAAAACAGTTCTCATTCTCGCCGCTGGTGGTAAAATTCCATCTGCCGTACAGTGCTGCCATCTCTGAGACGTATTGACAATGAACGCGGCCTCATCTTAAAACAATGTGCATGTTTCTGTTTCCAGTCCGGAGAAAAAAAATCGGAGGCCTTAGAACTTGAATGCACCTCGTACTATATCGCACGTTCGATATGTATCGTTTGGACCCGAAGACTTCGATAGGCGATCATTCTTGGAAATTTACCAAAATTTGTGCCGCATCGGGACGAACCCGGATTTCTCGCTTATAGTTAGCGGTCGCCTTACCATTTATTTTGTTGCTTTTTTTTCATCTCATTTTGTTCTATATTGTTCGTTGAATTTGTTCAAGGCGGGCGTCCGATAACACCCGTTCAGGTTCTTCGTTGATCCATTCACTCAGTTTTTTATTTAGGAGGGCAGCTGACCCTCTGACTGAACACTCTGAGCTACCATGCCGGCTCCCATTAGGCTAACAGAGCTCGACTCGGGCGAGTCCTAACCTTCGATATGTCATCAACCACATGTCGACATGTATTCGTGCATTCTTTATGTACACAGGTTTTTTTCAGATAATTTTCAGCAGTCTAAATATGTTTCAATAAACTCATGACACCGAACTGCATGAACTGGATTTTATTAATACGAGGGTAATCCCAAAAGTAGGGTCTCCTATTTTTTTTATAAGTACAGAACTCTGTTTGTGTGGCAGTTGGTCACACTGTTATGAAGAGTGCTTCATGCGCTGTGTGTAAACCATGGAGGTAAGAATAGAGGGAGACGCCGTGACGTCACAGCTGCGAAGCTATGTGAAGCCGAGGGTAGCCATCTCAATGCTACCAAAACATTGCTGCTGTAAGCTTGTGTGCATAGGCTTGTCGCTCGCTTTTGGAAGGATTTTGCGCTATTATGGTGACTTGTGTGGTGTTCGGATGTAACAATCGTTCTGATTGTGATGCGAAATCGAAGGGAATAACATTTCATGTGTAAGTTGTCTCGTTAAGTGTGATTTTACAACTTCATTGTGAATGAACGTGTGCTACATCGGTACTTGTACTATAGCGTGTTTTTCTCCTGTACGATGTTAGATTTCCTAAAAATGAAAGTCGGAAAGGTCTGTGGGAGAATGCCGCGAGGAGTAAGAATTGGCGTGTGTCTAAATGGAGCACTATATGTTCTCAGCATTTCCGAGAAGAGGACATAGACCGAACTTCCCTTTCAACAGTAAGGCTCCGAGAAAATGCTGTACCCTACACACCCAAAACATTTGCAAAAGGTATGTTAATTCAAAGAATTAAATTCTTAGTTTTCAAGTTCACGTTTCAGTATAATACGTACGTATCGTCGATAATCGAAGTGTTGAGTAACTCACTTTGTCTTCATCATGTACCAAATTAAAAGCTAACACTACATTAACTGGCGTAAAGTATAGGCCTAAACAGGACACTGTGTAGATTTGCCATTCTATGTACCGTATTTCTGTAAATATTGGTGGTAATGAACAGTATTTCCCAGTAGTGTAACGTAACTGAAATGTCGCAGTACGTATTACAAACAAGATGTATTTATGGGGCTTTGGAGGGAGGGTATAGCTAACTTAGTTTTCAGTTTCTATTATTTAGTTTGTGATACGCGTTTATTACTGAATTAACAAAATTGTATCGTTTACATTGAAGGCTAGCTATTCGTAATATTACATTAAAAACTATTTGTAATCAGAAGAAACGCGGAATTTCGCCTTTACGAGATTTTATTCTAAACAAAAACTTTGAAACAACCAATCTGATGACGTTACATGCTTATATGGTGCAATTAGCGACTGTAATACACGCAGCGCTATAGCACACTGGCAATGTTTTGGTCAGTGTGTCATGGCAGCAAGCCACGCCCCCATGGCTTCAAAACGTAGTACGGCTGGGATACGTAGCGCCATCTCCCCTTATTCTTACCTACATGGTGTAAACATGCGCACGCCGCGCAGAGGCGCTCAGTCTCGGCTTGGCAGCCATTGAGAACGGAGCTCCCGTTGGATGTTACGACCAAGTGCGAACTGCGCGCAGTTAACGGTTTTTGAACGCAGAGGGCAGTGCGCCGATTGAAATCCATCGGCAATTGACAGAAGTGTACGGTGAGTCGTGCACGGATGTCAAAAATGTTGGTAAGTGGTGTCGGAGAGTCTGCAGCTGGTCGGACCGAAATTCACGACGAACAAAGGAGAGGGAGACCGTCAATTTCTGAGGAGACACTGTTGAAGATTGAACAAAGCGTGCGTGAAATCGGCGGATCACCCCGGATGATCTCTGCACGTTGGTTCCTGAGTTTTCCGCTCACACAATTATAACGAAACATTGAACTACCGGAAGGTGTGCGCGAGATAGGTGCCACGCATGCTGACTGAGGACCACATGCGGCAACGAGTTGATGCTTCCCGCGCATTTCTTCACCGATTTGCAGCCGAACAGGACAACTTTCTGGACTCAATTGTCGCTGGTGACGAAACCTGGCCATACCACTTTACACCTGAGACCGACCAACAATCACGCCAGTGGCGGCATCCCTCTTCGCCAAAGCCGCGGAAATTCAAACAAACACAGTCTGCAGGTAAAGTCATGACAACCGTTTCTTGGGATCGGAAAGTGCATAGCGGCGGAATTCTGATGACTAATTATAAATTTAAAAAAGGCATTTGAAGAAATGGAAACAAAAGTAGCATAGACGGGTCTCGAACAACGGTCGCCTGGACGGGAGTCTCGCTACCTTGTCACTCGGCTACTCGCTCACTTGCCACAATAGTGCAACTTTTCTGTATTTAAAGAACTACCCTAACCTTAACAGGAAATATTTCATAAACGAGGCCGCATTGGCACCTACAACTTTAGGGTGTGATAGGTTGGTTCAAATGGCTCTGAGCACTATGGGACTTAACTTCTGAGGTCATCAGTCGCCTAGAACTTAGAACTAATGAAACCTTACTGACCTAAGGACATCACACACATCCATGCCCGAGGCAGGATTCGAACCTGCGACCGTAGCATTTACGCCATTCCAGACTGAAGCCCCGAGAACCGCACGGCCACAAAGGCCGGCGGTGTGATAGGTGCCTACCCACACTATAAGCAGGCCAAGTGGGAGCCCGTAACTCGATGGACCTCCCAGAAGGTTCCTTCGTCAGCTGCTCGGCACTATGTCTCAAATTACAATGCCCCAGCTCTGAACAACTGATACGCAAGCAGGCGAACCGCTGATGAAACTTAACAGAGTCAAAACGATCTTATTAACTACTCATGCAGCGCGCGCATTCATCTTTGCCGCAGTACAGTAAAGGTGAATTATTTAGAATTGCAGAAACAATTTGAAAACCCTACGATACATTCTTTAGAGACGAATGGAAAAACTGGTAGAAGCCGACCTCGGGGAAGATCAGTTTGGATTCCGTAGAAATGTTGGAACACGTGAGGCAATACTGACCTTACGCCTTATCTTAGAAGAAAGATTAAGAAAAGGCAAACCTACGTTTCTAGCATTTGTGGACTTACAGAAAGCTTTGACAATGTTGACTGGAATACTCTCTTTCAAATTCTAAAGATGGCAGGGGCAAAATACAGGGAGCGAACGGCTATTTACAATTTGTACAGAAACTAGATGGCAGTTATAAGAGTCGAGGGGCATGAAAGGGAAGCAGTGGTTGGGAAGGGAGTAAGACTGGGTTGTAGCCCCTCCCCGATGCTGTTCAATCTGTATACTGAGCAAGCAGTAAAGGAAACAAAAGAGAAGTGCGGAGTAGGTATCAACATCCATGGAGAAAAAATAAAAACTTTGAGGTTTGCCGATGACATTGTAATTCTGTCAGAGACAGCAAAGGACTTGGAAGAGCAGTTGAACGGAGTGGACAGTGTCTTGAAAGGAGGATATTAGATGAACATCAACAAAAGCAAAACGAGGATAATGGAATGTAGTCAAATTAAGTCGGGTGATGCTGAGGGAATTAGATTAAGAAATGAGACACTTAAAGTAGTAAAGGAGTTTGCTATTTGAGGAGCAAAATAACTGATGATGGTCGAAGTAGAGAGGATATAAAATGTAGACTGGCAATGGCAAGGAAAGCGTTTCTGAAGAAGAGGAATTTGTTAACATCGATTATAGATTTAAGTGTCAGGAAGTCGTTTCTGAAAGTATTTGTATATGGAGTGTAGCCATGTATGGAAGTGAAACATGGACGATAAATAGTTTGGACAAGAAGAGAATAGAAGCTTTCGAAATGTGGTGCTACAGATGAATGCTGAATATTAGATGGGTAGATCACGTAACTAATGAGGAGGTATTGAATAGAATAGGAGAGAAGAGGAGTTTGTGGCACAACTTGACAAGAAGAAGGGACCGGTTGGTAGGACATGTTCTGAGGCATCAAGGGATCACCTATTTAGCATTGGAGGGCAGCGTGGAGGGTAAAAATCGTAGAGATGAATACAATAAGCAGATTCAGAAGGATGTAGGTTGCAGTAAGTACTGGGAGATGAACATGCTTGCACGGGATAGAGTAGCATGGAGAGCTGCATCAAAACTGTCTCAGGACTGAAGACCACAACAACAACAACAACAACGATACATTCGGCATAAATCTCTCAACTGCCGTCGATACTGTTTCTTTTAATTTAAGGCACATCTGGTTACACCCCAGTAGTGAGTTCGGAAAGGCTGGATACCATCTCTTGGGAAGATGTCAATTGAGCTATTATAGGCGCCTTCGAACGTATGTATTGTCAGTTTATTTCTGGTGGATTCGGATATTAGGGTATTCGTTCGTGAACGGGTAAGACCATTACGCATTTGAGACTGTTTACCAGTTACAACCAGACTTGCGATCGCTCTCCTGTTTTGGTTAGTGGCGATTCAATCAGAAGATTTGATCTGCCTGTTGAAAGCGTTGGCTTATTTCTCATGGGGCCGGCTGGAGTGGCCGAGCGGTTAAAGGCGCTACAGTCTGGAACCGCACGACCGCTACGGTCGCAGGTTCGAATCCTGCCTCGGGCATGGATGTGTGTGATGTCCTTAGGTTAGTTAGGTTTAAGTAGTTCTAAGTTCTAGGGGACTTATGACCACAGCAGTTGAGTTCCATAGTGCTCAGAGCCATTTGAACCATTTTTTCTCATGGGTATGCCTCTTGCGACGCTTGGATCGAAGGACTGAAGAAATTCGTTGAAATTGCAGGAGATGACAATCAAATGTTTATAAAAATACCAGTTCAATGATGGAGCTATGAATTTTATAAATGTGGGACATGTGCGACAGTAGTTATGGAATGCGATACGTAATATACATGAAGACCTTAACAATAAAAAAAGAGGAAACAGTCAGCGAGTTGCTGATCATGAACACAGGAGCATACGTAACGAAACTTGAGAAAAGTTTAGAAATTTTAATAATCTACACAGAACAGAATTAGTGTTTTCTATCTCAGGTGTTTTACTACTAGGAAGGCAGCATTTCTTTTGCGAACTGCGATCTTTTCTTAAGGTATGTATTTTAGTAGATACTATGAAAAAATCTCTCGTACTGCAGGGTCTTTGGCTTCTATGTTCTTCGAGGTGAGAGTACAAACTAAAACAAGGAAAAAAGTCCAGTAAACTTGGGTTTATTGGACTTTTTTTCCATGTTTTGGTCCACACTATCTCCTCCAAAAATATGTAAACCATAGTCTGCAGTAAAAGAGATTTGTTTCACAGTATCGACGATGAAGAAGTGTTCATAGCTCTTACGGTATGCATTTTAGAGCCCTTTTTTACTGGACAGTTTTTCCTTGTTTTGGCCCACACTACCACCTCTCAAACTTGCCTATCCCACAGTCCTTGCAACAACAGTACCTACCGGTAAACGTATTTCTAAGTCAGAGGCATCAGAATGGTATTCAATTGTAACTTTCGGCTCGTTTGTTTCCAAACTAGGGCCTAGAGATGACGATTATGGCTGAAACAACCGGTTTTCGGCCATGTCGTGTGCTTTTCACCCCCGTTTAACCTCTTTCTTTCAACCGCTCATAATAACCGATTTTGGGTTTTTTATTCCTGTTATTTCCAGTAATAAACGTTGAAATCGAACAAAGGCTGAAAAATTTTGACTCTTCTCAGTTCCAAGATACATAGAATCAAAATACTGAATTAAATAGGTAAATGAAAGAAAACTTAGTCCATCTACCGTTTGCTGTTCTCGAAAACTGATACGTGGTTAAACACAACAAAAAATCAGCAGTATGTTTCTACTGATTCTAATTTTTTGACACGCCGCTCAAAAATCACGCTGTAAGCGAGGAATGTACCACTGATTTGACATTACGAGTGTCCATTACTAAAGGGTGAAAACTTAACTCGAACAATATTTTCCGTGTGTTGTTCGTTTTCCGGATAAAGGCAAACTATGTACACATAGGCAGCAGATCAGATACTTCCTGTTTCTATCGTGAATGGATTGTTAAGTTTTAAGTTTGTCTCCCTATGTGATGTCGCAAGTTTGCTGCGCCTCCTGTCGTTTCTAATAAAAAAAAAATGGTTCAAATGGCTCTGAGCACTACGGGACCTAACTTCTGAGGTCATCAGTCACTTAGAACTACTTAAACCTACCTAACCTGACATCCATGCCCGAGGCAGGATTCGAAGCTGCGACCGTAGCGGTAGCGCGGTTCCAGACTGTAGCACCTAGAACAGCTCGGCCACTCCGGCTGGGCTTTCTAATCTTTTGAAGCAAATGAAGCATTATACATCAATGCTACGTCACTTCGTAATAACATTTTCAAACTAGGGTTGGCGGCATTTTGCAACACTATGGTTGTATGGCGACGTAAGTGAGAAACTGCCGTATAGACCAGGTGGAGGCAAGTATTACACGCTGCACACGCACGCCCAACAGCCTCATATTGTCTCAGCAGTGCTGCACCAATTGTTAAGCTTTGTGTTTGTTACTCGTTTCTGTCGGCATTGTTATTAACATAGGACGGATGACTTTCCCACTTTAATAACCCCATATTTCAAACCAATTGAAATTTTAAGAATAAAAATTACTTCAACAATGGTTCATTTAAAAGAAGATAAATTTTAGCGCTGCTGCTAGAGCTAATTAGTATTTCGATTCTTCTACTCGTTTATTAATTTAAAAAAAAGGAACTGATGTAACCGTAACCGAACAAATACCGAAATATTCCGGTTATTCAGAACTAAAAAACCGGTATCGGTTTTAATCGGTCGGTTTTCCGATCCCTATTAGGGTCCTTATCGTCACGCTCATACATTTACCCTTGTTCTCCATCATCCTTTAACCATCACAGTATTACTTCCTACGACCCACAGCAGCAGTGGCACAGATGTGCGCGACAAATTTATAGAACTGACGATCTGACGTTGCTATTCCTCTCTCCTCTGCGTCTTTATAGGCGACGAACCTGCAAACCTGGCCCGTTTCAAGGTGGTCTCCCGTCGCCTTTCTCACTTAAACTGTCAGTTAGATAGGGGGGGTGTTAACTCCTATAGGACTATTTCTTATTTTGGATGGCCGGAACCGCGTTCGTAAAGTTCGAATTGCTTCGGCTCCTACCGTACTGAGACGCCTACAGAGACACTAGAGGAATGCCTTCAGCCTCCGCTCAGTAGAGGAGCTACAGACGTGTTCGAATTATTAGACTAAACGATTATTTCTGATTCTCTTAAGTTTCCTGGTGTAAAAATAGGAGAGAAAAGTGCTATAATTCATTAATGCCACGAAATTTCCCTTTCAAGCAACTCACAGATCACTGAATTTTTCACAGTTGGTAACATTTGTCATTTTCCCTCCAAATCGTATTGTTAGTAGTTGTCTGTGTACATGCTTTGAAACTGCGTTTTCAGTGATGTTTTATGTTTCTGTGGTGTACTTCAGCTTGTTATTTGTTCTATCGACATTTTGCTACATTCCCCCAAGACATCATACGGCTTGTGAACTTGCATGTTTTTAGCTATAGGAATAAATCGTGGAATTTCCAAAGTAAGTGCGGTTACGGGGAAGACAAAAGATGTTTCCCCTCGGAAAGTTTCGGCTGTGGTAGCACTTCTTGCTGAAAATCGTTATACACAGCAAGAAATTGCTGACAGAATGAGAATATCGCAGAAGACTGCCAGCAGAATCAAACTTTCGGTGCAGAAATGTGGTGAATACAAGCGAAACAGGAAAGGAAAATGTGGACGTAGAAGAAAAATCAGACCTAGAACAATGAGTGGTCTTACAAACATGGCAACAATGAACCGTAAACTTACTTCTGCAGACATGAGCCATCAGCTGAAAGGTTTGGGTGTCGAAGTTTCACCTGCGGCAATGAGGAAGAGGCTGCTTGAATGTGGTTTACAGGCATGCCGACCAAGGAAAAAACAGAAAATCACACCTGCCACGAAAATCAAATCATTGCAGTGGGCTAAAGAACTTCAGGAGTGGACAAATGAGGATTGGGCTAAGGTATGTGCAATGATATAGTAAATTAAGTGAGTCTGATCACTAAAGTTAAGAGTTTTGGCTTGAAATAGTGATCTTTTATTGATACTGAAGAAATGCGCATTAGAATTTTGGTACTGTTGTGGTCTCCTATGCTACGATTCCCAATTTTTCTAACTTGCAATTTTGTACACATGCTTCAGGTATGCTTCAGTGATGACTCTGCATTCACTGTGACGGAAGAAAGCAGCCAGTATGTTCGTCGCAGCTCTGGAGAACAGTTCAAAGCTGAGTGTGTGCAGCAATGTGTGAAGCATCCAACTTCCGTTATGGTCTGGAGTGTGATCTCCGTGAAAGGTCCTGGAAGATGCCACATTGTTGAAGGGACACTGAGGCACGAACAATAAAGAAATCCTTGAAAAACATTATTGAAGGGACACTGAGGCAAGAACAATAAAGAAATCCTTGAAAAACATTATTGAAGGGACACTGAGGCAAGAACAATAAAGAAATCCTTGAAAAACATTGTTGAAGGGACACTGAGGCAAGAACAATAAAGAAATCCTTCAAAAGGAACTTTTCCACCAAATACACTCCTGGAAATTGAAATAAGAACACTGTGAATTCATTGTCCCAGGAAGGGGAAACTTTATTGACACATTCCTGGAGTCAGATACATCACATGATCACACTGACAGAACCACACGCACATAGACACAGGCAACAGAGCATGCACAATGTCGGCACTAGTACAGTGTATATCCACCTTTCGCAGCAATGCAGGCTGCTATTCTCCCATGGAGACGATCGTAGAGATGCTGCATGTGGAACGGCTTGCCATGCCATTTCCACCTGGCGCCTCAGTTGGACCAGCATTCGTGCTGGACGTGCAGACCGCGTGAGACGACGCTTCATCCAGTCCCAAACATGCTCAATGGGGGACAGATCCGGAGATCTTGCTGGCCAGGGTAGTTGACTTACACCTTCTAGAGCACGTTGGGTGGCACGGGATACATGCGGACGTGCATTGTCCTGTTGGAACAGCAAGTTCCCTTGCCGGTCTAGGAATGGTAGAACGATGGGTTCGATGACGGTTTGGATGTACCGTGCACTATTCAGTGTCCCCTCGACGATCACCAGTGGTGTACGGCCAGTGTAGGAGATCGCTCCCCACACCACGATGCCGGGTGTTGGCCCTGTGTGCCTCGGTCGTATGCAGTCCTGCACGGCGCCAAACACGCATACGACCATCATTGGCACCAAGGCAGAAGCGACTCTCATCGCTGAAGACGACACGTCTCCATTCGTCCCTCCATTCACGCCTGTCGCGACACCACTGGAGGCGGGCTGCACGATGTTGGGGCGTGAGCGGAAGACGGTCTAACGGTGTGCGGGACCGTAGCCCAGCTTCATGGAGACGGTTGCGAATGGTCCTCGCCGATACCCCAGGAGCAACAGTGTCCCTAATTTGCTGGGAAGTGGCGGTGCGGTCCCCTACGGCACTGCGTAGGATCCTACGGTCTTGGCGTGCATCCGTGCGTCGCTGCGGTCCGGTCCCAGGTCGACGTGCACGTGCACCTTCCGCCGACCACTGGCGACAACATCGATGTACTGTGGAGACCTCACGCCCCACGTGTTGAGCAATTCGGCGGTACGTCCACCCGGCCTCCCGCATGCCCACTATACGCCCTCGCTCAAAGTCCGTCAACTGCACATACGGTTCACGTCCACGCTGTCGCGGCATGCTACCAGTGTTAAAGACTGCGATGGAGCTCCGTATGCCACGGCAAACTGGCTGACACTAACGGCGGCGGTGCACAAATGCTGCGCAGCTAGTGCCATTCGACGGCCAACACCGCGGTTCCTGGTGTGTCCGCTGTGCTGTGCGTGTGATCATTGCTTGTACAGCCCTCTCGCAGTGTTCGGAGCAAGTATGGTGGGTCTGACACACCGGTGTCAATGTGTTCTTTTTTCCATTTCCAGGAGTGTAAATGAGTGGTTTCCTGATAAAGATACCATTTGTTTGCATGATTGGGCACCTTACTACAAAGCCGAAAGTGTTTCCAAGTACTTGGAAGCAACTGAAAGTGTTGCCGTGGCTTGGGAATAGCCCTGATATGAACCCAGTTGAAAATTTATGGGCTATTGTGAAACACAGGATAAGGCAATTAACAATAACCACCAAACAAGATCTCATGGAGAAACTAGAGGAAATATGGTACCATGACAATGATATTAAAATTTCATGTGAAACGTTAATAAAAAGTATGCCAAACAGTATAAAAATGTTGATTAAGAACAAAGGCATGCATACACAGTATAGAATGTACAGATATGATCTGTATGTGGATGTAAATGTGTAATAAATGGTAAGTTTTGGAAAAAATGTCTTTAGTCTAATAATTTGATCACGCCTGTAGAAGCTTTGTGGGCTACTTCGAAATAAAAGGAATGCAGAAAAAGAAGTTCTGGGCACACCCCGTCATTGCAGATCGTGATATTAACGGGTTATTTGCCACGTTTTATAATGATTTAAGAAATTACAGCGCTAAATTTTCCAGTATCCTGAAAATGTCATGCTGTTCATTTGAGGAGGTAGTAGAGAGCACCTGAGATTAACTAACAAAAAGTAATATTAAGGAGAGGAGTTTCGTCACCTTTGTACCCGGTAGCTAATCGCTGGCTGTCTGCAGTGGCAGTTATAGTTTTAGTTCTAACTGTAAAGTACATGTACGAGGCGTGTTTTTTTAAGTAAGTACCGTTTTGAAATTAAAAAAAGACGTGCTAAGATATCTCTGAGCCATGGTAAAAATTGCTGTTTTGAAGAGCGCGTCGCAGTGCGTAGTGTGAAGCACTCGCCCTCCTTTTCTGGCGGTGGCGCCGCTGTAGCAATCGCAGCTTTGGTGTCTCCCTCTGGTGGGAAAGGGGAAAAGTTGCCTGATCACGTGAATTTAAGGGGAGCTATGAGCTCGCCAGTCGGTCCCTTCTTCCGGTCTCCCTCATCTCCTTGCGCCTGGCAGATCCTCCGTTATGACCATCGTCAGTGTGCCACATCAGTGTTGTGTTTAGTGCTGTTTCTTCTGTGCGTCAAGAGGTGTGATTTTAATTGTGTCCTGCCTTGAGGTTCGCCGTCAGTGTTCGTTATGTGCTACGCCATCCGTCGATACCTTTTATGCTCCAGTCATACTGTGCCTTGTGTTCTTTTAATTTGCGCAGTGTGTGGCTTTTTGTGTGTGCTACTTTTAAACGGTTTTTTATCTCCATTTTACAGTCACCCCTTTTTTTGTCTATTGCCTTCCATGATGTTCCCCTTTTTCTGTATCTATGTTCACCATATTCTCTCCCTTGTTATTTTTAAATTTCTATTGTTTGTTCTATGTCTTTCGGCTGAAGAGCAGCGCCTATGCTGCTGCCAGCCCGCCCCGATGGGGAATTGAAATACAATAAAGAGAAAAAAAACTCGCCAGTCGGTCAGTCTCAGCGAGTCTGTGCAGTTGGTCAGTCGGAGTGTGGCTGGGTCAGTCTCGCGTCACTAGTTGCTGGTCTGTCTCTCGTTCGCATTTGTGCGACTCAACTGCTAAGGTCATCAGTCCCCTAGAACTTAGAACTAGTTAAACCTAACTCACCTAAGGACATCACAAACATCCATGCCCGAGGCAGGATTCGAACCTGCTACCGTAGCAGTCTTGCGGTTCCAGACTGCAGCGCCTTTAACCGCACAGCCACTTCGGCTGGCTAATTCCTAACATTTCAGCTATGTTTTTCCTAGTCATCTACATTAAATTATACTTTTATACGTTAAGAGCCGGCTGCCATTCATCATAACTAGAAATTTTGTCTAGGTGACAACCTACAGTCACTTATCTTCGACACCTTCCGGTACACCACAGCATCATCAGTGAACAACTGCAGCCTGCTGTCCACACTGCAAATGGTTCAAATGGCTCTAAGCACTATGGTTAGCAAAGACCTTGCCGCAGTGGAAACACCAGTTCCCGTCGGATCATCGAAGTTAAGCGCTTTCGGGCGTGGCCGGCACTTGGATGGGTGACCGTCCGGGCCGCCACGCGCTGTTGTCCGTTTTCGGGGTGCACTCAGCCTCGTGATGCCAATTGAGGAGCTACTCGACCGAATAGTAGCGGCTCCGGTCAAAGAAAACCATCATAACGACTGGGAGAGCGGTGTGCTGACCACACGCCCCTCCTATCCGCATTCTCTGCTGAGGATGACACGGCGGTCGGATGGTCCCGGTGAGCCACGTGTGGCCTGAAGACGGAGTGCTTTAAGGGAGGGTAGGACGTCAAACGGGCCGACTTGGAGCAGGAGAGGCATCACAGGACATTTTAATTTCCAGTGTCTGTACTTCTACAAATTAATTCATAAAACTTTGTCAGCATCACCAGGAAGGATTCAGGGTTCAAACTCATTGCAGTGGAAGTTCGACAACATAACAAAATAATTTTTTTACGTGTGAAATTTCATCATTTTTTCTCTTACTAATGGCTGCATTTGTTTCTATAGGTACACTTTTCTTCATAAGTTAGAGAGATTCTTCGATGAATTTTCTCCAACATACATACCATACTTACAGGTGTATGAAACTCTAGAACTTATTTAATTTATGAAAAAACGAATGATCTGTTGTATTTTAAACTTCATGTTTAGGAAAAACACAAATTATTTAGTTAATTACCTCAATTTTTACCACAGTTTTTAATAGATTTGGAAAATTCTAGAGTTTCATACACCTTTAAGTATGCCGTGCAAAATTCATCGAACCATCTCTCTTACTTATGAAGAAAAGTGTACCTATAGCAACAGATGCTGCCATTAGTAAGTGAAAAAAATAATGAAATTTCACATGTAAAAAACATTACTTCGTTATGTTTTCGAACTTCCACTGCTATGAGTGTGAATTCTGAATCCTTCCTGGTCATGCTGACAAAATTTTTATGAATTTATTTGTAAACGTATAGACAGTGCAAATTAAAATGTCCTGTGGCGCCTCTCCCGCTCCAAATCGGTCCGTTTGACGTCCTAACCCCCCTTAAGCACTATGGGACTTAACGTCTGAGATAGTGAGTTCCCTAGACTTAGAACTACGTAAACGTAACTAACCTAAGGACATCACACACATCTATGCCCGAGGCAGGATTCGAACCTGCGACCGTAGCAGGGGCGCGGTTCCGGACTGCAGCGCCTAGAACCGCTCGGCCACAGCGGACGGCTGTCCACCCTGCCTGCTAGATCATTTATGTATACAGAAAATGGCAATAGTCCTAACACACTCCCCTGGGGCACTCTTAATAATGTTACCCCTATCTCCCTTGAACACTCGTCGTTGACGATAACATACTGGGTTCTACGAAGGCAGTTCAATAAGTAATGCAACACATTTTTTTTCTGAAACAGGGGTTGTTTTATTCAGCATTGAAATACACCAGGTTATTCCCCAATCTTTTAGCTACACAACACTATTTTTCAACGTAATCTCCATTCAATGCTACGGCCTTACGCCACCTTGAAATGAGGGCCTGTATGCCTACACGGTACCGTTCCACTGGTCGATGTCAGAGCCAACGTCGTACTGCATCAATAACTTCTTCATCATCCGCGTAGTGCCTCCCACGGATTGCGTCCTTCATTGGGCCAAACATATGGAAATCCGACGGTCCGAGATCGGGGCTGTAGGGTGCACGAGGAAGAACAGTCCACTGAAGTTTTGTGAGCTCCTCTCGAGTGCGAAAACTTGTGTGAGGTCTTGCGTTGTCATGAAGAAGGAGAAGTTCGTTCAGATTTTTGTGAACAATTGTGACATTGTGACAGCACTACCAACAGAGATGTCAAGTTGAGCACTGAGTTGTTTGATGGTGATCCGTCGATCATCTCGACGAGTGTGTTCGCACGCTCCGCCATTGCAGGAGTCACAGCTGTGCACGGCCGGCCCGCACGCGGGAGATCAGACAGTCTTGCTTGACCTTGCGGCGATGATGGCACACGCTTTGCCCAACGACTCACCTTGCTTTTGTCCACTGCCAGATCACCGTAGACATTCTGCAAGCGCCTATGAATATCTGAGATGCCCTGGTTTTCCGCCAAAAGAAACTCGATCACTGCCCGTTGTTTGCAACGCACATCCGTTACAGACGCCATTTTAACAGCTCCGTACAGCGCTGCCACCTGTCGGAAGTCAATGAAACTATACGAGACGAAGCGGGAATGTTTGAAAATATTCCACAAGAAGTTTCTGGTTTTTTCAACCAAAATTGGCCGAGAAAAAAAATGTGTTGCATTACTTATTGAACTGCCCTCGTATTACTGAAGTCTTCGAGCCAGTCACATATCTGGGAGCGTGTTCCATATGCATGTACCACAGGTCTCTTCCAATACCCGACAATTGCTGTAGTTTCCGAGTTTCAGAAATGCTCCTGCAAAACTTCTGGAACATCAAAATCTGCCCTGGATCAAACTCAGATAGATCACGTCCCTTCCCCATTCTACACACGGACAGCATACTCACTGATGCTACATGCACAGTGCGTGTGTCTGACCAGCAGTCATTCCTCGCCAGGTGGCCCTGCTATCGCCTGGACGGGTTTATATCGATACAAGGTCCGTGGTCTGAATGCTCTAGCTGACGAAGTACAGGGCTGTTACAAATGATTGAAGCGATTTCATAAATTCACTGTAGCTCCATTCATTGACATATGGTCACGATCATGGAGGTAAGAATAGAGCGAGACGCCTTGACATCACTGCTGTGAAGCTATGTAAAGCCGAGGGTAGCCATCTCAATCCGACCAAAACATTGCTGCTGTAAGCTTGTGTGCATAGGCTTGTCGCTCGCTTTTGGAAGGATTTTGCGCTATTATGGTGACTTGTGTGGTGTTAGGATGTAACAATCGTTCTGATTGTGATGCGAAATCGAAGGGAATAACATTTCATGTGTAAGTTGTCTCGTTAAGTGTGATTTTACAACTTCATTGTGAATGACCGTGTGCTACATCGGTACTTGTACTATAGCGTGTTTTTCTGCTGTATGATTTTAGATTTCCTAAAAATGAAAGTCGGAGAGCTCTGTGGGAGAATGCCGTGAGGAGTAAGAATTGGCGTGCGTCTAAATGGAGCACTATATGTTCGCAGCATTTCCGAGAAGAGGACATAGGCCTAACTTCCCTTTCAACAGTAAGGCTCCGAGAAAATGCTGTACCATCAGTTGTCCCTACACACCCAAAACATTTGCAAAAGGTATGTTAATTCAAAGAATTAAATTCTTAGTTTTCAAGTTCACGTTTCAGTATAATACGTACGTATTGTCGATAATCGAAGTGTTGAATAACTCACTTTGTCTTCATCATGTACCAAATTAAAAGCTAACACTACATTAACTGGCGTAAAGTATAGGCCTAAACAGGAACTGTGTAGATTTGCCATTCTACGTACCGTATTTCAGTAAATATTGGTGGTAATGAACAGTGTATCCCAGTAGTGTAACGTAACTGAAATGTCCCAGTACGTATTACAAACAAGATGTATTTATGGGGCTTTGGAGGAAGGGTATAGCTAACTTAGTTTTCAGTTTCTATTATTTAGTTTGTGATACACGTTTATTACTGAATTAACAAAATTGTATCGTTTACATTGTAGGCTAGCTATTCGTAAAATTACATTAAAAACTATTTTTAATCAGAAGAAACGCGGAATTTCGCCTTTACGAGATTTTATTTTAAACAAAAACTTTGAAACAACCAATCTGATGACGTTACATGCGTACATGGTGCAATTAGCGACTGTAATACACGCAGCGCTATAGCACACTGGCAATGTTTTGGTCAGAGTGTCATGACAGCGAGCCACGCCCCCATGGCTTCAAAACGTAGTACGGCTGGGATACGTAGCGCCATCTCCCCTTACTCTTACCTCCATGGTCACGACACACTACAGATACGTAGAAAAACTCAAAGTTTTCTTCAGCTGAAGCCGCACTTCAGGTTTCTGCCGTCAGAGCGCTCGAGAGCGCAGTGAGACAAAATGGCGACAGGAGCCGAAGAAAGCGTATGTCGTGCTTGAAATGCACTCACATCAGTCAGTCATAACAGTGCAACGACACTTCAGGACGAAGTTCAACAAAGGTCCACCAACTGCTAACTCCATTCGGCGATGGTATACCCTTCTGGATGCCTTTGTAAGGGGAAATCGACGGGTCGGCCTGCAGTGAGCGAAGAAACGGTTGAACGCGTGCAGGCAAGTTTCACGCGTAGCCCGCGGAAAATTGGCTCATGCCACAACTGGAGACCGACAGCGCCGACTTCATCTTTCAACAGGATGGTGCTCCACCGCACTTCCATCATGATGTTCGGCATTTCTTAAACAGGAGATTGGAAAACCGATGGATCGGTCGTGGTGGAGATCATGATCAGCAATTCGTGTCATGGCCTCCACGCTCTCCCGACTTAACCCCGTGCGATTTCTTTCTGTGGGGTTATGTGAAAGATTCACTGTTTAAACCTCCTCTACCAAGAAACGTGCCAGAACTGCGAGCTCGCATCAACGATGCTTTCGAACTCATTGATGGGGACATGCTGCGCCGAGTGTGGGAGGATCTTGATTATCGGCTTGATGTCTTCCGAATTACTAAAGGGGCACATATCGAACATTTGTGAATGCCTAAAAAAACTTTTTGAGTTTTTGTATGTGTGTGTAAAGCGTTTTGAAAATATCTCAAATAATAAAGTTATTGTAGAGCTGTGAAATCGCTTCAATCATTTGTAAAAACCCTGTAAATATTCCAGAATTCGAATCGATAACAGCTGCCAACATGAGTGACGTAGAAGTAAATATCCTCGAAGTAGTGATGGTACGTAAATCACTTAATAAAAGCTAGTCTTCTGGTCCAGACTATATACCAATTAGGTTCCTTTCGGAGTAAGCTGATGCATTAGCTCCACGCTTAACAATCATTTACAACCGTTCGCTCGACGAAAGATCCGTACCCAAAGACAGGAAAGTTGCACAGGTCACAGCAATACTCAAGAAAGGTAGTAGGAGTAATCCACTAAATTACAGGCCCATATCGTTAACGTCGATATACAGCAGGATTTTAGAAACATATATTGTGTTCGAACATTATGAATTACCTCGAAGGAATCTGTCTATTGACATTCATCATGGGTGTAGAAAACATCGTTCCTGTGAAACACAACTAGCTCTTTATTCACAGAAGTGTTGAGTGCTATTGACAAGGGATTTCAGATCGATTCCGCATTCCTGCATCTCCGGAGGGCTTTTGACACTGTACCACACAAGCGACTCGTAGTGAAATTGCCCGCTTATTGAGTATCGTCTCACTAATGTGACTGAGTTTGCGATTTCCTGTCACAGTACGTAGTAATTGACGGAAAGTCATCGAGTAAAACAGAAGTGGCTTCTGGCGTTCCCCAAGGTAGTGTTGTAGGCCCTTTGCTATTCCTTATCTACATAAACGACTTGGGAGAGAATCTGAGCAGCCGTCTTCGGTTGTTTGCAGACGACGTTCTCGTTTATCGACTAATAAAGTCATCAGAAGATCAAAACAAACTGCAAAACGATTTAGAAAAGGTATGTGAATGGCGTGAAAAGTGGCAGTTGACCCTAAATAACGAAAAGTGTCAGGTCATCACATGAGTGCTAAAAGGAAATAGTTAAACTTCGGTTACACGATAAATCAGTCTAATCTACAAGCCGTAAATTCAACTAGATACCTAGGAATTACAATTATGAACAACCTAATTTGGAAGGAACACATAGAAAATGTTGTGGGGAAGCCTAACCAAAGGCTGCGTTTTATTGGCAGGACACTTAGAAAATGCTTCAAATGGCCCTGAGCACTATGGGACTCAACATCTTAGGTCATACGTCCCCTGGAACTTAGAACTACTTAAACCTAACTAACCTAAGGACATCACACACACCCATGCCCGAGGCAGGATTCGAACCTGCGACCGTAGCAGTCCCGCGGTTCCGGACTGCAGCGCCAGAACCGCTAGACCACTGCGGCCGGCGGCAGGACACTTAGAAAATGTAACAGACCTACTAAGGAGATTGCCTACACTGCGCTTGTCCGTCCTCTTTTTAGAATACTGCTGCGCGGTGTGGGATCCTTACCAGGTAGGACTGACGGAGTACATCGAAAAAATTCAAAGAAGGGCAGCACGTTTAGTATTATCGCGAAATACTGGAGAGAGTGCCATAGAAGTGACACAGCATTTGCGCTGCAAATCATTAAAGGAAAGGCGTTTTTCGTTGCGACGGAATCTTCTCACGAAATTCCAATGGCCAGCCTTCTGCTCCGAATGCGAAAATATTTTGCTGACACCGATCTACATAGGGAGGAACGATCACCACGATAAAATAAGGGAAATCAGAGCTCGTACGGAAAGATATAAGAGTCCATTCTTTCCGCGCGCTATACGGGATTGGAATAATAGAGAATTGTGAAGGTGGTTCGATGAACCGTCTGCCAGGCACTTAAATGTGATTTGCAGAGTATCCATGTAGATGTAGATTAGTGTATACCGATACCAGTAGTGTGGTAATGTGAACGTTTATACGAGAACTATTTTTTTTTGTCAATCTCTGCTCGGCGATGGAATGAAAACAATAGTGGAAATCAGAAATACTTTATTTGCTACATTCAGCTACATCTTCCAACTAATTCTTTACGTACTCTCTGCTCCGAGTTACACATCTGTCATAGCTTGGTATCGACTTTCGAATAACCTCGTCAGAAAAGACAGCTACATGAACTTTCTACTAATTCTGTATGTCGGTCTGGAGCTCGTTGGCTGTGCCTCGGTGTTGCCCTCGTAGACAACAGTTCATGTGAGCGAAGAGATGAAACAAAGGGAGCGAAGTCGGGACTGTACGCTGTGCGATCAAACACTTCCCACCGGAAACGCTGCAGGTGCATCTTCGTTACTCCTGGTATTTGTGGCCGAGCGTTTTCAGGAAGAAGGAACCGCATGACGGCTATGTTGTGTGGGCTGCATGGTGTGAGGTGGAACCCCTGAGCAGGCACTTCACTCTTGGCTGGAGGCACTGCTGTTCTAGACACCTTTACATGGTCACTGTGGTTTGAGAACTGAGAAGTACCACGAGAAGCAAAAGACTCAGCACAGTAGAAACACTAGATACACTGCACAACACATCTGTGCAAAGTTCGCCGGTTTCCCACCACGATTTTAATTTCATGACAGGTTGGAGGTTAAAAAAAAAAATAGCCTCATAATTATGTTTAGGCTTGAGCTTTCGACTCGGAGATAACCCGTCAGAATCTACTTCTACATCCACATGTATACTCTGGAAACCATGTGAGGTGCATAGCTATGTCCCATTGTACCAGTTATAAGGGTTTCTCCCTGTTCCATTAACGTATGAAGTGTGGGAAGAATGACTGTTTGAATGTCTTGTAAGACGTCGTGGTCTCCTGACCTTCATTGCTTACATATTCCGCCCTCACAATCATATTCCGCACATCAAGACGCTTCATTCGAACCCAAACTCGATAAGATAAAGTCAATGTTGCACAAATTCATGTAAACGATATGCAAATAACAAGTGTGCACCAAGATTGAAATACTCGAGGCTGGCGTACACACACATATTCAAGACACGACGGTCACAAAAGCTTTTAGTTCGGGAGAGGCAAACCGCATGTAAGGAGGCCGGTCCCTTCAGAGGACGATGCAGCCTATCTACGTTGGCTAGCGAACGCCCGTAGAGCAGACAGCATTTGCCCGAGTGAAAGGGAGAACGACCCCGTATTCGGCTTAAAAGCAAATTCCGCTACATTGTGTGGGAGCGCCTAGCCTATGCATTCTTTACAAACATAGCACGCAGTTTCAGTGGTTTTCAGAGGGAGACAGCAAACGCCAAACGCCAATGCTACAGATTTCCGGATTGGTCGCCTTAAACGAAACGTCATTCTCCCATTTTAGAAGATCAATGCTGATTGGCAGGCGATATTCCTGACGCCTTGAGCTGAAGGAGTAATAGAAGAGACCGAAAGATAGACCCTTCACGTCTGGTGTGGAGAGGGGCTGCTCCGTTGTCGCCCTTGGAGCGAGAACACGTAACGAGAACGTGTGCGCTCATACGTGTATTCAAAGAACGAGGAACAAGTCTCTCCTCAGTACTTCACTGGGAGAGCACCTCTGTCGAGAGCAAATCGAAGTGCGACTCTATATTGAGTCCTTGCGATTAAGCATTGTTCACTGTGTTGGCAGACACACTTATTGTGTGGTGTGAACTGACAGTTATAGTTAAACGCCTGCGAGCGAATTTTTGAGTGGCATCGTGGTGGACTGGTTATCTGACTGGTGTACCACGCCTATAGTTAGTCCATCTTTCAGCTTTCCCTTCTTTGCTTAGGACTTTTCCATCTGAGGTCTTGGTATTCATACAGCTGGTTCCCTATTCTGCAAAGGCCTATTTCATTTTTCTGTAGGCCACACCCAACTTTCCCCTAATGAAATACGTTTCTAAACACATTACATTGGTCCTCTAGCCAATCATGTCTGGCTATTTTGCACCTCCTGTCAACCTCATGTTTTTGAAGTTTGTATTCCTTTTGCATGCTTCATTAACTGCAGTTTTACATTTTCTCCTTTCATCAGTTAAATTCAATAATTCCTGTATTATCCAATGATTTCTACTAGGACTTGTCTTTTTATCTATTTGATCATTCGCTGCCTTTACTACTTTATTTCTCAAATCTATCTGTCCGTCTTCTGCTGTGTTCATTTCTCCTCTTCTTGTCAATCGTTGATCTGATGCTCTTTCTGAAACTCTCACCTTGTTCTGTCGACTTATCCAGGCCCATCTCCTTAATTTCCTACCTTCCCTGCGATTTATTTAATTTTAATCTACAGTTCATAACCAATAAACTGTGGTCAGAGCTCACATCTTACAAATTAAAATTTGGTTTCAAATGTACAAAATGCGTGTTTGACTATCACCTGCTTTTGTTTTAAACCAAAATATAGACGGGTTTCAGTCACAGACCATCTTCAGTGATTCTATCCAAAGATACAAGAAATAAATAAATAAATAAATTACATGTAATATATTGGAAATGTTACAAATTCTTTTCCAAGCAAGTGCAAAATACACGTGAATACAGAGTTAAAACAGTTAAGCCACAACATCACATCTGTCATGACTTAAATGATGGCCACATCTCATGTTGTAGAGCATGTCATGAATCCTAGTATATGCCACAGGACTTTTAGAAGCAAACGTACTAATAATAAGCGTAAACTGAGAAGCACTGAGGAGAAGATGAGAAGTATAAGTATTACATTTGTACAAAATATTGAGGAGTTAGTCAAAGATCTTTAGAAAGTGTTTTTGTCATATGCTATATTAAGTTTTAACGCAAAATCGGTAAGGAGTGTCAGATGTCAGTTAAAAATACCTTCTCACGAATACCTCTTTCATTCCTGTGCAATAAATGTGTTGGGAAAAAGGGATGTTGCGGTTGTATATGTATTATATGATAATGACTTGTGAGGATTTAGATTCATCAGAGCGAGCACATAGGCGTTTAAGCGGTCACTCTTCCCACGGTGAATGGAACGGCGGGAAGCCCTAATAGCTGGTACAGTTGGAAGTACCCGCAGCCATGCACTTCACAGTCGTTTTGCAGAGTATCGATGTACATGCGGGCACAAACGGTTCAACTCCCCATAGCATCTTCCTCTCTCCGCTGCTTTTCCATCTCGTCCTGCTACGACTATTAGCCAATGTGGGGCTGCTTTATTCCCCCTCCCATCCCCCCATCCCCATTCCCCCCTCCCCCCACCCCATCACTTCCTTATTCAAAGCCGTAAATTTCCGTGCGGCCCGTTTTTTCCGCCGCTATGACGCCGTGCCTCGTACTTTCAACTGTTCCCTCCTCCCCGCCAAGGTTCGCGTCGACAGTTGAAGTGCAGCGCCCATTGCGCATGCGCCGAGTCTTTTCTTTCTTTCTTTCTTTCTGGCATTCTCTCTCTCTCTCTCTCTCTCTCTCTCTCTCTCTTTCCGTCTTCTGCGCGACGCTGCCTCATCCGCTCGGGCGGCCCATTTGACCCTTCTCCTGCCTTCCGCCTGTCCTTGGCATCATTTTTTTTTGTTTCCTTTCTCTCTCTCTCTCTGTTTGTCCGTGAGCTTGCGCTACGGCGGCCGGCCGTACTCACTGTAGTACAATATTCAGCCTTTACCCGCGCTGCACTGGGCGCGCGTTTTCATTGATCGCCTTAACGACGCCCATCTTGCTCTCTCTCTCTTACTCTCTCTTCCTGTGTGTGCCGCCAAATCCACCCCGCTCCCGTTCTCCCTCGAGTCTCCGCTTACGTTCGGCGTACTACGCCCTCACCCTTCACCGCAGCGTAAACAGTCGCCCACCTCCGCCGCTCTCCACCATAGCTGCATTCTCTGCATGGCAGCCACAGTCGACCAGCTCTCGGCGTTTACATCTATGGCTGTCCCAGGAGTACCCGACCTGACGTACGTAAGCGGTTGCTGTCGGAAGACGTTAGGCTCACAGCGGTGATAATCCTACGTGACGTCAGTATGACGTGTAACGTGGACGACGAGAAATACAGGCCTTAACGCACGTCTGTGTGATATCGGCAATGCAATGTTCATAGGTAACGTTAAATACACTACTGGCCATTAAAACTGCTACACCAAGAAGAAATGCAGATGATAAAAGGGTATTCATTGGACAAATATATTATACTAGAACTGACATGTGATTACATTTGGGTGCATATATCCTGAGAAATCAGTACCCAGAACAACCACCTCTGGCCGTAATAACGGCCTTGATACGCCTGGGCATTCGGTCAAACAGAGCTTGGATGGCGTGTACAGGTACAGCTGCCCATGCAGCTTCGACACGATATCACAGTTCATCAAGAATAGTGACTGGCGTATTGTGACGAACCAGTTGCTCGGCCACCACTGACCAGACGTTTTCAGTTGGTGAGAGATCTGGAGAATGTGCTGGCCAGGGCAGCAGTCGAAAATTTTCTGTATCCAGAAAGCCCTGTACAGGATCTGCAACACGCGGTCGTACATTATCCTGCTGAGATGTAGGGTTTCGCAGGGACGAATGAAGCGTAGAGCCACGGGTCGTAACACGTCTGAAAAGTTCAAAGTGCCGTCAACGCGAACAAGAGGTGACCGAGACGTGTAACCGATGGCACCCCATACCATCACGCCAGGCGATACGCCAGTATGGCGATGACGAATACACGCTTCCAATGTGCGTTCACCGCGATGTCGCCAAATACGGATGCGACCATCACGATGCTGTAAACAGAACCTGGATTTATCCGAAAAAATTACGTTTTGCTATTCGTGCACCCAGGTTCGTCGCCGGGTACACCATCGCAGGCGCTCCTGCCCGTGATGCAGCGTCAACGGTAACCGCAGACACGGTCTCCGAGCTGATAGTCCGTGCTGCTGCAAACGTCGTCGAACTGTTCGTGCAGATGGTTGTTGTCTTGCAGACGTGCCCATCTGTTGACTCAGGCATCGAGACTTGGCTGCACGATCCGTTACAGCCATGCGGATAAGATGCCTGTCATCTCGACTGCTAGTGATACGAGACATGTTGGGATCCAGCACGGCGTTCCGTATTACCATCCTGAACCCACCGATTCCATATTCTGCTAACAGTCATTGGATCTCGCCCAACGCGAGCAGCAATGTCGCGATACGATAAACCGTAGTCGCGATAGGCTACAATCCGACCTTTATCAAAATCGGAAACGTGATGGTACGCATTTCTCCTTCTTACACGCGGCATCACAACAACGTTTCACCAGGCAACGCCGGTCAACTGCTGTTTGTGTACGAGAAATTGGTTGGAAACTTTTCTCATGTCAGCACGTTGTAGGTGTCGCCACCGGCGCCAACCTTGTGTGAATGCCCTGAAAAGCTAATCATTTGCGTATCACAGCATCCTCTTCTTGTCGGTTAAATTTCGCGTCTGTAGGACTTCATCTTCGTGGTGTAGCAATTTTAATGGCCAGTAGTGTACTTATCAAAGGCCTTTCGTCACATTGACGGTGCAGAAGGGAAACGTTTAGCAAAGATCATTGTTTATATGTCGCCTCGCTTGCTTTATTGCTATATTTAAGCTATAAAATGGCGGAGTTTGGTGCGTCGCTATACTCCGTCCGTCATAAAAATAAACCTACACTATGTATTTTACCGCGTTTGCTGCAACCTCAATGGATTTCGTTCCACGTGGAGCGGAAGCCAAGCTGTCTGGAGTACAGTCAAGTATGGTAATGAGGATAAGGTTTAGGTTGTGCGTCACGCGTGCATCGACTCCGCGATAATACAGGACAGCAGCTTTAACGGCGCATTCAACTTCGACAGCCACCTGGCGCATCTAACCTGCAGTGAAGCGAACAGTTGCAGTAGAGACGTAAAGAGAGACGAGCGGAGTTTGAACGTCAGTCTGTTTCTAAGCAGAACGAATTAATGGCAAAACTCAGGCGATACGCTCCTTGGGTGATCTGAAGTAGTATCGCAAATAAAAACAAGAGTGATGAAAATTCCTCACTTTAACGAGGATAATTTTTCTGCATGAGCTATCTGTGGTGTAAAAGCGCACTGCCATGATTTTACTATGCAGTTAAATATTGAAGCCACTGAAGGTTTTACAGTCAGTCGTCTGGTAATCTCTGAACTCCTTCCATATCGGACTCAGAGGAACACATTTCGGTACTGCTTTACTCAGAGATGAAGAAGCTTGCACGGGATGGAGTAGCATGGAGAGCTGAATCGAACCAGTCTCAGGACTGAAGACCACAACAACAACAACAACGTTGATAACGAGGCGATCATAACAGAATCCCAAACCACGCGACAAATAACTTGGCTCCACATCAGTTCTATTGAATTCAGAAAGCAGTGTTGAGGTGACAACCGTAAAAATGCAGCATTTTTACAGTGTGTTCGGCGCTGTGAAAATTGTTTTCCATGTTTCTATGACGCTTATCACTCTGGCTCGTGTGACACCACATCTGTCCCATAAAACAGTGGGCATATTCAAACAAACAGTATTTGATTTTTCATTTTCCTCCAAAAAATTTAATTGTGTAATGTTTTCTTAACTTTAAAAATCTTTTATAAAATATCAATAATTTTTATATGTGTATTTGCAATGAATACGAGAATTTTGCGTGCGATATGTAATTAGAAACCAGAAGACGTCCATCTTTCTTGGAAAAAATTCATATTTAAATGATTTACATATTCCAACGGAACAAAAGAAGAGAGTAGATGGCAGGTGGTTTCGATCCGCCGCTCACCAGTGTACCCAGTTTCCAATCATGGAGCCTACCGATTAAGCCACGCATATAATAAATTATTGTGTGTTTTATTTAGTACATAGTATTTCTTGATGAACATCATAGCTGGTTTTTCTCTGTAATCTTGTGAAAATGATTAAGAACAACTTGTTTCTAGCCATTAATGGTGTTTCGCGCGCGCGTTTCACTACGAAGCAGGAAGCAGTGTCATTCATTTTCACGATATGTATGAACAGCGAGACAATCCCAAGTAGCCCTTACAGAGACGGTGACTGTACACGATTTTTTAAATAAAAATTACATAGGTAAAGTATAATTAGCAACAACGTTTATGTCTCATAATACATCAGAATGTCTTAAGGTTTCGTTTACATACTAATAAGATACCCAATACATTAGTTGGACCTACTTCCAAGAGCGAAACAACATCAGTGTACGAGAGTTACGGCTACATTCAGAGTTGCTGCAGTGGGCTTGACGCCACGCTTACGTATCAAAAGAAAGGATGTGGAAGGAGATGGAGTTGTAAAAAGCCGAGTGCGTTCAAAGTGTACATAGTGAAATAAACGTATTTATTTGCACTCTAAACAACCTACTTAACCTTCATAATTCCTTCTTGAGTGATTTATATGTTGTTGGTTAACATGTTTCTAGAATAATACGTAATGTCGTACGCTGCGGGATTCGAGTATTGTATACAACAGATTTCGCCTGTTGCTAAAAATGTTAACCTAACCACGAGAGGATCCTTAAATGGAAGTGCTTTCATGATTTAAATAATGGAATACTGCACCAGTTATGTATTTTTCATGATTTGCACGGTTCTTTGCGAGAATTTATTCTCATGATCAGGTACAAATATTTACATAGATATCCTACGCGATGTTTCGAAAAAATGGACGAAAGAAGTCTGTCGGGCAACAGTAATGCATAGAAATAGAACTGCAACGCAGGAGAGCAGAACAACACACATACAAACACCACGTAAAATAATTACGTAAATACACTCCTGGAAATGGAAAAAAGAACACATTGACACCGGTGTGTCAGACCCACCATACTTGCTCCGGACACTGCGAGAGGGCTGTACAAGCAATGATCACACGCACGGCACAGCGGACACACCAGGAACCGCGGTGTTGGCCGTCGAATGGCGCTAGCTGCGCAGCATTTGTGCACCGCCGCCGTCAGTGTCAGCCAGTTTGCCGTGGCATACGGAGCTCCATCGCAGTCTTTAACACTGGTAGCATGCCGCGACAGCGTGGACGTGAACCGTATGTGCAGTTGACGGACTTTGAGCGAGGGCGTATAGTGGGCATGCGGGAGGCCGGGTGGACGTACCGCCGAATTGCTCAACACGTGGGGCGTGAGGTCTCCACAGTACATCGATGTTGTCGCCAGTGGTCGGCGGAAGGTGCACGTGCCCGTCGACCTGGGACCGGACCGCAGCGACGCACGGATGCACGCCAAGACCGTAGGATCCTACGCAGTGCCGTAGGGGACCGCACCGCCACTTCCCAGCAAATTAGGGACACTGTTGTTCCTGGGGTATCGGCGAGGACCATTCGCAACCGTCTCCATGAAGCTGGGCTACGGTCCCGCACACCGTTAGGCCGTCTTCCGCTCACGCCCCAACATCGTGCAGCCCGCCTCCAGTGGTGTCGCGACAGGCGTGAATGGAGGGACGAATGGAGACGTCTTCAGCGACGAGAGTCGCTTCTGCCTTGGTGCCAATGATGGTCGTATGCGTGTTTGGCGCCGTGCAGGTGAGCGCCACAATCAGGACTGCATACGACCGAGGCACACAGGGCCAACAGCCGGCATCATGGTGTGGGGAGCGATCTCCTACACTGGCCGTACACCACTGGTGATCGTCGAGGGGACACTGAATAGTGCACGGTACATCCAAACCGTCATCGAACCCATCGTTCTACCATTCCTAGACCGGCAAGGGAACTTGCTGTTCCAACAGGACAATGCACGTCCGCATGTATCCCGTACCACCCAACGTGCTCTAGAAGGTGTAAGTCAACTACCCTGGCCAGCAAGATCTCCGGATCTGTCCCCCATTGAGCATGTTTGGGACTGGATTAAGCGTCGTCTCACGCGGTCTGGACGTCCAGCACGAACGCTGGTCCAACTGAGGCGCCAGGTGGAAATGGATGGCAAGCCGTTCCACAGGACTACATCCAGCATCTCTACGATCGTCTCCATGGGAGAATAGCAGCCTGCATTGCTGCGAAAGGTGGGTATACACTGTACTATTGCCGACATTGTGCATGCTCTGTTGCCTGTGTCTATGTGCCTGTGGTTCTGTCAGTGTGATCATGTGATGTATCTGACCCCAGGAATGTGTCAATAAAGTTTCCCCTTCCTGGGACAATGAATTCACGGTGTTCTTATTTCAATTTCCAGGAGTGTATCTTCTCTTGATAATGAAAATCAAAAGACGCCATACTAAGCGTGAAAAACTAGCGCACAGTGCAGTGTTTCATTATTTAAATCGTTAATGATACAGCTGCACGCTACGAAAAACATCGGTTGTGTTGAATGAAAGTAAGAAATGGCACTTCCTAAATGAGTATGGTATATGCAAATAAGAGGGATCAGTTTCATGAGAGCAGAATGAAGTGTTTGTCCGCCCATTCTCAAATAATTTTCTTTGTTCTTTATGTCCTCACACTGTGGCTCACTATCCAAATTCTCGTAATGCATGGTTTCACTCAACAATCGCTTCCATTTTTCTTTCTTTACAAGAATGCACTCGCCACCAACATCTGCTGTTTCACAGGTGATTAACAGTTCGACTTCCATTCCGAAACGGCTATAGCGAGAAATTTTACGATCGTGTAATAGTTCCTCCAAAGAAGTTCGCGAAATCTTTGACAGTGACTTTTTACAGTGCAATACGGGCCACGAGTTTCAGGTGTTCGTATCGGCCGACAGTAAAACTACATTGCTGACGTAACACTGACGTGCGCATAGGGCTGCATTTATCGTTGCCCACGAACGTGTAGATGCCTAGTTTCGAACATTGGGCTGTCTATCGACTTTCTGAGAGAGAGAAGCCAAAGGGGATATCGTCGTTTTAGTTGAAGCTCGTGTTTGGTGGGTTTTAAAACGCTGATGAAATACTGAGGATCTCTCGAGGACGCTTAGTTATTGGAGGGATTTGACATATCGGCGGTTTAAGTCTTCAACAGACACAATGACGGAAAAAAATCGCAACACCAACAAAACACGAGATAAACCCTTGCTTCTACATCTGAAAGATGACTTCTATTCAAATTTCGCCAGTCACACAACGCGCTAGTAACTACGAGGATTTGCTTTAAATACACACTGTTACGATTGTGAGCCTCATTTACCTTTGAGAATGTATGTGGTGAGCTTATTTAGTCAAGAATACCTTGTTGTTGTTGTTGTCTTCAGTCCTGAGACTCGTTTGATGCGGCTCTCCATGCTACCCTATCCTGTGCAAGCTTCTTCATCTCCCAGTACCTACTGCAGCCTACATCCTTCTGAATCTGCTTAGTGTATTCATCTTTTGGTCTCCCTCTATGATTTTTACCCTCCACGCTGCCCTCCAATGCTAAATTTGTGATCCATTGATGCCTCAGAACATGTCCTACCAACCGGTCCCTTCTTCTTGTCAAGTTGTGCCACAAACTCCTCCCCAATTCTATTCAATAGCTCCCCATTAGTTATGTGATCTATCCATCTAATCTTCAGCATTCTTCTGTAGCACCACATTTCGAAAGCTTCTATTCTCTTCTTGTCCAAACTATTAATGTCCACGTTTCACTTCCATATATGGCTACACTCCACACAAGTACTCTCATAAAAGACTTCCTGACACTTAAATCTACACTCGATGTTAACAAATTTCTCTTCTTCAGAAACGCTTTCCTTGCCATTGCCAGTCTACATTTTATATCCTCTCTACTACGACCATCATCAGTTATTTTGCTCCCCAAGTAGCAAAACTCGTTTACTACTTTAAGTGTCTCATTTCCTAATCTAATTCCCTCAGCATCACCCGACTTAATTCGACTACATTCCATTATCCTCGTTTTGCTTTTGTTGATGTTCATCATATATCCTCCTTTCAAGACACTGTCCATTCCGTTCAACAGCTCTTCCAAGTCCTTTGCTGTCTCTGACAGAATTACAATGTCATCAGCGAACCTCAACGTTTTTATTTCTTCTCCATGGACTTTCATACCTACTCCGAATTTTTCTTTTGTTTCCTTTACTGCTTGCTCAATATACAGATTGAATAACATCGGGGAGAAGCTACAACCCTGTCTCACTCCCTTCCCAACCACTGCTTCCCTTTCATGTCCCTCGCCTCTTATGACTGCCATCTGCTTTCTGTACAAATTGTAAATAGCCTTTCGCTCCCTGTATTTTACCCCTGTCACCCTTAGAATTTGAAAGACGGTATTCCAGTCAACATTGTCAAAAGCTTTCTGTAAGTCTACAAATGCTAAAAACGCAGGTTTGCCTTTCCTTAATCTATTTTCTAAGGTAAGTCGTAAGGTCAGTATTGCCTCACGTGTTCCAACATTTCTACGGAATCCAAACTGATCTTCCACGATGTCGGCTTCTACTAGTTTTTCCATTCGTCTGTAAAGAATTTGCGTTAGTATTTTGCAGCTGTGACTTATTAAACTGATAGTCTGGTAATTTTCACATTTGTCAACACCTGCTTTCTTTGGGATTGGAATTATTATATTCTTCTTGAAGTCTGAGGGTATTTCACCTGTCTCATACATCTTGCTCACCAGATGGTAGAGTTTTGTCAGGACTGGCTCTCCCAAGGCCGTCAGTAGTTCCAATGGGGAATGTTGTCTACTCCCGGGGCCTTGTTTCGACTTAGGTCTTTCAGTGCTCTGTCAAACTGTTCACGCAGTATCGTATCTCCCATTTCATCTTCATCTACATCCATTTCCACAATATTGTCCTCAAGTACATCGCCCTTGTATAAACCCTCTATATACTCCTTCCACCTTTCTGCTTTCCCTTCTTTGCTTAGAACTGGGTTGCCATCTGAGCTCTTGATATTCATACAAGTGGTTCTCTTCTCTCCAAAGGTCTCTTTAATTTTCCTGTGGGCAGTATCTATCTTACCCCTAGTGAGATAAGCCTCTACATCCTTACATTTGTCCTCTAGCCAGCCCTGCTTAGCCATTTTGCACTTCCTGTCGATCTCATTTTTGAGACGTTTGTATTCCTTTTTGCCTGCTTCATTTACTGCATTTTTATATTTTCTCCTTTCTTCAATTAAATTCAGTATTTCTTCTGTCACCCAAGGATTTCTAGTAGCCCTTTTTACCTACTTGATCCTCTGCTGCCTTCACAACTTCATCCCTCAGAGCTACCCATTCTTCTTCTACTGTATTTCTTTCCCCCATTCCTGTCAATTGTTCCCTTATGCTCTCCCTGAAACTCTGTACAACCTCTGGTTTAGTCAGTTTATCCACGTCCCATCTCCTTAAATTCCCACCTTAAAGGCGACAAAGACGCCATTATCAACAACTACCTGAGTTTGAACGAGGTCGTGTACGAGGGTCACTCCAAAAGAAATGCTCAGTATTTTTTTTTTAAATCCATCTTTTATTCTAAAAGTCTTACAGTCTGTAGATGCATCCTTTAGTAACAATGTTTTCATTTCTCCACAAAATTTCGATCCCTCTCAACTCCCTTACTCCACCTTGGAACCAGCGCCTGTATACCCGCACAGTTAAATTCTGGACCAACCTGTTGCAGCCACTGTTTGGCAGCGTGCACAAGGGAGTCATCATCTTCAAACCTTGTTCCACGAAGAGAGTCTTTCAGTTTCCCAAAGAGATGTCACATGGAGCCAGGTCAGAACTGTTAGGCGGGTGTTTCAGTGTTGTCCATCCGAGTTTTGTGATCGCTTCAACTTATTATTTTTTTTAATGACATGTGGACGTGCATTGTCGTGCAACAGCTAAACATCCTGCATTTGCCCATGTGGTCGAACACGACTCAGTCAAGCTCGAAGTTTCTTCAGTGTCGTCACATACGCATCACAATTTATGGTGGTTCCACTTGGCACGATGTCCACAAGCAAGAGTCCTACCTTTTCCAGGAGAAGGTGTGGTTTCAAATTTTTTTTTTTCGGGTGAATTTGCACGATGCCACTCCATTGGTTGCATCTTCGTCTCTGGTGAAAAATGATGGAGCCACGTTTCGTCACATGTCACAATTCTTCCAAGAAATTCATCTCCACCATTCTCGTACTGTTCCAAAAGTTCGCTACATGCCGTTGTCCTTGTTTCTCTGTGAGCCACTGTCAACATCCTGGGAACCCACCTGGCACAAACCTTTTATAACGCCAACACTTTCAGTATTCTGCAAACACTTCCTTCCCCTATCCCAACGTAGCGTGACAATTCGTTCACTGTGACGTGTCTGTCAGAAGTCACCAATTCGTTAACTCTCTGCTCATTGTCTGGAGTGTGTGCAGTACGAGGCCTGCCGCTGCGAGGACAATCCTCAATATTGCCGTGCCCGCTTTCGTCACGTAACCTGCTCGCCCACCGACTAACTGTACTGTGATCGACATCAGCATCTCCGTACACCTTTTTCAACGTCTTGTGGATGTTTGCCACTGTCTCGTTTTCACACCACGGGAATTCTATGACAGCACGTTGCTTCTGCCGCGGGTCAAGTGTAGCAGCCATCTTGAAGACATGCTGTGACGGCGCCACTTACGGCACCAGGTTGAACTAAGTTTGAAGCGGGAAGGATGTATCTACACACTGTAAAACTTTCCCACATGCAGAATGAAAGCTGTATTTTTACAAAAATAGTGTCCATTTCTTTTGGAGTGACCCTTGTAATAGCGCCACAAGAAGCTGGATGTTCCTTCTGCGATACTGCAGAAAGTCTTGGCAGGGATGTAGCCACTGCGCATGATTGCTGGCAGCGGAGGTCACAGGAATGTACGGTCGCAAGAAGACTGGGCTCTGGACGGACACGTGCGCACTACTGAGAGGGAAGGCCATCGTGTTCGCGGTATGCTCTGGTGCATCGTAGAGATGGGCAAAACTGTTCTTTTCAGAGATTGGATCAGAACTGTTCACTCCCTGAAATGAATTAGCTCTTTTTCATGACTCACCACTCATTTACAATAGAAAATAAATGGAAGGCACATTGCCCTTTAAACTTGGTTTATTCCAGTACTATACCTGTATTTTGATCTTATTTGATCCTATTTTGAAGTAACACAGATAATGAGTAAGAATTTTGTATTGTTTATTGAAATTTCCACGATATGACAAAGTTTTTGATTATTGATATATTTTGCACTGTCGTGGTTTTCTGGGTGATCGGAAAATGTTGTAACTTGAGATTTACATTAACAATCTATTTGGCTATAATGTATTAAAATTTCATTAACCTCATACAAATACATCGCAAGCCATATATTTTTAAAGTGAACGTTTCCTTCCGAAGACGCCTAAAATCGCAAAATCCGTACCAGAATAAGAAAAAAAATATAAATTTGACTGTAAAACGAAAGTGCTGCATATAGCCATACGCAGAATAAAACAAGGAAAATATTGGTGTATCACATTTTGCGATACGTTTATCGGTTCACTCGTAATTAAAGCGTAAATTCGAGTGTCCATAATAAAAATCCTATAGTAAGAGGAGTCATCAGGAACCTAATCTAATCAGTTTAAACAAAGAAAAATAAAATAAAAACAATTGATGTATATATAACATAATAATGTAATATACATAGCGGTATTACTACGAAGAACAATAAATATCCAGTAGAGACGAACTCCGATGCAGAGGTGCTGAGTCGAGCAGGTCGAGCCGCGAGTTGTATTACTGCGTGAGCTGAGACCGCAGAGACCAGAGTGACACCTGAGTCGCTTTACTCGATGCTCTGGCTAGAGTCGAGACGGTGGGGTGAGCGTGGAGCGGGCGAGTTCCGAGGGTGGGGAGAACGGTGAACTCACCCGCTCCGAGACAAATCGTCCGTTCCCTTGTGAGCAGGTTGTTGCTAGTAGTTCCTATGTTATCCGCTAGGTGGCTCTGTGTCCTGTTGCTCGCATCAACTGCCCAGAGGGCAGGACGTGCGACTGAAACGAACGCCGACAGAGTGCGATGCGAAGTTAAGCTGCGCCAGACACTGCAAGCGGCAGACGACGCACAGAGACGGCACGGCATATGTGAAACACAAAATCCAATGGGGCACTGCACAATGCAGGCAGCCAAGGTAGAAGCAGGGCAGAGGCCGGCGCTGGCTGTGTTGTGTGGCGTGCACTGTGCTCTGACCAGCAGAGGCGCTGCTGATATGCTCCGTCTCTCTCTCTCTCTCTCTCTCTCTCTCTCTCTCTCTCTCTCTCTCTCTGCCGTGGGAAACGTTTGGAGCTACCGTTCTTTTGTTCTGAATCATTGATTGTTCATTCCTTTGAAAGATTCAACTCTATGAATTAGTTCAAGAGCGGATGCCCCATCTCTAGTGCATCGTACTCCATCTGTACAATCAATTTCAGCAGCAGTTGGCATCACGTGACACAACGAACTGGTACAAATCGGTTACTTCAAGGACAGATGTCCTGGAGCGTGCATTCCACTGATCCCAAACCATCGCCATTTGCGACTTGGGATGTGTCAAGCGAGAGCTCACTGGAGGGCAGGATGGAGGTGTGCTGTGTTTCCCGATGAAAGCTGCTTCTGCCTCGGTGCCAGTGATGGCTGTGTGTTGGTCAGAACAGGGCCAGTTGAGGACTTGCTAGACACCTTCTACGTGCTAGACACACTCTGGACCACATCTGGAGTTACGGTCTGGGGTGCGATTTTGCACAACAGTAGGAGAACTTGAGAGGTGGCATGAGCCCCCTCTCATACACTCCTGGAAATGGAAAAAAGAACACATTGACACCGGTGTGTCAGACCCACCATACTTGCTCCGGACACTGCGAGAGGGCTGTACAAGCAATGATCACACGCACGGCACAGCGGACACACCAGGAACCGCGGTGTTGGCCGTCGAATGGCACTAGCTGCGCAGCATTTGTGCACCGCCGCCGTCAGTGTCAGCCAGTTTGCCGTGGCATACGGAGCTCCATCGCAGTCTTTAACACTGGTAGCATGCCGCGACAGCGTGGACGTGAACCGTATGTGCAGTTGACGGACTTTGAGCGAGGGCGTATAGTGGGCATGCGGGAGGCCGGGTGGACGTACCGCCGAATTGCTCAACACGTGGGGCGTGAGGTCTCCACAGTACATCGATGTTGTCGCCAGTGGTCGGCGGAAGGTGCACGTGCCCGTCGACCTGGGACCGGACCGCAGCGACGCACGGATGCACGCCAAGACCGTAGGATCCTACGCAGTGCTGTAGGGGACCGCACCGCCACTTCCCAGCAAATTAGCGACACTGTTGCTCCTGGGGTATCGGCGAGGACCATTCGCAACCGTCTCCATGAAGCTGGGCTACGGTCCCGCACACCGTTAGGCCGTCTTCCGCTCACGCCCCGACATCGTGCAGCCCGCCTCCAGTGGTGTCGCGACAGGCGTGAATGGAGGGACGAATGGAGACGTGTCGTCTTCAGCGATGAGAGTCGCTTCTGCCTTGGTGCCAATGATGGTCGTATGCGTGTTTGGCGCCGTGCAGGTGACCGCCACAATCAGGACTGCATACGACCGAGGCACACAGGGGCAACACCCGGCATCATGGTGTGGGGAGCGATCTCGTACACTGGCCGTACACCACTGGTGATCGTCGAGGGGACACTGAATAGTGCACGGTACATCCAAACCGTCATCGAACGCATCGTTCTACCATTCCTAGACCGGCAAGGGAACTTGCTGTTCCAACAGGACAATGCACGTCCGCATGTATCCCGTGCCACCCAACGTGCTCTGGAACGTGTAAGTCAACTACCCTGGCCAGCAAGATCTCCGGATCTGTCCCCCATTGAGCATGTTTGGGACTGGATGAAGCGTCGTCTCACGCGGTCTGCACGTCCAGCACGAACGCTGGTCCAACTGAGGCGCCAGGTGGAAATGGCATGGCAAGCCGTTCCACAGGACTACATCCAGCATCTCTACGATCGTCTCCATGGGAGAATAGCAGCCTGCATTGCTGCGAAAGGTGGATATACACTGTACTAGTGCCGACATTGTGCATGCTCTGTTGCCTGTGTCTATGTGCCTGTGGTTCTGTCAGTGTGATCATGTGATGTATCTGTCCCCAGGAATGTGTCAATAAAGTTTCCCCTTCCTGGGACAATGAATTCACGGTGTTCTTATTTCAATTTCCAGGAGTGTATTTTTCTGAGTAATTCGATCTTCCTCTCTAGTTGCACGTGGTGAAAAGTCGCTATTCCTTCACACGCGGACTTGCCACGCAGCGTCTGTCGTCACCCGGGTAGTCCGGTGACAGGTGGGTCCTGCTGATCTTGAAAGGGTTTTGCTGACGGGTGTGAGGGAGTCGAGTGAATGCTTTCGAGATGCCGACATTGTCATAAGAGCGGCAGCGACACGCCCACAGGGGTCTGACGCAGCGGCTGGGCTAGAGATTCCGTTACTTCGCAGAAACTTGGTGGAAACCGTTTCTGGCGGGCTACCAGCGAGGCGTGGGAAAGACTTGTGTTCCCAGGCAGTCTTGGCGGGCAAATGCCCGCGTTTTCTGTAAAATCATAACTGTGATTGTCTTGCTCAGGGCATAGCTTCGTGGCGTAGCAAAATCGGTGCAGAAATTGGTGCCAAGTATCTCCATTGGTGGAATAATACTGCGTCGGCAATAGACTGGAATTTTCCGCCGGTTTTCGAGTTGCTGATTGGAACGTTTAACCACGGCCACTGTCGTGGGGGCGGGAATGTTCTGTGTTCAGCTTGTACGGGTGCTCTTGAGAGAGTCGGCTCTCGCCTTTCGGTCGGAGTAGGTTACAAGACTGAGCTCTCGCTACTCTGGACAGCCTGCCTTCCATTGGCTGTCTAATATACTTATATTTAATTGTAACTGTTTGACGAAGTTGCTGAAGTTCCGACTTCAACGTAACTTTCCGACTGCAGTTGGCAATTGAGTGTCCTGTGTACAAGCGGGCTATGTTGTCTGTCTTGAGCAGTTTTGGCTAAAGTTGACTGTATCGGAGTTACTGTGTGACTTCGCTTGTTAAAATCAATCACTGTACCGTCAGTGATTGTGTGGCGAGCCTTCTTCGTCTCCCTCAGAGGCACATTTGTATTGATAGGAAATCTTTAGTCTGGAACAACCAGACCAGGATAATTTGTTTCCGGCTATACTCGAGACATCATCATCACCATGACGGGACGTCGAAGCAACCAGCCATCGCCTCCGGTACGCCAGATCGTGTCCTTGCAGTTAAGAAGACAGCTTGGTAATGTATGTCCGCAGCACCGGCAGATTAGGGATTTTCGTAGGTGATAATCAGAGCTCAGCAGAGCGCGCCTGTTCGTCTTTTTTCTAACTTTGTCCTGTCTTGGGTGTTCATTTTCTAATTTCTCACTACTGTAGCAGCAATTAATGTTGCATTGGCTGTGTGTTTCTCTTAAGATCTGAGTTGCAAGGAATTGGCTCCACATACCACTTCGTCAAAAATGTCACACTCTAGTTTAGGGACAACTTCACCTTCGCAGTATTTATTTGAGTATCCAATTTGAGCCAATTTGATGTGCTGTAAATGTTTCATGTGTTTTGTTTATTATTTTGAGTTTAGTCATAATAAATCATATTGTTATTTTGGACAGAACTTTATTCTGTTAATCGGTAGAGCAACCCTTTCATTTCTCACTATGTTAATGAAACTTTCCTTTATTTAACTTATTTATCAAATTAAATTATTACAGGTGCCAAACTCTTTTCTACTCCACTTGCAGCGTCGATTACAGTCAGTTCGCGTTTCTTTTTACTCCATGTGTAACAGCAAAAGTCGGAGTTAGAAAAGGAGGGGGGGGGCTTAGAGCATCATTTATGTATGAAGATTCTAGAAGAATTTAGTGTTAAATACACTACTAGCCCTGGCACCTCGCAAACTCTCGTGGTTATCCCACGAACCCTGACTGTAAATTTGCATGTCAGTCTGGTGATTCGACCTGCTGTGCTGCCATTCATGAACAGCATTCCAGGTGGTGTTTTCCAAATGGATAACGCTCTTCCACATACCGCTGTTGTAACTTGAGGTGCTCTACAGAGCTCGACTTGTTCCCTTGGCCTGCTCGATGACCAGATCTGTCTCCGATCGAGCACATATGGGACATCATCGGAAGACAACTCCAGCGTCACCACAAACAGCGTTAACCGTCCCTGCATTGACCGACCAAGTGCAACAGCCATGGAAATCCATCCCAAAAACTGACATCCGCCACATAAATCACACGATCCATTCACGGATTCATGCTTGCATTCACGAGTCTGGCAGTTACACAGGTTATTAATGTACCAGCATTTAACATGTACAATGGCATATCTCGCGCCTACATTAACCTGCGATCTTCCAATGTCAGTCTCTTAAATATGTTATCTACACAAATGTATCTTCGAAATTACACTCCTGGAAATGGAAAAAAGAACACATTGACACCGGTGTGTCAGACCAACCATACTTCCTCCGGACACTGCGAGAGGGCTGTACAAGCAATGATCACACGCACGGCACAGCGGACACACCAGGAACCGCGGTGTTGGCCGTCGAATGGCGCTAGCTGCGCAGCATTTGTGCACCGCCGCCGTCAGTGTCAGCCAGTTTGCCGTGGCATACGGAGCTCCATCGCAGTCTTTAACACTGGTAGCATGCCGCGACAGCGTGGACGTGAACCGTATGTGCAGTTGACGGACTTTGAGCGAGGGCGTATAGTGGGCATGCGGGAGGCCGGGTGGACGTACCGCCGAATTGCTCAACACGTGGGGCGTGAGGTCTCCACAGTACATCGATGTTGTCGCCAGTGGTCGGCGGAAGGTGCACGTGCCCGTCGACCTGGGACCGGACCGCAGCGACGCACGGATGCACGCCAAGACCGTAGGATCCTACGCAGTGCCGTAGGGGACCGCACCGCCACTTCCCAGCAAATTTGTTGCTCCTGGGGTATCGGCGAGGACCATTCGCAACCGTCTCCATGAAGCTGGGCTACGGTCCCGCACACCGTTAGGCCGTCTTCCGCTCACGCCCCAACATCGTGCAGCCTGCCTCCAGTGGTGTCGCGACAGGCGTGAATGGAGGGACGAATGGAGACGTGTCGTCTTCAGCGACGAGAGTCGCTTCTGCCTTGGTGCCAATGATGGTCGTATGCGTGTTTGGCGCCGTGCAGGTGAGCGCCACAATCAGGACTGCATACGACCGAGGCACACAGGGCCAACACCCGGCATCATGATGTGGGGAGCGAACTCCTACACTGGCCGTACACCACTGGTGATCGTCGAGGGGACACTGAATAGTGCACGGTACATCCAAACCGTCATCGAACCCATCGTTCTACCATTCCTAGACCGGCAAGGGAACTTGCTGTTCCAACAGGACAATGCACGTCCGCATGTATTCCGTGCCACCCAACGTGCTCTAGAAGGTGTAAGTCAACTACCCTGGCCAGCAAGATCTTCGGATCTGTCCCCCATTGAGCATGTTTGGGACTGGATGAAGCGTCGTCTCACGCGGTCTGCACGTCCAGCACGAACGCTGGTCCAACTGAGGCGCCAGGTGGAAATCGCACGGCAAGCCGTTCCACAGGACTACATCCAGCATCTCTACGATCGTCTCCATGGGAGAATAGCAGCCTGCATTGCTGCGAAAGGTGGATATACACTGTACTAGTGCCGACATTGTGGATGCTCTGTTGCCTGTGTCTATGTGCCTGTGGTTCTGTCAGTGTGATCATGTGATGTATCTGACCCCAGGAATGTGTCAATAAAGTTTCCCCTTCCTGGGACAATGAATTCACGGTGTTCTTATTTCAATTTCCATTAGTGTATATTGAATGATCCCTGTCGTATTTTGTTATGGCAAGATTCTCTTAAGATCAGCACGCAAAATATCTGTTTGCTGGTTCCCTGACTCCCAAGAATGACTCTGCAAGTAGTGGCTATGTTTGCTTGCCTGCAACAAGTACCAAACACAAAATTTTTGATTAATTTCGGCCGGGGTGGCCGAGCGGTTCTAGGTGCTACAGTCTGGAACCGCGCGACCGCTACGGTCGCAGGTTCGAATCCTGCCTCGGGCATGGATGTGTGTGATGTCCTTAGGTTAGTTAGGTTTAAGTAGTTCTATGTTCTAGGGGACTGATGACCTCAGAAGTTGAGTCCCATAGTGCTCAGAGTCATTTTTTTTATTAGTGCGCCAAATTTGTTTTAATATTAATTAATTAAACTGATGAAAGGGCGCCACGTCGCAGATCATTTTATGATTTAATAAAACACCAATCCAATAATGATGATAAATTCTGTTGTAACATTGCTAAGAGGAGGTGCAAACTGATTTTAAGGATTCTGACTAAGGAGCGGAATGGTGCTATGAGATCTAATAGCAAAGAATTTAACAATAATTCACATTTATTTTTTCATTAACAGTAATACACACAAACACACAGACACAAACACACACACACACACAGGCACATACACACACACGCAGAGAGAAGTTAAAATAGTTACGAGGGGTTCAAAATGGTTCAAATGGCTCTGAGAACTATGGGACTTAATATCTGAGGTCATCAGTTACAAACTGATGCGCCCAGAACCGCTCGGCCACACCGCCCGGCAAAAGCCGTGTACCCGGCGTGTTTACACCAACTTCAGGTGTTTTCATTCACTTATTCTGACACATAAAGCGCGTTGTATTATTTTGACACTATTTTTTTGTTCTGCCATACGTTTTCCCCCTTCTCCGATAATATTCCGCTGCAATTTGACGTCATTCTGTCCAGTAGCGTTATTTCTACAGCGTTTTGAAAGTTTAATTATAATCACCCTGTATATACCTGCAATGTGCAAAAGTATCGAACAGTATCCAGAACGCGGAAAATAGCATCTTTTTGCTTTACCTTCTGCCTCTTTTTTCCTCACGTAAGTGCCAAATTACACAGAAAACTATTTTTTTTATCAAGTAACTCTGATCTTTTCAAGGTTGAAATAATTTTCATTAAACGCTTTACCTGTTTATTTTCTTATTTCCGCATAGTGTACAGTTTTCCTCTGTTATATGTAAATACATTTTTGGTTTCAGATACTTCGTCTATCTCGTAAGAGAAGAAAAATACGAAAAAATATCAGGACCTTGAGTGAGTTTTCAGTGTGTTTCGAAAACAAAGCAAACAACAGAATGAAGATTAAGCAGACATGAAAGCACAAAATTCATTTCTATAATATTAATGAGCTCGACCAGAAGAGATCAACTGTCGATTTCAGCGGACGGCGACAGTCCCCCTCATCTCTGCGCATGCGCAGTGTGCAGCATACGCGACAGTTCAGAACTTCACACTCGGCACAATCTGCAGAAAACTTAACGTCAGAGACGCGCTCCCGTCGTCGTTGATTGCTGATTTACCCGCAGGCACAAGAGGTTGGCACACTTAAGAGTAGTCCATTTCGAACAGAAAGTCGGTCGTGTGAAACAGAAGTAAGGCTAGGCGCAAATTGAGACGCGTACAGTGCGTGTGGCGTAGCGCACGTTTGTGTAACTTCACAGAGTCAAATGGGACCGCGCAAACTGCGACGCGACGCGACTGGGACGCGACACGCGCCTGCGCCAGGTCGCGCGGCGTTGTGGTTGCGGCACAGTTTCTCGCGCCGCGCGTCGCGCTTGCATCGCTAACACCGTGGGAAATTTGAGGCGGGGAGCGGAAAAGTTGGTTGGTTGGTTGGTTGTTTGGGGAAGGAGACCAGACAGCGTGGTCATCGGTCTCATCGGATTAGGGAAGGATGGGGAAGGAAGTCGGCCGTGCCCTTTCAGAGGAACCATCCCGGCATTTGCCTGGAGTGATTTAGGGAAATCACGGAAAACCTAAATCAGGACGGCCGGACGCGGGATTGAACTGTCGTCCTCCCGAATGCGAGTCCAGTGTCTAACCACTGCGCCACCTCGCTCGGTGAGCGGAAAAGTAGCCCGGCCATATGCTCACATCGGAACGGCGCATATGAGCAGTGGTAGTATTGCCCATACGATAAACTTTGCCTTACTGTGTACTAAATTGTATTGCCTTTGGGTAATGTTTCGTTTTTCGCCATATAACGCTCCAGCTTTCTTCGTCAATACATTACACTTTTCTGTTATTTATATCTGTATAGTTTCGTTTTTCTTCTGTCAAGAAAAATGCATACTTCAGCAACTGGTGAGCCATTGGCCGCTGGAATTGTATCATATGCCTCGGCGATGTTTTCAGATCGCAAGAACGGACAGAGTGTAGTGAATAAGGAAGCAAGGAATATTATACAATCATGTGATTAAGAAGCAAGGCACGAAAGTAAAACAAGGTTATCTTCTCGCTACCTAGTATGTATCTGTGCGATCTGTTACAAAAATTTGGGAAGGCATAATCTCCACAAGTGTGATCCCTTTGTGCTCCTGGTAAAAACCGTCCAAGATCGGAAGTATAGAAGTCTCACTGTGATTGCTTGGATATGGATGTAATAATGTAATACGACACACTATACTACATGCATGTGAACATCACATTTCCACTGCAGGCTAGAAACAGTCGAAAAGCAGTCACAAATAACAGTGTTTTAATTCGTTCGCCGTGATGAGAAAAAGCACTTCAATTTTTACATGCACATTATCAGCATTAATAAACTAATTATACAACACGCTACTCAAATGAAGAAAGTGATCGGTGTTATTACGAAAGTAGAAATATCCTAAAATAGTGTTGTTGTTGTGCTCTTCAGTCCTGAGACTGGTTTGATGCAGCTCTCCATGCTACTCTATCTTGTGCAAGCTGCTTCATCTCCCAGTACCTTCTGCAACTTACATCCTTCTCAATCTGCTTAGTGTATTCATCTCTAGGTCTCCCTCTACAATTTTTACCCTCCACGCTGCCCTCCAATACTAAATTGGTGCAGAAGTTGAGTCCCATAGTGCTCAGAGCCATTTGTGAACTAAATTGGTGACCTCTTGATGCCTCAGAGCATGTCCTACCAACCGGTCCCTTCTTCTAGTCAAGTTGTGCCACAAACTCCTCTTCTTTCCAATTCTATTCAATACCTCCTCATTAGTTATGTGATCTACCCATCTAATCTTCAGCATTCTTCTCTAGCACCACATTTCGAAAGGTTCTATTCTTTACGTGTCCAAACTATTTATCGTCCATGTTTCACTTCCATACATGGCTACACCCCATACAATTACTTTCAGAAACGACTTCCTGACACTTATACTCGATGTTAACAAATTTCTCTTCTTCAGAAACGCTTTCCTTGCCATTGCCAGTCTACATTTTATATCCTCTCTACTTCGACCATCAGCAGTTATTTTGCTCCCCAAATAGCAAAACTCCTTTACTACTTTAAGTGTCTCATTTCCTAATCTAACTCCCTCAACTTAATTCGACTACATTCCATTATCCTCGTTTTGCTTTTGTTGATGTTCATCTTATATCCTCCCTTCAAGACACCATCCATTCCGTTCAACTGCTCTTCCAGGTCCTTTGCTGTCTCTGACAGAATTACAATGTTATCGGCGAACCTCAAGGTTTTTATTTCTTCTCCATGGATTTTAATACCTACTCCGAATTTTTCTTTTGTTTGCTTTACTGCTTGCTCAATTGAATAACATCGGGGAGAGGCTATCACCTTGTCTCACTCCCTTCCCAACCCACCGCTTCTCTTTCTTCCCCCTCGACCCTCATAACTGCCATCTGGTTTCTGTACAAATTGTAAATAGCCCTTCGCTCCCTGTATTTTGCCCCTGCCACCTTTAGAATTTGAAAGAGAGTATTCCAGTCAACATTGTCAAAAGCTTTTTCTAAGTCTACAAATGCTAGAAACGTAGGTTTACCTTTCCTTAATCTTTCTTCTAATGTGAGTCGTAAGGTCAGTATTGCCTCACGTGTTCCAACATTTCCACGGAATCCAAACTGATCTTCCCCGAGGTCGGCTTCTACCAGTTTTTCCATTCTTCTGTAAAGAATTCTGATTAGTATTTCGCAGCTGTGGCTTATTAAACTGATAGTTCAGAAATTTTCGCATCTGTGAACACCTGCTTTTTGTGGCATTGGAATTTTTATATTCTTCTTGAAATAAAGCTGCATGCCCTCGGGAAAAATTACGGCTGTAGTGTCCCCTTGCTTTCAGCCGTTCGCAGTATCAGCAGAGCAAGGCCGTTTTGGTTAGTGTTACAAGGCCAGATCAGTCAATCATCCAGACTGTTGCCCCTGCAGCTACTGAAAAGGCTGCTGCCCCTCTTCAGGAACCACACGTTTGTCTGGCCTCTCAACAGATACCCCTCCGTTGTGGTTGCACCTACGGTACGGCTATCTGTATCAATGAGGCACGCAAGCCTCCCCACCATGGTTCATGGGGGGGTGGGGGTGGGGGGCACAGTTACAGTATGTGTTGGAAATGGTTTCCGTGTGCCTCAACGCAGCGCCGTAGCATGTTCTGCCTCACGCGGTCACATCGGCAAAACTGCATCCGAAGAAAGCCAGCATGAATACGCTGTTCCAGCGTCTCCAGATCTGGAATGAGCTATGTATACACGATACTTTCGAGATGGCCCCAGAAATCGCACGGGCTGAGATCTGGTGAACGAGCAGGCGATGCAACTGGACTATGGACCAAGGAAGATGCGATTGAGATGTGTCCGGACGTTAACAGCCGGCCGCTATGGCCGAGCTTCAGTGCAGAACCGCGCTGCTGGTAAGGTCGCAGTTTCGAATCCTGCCTCGGGTACCCTGCACCACAAATAGTTGTTTCCTTTCCTGTTCCATTCCCAGATAGAGCGAGCGATAAACGACTGCCTATATGCCGCCGAATGGGCCCTAATTTCTCGTATCCTATTTTCGTCGTTCCTACGCGGAATGAATGTTTGCTGCAGCAGGATAGTTCTGCAGTCAGCTTCAAATTCAGGTTTTCTAAACTTTCTCAGCAGTGTTCTTCGACTGCCTCGGGTATGGACGTGTGTGATGTCTTTAGGTTAGTTAGGTTTAAGTAGTTCTAAGTTCTAGGGGACTGATGACCTCAGATGTTAAGGCCCATAGTGCTCAGAGCCATTTTTGAACGTTAACAGCCCCCATCGGGCGCCTCCCCGGGTGGCGGATTGGGGAATGCTCTCCAGATATGGGGGGTACCGGGGAAATAAAATACCCGGGGTGGACCAAAACTAGCACAGGTAGGGAAGACTCGTTAAGCCATGGTGAAGGCAAATCCCTAGGGGTAGAGTACCCCAAAATCAAGACTCCTGGTCCTCCAGGTTGGGGGTTGTGCAGAGGGCTACCAACCCACTCATGTAAAACAATGGCCGGTCAGGACACTCAAGGTATGCCTCGGAAACAGGACAGAATTTACTGGAACATAAATTGGCAAAGTTACAAGCATTTCTCTTTTGGTTCGTGGAATGTCAGAAGTCTATACCGCCCAGCAAGCGCACAAATACTAATAAACGAACTAGCCACAAGGGATCCAACTGCAGGGACAGAACATTACTAGACTTGGTTATGCAGATGATGTAGCCTTAATAAGCACTTCAAAAGCTGAATTAATCAGGATGATGCAAAATTATTACAAAATATCTGAGAAAGCTGGACTTCATGTGAATGAAGAAAAGACAGAATATCTAGTCATAAGTAAAAAACTCCAAAAGAATACACCACTGACCGTAAATGGTCTCACTTTCAAGGCAGTTGACCACTTCAAGTACTTAGGGAGTCTTTTTAGCAGAGACAATAGAGCAGAAATAGAAATAGACGCCCGTCTAGCAGCAGCTAATAGAACTTTTCACAGCTGTATCAAAATTTTAAGGATGAGATCACTTAGTACTGAATTCAAAATCCGTTTTTATCAGTCAACTATTGTACCAGTAGCATTATATGGATGTGAAGCTATTACATTCAGGAAAAAAGATGAAGAAAAACTGTTGATATTTGAAAGAAAAATACTAAGAAAAATATTTGGACCAATCTTCGATGAAAATGTCATGGAGTGGAGGATAAGGAAAAATGAAGAACTACGGGAGCCGTACAAACATAGTACCATTGTGGAAATGTTAAAGAAGAGAAGACTGAACTGGGCTGGTCATGTAGCAAGGAGGCCGGAGAACAGGCTACCCAAAATAGCATCCACTAAGAAATTAGAAGGAAAGAGAAGAAGAGGAAGACCTCGAATTAGGTGGATGGAGAATATCCGGGAAGATGCAGCTAGGATGGGCATCAACTCTGATTGGACAACAATTTCCCTGGATAGAAATAATTGGAAGAGGCTCGTAGAGCAGGTGTATGGTCGATAAGGCCTTAGCCACGTGTAAAGTAAGTAACAGCGGACTGGAGCACCATCATGTAGCACCCACACAACCTTTGGAGTCCTCAATGGCACTTCTTCCAGCAGGGTAGGCAGAAAACGCCGATCGAGGAAGAAAGACGTCTCAAAATACGGTCGCCCACATATTCCGTCTGCACCGATGCTGGTGATTCGCTAACACCGTACCATGGGCGTTCTGCACACTGTCCCACAGGTTTGTGAAAGCTGAAGATACTACTCCGCGTAAAGGTGACCTCATCTGTGAATACACTACTGGCCATTAAAATAGCTACACCACGAAGATGACGAGCTACAGGCGCAAAATTTAACCGACAGGAAGAAGATGCTGTGATATGCAAATGATTAGCTTTTCAGAGCATTCACACAAGGTTGGCGCCGGTGGCGACACCTACAACGTGCTGACATGAGGAAAGTTTCCAACCGATTTCTCACAGACAAACAGCAGTTGACCACCGTTGCCTGGTGAAACGTTGTTGTGATGCCTCGTGTAAGGAGGAGAGATGCGTACCATCACGTTTACGACTTTGATAAAGGTCGGATTGTAGCCTAACGCGATTGCGGTTTATTGCTGCTCGCGTTGGTCGAGATCCAATGACTGTTAGCAGAATATGGAATCGTTGGGTTCAGGAGGGTAATACGGAACGCCGTGCTGGATCCCAACGGCCTCGTATCACTAGCAGGCGAGATGACAGGCATCTTATCCGCTCGGTTGTAACGGATCGTGCAGCCACGTCTCGATCCCTGAGTCAACAGATGGGGACGTTTGCAAGACAACCACCATCTGCACGAACAGTTCGACGACAGTTTGCAGCAGCACGGACTATCAGCTCGGAGACCGGGGCTGCGGTTACCCTCGACGCTGCATCTCAGACAGGAGCGCCTGCGATGGTGCACTCGACGACGAACCTGGGTGCACGGATGGCAAAAAGTCATTTTTTGGGATGAATCCAGGTTCTGTTTACAGCATCACGATGGTCACATCCGTGTTTGGCGACATCGCGGTGAACGCACAATGGACCAGTAGTGTAGCATGGATGACACAAATACCGGAATTGTGGTTGCCTGGCGAAGAAACCAGTGTCAAAACTGCTCCCCATATAAGTCTGTCGCTAGTATGTTCTGCTCACGCTGTAAGTCGTAACAACTACCATGATAACAATTGTCATGGAGAACGTTCCAGACGGTCGTCTGACTTACCCTGTACTGGCGACCCAACTGCCTGGTACTGACACGGCGGTGCCCTCCCACACTGTTAATCATACACTCCTGGAAATTGAAATAAGAACACCGTGAATTCATTGTCCCAGGAAGGGGAAACTTTATTGACACATTCCTGGGATCAGATACATCACATGATCACACTGACAGAACCACAGGCACATAGACACAGACAACAGAGCATGCACAATGTCGGCACTAGTACAGTGTATATCCACCTTTCGCAGCAATGCAGGCTGCTATTCTCCCACGGAGACGATCGTAGAGATGCTGGATGTAGTCCTGTGGAACGGCTTGCCATGCCATTTCCACCTGGCGCCTCAGTTGGACCAGCGTTCGTGCTGGACGTGCAGACCGCGTGAGACGACGCTTCATCCAGTCCCAAACATGCTCAATGGGGGACAGATCCGGAGATCTTGCTGGCCAGGGTAGTTGACTTACACCTTCTAGAGCACGTTGGGTGGCACGGAATACATGCGGACGTGCATTGTCCTGTTGGAACAGCAAGTTCCCTTGCCGGTCTAGGAATGCTAGAACGATGGGTTCGATGACGGTTTGGATGTACTGTGCACTATTCAGTGTCCGCTCGACGATCACCAGTGGTGTACGGCCAGTGTAGGAGATCACTCCCCACACCATGATGCCGGGTGTTGGCCCTGTGTGCCTCGGTCGTATGCAGTCCTGATTGTGGCGCTCACCTGCACGGCGCCAAACACGCATACGACCATCATCGGCACCAAGGCAGAAGCGACTCTCATCGCTGAAGACGACACGTCTCCATTCGTCCCTCCATTCACGCCTGTCGCGACACCACTGGAGGCGGGCTGCACGATGTTGGGGCGTGAGCGGAAGACGGCCTAACGGTGTGCGGGACCGTAGCCCAGCTTCATGGAGACGGTTGCGAATGGTCCTCGCCGATTCCCCAGGAGCAACAGTGTCCCTAATTTGCTGGGAAGTGGCGGTGCGGTCCCCTACGGCACTGCGTAGGATCCTAAGGTCTTGGCGTGCATCCGTGCGTCGCTGCGGTCCGGTCCCAGGTCGACGGGCACGTGCACCTTCCGCCGACCACTGGCGACAACATCGATGTACTGTGGAGACCTCACGCCCCACGTGTTGAGCAATTCGGCGGTACGTCCACCCGGCCTCCCGCATGCCCACTATACGCCCTCGCTCAAAGTCCGTCAACTGCACATACGGTTCACGTCCACGCTGTCGCGGCATGCTACCAGTGTTAAAGACTGCGATGGAGCTCCGTATGCCACGGCAAACTGGCTGACACTGACGGCGGCGGTGCACAAATGCTGCGCAGCTAGCGCCATTCGACGGCCAACACCGCGGTTCCTGGTGTGTCCGCTGTGCCGTGCGTGTGATCATTGCTTGTACAGCCCTCTCGCAGTGTCCGGAGCAAGTATGGTGGGTCTGACACACCGGTGTCAATGTGTTCTTTTTTCCATTTCCAGGAGTGTATTTTCCTCCAACTCCGGTATCTGAACATTTTGGGTACGTCGTTCACGATTTCCTGCCTCCTGAAACGACCCTGTCTCAGACAAATCACGAAACACTGTTGCAAACAGTAAATGCTATCGTTGTGGTCGGCGGGATAAAATCATGCTGCCTGTCGCCCGTTGCCATTTGCCTTTCCGTAAATAAACATCATATCGGCAAACTCTCGGTTCGAATACGGAACTATTGTGTACAACTGTGTGTCACTAGAAGGTGAGAAGCGCATGGGACACAATATTACCAGTTACTATGGCAGGAGAGGGCGCTATGGCATGACGTATGAGGAATGGTACCAGCCTCTAGGAGGCAGTTGTAGAATTTTGGAACACGTATTGTGTTCGAGTATAACGACTTTTCAGGAGACGAGAAATCTACTCTGTAGGAATCAGCATGGGTTTCGAAAAGGACGGTCATGTGAAACCCAGCTCGCGCTATTCGTCCACGAGACTCAGAGGGCCATGGACACGGGTTCACAGGTAGATGCCGTGTTTCTTGACTACCGCAAGGCGTTCGATACAGTTCCCCACAGTCGTTTAATGAACAAAGTAAGAGCATATGGACTATCAGACCAATTGTGTGATTGGATTGAGGAGTTCCTAGATAACAGGACGCAGCATCTCATTCTCAATGGAAAGAAGTCTTCCGAAGTAAGAGTGATTTCAGGTGTGCCGCAGGGGAGTGTCATAGGACCGTTGCTATTCACATTATACGTACATTACCTTGTGGATGGAAGTTCACTGAGGCTTTTTGCGGATGATGCTGTGGTGTATCGAGAGGTTGTAACAATGGAAAATTGTACTGAAATGCAGGAGGATCTGCAGCGAATTGACGCATGGTGCAGGGAATGGCAACTGAATCTCAATGCAGACAAGTGTAATGTGCTGCGAATACACAGAAAGATAGATCCTTTATCATTTAGCTACAAAATAGCAGGTCAGCAACTGGAAGCAATTAATACCATAAATTATCTGGGAGTACGCATTAGGAGTGATTTAAAATGGAATGATCATATAATGTTGATCGTCGGTAAAGCAGATGCCAGACTGAGATTCATTGGAAGAATCCTAAGGAAATGCAATCCGAAAACAAAGGAAGTAGGTTACAGTACGCTTGTTCGCCCACTGCTTGAATACTGCTCAGCAGTGTGGGATCCGTACCAGATAGGGTTGATACAAGACATAGAGAAGATCCAACGGAGAGCAGCGCGCTTCGTTACAGGATCATTTAGTAATCGCGAAAGCGCTACGGAGATGATAGATAAACTCCAGTGGAAGACTCTGCAGGAGAGGCGCTCAGTAGCTCGGTACGGGCTTTTATTGAAGTTTCGAGAACATACCTTCACCGAAGAGTCAAGCAGTATATTGCTCCCTCCTACGTATATCTCGCGAAGAGACCATGAGTATAAAATCAGAGAGATTAGAGCCCACACAGAGGCATACCGACAATCCTTCTTTCCACGAACAATACGAGACTGGAATAGAAGGGAGAACCGATAGAGGTACTGAAGGTACCCTCCGCCACACACCGTCAGGTGGCTTGCGGAGTATGGATGTAGATGTAGATGTAGATGTAAACCGTGCATACTGTCAACTGGGGCAGCAAGGTACAGCGTGTTTTAGACCGCAGTCTCTGTAACAATGGATACAGATTAAGTGCCCTCTAGAATGGCATAGTTGCATTTCTGGGCATGAATTCCTTAGATCTTTTTTTCTCCATATGCTCTCATCGATGAATCCTTAGAGTATGTACACAGTGGAAAAAATCGGCCTGTATATTCGTGACAGCTTTTGAGTCGGATGCCATGACTGAGTTCCCAATATATGCTAGCAAGATAGTAGCTGGGTGTAGGTATGCCTATGACATCCTCCTAGTTTTTAGTGGGACACGCGAGGATTGTTTCAGCTCGTCGACGAGTTGAACGGCTTACACGATAACACTCAATTTACTGCTCACCACGTTCAAAATGGCTCTGAGCACAATGGGACTTAACATCTGAGGTCATAAGTCCCCTAGAAGTTAGAACTGCTTAAAGCTAACTAACCTTAGGACACCACACACATCCATGCCCGAGGCAGGATTCGAACCTGCGACCGTAGCAGCCGCTTGGCTCCGGAATGAAGCGCGTAGAACCACTCGGTCACATCGGCCGGCTTGGTTCATCAGTGTATGTCGACTGTAGCTATTATATTCCACAGATTCTTTTTCAGAAAAGTTTTTGTGTTTTTCATCCCAATATTCTTTGTTGTCACTCACAATTCGTGACCTCCTCCCCTCCCACAACACTACCGATCATTCAGTTGAGCCCGACGCAGTTTCTGACAGAGCACGAGGCCGGGTCCCCTGTTCCTCGATTACGTACAGACCGGAGAAGCGGCGAGTGCGGTTTTCGGGTTCCGCTCGTCCGTCAAAAGCTACACTACTGGCCATTAAAATAGCTACACCAAGAAAAAATGCAGATTATAAACGAGTATTCATTGGACAAATATACAGGGTGATTCAAAAAGAATACCACAACTTCAAAAATGTGTATTTAATGAAAGAAACATAATATAACCTTCTGTTATACATCATTACAAAGAGTATTTAAAAACTTTTTTTTTACTCAAAAACAAGTTCAGAGATGTTCAATATATCCCCCTCCAGACACTCGAGCCATATCAACCCGATACTCCAACTCGTTCCACACTCTCTGTAGCATATCAGGCGTAACAGTTTGGATAGCTGCTGTTATTTCTCGTTTCAAATCATCAATGGTGGCTGGGAGAGGTGGCCGAAACACCGTATCCTTAACATACCCCCATAAGAAAAAATCGCAGGGGGTAAGATCAGGGCTTCTTGGAGGCCAGTGATGAAGTGCTCTGTCACAGGCTGCCTGGCGGCCGATCCATCGCCTCGGGTAGTTGACGTTCAGGTAGTTACGGACAGATAAGTGCCAATGTGGTGGCGCTCCATCCTGCTGAAATATGAATTGCTGTGCTTCTTGTTCGAGCTGAGGGAACAGCCAATGCTCTAACATCTCCAGATACTGTAGTCCAGTTACAGTAGCACCTTCGAAGAAAAAGGGACCAAAAACTTTATTGGCTGAAATGGCACAGAAAACGTTCACCTTAGGCGAGTCACGTTCATACTGAGTTGTTTCCCGCGGATTCTCAGTGCCCCATATACAGACATTGTGACGGTTGACTTTCCCGTTAGTGTGGAAAGTTGCTTCATCACTAAACACAATCTTTGAAACGAAAGATTCATCTGTTTCCATTTGAGCAAGGATAAAATCACAGAAATCGATTCTTTTAATCTTATCAGCTGCAGACAGTGCTTGAACCAATTTCAGACGATAAGGTTTCATAACTAACCTTTTTCGTAGGACTATCCATACAGTTGATTGTGGAATTTGCAGCTCTCTGCTAGCTCTGCGAGTCGATTTTCCTGGGCTGCGAACAAATGCTTGCTGGATGCGTGCTACATTTTCATCACTCGTTCTCGGCCGTCCAGAACTTTTCCCTTTGCACAAACACCCATTCTCTGTAAACTGTTTCTACCAACGTTTAATACACCACCTATCAGTAGGTTTAACACCATACTTCGTTCGAAATGCACGCTGAACAACTGTCGTCGATTCACTTCTGCCGTACTCAATAACACAAAAAGCTTTCTGTTGAGCTGTCGCCATCTTAGCATCAACTGACGCTGACGCCTAGTCAACAGCGCCTCAAGCGAACAAATGTACAACTAAATGAAACTTTATAGCTCCCTTAATTCGCCGACAGATAGTGCTTAGCTCTGCCTTTTGTCGTTGCAGAGTTTTAAATTCCTAAAGTTGTGGTATTCTTTTTGAATCACCCAGTATTATACTAGAACTGACATGTTATTACGTTTTCACGCAATTTGCGGGCATAGATCCTGAGAAATCAGCACCCAGAACAACCACCTCTGGCCGTAATAACGGCCTTGATACGCCTGGGCATTGAGTCAAATACAGCTCAGATAGGGTGTACACGTACAGCTGCCCATGCAGCTTCAACACGATACCACAGTTCATCAAGACTAAGTGATTGGCGTATTGTGACGAGCCAGTTGCTCGGCCACCATTGACCAGACGTTTTCAGTTGGCGAGAGTTCTGGAGAATGTGCTGGCCAAGGCAGCAGTCAAATATTTTCTGTACAGGACCTGCAACATGCGGTCGTGCCTTATTCTGCTGAAATGTAGGGTTTCACAGGGATCGAGTGAAGGGTAGAGCCACGAGTCGTAACACGTCTGAAATGTAACGTCCACTGTTCAAAGTGTCGTCAATGCGAACAAGAGGTGACCGAGACGTGTAACCGATGGCACCCCATACCATCACGCCGGGTGATACGCCAGTAAGTCGATGACGAATACACGCTTCCAGTGTGCGTTCACCGCGATGTCGCCAAACACGGATGCGACCATTGTGAAGCTGTAAACAGAACCTGGATTCATCCGAGAAAATGACGTTTTGCCATTCGTGCACCCAGGTTCGTCGTCGAGTACACCATCGCAGGTGCTCCTCTCTGTGATGCAGCGTCAAGGGTAACCGCAGCCACGGTCTCCGAGCTGATAGTCCGTGCTGCTGCAAATGTCGTCGAACTGTTCGTGCAGATGGTTGTTGTCTTGCAAACGTCCCCATCTGTCGACTCAGGGATCGAGATGTGGCTGCCCGATCCTTTACAGCCATGCGGATAAGATGCCTGTCATCTCGACTGCTAGCGATACGAAGCCGTTGGGATCCAGCACGGCGTTCCGTATTTCCCTCCTGAACCCACCGATTCCATATTCTGCTAACAGTCATTGCATCTCGACCGAGGCGAGCAGCAATGTCACGATACGATAAAGTATAATCGCGATAGGCTACAATCCGACCTTTATCAGAGTCGGAAACGTGATGGTACGCATTTCTCCTCCTTACACGAGGCATCACAACAACGTTTCACCAGGCAACGCCGGTCAACTGCCGTTTGTGTGTGAGAAGTCGGTCGGAAACTTTCCTCATGTCAGCACGTTGTCGGTGTCGCCACCGGCGCCAAGCTTGTGTGAATGCTCTGAAAAGCTCATCATTTGCATATCACAGCATCTTCTTCCTGTCGGTTACATTTCGCGCCTGTAGCACGTCATCTTGGTGGTGTAGCAATTTTAATGGCCAGTAATTTAATTACTTGCCCTTTTTGGTCCAGGTGGAGCATCCCTCCATTTTGTTGCGACTACTTTGTAACCTCCCAACAATTTAATTGCGTAACCTCGGAATAAAATGTGACTAACCTCCCATTAAAAATGTGACTCATATATAACCTTTCAATAATTAACTGACCGTGAATATAAACTGGTAAATCTGGACGCCAACAATGCAGCGTCAAGGCCCTGAAAAGTCATTATGAACAAATTGAAAATTCTTACCTCAATGAAGTCGCCGGATATCTGCTCCTGTAAGATATTTTCCTAGCACAGCCCAGTGCAATGCTGGCCGCTAGATTTTGCTGTGTATGAGAAAGAACTGATTTTTCTGTACGATAATCGGGATGACCATGGATACGAGAAATTAGTAAAATCTTTAAATTCAGATGAATGATTGTCGAAAGTTAATTTTATAAGAAAGACTATTATTAAAAGATTTTTTTAAAAGCATTTACATGGGACTTGATATAACAATAGTACAAAATCAGTTGTTACAAATTACATATGCGCGTGGATATGAATAAATGATTAATGGAAAATCTCATATAAAGATGTGAAACAAATACTAACAAAGAGATAGAGGGGCTGGCCAGTACTTACCTCAGCTCAGTACAGCCGATAGATACACAAAAAACAGAACCGAAAATTTACATTCCTAGCTTTCGGAACAAATGTTCCTTCATCAGGGAGGAGAGAGGGGAAAGAAAGGGAAGAAGGGAAAGGAGATTCAGTTACTCACAACCCAGGCTATGAAGCAACAGGGAAAGGAAAATAGGGAGGGTAGCAAGGATGGAGGCATGGTTGTCAGAGGAAAGCCAAAGATATTCTACTGTAAGTACTGTGCCAGCTTCAAACCAAAGAGGATGCATACAGAAGTAAAGAGGTATATAGTGTAAAGATAAACACAACTATGTAGGATGAAAAGATGCGTGAATGGCTAAAGAGGAAAGGGAAAGAGGAGAAGACTGAAGAGTAAATGGGAGTGAGGTTGTTTAACGTAGGTTCAGTCCAGGGGGATGGCGGGATGAAAGGATGTGTTGGAGTGCAAGTTCCCATCTCCGCAGTTCAGAGGGACTGGTGTTGGGTGGGAGAAGCCAAATGGCACATACGGTGTAGCAGGTTCCTAGGTCCCTAGAATTATGCTGGAGGGCATGCTCCGCTACTGGGTATTGGGCATCTCCTAGGCGGACAGTTCGTCTGTGTCCGTTCATGCGCTCAGCCAGTTTAGTTGTTGTCATGCCGATGTAAAAGGCTGTGCAGTGCAGGCATGTCAGTTGATAAATGACATGTGTAGTTTCACACGTAGCCCTGCCTTGAATTGTGTACGTTTTACCAGTAGCTGGGCTGGAGTAGGTGGTTGTGGGGGGATGCATGGGGCAGGTTTTGCAGCGGGGCCGGTTACAGGGGTAGGAACCGCTGGGTAGAGAAGGTAGTCTGGGAATATTGTAGGGTTTAACAAGGATGTTACGGAGGTTAGGGGGGCGACGAAAGGCAACTCTGGGTGGTGTGGGGAGAATTTTGTCAAGGGATGATCTCATTTCAGGGGTTGACTTGAGAAAGTCATATCCCTGGCGGAGTTATTTGTTGATGTTTTCAAATTACTCATCTCATTTCAGGGGTTCACTTGAGAAAGTCATATCCCTGGCGGAGTAATTTTTTGATGTTTTCAAATTACTTGGTTTGAAGCTGGCACAGTACTTACAGTAGAATATCTTTGGCTTCCCTCTGACAACCATGCCTCCATCCTTGCTACACTCCCTATTTTCCTTTGCCTGTTGCTTCATAGCCTGGGTTGTGAGTAACTGAATCTCCTTTCCCTTCTTCCCTTTCTTTCCCCCCTCTCCTCCCTGATGAAGGAACATTTGTTCCGAAAGCTAGGAATGTAAATTTTCGGTTCTGTTTTTTGTGTATCTATCGGCTGTACTGAGCTGAGGTAAGTACTGGCTAGCCCCTCTATCTCTTTGTTGGTATTTGTTTCACGTGGATATGAATAGTAATTCTTGGTTTTACCTTATACTACATCGCTCAGGCACTGCCATCGCTCTCCACGAACGGCCCAACTGACCGACTGCTGGCTACTGCTACTAACACTACTGCTGCCGGCACTGCTCTCTGGTCCGAGGTTTTATTATCACAGTCTAACATAAAGCCCGGTCCACACGCAACGATCTGTCTGCGCAGACATCGGCGCAGACGTCTGTACACGCAAAAGATCGCTGCAAATGTGGTGTGTTCACACCACACAAACCCCAATCTACTACTCGCCTGCCATCTGTCGGTGTAGAAAAGGAATAGCAGTGGCAAGCGACTACGCTCCCCGTAAACGTCAAAAATTTAATTCAGTTATTTTGAAATATAGAAATGGAGGAAGTTCTGTTGTGGTCTGTGTTCGCAGCTTGTGATGCAAAAAAACATTCAGACCAACCGCAGCAAACAGAGAAAGCGGTCAAAATGGTGTAGACAGTGGCTGCTAAAGCGAAAGCAGTTTTCTCACGTAAATTTACTGCGAGAGTTGCAGGGCGAACCTAACGACTGGCGAAATTATTTGTTGATGGATGTCGAAACTTATAATTATCTCTTAAAGTTTTTAACCCCTCATATTATGAGAAAAAATACTTGTACGAGAAGGGCAATTTCTCCTCATGAACGGCTGGGGGTAACATTAAGATTCCTAGCAACAGGAAGGGGCTACAAGGATTTGGAATTTTCAACTGCAATATCGAAACAAGCGTTGGGTGAAATAATACCCAACACATGTGAAGCTATTTACGCTGTCCTCAAGGATGAGTTCATGAAAGCAAGTCGAGTAAATTAAGTCTGTCAAGTTACAGATAATATTTTTGGTGTTGTAGGCGTGTTTAAAACACAGTACGCCCATATTATTAGAGATTATATACCTACATGGCCAATGAGCTATGGTTTACTTTGTTTCTGAGTAGGCATTTTCAGTTCGCTACTCTGTAGAAGCAACCTGTCACAAACTTTTGTTCCAGGATACAAAACTCATATACCAGATTTTCTAGATTTCTGAACTTTGGATAACTCTTTTCGGTAAACAGTTGGCAACGAATTTATTTTATTTTTCTATTACTGTTACTCTGCCGAGACGTCAACTGTCCGCAATTTTTCAATTAGAGCATTGTATGCTGCTGTCTTTTTGTCTCGGTCACTATATTCTTTACTGTTAATCTTCCACAAACATGGGTCGTTTCTATATATTTCAATGAATTCACTTACAAACTGACGAGTATCAGCTATTTTAGTGCCCTGTGCGCACAAATACAAACACTAGACTGAGCAAACAGCTGTTTCGCGCCAGAATTGCGGCGATCTCCTGTCCACACGCTGCAACTTGTCTGCACAGATGTGGTTTGAACCCACAGGTTTGAGAGGTTTTGCTCAAACCTCCAACTCCAACTTCCAGGTTTGCACACACCTCAGGTTGGTGCAAATGTTCTGTTCTCACGCAACGATCTGTCTGCGCAGATGTGATGTGCGCAGACATTTGCGCAGACAGGTCGTTGCATGTGGACGGGCCTTAAGAGTCGCAACACTTCGCCTCTATTTTGTTGCCTACAGCGCCACCAGCGCCCCAAGCGGCTGCTAGGTTGAACTGCGAGTTCGGCGCGATCGTGAAAGCGAATAGTGATTGTTTATTTTGATTTATACAATGGTTTTTACCATCGGGAGCGTTTGTAGCGCAATAAATTGCAGCAACAACAGGAAGAAGACACCACAGCTGTCTTTTTTTTTTAGTTTTCCTTAGGATCCTGGGAGGTATATACCATCATGTTACTAAACTGTATTGTCAGGATTCACTTGCAAACTATATGTGTATAAATGATGAATGTTTCGTTTTAGGAGCAGAACCCCTCCACAATCCTCCACACCTATAAATCCCTCATCCGCCCTATCCTTTGTTACGCCCATCCAGCCTGGTTCTCCGCCCCCCCTACTTTCTATAAATCCCTCCAAATCCTTGAACGCCATGCTCTCCACCTTGCCTATCGCATCCGTCTCCCCTCCCCCACGCGGATCCTGCATGATCTCATCCCCTTCCCCCACCTCCTCCTTTTCCTTGAAAGGATACGGATCCTGTACACCTTCCGTAAACTTGATCCTCCTCACCCGCTCGTGTCCCCGATCCTCTCCCACCCCCGCCCGCTGCCGCGCCTGTATTCCCACGTCCCACCCGGTCTCCATCTCTCCACCCTCCTTACCCTCTCCCAAGGTGGCTTCCGCCAGCTCCCCCTCCCTGGTGATGTCCTCCTCCCCTGCATCTACCCCTCCTATCAACTTTGATCCTCCCCCCCACCTCCTGTGTCCTTTCCTTTAGGCACCCTCCCTCCCCCCTTTCCCTTCCCTTCTCTTTCCTTTCCCCCCTCCCTCCTACCCTCTCCTCCGGGCTTCCCCTCCCCCTTCCTCCCTCCCCCTCACTCCTCTGCCCATGGCATCTCTGCTCTCCCCTCTCCCATTTCCCCTTCCTCCGCCTCCACCTCCTCTCTTGGCAGGTCCCCGGACTCGTACACGCTGAGTGAACATTCGCGCGCCGGAGATCATCGCCATCAGTGTCTCGTGAGTGCCGTCATGTTTAGTGTTCAGTGTTCCCGTCGTACTCCATCGTTCATATGTGCCATCGCCATCTTCAGTGTTCGTGCGTCGTGACAACAGTTTGTAGTGAATTGCCGTCGAGTGTGAACGGCTCCGTGTTTGTCTTTATGTGTCTCCTTTTTATTACCCACCGTTATGTCATATTTGTGTATTCTTTCTGTTCTTTCTTATCTCCTCTACGGCTGAAGAGCGGCGTACCATGCTGCTGACAGCCAGCCTGTTTGTACGGGTTTTAAAATAACAATAAAGAAAAAAAAAATTTTAGGAGCAGAAAATGGCTAGTTAATAGCAGACGAGAAGACCTTATGAAGAAAGACCCAGTTTACCTGAATGATAATACTAGGTTTTGTTTGCTACATTTCGAACAAAAGCAGTTCATGAACGCAGACAATTACAAACTCGTTTGGAATGCAGTACCCACACTGTTTGACATTCCAAATAAGCCCCGTCAACTGACGATGAAGAAGAAACTGCCACAAAGATTCGACAGTCAATCTAAAGCTGTAAAACAGTCCTATGACACAGAAGCAGCCAGTTCTACTCTCCGTGTATCAGTGCTAGATTTGTGTGAATCATCAACACAGATCTGATTTGACGATGAAGTGGTTAAATTAAGCGTAGCTGTTTGTGTCTTACAAAAGCGTGTGAAGCGTCAGAATGTGCAGAAGCGAAACTATTACGGGACAAGGAAAGTGCCTACAGACAGATTGTTTGAAAATTATTCACATATTTGGTTTTTCGTGAAATGTAATGTAATCAGCTCATTATAATGTTTTCAGCATATGTCTCCCAGTATTTGGCAGTTGCTTGTCCCACTTAGAATAATATAAAGATGAAGGTCGTACTTGTGGCAACAGGCGACAATGACAAACACAGTAAGCCTACAGAACGATAAACGAGCTGTCGATCGCTTTTGCATGTAGAGGTGCATGTCTGTGCTTCTTACATGTGAATCTATGTGTTTATATTCTTTTGATATCAACGTGGTAAGCTGAAATTCTGTCCAATGTCACAAGTGTTTCTTTACGAATGTGTTGTAGTTTGCCACTCTATTCATGGTTTTTGTCCACACTTGTGCATATTTTAGGATCATTTTTAGAAACGTATATGCCTTCTGATACTACTCAAACTCTTGGAGGCAAGAAAATAACTCGAATAATTCGGAAATTACGTAGGAAATGGATGCAAACAAACATTATGCTTACGACGCGTCTGACGTTCACCTTACCTGCCGCTTGAAGCGCTAGTGTCGCTCCATCTGTCAAACGGCAACAACTTTTACAGCAGTGTGCCGCGACTGCTATGTTAGACTGTGGTTCTATTGTAGCTTACATATTATCGCAGGCAGCGCGTGGGCAATACATCGAAGTTACATCTGCTCGAGTGCGCTAGCACCTCTCCGAACTTCTTGGTTTTTTATGCTTGCCGGATATTAGGTCTTAATAGTTTTTCACTTATTTTCGCCTTACCAATGGATCACTGTGCTGTAATTCGTTGAAGACCCGTACACCATACTGGTTTGGATTCTGGCTGTTTTGTTCCATGCCTTTGAGCGTTGTTTTCCTCTCACGGACAACGAGAGTTAGGTACAAAGTTCCAAGCTTTTTAGTTCCAATGTTTTCGTGATACAAATACTTTTTTTTTTTTGCCAAGAACAGGCATTGCCTGCAGGTGCAGCGACTGTTGAAACTAAGTTTTCGAAAACTTTTATTTCATCTTTGGTGCCGTCAGTGTCGTCATTTACCTCGGTACTTTAAACGTACTTTAAGTGTAAGTTTAAGTACTATGTTGCAACCAGTTTGTTCTGTTTAATGCTCTCAGCCAACTGTAAACTGTATATTCCGATGATGCTCTAGTTCATTTGAAGAACGAAACCGGCGCAATTTGTGACAGTTTTCAAAAACAAATATTTCAGTATTCTGACGTAAAAGTTTCTAAGAGATTTCTTAAACATTTTTAAAATCTTAAAATAATTTTGGAAAATCATCATATCAGTCGATGTCCCAGGTAGTGATTCCTTCTGGATTTATTGTTACACAGACCTTCACCACAACATCTACATCTACGAGGATAAGTCAATTGTTATCCGCAAAGTAGTAATAAAAGTTTATTGTAATCAAATAGGAAAATTACAAGAACATCATTTGTCGATATAGTCCCCTTGCGTTTCACGCACTTGGTCCATCGTCGTACAAGCTTCCTGATGCCCTCATAAAATAAGGTTCTCGGTTGAGCTGCGAGCCAGGAATGCGTCGCTTCTTTCACTGCTCCGTCCGAGGCAAATCGACGGCCCCTTAATGCCTGTTCGGGTGAACCAAACAAGTGATAGTCAGAAGGGGCAAGGTCGAGACTATATGGAGGATGATCCAGTACTTCAAATTTGACTTTCTGGAACGGAGGAGGAGATTAGTGTTTGTCTCGTCGACAACTAGGTCATTAGAGACGGAGCACAAGCTCGCGTGAGGGAAGGATGGGGGAGGAAGTCGGTCGTGTCCCTTCAAAGGAACCATCCAGGCATTTGCCTGAAGCGATTTAGGGAAATCACGGAAAACCTAAATCAGGATGGCCGGAGACGGGATTGAACCGTCGTCCTCCCGAATGCGAGTCCAGTGTGCTAACCACTGCGCCACCTCGCTCGGTCAGTTGGTCAGTTTCTGGAACGTTTCACCAGTGTGGGCAGCAGTATGCGGACGGACATTGCCGTGCAACAGCACAACACCTTGAAACGTCCCCTTTTGAACATTCATACAAGACTGTGCTTAAACTAACACACAATATTTTTAGCGGAACGCAATCTGACTTTCAAAAATCCCTTCAAAAGAATGGTCCTGACTAACATTAACCTATACCTTTTACAAATCACTTACCTCACAAAAATCTTCGTTACTCGAACTACTGCAATACAGCGAGCGCCACTACTGTCAGCTAAATAAAAGATTCAAACTACTGAAGGCACTAACTACTGATAGGCACAGTTAGCAAATGAAAGATTTTAATAGAGAACAAACACTGTATTTACCTTAATAGTGTTGAAAAACCATAATATACATAGCAGTTCATAATATCCAGTATAACAAATTTCAAAACTCCGCCATCTCTCTCCCCAGATCCACCACTGCTGGCGGCTCACCTCCAACTGCGCAACGCTACGCGCTGTTCACATCCAGCTGCCGCTGCCCAACAGTACAATGGCAGACAACAATGCAAACTAGCCACAGACTGCACACAGTGATTTTCATACAGAGCGCTACGTAACGTTGCCAATAAGAAAACATAAACAGCCCACTTACAACCTTTTGACAGCAATCCTCGGCGTTTGCTTCGAATTGCAGGCTTTAGCCTGGCAGTAAGCATCTCACTGTATCTACACTGTTTATTGTTGTGCCCCTTTCCCCATAATGTTCCATTACTGTACCCTGTCCCTCCCAAAAAATCGTAAGCGTCAGTTTTCCTGCGGACGGTTGGGTCCTGAACTTTTTCTTGCACGGCGAGTTTGGATGTTTCCATTCCATACTCTGCCGTTTACTCTCCGGCTCGTAATGATGGATCCATGTTTCGTCACCAGTAATGATACTGTCTAGGAAGTTGTCCGCATCGTTACCATAGCGATCCAAATGTTTTTTTGCAGATGTCCAAGCGCGTTTGTTTATGCAACCGTGTCAGTTGGTTTGGGACCCTACTTGCACAATCTTCATGAAACCCAAGTCTGTTGTGGATGATTTCGTAGGCAGAACCGTAACTAATTTGCAGACGATGTGCCACTTTGTCAATAATTAATCGTCTGACTAAGAGAATCATTTCACGTGAACGCTCAATGGTTTCTTCATTTGTGGCGGAACACTTGTGCGACCATTTCGGAATTGTTCAGTCCATTCGTAGACACTCCGTTGTGGCAAAATACTGTTCCCGTACTGCACCGAAAGTCTTGTACGAATTTCGGACCCTGGTACAAAAAACGGATCACTGAACGTTGCTCTTCTTTGGTGCAAATAGACAGTGGATCAGTCATGATTAAGAGTGCGGCAGCGATAACGAAACTAACCTAGCAGCAAGAAAATTGCAAAGATATAACACAAATAAACAAAGCATGCGTCATCAACGTAAAACGACAGTACTGCCAAAATAAACAAAAATATAACTAAATTGTGGACAATAATTAACTTACCCTCGTACATATACAGGGTGATTCAAAAAGAATACCACTACTTTAAAAATGTGTATTTAATGAAAGAAACATAATATAACCTTCTGTTATACATCATTACAAAGAGTATTTAAAAAGGTTTTTTTTCACTCAAAAACAAGTTCAGAGATGTTCAATATAGCCCCCTCCAGACACTCGAGCAATATCAACCCGATACTCCAACTCGTTCCACACTCTCTGTAGCATATCAGGCGTAACAGTTTGGATAGCTGCTTTTATTTCTCGTTTCAAATGATCAATGGTGGCTGGGAGAGGTGGCCGAAACACCATATCCTTAACATACCACCATAAGAAAAAATCGCAGGGGGTAAGATCAGGGCTTCTTGGATGCCAGTGATGAAGTGCTCTGTCAGGGGCTGCCTGGCGGCCGATCCATCGCCTCGGGTAGTTGACGTTCAGGTTTCATAACTAACCTTTTTCGTAGGACTCTCCATACAGTTGATTGTGGAATTTGCAGCTCTCTGCTAGCTCTGCGAGTCGATTTTCCTGGGCTGCGAACAAATGCTTGCTGGATGCGTGCTACATTTTCATCACTCGTTCTCGGCCGTCCAGAACTTTTCCCTTTGCACAAACACCCATTCTCTGTAAACTGTTTATACCAACGTTTAATGCACCACCTATCAGGAGGTCTAACACCATACTTCGTTCGAAATGCACGCTGAACAACTGCCGTCGATTCACTTCTGCCGTACTCAATAACACGAAAAGCTTTCTGTTGAGCGGTCGCCATCTTAGCATCAACTGACGCTGACGCCTAGTCGACAGCGCCTCAAGCGAACAAATGTACAACTGAAACTTCCTGGCAGATTAAAACTGTGTGCCCGACCGAGACTCGAACTCGGGACCTTTGCCTTTCGCGGGCAAGTGCTCTACCAACTGAGCTACCGAAGCACGACTCACGTCCGGTACTCACAGCTTTACTCCTGCCAGTACCTCGTCTCCTACCTTCCAAACTTAACAGAAGCTCTCCTGCGAAACTTGCAGAACTAGCACTCCTGAAAGAAAGGATATTGCGGAGACATGGCTTAGCCACAGCCTGGGGGATGTTTCCAGAATGAGATTTTCACTCTGCAGCGGAGTGTGCGCTGATATGAAACTTCCTGGCAGATTAAAACTGTGTGCCCGACCGAGACTCGAACTCGGGACCTTTACCTTTCGCGGGCAAGTGCTCTACCAACTGAGCTACCGAAGCACGACTCACGTCCGGTACTCACAGCTTTACTCCTGCCAGTACCTCGTCTCCTACCTTCCAAACTTTACAGAAGCTCTCCTGCGAAACTTGCAGAACTAGCACTCCTGAAAGAAAGGATATTGCGGAGACATGGCTTAGCCACAGCCTGGGGGATGTTTCCAGAATGAGATTTTCACTCTGCAGCGGAGTGTGCGCTGATATGAAACTTCCTGGCAGATTAAAACTGTGTGCCCGACCGAGACTCGAACTCGGGACCTTTGCCTTTCGCGGGCAAGTGCTCTCATTCTGGAAATGTACAACTAAATGAAACTTTATAGCTCCCTTAATTCGCCGACAGATAGTGCTTAGCTCTGCCTTTTGTCGTTGCAGAGTTTTAAATTCCTAAAGTTGTGGTATTCTTTTTGAATCACCCTGTATACTCCGTACGGTGCGTGCTGGAGGGTACCATGTACCACTGCTAGTTATTTCGTTTCGTGTTCACTCGCAAATAGTCCGAGAGAAAAACGACTGACCCCTAATTTCTTCCTGGTCGTTTGGGGCGATGTGTGTTGGCGGTAGTAGAATCGTTCGGCAGTCAGCTTGAAATGCCGGTTCTCTAAATTTTCTCGATAGTATTTCTCGAAAAAAACCTCGCCTTCCCGCCAGCGATTCCTATTTGGTTCTAAGGTACTTCCGTAATATCTGCGTGTTGTTCGAACCTACCGGTAAAAAAATCTAGCAGCCCACCTCTGAACTGCTTCGATGCCTTCCTTCAATCCGACCCCGTGCGGATCCCAAACACTCGAGCAGTACTCAAGAATAGGTCGCACCACCGCCCCATATGCGGTCTCCTTTACAGGTGAGCCACTCTTTCGTAAAATTCTCCAAATAAACCGAAGTCGACCACTTTCCTTCCCTACTACAATTCTCACCTCCTCGTTCCGCCTTATATCGCTTTGCAAAGCTACGCCCAGATATTTAAACGACTTGACTGTGTCAAACAGGACAGTAGTAATACTGTATCCGAACATTGCAGGTTTGATCTTCCTACTCATCCTCATTAACTTACTGTTTCCCACATTTAAGGGGCTCCGGATAGGCTCAAAATCATGAAAAGTTCAATTTTTACTTTTTTGCGTTTTCTGAATCTGCAGACTATTACCTTTTAATAGATATATAATTTATTCAATTCCGAAGACTACAACTATTTTTAAATTTTTTTTTGAAATGTGTTCTACATGGGAGTGACCCACTGTGGCGCTGTTAAACTGCTGTCAAATGGTGTTATTATTAACGTCCGTGTTCATCAGGTACAATTTAGTGATGTGAGATAAAGTATGTGTTGTGGCTAACCTGTGATGGTTCAATATATATCGCTGGTGTGATTGTCGATTGTTTCATGTTTATTTACTCTGTCGTTATCTCGAAAATATTCGTGATTAATTCTGTTTCTTGAGTCTCTGTTTTGTTGAAGTATAATAATGAGTAAAAGTAAAGTTATTAGAAGTCCTCTGAAGGCTTTTAAGAAAAGGAGAAATGTTGGAGAGCCAAATATGGGAATGAAGATAGATTCTAACATGGTACGAGCGATGCTTGCTTTAGACAAGGAACGCCTTCGGGCTGCAGACAGGGCTGTAAAGAGTCTAGAAATACAAGCAAGAGTAAACAGGAGGAGGAACAAGAGGAAGCTGGAGGAGGAGTTTGCAGAGGATGAAGATAATCCATCCTATGGACCTGGAATGCACTAAAAAGTTAATCCAATGTTTGTCGCTCGATTCCCAAAACTTTTATTTGCTCATACTAATTACATGTTTTCTAAGGATCTTCCAAACATATTTGTTTGAAACTTTCAGTAAATGTTACACAGTACCTTCTGCATAATTTAACACAGCCTTTTTCCAAAAAACTGTATCTTTTTGAATATATAAATAAAAAATTGCAAAAAAATGTTGTGAATTTTCATTACAATTGAAAAAAAAATCATCTTTAATAACTGAACTAAAATTTTGTAAAATCCCTGTGTTAAGTTGTAGCCCATATTCCGATAAATAATCTGTAAAAAGTTCAACTTCCTACCTCTAATACTTTGTGAGGAAAGATGTAATTTATAAGCGTTTTTTTAACATTGCAAGTATAGGGCGTTCCGGAGCCCCTTAAGGTTAGCTTCACGCGCCCAGGTTCCCGGGTTCGATTTCCGGCGGGGTCAGGGATTTTCTCTGCACCGTGATGACTGGGTGTTGTGTGATGTCTTTAGGTTGGTTACTGATGTCCATAGATGTTAAGTCCCATAGTGCTCAGAGCCACTTGAACCAATTTTTTAAGGCTAGCTGCCATTCATCACACCAACCAGAAATTTAGCCTAAGTCGCCTTGTATATTCCTACAGTCACTCAACTTGCCATACACCCTGACATCATCAGCAAACAACCGCAGATTGCTGCCCACCCCGTCCGCCAAATGAGTTATGAACATACGAGGGTTGAATGAAAAGTAATGCCTCCACCTTCGTTAACTGGGTTTGGATGCGAATATCTTACTAAATCAAACGCAAAAATAATTCTTAGAATGTGACCTTTAATTAGCAATATCCACTTTTCCACTCAATCACTAGCCAGTTGGATACACATTTCTGCCAATGATTAACAAGTTTTCTGAAGTCATCGCCGAAGAAAAATGGTTCAAATGGCTCTGAGCACTATGGGACTTAACATCTGTGGTCATCAGTCCCCTACAACTTACAAGGGAATGGTCAGACTTGTCATGCCGAAACATGTATTGCTTTTTTTAGCACTGTTATTTAACTGTGCAAAAGGTCCGTATGCAAAATTGTAGCTGCTGACATGAACTGGAAGTCACCTAAAAAAAATCACGAACATGGTTGTGTTTCCCGCTTGGCGCTTGCAGTGACGGCTGGCCACCCCTGGAAATGGCGAGTCGCGAGCGTTGTGCGCGTGGTCGGCAAGTGCTGCCGTCTTATCGCGGCGTTCACTAAAGAGGAATATCGCTGCACGGTTTTGGTGGGAAGGGGAAACGAATATTCGTTTCTGTGGCATGCACGTCCTTTTAATTTCTGGTACGTATTTCGAAACATACCGTCCTGAAACTGGTTAGAGATGTGAAAGATGTTCTGTACATGTTCATCTATACTCCGCAAGCCACTTTACGGTGAACATTCAATCTCCCCTCACAGGTGATGGCGAACCCTGTAAATGGTTTGCTGCTTGCCATGGAGATATACCACAGACGTCAAATGAAGCAATCAACAGAAAACACGCGTGAAGACTATGTGTTGTGCGATATGGTTGTTAAACTTCTAGACGAGCATGTAAATGGCGCAGACATGTGGCTAGAAACAACTGGAACACTCGATATTGCAGACTGTGACTCTACAGACGGCGAAGACACCGACGAAAGTTGCACTCGTGAAGACTCTTCGAGTCATAGTGCCACGTACCATCATCAGTTATTTCCGAAAATAACACCAGCAACTACAATTACCTTATCAGACAAAGAAAAAGCGGTGACGTATTGGTTGAACGAAAGTGGCAAGAAACGCCTACGTGTCAGTACTGTTCACAATAAGTATCGCTTTGTCCGTTCTGAACGTGAATTGTATAGATGGAAACAGGAAGCCGCTGGACGACGTAAGAGTCGACTGGAAATTGCGACGAAGATAAATGCGCGACTTTTTGAGCTATTTACGGATGCCAGACAACAGTCATTTAGTGTCAGCGATACAACTTTGCGTGATTGGGCGTTAGAAATTGCCAACGCGATAGGCGCTAAAGAGTTTACAGCTTCTCAAAGTTGGATTAGTCGCTTCAAAACATTACATAAAACTGTGGCAAGAAAAATAACAAAATTTGTATCGAGAAACAGGTCGGAAAATGAAGTGACACAAATCGAAATGATATAAGCTTTTCTTACGAATGCAAAAGTAAGATCGCTAGTTTTAGTGAATCGTACGTGTACAATGCAGATCAGTCAGGTTTTCAAAAAGAAATGCGTGCGAAAAGAACACTGTCATTCAAATGGGAAAAACATATTGAGGCGATTGCGCAGTCCACGACTGCACTCACCCATTCATACACTATAAAGCCCATAATTAGACTGGATGGTTCATTGCTGCCTAAACTATATGTGTGTCTTGAAGAACCAACTGGACGTTTTGGACAACGTGTCAAAAGAACAATGTTCTACGCAAACAATCTTGTGGTAGACGCATCGAAGTCTGGAAAAATGGGAAATGAGAACGTTACACTTTTCATGCGTCATGCTTTTCTTCCGTTCTGCGGGAACAAATCTGTTCTCCTTCTAGATTCGTGGTCAGGTCATAAAAGGTCTGATTCATTAAAAGCTGTATTTCGAGCCCACCCTGACAAAGAAGTAGAGATACTTCAGATTCCACCCGGCACGACGAACGTAATTCAACCTTTAGACAGAGAATTTTTCCGTCAGTGGAAGGCTTTTTACAGAAAAATAACAGAAAATTCTTGTGTGCAGATCACTGCAATTTCCTGTCTATCATCGTGACAATATCCTCAAGCTGCAGTCGGTAGTACATTATCAATTTTCCGCCCCACGGTTTCAAAATTTGATTAAATATGCGTGGCACCCCTCGAAATATACTGATACTAGGCCTGATTCATTCCTAACACCAGTCCAGTTTTGTCTACGGACATCTAGCAACGTCTGTGATTCACAGGGCTGTCATATATCGTCTTTGCTTGTATGTTCTTGGTGCACAAAAAACCTCTGTTTTGAACATTGTATCAATATTTCGCATTTTTGCTTTAATTACAAGAAATAAAATGTGGACGTGTTCTAAACCGTATATTTATTTGTGTCTATTTCATAGCTATTTGGAAAGAATGTTGTAGATAACATATCAGCCATATTGGTCCACGAATGTTTATCATGCGATCGCTTTCACTGGGGGAATCAGCTCTCTCACTGCTGTGGCAAGAGAGCGGCGCGTAGCTAACGCCACCTTGTCCCTAAAAGGCGTTGGTATAACGTAGCGAGAGAGGTCAGGGTTGTACAAGCGTACAGGGTTGTATAAGCGCGGAAACCGTGCGACAATAATGTCTTACTTTATAAAATTGTTTACAGACTTCCAAGTCATGTCAGCAGCTAAAATTCTGCATACAGACTTCTTGCAATGTTAACTCACAGTGGTAAAAAAAGCAACACAGGTTTCGACATGACAAGTCTGACCATTCCCTTGTTAGAACTACTTAAACCTAACTAACCTAAGGACATCACACACACCCATGCCCGAGGCAGGGTTCGAACCTGCCACCGTAGTGGTCACGCGGTTCCAAACTGAAGCGCCTAGAACCGCACGGCCACACCGGCCGACTCACTGAAGAAGTCGACACTCTGTTTCCGCAACCACAGTCTCACAGTTCTCTCAACGTCTTCATCTGAAGCGTAATGCTGTCCCTGCAGATTGTCTTTCATTATCGGGGACAGATGGAAGTCAGACAGTGCTCAATCTGGACTGTGTGGAGGATGCCGTACGGTGGTGAGATTCAGTCTCTGAAGCTGTGCTGTGGTGGCACGTGAAGTGTGTGTGGTTTGCCATTCGCGTGCTGCAGGAAAACAATTCCCTCTTCCTTTCGGACCCTTGTTAGACGTCGTTTCAGAGTTCGCAGCGTTGTGATTTAACGCTCTGAATTTATTATTGTTCCACGATCGAGGAAATCAACATGGTTAACACCATCTGCGTCCCAGAACACTGTGGCCAGCTGCGGGATGCGTCTTGAATCTCTTTTTCTGGGGCCAGTCTTTGTGTCGATGTGCCACAGACCGACGTTTCGTCTCCGGGTCGTAATGGTGTGCCCACGTTTCGTCTCCTGTCACAATTGAATGGAGAAAGGCGCCACCTTCATTCTCGTAGCGTGAGAGGAGTTCCTGGCAAATTTCATGTCTGCGCGCTTTCATTTCAGGAGTCAGCATCCGGGGTACCCATCGTACACAGATCTTTCTATATTTTTATTTATTTATTTATTTATTTATTTATTTATTTATTTATTGTTCCGTGGGACCAAATTAAGGAGAAGTCTCCATGGTCATGGAACGAGTCAATACGTGAAATTATAACACGATATTAGAAACACATAAAATGAAATATAAAAAAAAAATATTCAGGTGACAAGTCGTAAGTTTAAATGAAGACAATCAACAATGTAACACTGGAATTTGCTTAATTTTTTAGCTCTTCCAGGAGCTCCTCGACAGAATAGAAGGAGTGAGCCATGAGGAAACTCTTCAGTTTAGACTTAAAAGAGTTTGGGCTACTGCTAAGATTTTTGAGTTCTTGTGGTAGCTTATTGAAAATGGATGCAGCAGAATACTGCACTCCTTCCTGCACAAGAGTCAAGGAAGTGCATTCTACATGCAGATTTGATTTCTGCCTAGTATTAACTGAGTGAAAGCTGCTAACTCTTGGGAATAGGCTAATATTGCTAACAACAAACTACATTAAAGAAAATATATACTGTGAGGGCAATGTCAGAATTCCCAGATTTTTGAATAGGGGTCGACAAGAGGTTCTCGAACTTACACCACATATAGCTCGAACAGCCCGTTTTTGAGTCAAAAATACCCTTTTTGAATCAGAAGAATTACCCCAAAAAATAATACCATACGACATAAGCGTATGAAAATATGCGAAGTAGACTACTTTTCGTGTTGAAGTGTCACTTATTTCAGATACTGTTCTCATGGTAAATAAAGCAGCATTTAGCTTCTGAACAAGATCCTGGACATGGTTTTTCCACAACAGCTTACTATCTATCCGAACGCCTAGGAATTTGAACTGTTCCGTCTCGCTTATAATATGCCCATTCTGTCTGATCAAAATATCGGTTCTTGTTGAATTGTGAGTTAGAAACTGTAAAAACTGAGTCTTACTGTGATTTAGCATCAAATTATTTTCCACAAGCCACGAACTTATTTCATGAACTACATTATTTGTTACTGTTTCAATATTACACACACAAGATCCTTCACTATCAAGCTGGTGTCATCAGCAAACAGAAATATTTTTAAATCAACTGTAATACTAGAAGGCATATCATTTATATGAATAAGAAACAGCAGTGGCCCTAGCACCGACCCTTGGGGAACGCCCCACTTAACAGTGCCCCATTGGGACTGAACATCACTACCACTCTCAATATTGCGGAGAATTACCCTCTGCTTTCTGTTCTTAAAGTAAGAGGCGAACCAATTGTAAGCTACTCCCCTTACTCCATAATGGTCCAACTTATGCAGTAATATTTTGTGGTCAACACAGTCAAAAGCCTTCGTTAAATCAAAGAAAACACCTAGCGTTCGCAACCTTTTATTTAATCCGTCCAAAACCTCACGGAGAAAAGAGAATATAGCATTTTCAGTTGTTAAACCATTTCTAAAACCAAACTGAACATTTGACAGCAAATTATGTGAATTTAAATGCTCCAGTAACCTTGTATATACAACCTTCTCTATAACTTTAGCAAACACCGATGGCATAGAAATAGGTCTAAAATTGTCAACATTATCAGTGTCTCCCTTTTTATAAAGTGGCTTCACTACCGAGTATTTTAATCGGTCAGGAAACCGACCACTACTAAAGGAAAAGTTACAGATATGGCTAAGTACTGGGCTAACATACATAGAACAATACTTCAGTATTCTGCTAGATACCCCGTCATATCCATGAGAGTTCTTGGTCTTTAGTGATTTAATTATTAACTCAATCTCCCTCTTGTCAGTATCATGGAGGAGCATTTCAGGTAACAGTCCCCATCCCTATAGCCGAGCAAAGCAATAATGTGACCCACACGTTCTCGTGAACTGCCTCTTGTGCTTGCAGTTCCTCTCTGATACGACTATCGTCCTGAATCAATCTGTCAACATTTTGCTTGTGAAACTCGGTGGTTGCTGTCACACGACGTCCAACTCTTTGTTTGTCACACAGGTCAGATGTTCCCGCGTCAACATCTTCCCACTTACCCGCCCAACGACGCACAGTACTCACATCCAACACAATCACCAGAAACTGCTGTCATTCTCTCATGAATCTTCTTTTGGTGTGACACCTTCTGCCGTCAAGAATTCAATGAAAATGAAATGTCGTGTGGCTAAAGCCCCCCCGTCGGGTAGACCGTTCGCCTGGTGCAGGTCTTTCGATCTGACGCCACTTCGGCGACCTGTGCGTCGATGGGGATGAAATGATGATGATTAGGACAACACAACACTCAGTCCCTGAGCAGAGAAAATCTCCGACCCAGCCGGGAATCGAACCCGGGACCTTAGGATTGACATTCCGTCACGCTGACCACTTTTTTTTTCTTTATTAAAACAACCATATATGTACATAAGCACAAAATCAAAATCTTGAAGTGCTGGAACTGATTCAACACGAATTGTATCCTACAATAGACTGAAGAACACATTTCAATATAGTGCCATTTGTAAGCTTACAAATAGAACATAAATAGTAGCCTCTTCAGTCCAGACAGAGACATAGATGCGAAACGCAAACATATATATATAATTGATTGTCTTAACTGAAATGACAGTTCTGTCATTTGATTCATAACCGTCCAAACTCAAAGTCATTTGGAGCACACAAACGGATAACAAGAGATGCACAGGTACATAAATTAATGAAAACGTCATAATGAAGTTAATTACACCATTGAGAAGTCGGGAGTAGTCCTAGGAACTGGTATAACCCCTTACTCGTTGTGTATTTTGTTCGCTACATAGTCTTGCATGTGATTTGTGCCATTACCGGCATCGAGGATTACCCTACGCCTTGTTTTTCAAAAATTATGTCCAACATGTTAGCAAACCACTTCCTGAAATTTGGGTAACGTTTCATCTTCCAGCGTGCCGTTCTCATGTAAGCCTCGAAACTAATGAGATTATCTTCACTATTGTGGATGATGATATATGTCACGAACTGTCCTAACATCCACATCACGGTGTTGTTCTTGGTAGCGGGAAAATGTTTCGCGTCCGGCCAGAGCAGGATGTCGGTGCAGTGGCTGGCTGGGCTGCTGCGGGTAATCAGGCCCAGCCTCTGCTGCACCCATTTCCAGTTAATGAGATGACCGCCACAAGTGAAGCGATGGCGTAAGGTGTCGACCAGGCCACAGCGGACGCATTTATCACTGTCACTTAAACCGATTCTATGCAACCTTTCATTAGTGGGTATAACATCGTTTACCACTTTATACCATGTGGACGCCACTTCAGCAGTGTGGACGGTTAAACTTATGTTGTCCCAAACTGCCTTCCAATGAACACTCGGGTATTTAAGTTCAATAGGATTTCGGACTATTGGAGATGTCCATCTTTTTAATAACAGGTGCGTCGTCGGTAAATCCTGCGTGAAATAATGTCCATCAATATAGCTTACTTCAAGAAAAAACTGCTTGACATGTCGTAGTTTGTAATGTATTTTACCTACATCAATGGGTGGATGCGTATCGGTGGGTTGTAAGGTTCGGAAGAGCCAACTGCTTACGCTGAGAGGTTCCTTGTCCAACAAATGGGTGATTCGTTTAATATATAACGCAGTACACTTTCGGTTAATGTCAGGCATGTTTAGTCCGCCGGCCTGTCTGGAAGACGTCAGCGTGGTGTATTTCACTTTGAACAGATGCCCTTGCCAGATAAATCTATTAGAGAGTTTCATCACGTGTTTGGCCTGCATCTTGGGGACTGGAAATAGTTGGGCCATATAGTACGCTTTACTGAATATATAACTGCTGAGGAGTCGTATGCGTTGGAGAATGTTAACGGACCGCCAATTGTTTTCATAGATGGCACGTTGCATTTTATTGGTGACCTGCTTCCAATTTTTTGCATTCATTTTTAGCGGGCATTTGTCGATAATCATCCCCAGAGTGGTGTGGTTCAGCTACCGGGGCCGGACTCAAGAATTCAATGACTGCACGTTTCTTAAAGCGCACTGACCGATCGTCTGCGCAGGGTTCCATACTTTACGCTGTAACAACCTAACCGTTCAGTGCTAAGGCTTCCCGCCAACTGGAGCTGTAGAGAAGACGCTATGGAGCAAGCCAGTACCTGCCGCATACCAATGCTGTCAACTGTTACGAAGGTGGAGGCATTATTCTTGTCAGCCCTCGTAGAGAGAACAACAGCGGTCCTGTCACACTCCCCTGGGGTACTCCTGACGATACACTTTTCTCTGACGAACACTCGCCGTCGACGACAACGTACTGGGTTCTGTTACTTAAGAAGCCTGCGAGCCACTCACATATCTGTGAACTTTTCCATATGCTCGTACCTCCGTTAACAGCCTGCAATGGGACGATATGTGAAATGCTTTCCAGAGGTCTAGAAATATGCACTCTGCCTGTTGCCGTTCATCCATAGTTCGCAATATACACTCCCGGAAATAGAAAAAAGAACACATTGACACCGGTGTGTCAGACCCACTATACTTGCTCCGGACACTGCGAGAGGGCAGTACAAGCAATGATCACACGCACGGCACAGCGGACACACCAGGAACCGCGGTGTTGGCCGTCGAATGGCGCTAGCTGCGCAGCATTTGTGCACCGCCGCCGTCAGTGTCAGCCAGTTTGCCGTGGCATACGGAGCTCCATCGCAGTCTTTAACACTGGTAGCATGCCGCGACAGCGTGGACGTGAACCGTATGTGCAGTTGACGGACTTTGAGCGAGGGCGTATAGTGGGCATGCGGGAGGCCGGGTGGACGTACCGCCGAATTGCTCAACACGTGGGGCGTGAGGTCTCCACAGTACATCGATGTTGTCGCCAGTGGTCGGCGGAAGGTGCACGTGCCCGTCGACCTGGGACCGGACCGCAGCGACGCACGGATGCACGCCAAGACCGTAGGATCCTACGCAGTGCCGTAGGGGACCGCACCGCCACTTCCCAGCAAATTAGGGACACTGTTGTTCCTGGGGTATCGGCGAGGACCATTCGCAACCGTCTCCATGAAGCTGGGCTACGGTCCCGCACACCGTTAGGCCGTCTTCCGCTCACGCCCCAACATCGTGCAGCCCGCCTCCAGTGGTGTCGCGACAGGCGTGAATGGAGGGACGAATGGAGACGTGTCGTCTTCAGCGATGAGAGTCGCTTCTGCCTCGGTGCCAATGATCGTCGTAAGCGTGTTTGGCGCCGTGCAGGTGAGCGCCACAATCAGGACTGCATACGACCGAGGCACACAGGGCCAACACCCGGCATCATGGTGTGGGGAGCGATCTCCTACACTGGCCGTACACCACTGGTGATCGTCGAGGGGACACTGAATAGTGCACGGTACATCCAAACCGTCATCGAACCCATCGTTCTACCATTCCTAGACCGGCAAGGGAACTTGCTGTTCCAACAGGACAATGCACCTCCGCATGTATCCCGTGCCACCCAACGTGCTCTAGAAGGTGTAAGTCAACTACCCTGGCCAGCAAGATCTCCGGAACTGTCCCCCATTGAGCATGTTTGGGACTGGATGAAGCGTCGTCTCACGCGGTCTGTACGTCCAGCACGAACGCTGGTCCAACTGAGGCGCCAGGTGGAAATGGCATGGCAAGCCGTTCCACAGGACTACATCCAGCATCTCTACGATCGTCTCCATGGGAGAATAGCAGCCTGCATTGCTGCGAAAGGCCGATATACACTGTACTAGTGCCGACATTGTGCATGCTCTGTTGCCTGTGTCTATGTGCCTGTGGTTCTGTCAGTGTGATCATGTGATGTATCTGACCCCAGGAATGTGTCAGTAAAGTTTCCCCTTCCTGGGACAATGAATTCACGGTGTTCTTATTTCAATTTCCAGGAGTGTATCATGTGAGACGTTGCTTTTAGTGCCCGGAAATCGATAGTTATCTAAAAATAAAGGACTAAATGCAGCTGAAGCAGTGTGATACCAGAGGCCATTGCCTCAGTGATGCTGCTCAGTGACAAAGAGTATTGTCTTAGTGACCCGGCCGCTGCCTCCGAACTGTGCATGGGGGCTTAATTAAAAAGAATAATGATAAATGCAATAACTTTAGTAGCTGTGTGACCGGCTACGAAGTCTCGTAACCGGTTGGCCCTGGCTAGTATTAGCACGCAATCTGACTGCATAAAATAAAATTAAAGAATGACAAGAAATTTCCATTAACACAATTGATTAATTAAGTCCCCTGCAACTATCAAACCTACGAAACAACAAAGCACAAGTGTAACTGTTCTGTATCTGGCTCGGTTCTTCCTTAATACGCCAAGATCTTTTAAACACCATTTACAACGAACTAAATGAAAAACCAGAAATACTATAATTGCACATAAAAACCAGAATTACAAGTCTAATACACGAACACGAGCCAGATGCTTTGTTGACTGTACCTGTGACCAAGAGGCATTGCCATTAAAGAAATCTGTAATACTTTTTTTTACCTCAATATATATTGACGAAAAATACACTCTGACAATTGCAACTTCTTCCATCTATACATTACACCAACCGAACAGCATCTACTCTCTCGCCCAACAGAACAACAACTGCTCTCGACATCCTCCAAACTACTACTGCACCAGTGGAGGCGGCGGAATAATAATCTTCGGCGCAATCTCTGGCGCTGTGACTCAGTGTAGACCCCTTTCAACTGTTCCTCCAATGTACGCGGGACACATGCGTTCATATTCTTAAGCACCACCACTCTCTGGCCACTACGAGGTGCATTCAAGGCCTCCAATTTTTTTTCTCCGGACTGGAAAGAGATAGAAACATGCACATTGTTTTAAAATGAGGCCGCGTTCATTGTCAATACGTTCCAGAGATGGCAGCACCGTACGGCAGATGGAATTTTACCGCCAGCGGCGAGAATGAGAACTGTTTTAAATACTTAAAATGGCGGCGTTTTCCTTACTTGAACAGCGTGCAATCATTCGTTTTCTGAATTTGCGTGGTGTGAAACCAATTGAAATTCATCGACAGTTCAAGGAGACATGTGGCGACGGAGTTAGGGATGTGTCGAAAGTGCGTTCGTGGGTGCGACAGTTTAATGTAGGCAGAACATCGTGTGACAACAAACCGAAACAACCTCAGGCTCGCACAAGCTGGTCTGACGACACGATCGAGAAAGTGGAGAGAATTTTTTGGGGGATCACCGAATGACTGTCGAACAGATCGCCTCCAGAGTTGGCATTTCTGTGGGTTCTGCGCACACAATCCTGCACTACGACCTGAAAATGCGAAAAGTGTCATCCAGGTGGGTGCCACGAATGCTGACGGACGACCACACGGCTGCCCGTGTGGCATGTTGCCGAGCAATGTTGACGCGCAACAACAGCACTAATGGGACTTTCTTTTCGTCGGTTGTGACAATGGATGAGACGTGGATGTCAATTTTCAATCCAGAAACAAAGCGCCAGTCAGCTCTATGGAAGCACACAGATTCACTGCCACCAAAAAAATTTCGGGTAACCGCCAGTGCTGAAAAAATGATGGTGTCCATGTTCTGGGACAGCGAGGGCGTAATCCTTACCGATTGCGTTCCAAAGGGCACTACGCTAACAGGTACATCCTACGAAAATGTTTTGAAGAACAAATTCCTTCCTGGACTGCAACAAAAACGTCCGGGAAGGGCTGTGCGTGTGCTGTTTCACCGAGACAACGCACCCGCACATCGAGCTAACGTTAGGCAACAGTTTCTTCGTGATAACAACTTTGAAGTGATTCCTCATGCTCCCTACTCACCTGACCTGGCTCCTAGTGACTTTTGGCTTTTTCCAACAATGAAAGACACTCTCCGTGGCCGCACATTCACCAGCTGTGCTGCTATTGCCTCAGCGATTTTCCAGTGGTCAAAACAGACTCCTAAAGAAGCCTTCGCCGCTGCCTTGGAATCATGGCGTCAGCGTTGTGAAAAATATGTACGTCTGCAGGGCGATTACGTCGAGAAGAAACGCCAGTTTCATCGATTTGGGATGAGTAGTTAATTAGAAAAAAAAAATCGGAGGCCTTAGAACTTGAATGCACCTCGTAAAAACAGCCCCACACCGCAACATAACTCTTCCGTATTTCGCTGTCGGTACTAAACGCGATGGCAGGTAATGTCCCCCAAACATCTGTCGGTTGCCGCTGGGTGTAGCGTGATCCACCGCTACAAATAACGCGCTTCCAGTCATCCAATGTCCACTCGGCTCGCTCTTTGCACCACCTCAAGAGACGCTTGTCAGTGACTACAAGAATGTGTGACTTGTGAGGAGATGCTCCAACACTGCACCGCATTCTTTTTTATTCCCGACAGTCATTGTCATAGCTGTGTGACACCGAAAATGCAAATAAAATACCTTCTGCAACATCCAAAATTTTCGCCATTTAATATTCGTTGATAACTCGCACTGTACTTTTGATTCTGAAGCTGTAAGCTGTATTACAAGATCTGTATTTAATACTCAATCGAAGTACTAGTGTATTTAATTTTGACTGTATGTATAATTTTTTTGCTTTAAAATTTTCGAATATTCATGCTATATTTTCTGTGTATGTGAAGTACAGTGTACTATACTGGAGATTGAAGATCTTTGCATTGTATGCGTATAATGTAAGTAAAATACTGTATAAATTGTTTATTATGTTAAATAATTTTCTGATGACCTTTCGTATTTCAAAATACACTCCTGGAAATGGAAAAAAGAACACATTGACACCGGTGTGTCAGACCCACCATACTTGCTCCGGACACTGCCAGAGGGCTGTACAAGCAATGATCACACGCACGGCACAGCGGACACACCAGGAACCGCGGTGTTGGCCGTCGAATGGCGCTAGCTGCGCAGCATTTGTGCACCGCCGCCGTCAGTGTCAGCCAGTTTGCCGTGGCATACCACCACCACCTAAAGAGAAGGCCGCGGCGCGCTCTTGTGACGTCACGCAAAGCGGGCCAGGGTCGGGTTGGCGCTGCGCTTAAAGAATCGAGACGCACGGCCTGCAAATCTTTGTCAAACGGTTTAACAGAACCTATTCCGTAAAAAATAATTAATTTCTGAAATTCTTTTGGCTTTATATGGCAGCTTCATGATGAAGTGCCAATCATTTCGATAATGGTCATAACTATTGTGGTATTTCACAGATGAGTATCAAATTTGAGAACGTTGCCATCAAAAATAGGGGTCGCTATGAATTTGTGTTTGATGCATATTACACATTCTATTGCTGAGTTTGAAATACAGATGAGGTTTTGAAATTTTCGTAAAACTTTGGATCAATATCTGCTTCCAATCTCGAAAAAATTGAGCATCTGCAGCAACTTCACTTCCGATCGCAACGCGCGGGAATGAAATATTGGTAACGCCTGTCATATCTCGTAAACCGCTGGAGATAACGAAACGAGATGTTGGCAAATGATACCACGCAAGGAGGAGAGTACTTTGCCGAATGGTTAAAATAAGTAACTTTATCAATCGCGATATAGCAGAAACTATAGTTTATAATTCTTTTTTACCGGTAATGTAATTGCATAAGACCTATCAATAGCCAGTGAAAACGTACGAGCGCGGGATGTAAATAATATTGCGATATACATGATAAAACAAGGTACATTTGTGAAAAATGCACTGTGATAAAGTACATTCTTTCTGGACCAGACAACTATTATTTACACTCACTTGAAAAATTTTGCACTAATACAGTGTATAATATTAAATTCCTCTGCCTTTAGTATCCTAAATAAATATTGTGTAGCTGTTTATAGAGCTCCCTCAGGAAAGCCGAGTACATTCCCCAAGCAAACAATCACTTTTAACTCACCTCACATAAGCAATTATGCGTTGTTATTGTAATGTAAATTTTCTTTCCTGTAAAAATATGGCAGATTTTGAGCATAAGTCAACAGTGAAAATCTACAAACCTTCAGCAGACATTTGCAGCAGTTGGAATGAGACAATGTGTCAAGCTAAAAACGTCAATAATAAATTTAACCTATTTCTAGATTAATTTGTTCCATTGTTTGACACATCGAAAAATAAAACAGATATGCTTCATACAGAGAGATCGCTTTTTAAACATGAAAACAGCAGTTTCAACATTCGTTAGCACTCATGCTAACTAATGCTAGAGTGAAAAACAACACCGACTCACAAATAGAGAATAAAACGTAACGGTAATGCGTAACAAAATACGAACTGCAGAGAAATTTAAACACGAATAAAAAGTAACACGAGCCACAAACTTATATTTCGTTTTCAAAATCAAAATAAAGCCACTTGATAACGAATACTAGGCCTATTTACTGCGAACTTTTGCTCACAATTTTAGTCAAATGTATCCAAAATGCAAGATATTCCACCAGAAAAAAATAATAATTGTGCTAGGTATATAGGTTTTACACACCTTAGTGTGCTCAGTGGGTTGGAAATTGCCCCGATGAATCGCTGAAAGACATTTCCAACACAGATTCGCATCTTTCGGAAAGGAAAATAACATTACTTTCGGTCGAGTTCCGTAATTCCCACGACACCTTGGCACACAACACTTGTAAACCGTGTTCACAGTAGCTTCACTACACGTAAACACTGTAATCGCTAGTTTTAAGCACGAATATAGCTCTCGATCCAAGAAACGTGTAGATAAACAAACGCTTCGAAACACAACATGGTGGCCCGCTTGGAGTGACGTCACGACCTGCTATGAATTTCGCGCCGCGGCCTTGTCTCTAGGTGGTGGTGGGCATACGGAGCTCCATCGCAGTCTTTAACACTGGTAGCATGTCGCGACAGCGTGGACGTGAACCGTATGTGCAGTTGACGGACTTTGAGCGAGGGCGTATAGTGGGCATGCGGGAGGCCGGGTGGACGTACCGCCGAATTGCTCAACACGTGGGGCGTGAGGTCTCCACAGTACATCGATGTTGTCGCCAGTGGTCGGCGGAAGGTGCACGTGCCCGTCGACCTGGGACCGGACCGCAGCGACGCACGGATGCACGCCAAGACCGTAGGAACCTACGCAGTGCCGTAGGGGACCGCACCGCCACTTCCCAGCAAATTAGGGACACTGTTGCTCCTGGGGTATCGGCGAGGACCATTCGCAACCGTCTCCATGAAGCTGGGCTACGGTCCCGCACACCGTTAGGCCGTCTTCCGCTCACGCCCCAACATCGTGCAGCCCGCCTCCAGTGGTGTCGCGACAGGCGTGAATGGAGGGACGAATGGACACGTGTCGTCTTCAGCGATGAGAGTCGCTTCTGCCTTGGTGCCAATGATGGTCGTATGCGTGTTTGGCGCCGTGCAGGTGAGCGCCACAATCAGGACTGCATACGACCGAGGCACACAGGGCCAACACCCGGCATCATGGTGTGGGGAGCGATCTCCTACACTGGCCGTACACCACTGGTGATCGTCGAGGGGACACTGAATAGTGCACGGTACATCCAAACCATCATCGAACCCATCGTTCTACCATTCCTAGACCGGCAAGGGAACTTGCTGTTGCAACAGGACAATGCACGTCCGCATGTATCCCGTGCCACCCAACGTGCTCTAGAAGGTGTAAGTCAACTACCCTGGCCAGCAAGATCTCCGGATCTGTCCCCCATTGAGCATGTTTGGGACTGGATGAAGCGTCGTCTCACGTGGTCTGCACGTCCAGCACGAACGCTGGTCCAACTGCGGCGCCAGGTGGAAATGGCATGGCAAGCCGTTCCACAGGACTACATCCAGCATCTCTACGATCGTCTCCGTGGGAGAATAGCAGCCTGTATTGCTGCGAAAGGTGGATATACACTGTACTAGTGCCGACATTGTGCATGCTCTGTTGCCTGTGTCTATGTGCCTGTGGTTCTGTCAGTGTGATCATGTGATGTATCTGACCCCAGGAATGTGTCAATAAAGTTTCCCCTTCCTGGACAATGAATTCACGGTGTTCTTATTTCAATTTTCAGGAGTGTATTTGTGTGTAGAAGTTGTTCATCTTGACGTAAATTTGACAGTTTAAGAAATGGTCACGCTTAGCAACAATATAAGAAATAGGTGTTACGTAAAAGCCAGTGTGCTTTTGTTTGAAACGAATGTGGCTCTGCGGAGTGGAAAAGGTGGCAAGGGCGAATTGGCGCGCTACCTAGAGCAAGCGCGGGAAGTAAGTGACACAGTCTGTATGCAGCAGTGATTAAATCAACACCTTTGTGGAGCAAGCTTTGTCAGAAAATTCGCACAAAATGCTTTGGATGGAGCCTGCAAACGGCTGATGGCATAGCTGCGAGTTGTTGGGCTACTGTATGCAGAACGACGCCAAGAGGAGAAATTTAGCCCATACAGAAGGGACTGGCAGGCGGTACTGTGGGTAGTATAGCCGCCATAATTGTTCGTCGCATCCAAGCCTACAGCTAATAGATAAGACTTGTTTATAGTAAATTTACTTTTGTAGAGCGTGAAACATTAATTTGAACTGTGTTTTAATAATCATATCTTAACTTAAAAGAAATCAGTTCACCACGTTTTGTCATCCTAATGATACACCTACATAGGGTTCCTTTCTGGCGTTTGATGAATCCGAGTATCCTACGTTACAGACTTATGAAGTGGCAAGTTAATATAAAGAGGCACCATTTAAACTGTTTTCGTGTTTTCATGATAATTGCAAAGTGTAGAGAAAATGTTTGCTTACTTAAAATTCAATCAGAGTGTAGCCAAGTTACTAGAATTTGGTAAATGACTACACAGAGTAATAGCTTGTGAAAGTAAATTCTAGTAAGAAAGAGGTTTTTCTTAATCAGCATAAAAAGTGTGTTCTTTAGTATCTAAGTATTTTAGTATTTAAGTTTGTTTATTACAGAAAATGCTTTTCTATATGTCCCCACTGGCAAATTTTTTTTTAGCTTCCGTGAAATTATCTACTCTGCTTTTGTCTTTAAAACATAATATGTAAGGGTGTAGTAGTGAAAAAGAAATTCCAGTGCCTGCACGAACATTGTTTGCGTGGAGTAATATCTATTTGAAGAAGCAACTTTAAACAGTAGCAAGAAAGGTGGCAAAATTGATACTTCTCCTTTTCCAATATTTCCCTGTTTCATTGCCTGGATAAACTGGCGACTATTAGTACATGTTTTAAACCACTAAATGGACTTGGAACTGAGTTGTCCTAGGTTCAGTATAATGTTATTCATTCTGCGTTTCTATTTAACCGCTGGGTAAAATCTTAGGAAAAGAATCGAATAGTCTGACATACTTGCGAGAGCGCTAATCATATCGCAGAAAGTATGAAATTATCACTTAGGCGTCCTGGCAGTTTCGTATTTCTGCAGACAATGCGCTGCTTTCGTGTCGCGTGACTTTCATACTTTTCAATTGGCTGAGGACATCCATAGCTGAAGACAGAAGAACCACCACGAACGGAACTGGAGGTGGGAGCAAACTGCAGAAACACACATTCCGTTAGTATGGGTAATATACCCATCCTGCTAATTTTCATCTACACAAGGGGAATCATTGTGGATAATAGGCACAGTGACTATAGACTCACAAATAACGCCAAATAATTCGAATAAATAACAAAATATAACAGAATTTTTTTTGTCTTTCAAGGTGTTTCGAACCGTTACTATAAATTCACCATGCTCCCCAGCCCTTCCCGTACACCATTACACTATCAGTGATTAGTCAAACAGATTGCTTGCAATTATACCTACATCAAATTTATGTATATGTCTAATAACTGTCACCCTACGCCTTTTTTTATTCAAAATGATGTAGGCTTACTTGCGTTTCTTAATATGATTACTGTACATGAACAGAGAAGCGTATGTTATAAAAAAGTGTAATTTAACTGAATGATTTTCACATATTTATTATTTTGAATGTGAATAGTATGCGTTGTTTTATTGTTTTGTTAGTGTTTATAAAGCAGATGTTACGCCATTTCGAAACAGCACAGTCAGCTAGAAACGAAGCTTTATTTTCGGATATCTTAAGCTTCATGCTATTGCTTGTCAAAAAGATTTCGACACACTTGAAAGAGTTTCACGAAGTGTTATGTTGTGTTTCAGTACCTGTGCCGAGCCCGAATCTCGTCCGACACAGAGTGGAATGAAACATCACTGTTTCGATACAATTAGTCCGTTCCAGGCACAGGTGGACTGAAACAGCCTTATTTTGAAACAACGATACAGTTTCTGTGTCTGGCTCGAGATCGAATCTGGTCCGAGACAGGGGCGGAATGAAACACCACTGTTTCGAAACAGTGAACCACAACCGTTCCGAAACACTGAAACAGTTCCACGTATCGATACACTGTATCGAAACAGTGGCCAAGTCTAGAATGCACCATTTCCGGACGGAACAATCACTCATTACTTTGTTTCCGTACACTGCGAACAGTTCACGATAAATTTCAGTAGGTTTTAGGTTTTTTGGCAACAAAAACCGTATCACAGACCGCACCTCACAACTGGCGGGATTTTCGATTGCAGCGCACATTTCAAATTCGAATATCGAAAAAACCAGACTGACAGAGAGACGTCCCCGCTGCCACGGATGGATGCCGACTGAGCTCCCGAGCACGCACGTACCAAAATATACACGATCGTCGCGCACCTAGCGGGGTCGCACGGAAACGTTCCCTACTTTCTGAATTGCCCTCGTATAATGAAAATATTGTAAATTGCTGGGTAATGGCCAACGGAACTTGACTGGAATGTATCGATAACAATGATCTTTGTGTGTAGAAAGTCTCTGTGGTGTTGCGAGCAGAGAGAAAGCAGAGCAGTTCGAGTCATGTAAGAGTGCGGAAGTGTTTGTTGGCCGCTCCCGTCGCCGAAGTGTGCAGCTGTGCTTGCGACAGTGTAGGCGCGCCTGATCAACACCTTCTAAGGTGTTGGCCTGATTCGTTAACCCGCCAGCATTGAGAGCGCGGCAGGAGTAAACAGGCGGAGGAAGCTGCAATTCCAACTGTTGCCTGTCTCCTAATTATCCGTGGCTCTGCAGACGAATCGCGGTTCTTCTCGTCAAACAGCACAAGCAGCAACAACGGCAGCTAACCGTTGTCGTCCCCTAGTTTCTTCGTCGTCCGCACAACTTTTCATTTAGCACGTCCGTATCTGGATCGAGACAATAAAATGAATTATAGTATTGAATATTACACTACTGCCCATTAAAATTGCTACACCACGAAGATAACGTGCTACAGAAACCCAAATTTAACCGGTAGGAAGAAGATGCTGTGATATGCAAATGATTAGCTTTTCAGAGCATTCACACAAGGTTGGCGCCGGTGGCGACACCTACAGCGTGCTGACACGAGGAAAGTTTCTAACCCATTTCTCATGCACAATTGACCGGCGTTGCTGGTGAAACGTTGTTGTGATGCCTCGTGTAAGGAGGGGAAATGCGTACCATCACGTTTCCGACTTTGATAAAGGTCGGATTGTACCCTATCGCTAGTCCGGCTTATCGTATCGCGACATTGGTGCTCGCGTTGGTCGACATCCGATGACTGTTAGCAGAATATGGAATCGGCGGGTTCAGCAGGGTAATACGGAACGTCGTGCTGGATCCCAACGGCCTCGTATCACTAGCAGCCGAGATGACAGGCATCTTATCGGCATGGCTGTAACGGATCGTGCAGCCACGTCTCGATCCCTGACTCAACAGATGGGGACGTTTGCAAGACAACAACCATCTGCACGAACAGTTCGACGACGTTTGCAGCATCACGGACTATCAGCTCGGAGACCGTCTCTGCGGTTACCCTTCACGCTGCATCATAGACAGGAGCGCCTCCGATGGTGTACTCGACGACGAACCTGGGTGCACGAATGGCAAAACGTCATTTTTTTCGGATGAATCCAGGTTCTGTTTACAGCATCACGATGGTCGCATCCGTGTTTGGTGACATCGCGGTGAACGCACATTGGAAGCGTGTATTCGTCATCGACTTACTGGCTTATCACCCGGCGTGATGGTATGGGGTGCCATCGGTTACACGTCTCGGTCACCTCTTTTCGCATTGACGGCACTTTTAACAGTGGACGTTACATTTCGGATGTGTTAGGACCCGTGGCTCTACCCTTCATTCGATCCGTGTGAAACCCTACACTTCAGCAGGATAATGCACGACCGCATGTTGCAGGTCCTGTACGGGCCTTTCTGCATACAGAAAATGTTCAACTGCTGCCATGGCCAACACATTCTCCATATCTCTCACCAATTGAAAACGTCTGGTCAATGGTGGCCGAGCAACTGGCTCGTCACAATATGCCAGTCACTACTCTTGATGAACTGTGGTATCGTGTTGAAGCTGCATGGGCAGCTGTACCTGTACACGCCATCCGAGCTCTGTTTGACTCAATGCCCAGGCGTATCGAGGCCGTTATTACGGCCAGGGGTGGCTGTTCTGGGTACTAATTTCTCATGATCTATGCACCCAAATTGCGTGAAAATGTAATCACATGTCAGTACTACTATAATATATTTGTCCAATGAATATCCGTTTATCATCTGCGTTTCTTCTTGGTGTAGCAATTTTAATGGCCAGTAGTGTAAATAGAGATAAATTAAGTTTACAGAGTGGTAAAGTACACACATCAAAAAAAGTTTTGCATCGCCTCGTTTCCGAGAGTTCTGGAACCTGTACTGAAAATTGGAACAGAGATCAAAGAACATCATTTCTGCCCTTTTTATTGCTCATGATAACCACACGTTGCTTGTTGTACCACCAAACAGCGAGACCTCCAGAGGTGGTGGTCCAGATTGCTGTACACACCGGTACCTCTAATGCCCAGTACCATGTCCTATTGCATTGAGTATACTATCCACAAGTTCATTAAGGCACTGTTGGTCCAGATCATGCCACTCCACAAAGGATCCCTCAGAGTGGTTGGTAGATCACGTCCTTCATAAACAGCCATCTGTCCCAGGGATGTCCGATAGCGTTCATATCTGGAGAACATGCTGGCCACTCTAGTCGAACGATGTCGTTATCCTAAAGGAAGTCATTCACAAGGTGTGCACGATGGTGGCGCGAATTGTCGTCCATGAAGACGATTGCCTCGCCAGTATGCTGTCGATATGGTAGCACTATCAGCCGGACCGAGCGGGGTGGCGCAGTGGTTAGACACTGGACTCGCATTCGGGAGGACGACGGTTCAATCCCGCGTCCGGCCATCCTGATTTAGGTTTTCCGTGATTTCCCTAAATCACTCCAGGCAAATGCCGGGATGGTTCCTCTGAAAGGGCACGGCCGACTTCCTTCCCCATCTTTCCCTAATCCGATGAGACCGATGACCACGCTGTTTGGTCTCGTTCCCCAAACCAACCAACAAACTATCCGCCGGAGGATCGTATGGTACAGCTGTTACGGCGCCTTCCGTGACCACCAGCGGCGTACGTCGGCCCCATATAATGCCCCATCCCAAGACAGCAGGAAACCTCCACCTTGCTGCACTCGCTGGACAGTGTGTCTAAGGCGTTCAGCCTGACCGAGTTGCCTCCAAACACGTCTCCGACGGTTGTCTGGTTGAAGGCATATACGACACTCATCGGTCGAGAGAACGTGATGCCAATCCTGAGCGGTCCATTCGGCATGTTGCTGGGCCCATCTGTACCGCGCTGCACGGTGTCGTGGTTGCAAAGATGGACCACGACGCGCCTAGAACCGCTCGGCCACAGCGGCCGGCTCGCTGGCAAAACTAATAACTAAAGATGTAGCACAAATTAAGAGTGCGCGCATTCATTTACTCTGTTAGCTTATCGAGTGACTTCTCCTGGACTAGTATGTATTTTATTGTTGTTACACTCCTGGAAATTGAAATAAGAACACCGTGAATTCATTGTCTCAGGAAGGGGAAACTTTATTGACACATTCCTGGGGTCAGATACATCACATGATCACACTGACAGAACCACAGGCACATAGACACAGGCAACAGAGCATGCACAATGTCGGCACTAGTACAGTGTATATCCACCTTTCGCAGCAATTCAGGCTGCTATTCTCCCATGGAGACGATCGTAGAGATGCTGGATGTAGTCCTGTGGAACGGCTTGCCATGCCATTTCCACCTGGCGCCTCAGTTGGACCAGCGTTCGTGCTGGACGTGCAGACCGCGTGAGACGACGCTTCATCCAGTCCCAAACATGCTCAATGGGGGACAGATCCGGAGATCTTGCTGGCCAGGGTAGTTGACTTACACCTTCTAGAGCACGTTGGGTGGCACGGGATACATGCGGACGTGCATTGTCCTGTTGGAACAGCAAGTTCCCTTGCCGGTCTAGGAATGGTAGAACGATGGGTTCGATGACGGTTTGGATGTACCGTGCACTATTCAGTGTCCCCTCGACGATCACCAGTGGTGTACGGCCAGTGTAGGAGATCGCTCCCCACACCATGATGCCGGGTGTTGGCCCTGTGTGCCTCGGTCGTATGCAGTCCTGATTGTGGCGCTCACCTGCACGGCGACAAACACGCATACGACCATCATTGGCACCGAGGCAGAAGCGACTCTCATCGCTGAAGACGATACGTCTCCATTCGTCCCTCCATTCACGCCTGTCGCGACACCACTGGAGGCGGGCTGCACGATGTTGGGGCGTGAGCGGAAGACGGCCTAACGGTGTGCGGGACCGTAGCCCAGCTTCATGGAGACGGTTGCGAATGGTCCTCGCCGATACCCCAGGAGCAACAGTGTCCCTAATTTGCTGGGAAGTGGCGGTGCGGTCCCCTACGGCACTGCGTAGGATCCTACGGTCTTGGCGTGCATCCGTGCGTCGCTGCGGTCCGGTCCCAGGTCGACGGGCACGTGCACCTTCCGCCGACCACTGGCGACAACATCGATGTACTGTGGAGACCTCACGCCCCACGTGTTGAGCAATTCGGCGGTACGTCCACCCGGCCTCCCGCATGCCCACTATACGCCCTCGCTCAAAGTCCGTCAACTGCACATACGGTTCACGTCCACGCTGTCGCGGCATGCTACCAGTGTTAAAGACTGCGATGCAGCTCCGTATGCCACGGCAAACTGGCTGACACTGACGGCGGCGGTGCACAAATGCTGCGCAGCTAGCGCCATTCGACGGCCAACACCGCGGTTCCTGGTGTGTCCGCTGTGCCGTGCGTGTGATCATTGCTTGTACAGCCCTCTCGCAGTGTCCGGAGCAAGTATGGTGGGTCTGACACACCGGTGTCAATGTGTTCTTTTTTCCATTTCCAGGAGTGTATTTTAAAAGTAAAACCTTTTGCGCATTTGCTTAAAGTAAATTCAGTTCAGTCTTTCAATAATCAAGAGTAAATTGCCTGCCTTTTTCTAAATTTTGCAATAGCTATACTGAGGTTACTGAAAGTTACTTTTTACTTAACAAAATTATTTAACAAGTATTTTCATTTAACGTTACTTTCAAAATTTAGTATTTCAGAACAAGTGAGTAGAAACTCAGTGCTTTCTGAGTCACTTATTTTCTCGTGAACTGTTATGCTGTGGAAAAGCGTGACAACCTTCTGTTGCCACGCCAGTGATTATTTGCTCAAGTTTCTCTGCCACTCCTTTTTCAAGATTGTGGAGATTCATTGCCCTAATGGGTTTGCGACCGTTTGATTATCCTTTTTCTAGCTAATCAGTGTTTTCTTTGTGATATCAGTGATTTTTGTAGTAAATATTACGTGGTACTCTTTTTTTCCGCCTGTGCGATTCGTGAGCGATTGCAACATTTCAAAATTATCTTCAGTTTTTAGCTTAAGTTTAGAATAGATTCCTTCTTCTGAAAAGTCTGTTGTACACTTTCCCCCGACCAACAAGCGTTATTTTCCTTCGGTAACGATAGCCTTGCTCACTGTAAAATTTCACCAGACACATGCGACCACGGTCAGTTATATCGCAATCCAGTAGCCCGATTAGGGACGAGGTTACAGTTGGACTTCCAGTACCACTTTGGGAGTGATGAGTTCCACTGATTTCATGCGATTTTCTTACGACCGCACTACCCAGCGCTGGACGGTCCCTGTGCGCCATTACACGAAGTCCGCCTGCTGTCTGTTTAGTTGTGGCTGTCCCTTCGCATTTCCATTTCACAATCACATCACCGACAATCGAAGAACCGAAATGATCCTGACGGATCTGTTTCGCTGCTGACATCCAGTGACTGGTCAATACACGAAGTCATTGAGCTTACCTGACCGACCCGTTCTGCTCTTACTGCCTTCCCACTGACAAGACATGTGCATCTACATCTATGACGGTTGTTACGAAAGTAAAGCCTCCTACACTCCTGGAAATGGAAAAAAGAACACATTGACACCGGCGTGTCAGACCCACCATACTTGCTCCGGACACTGCGAGAGGGCTGTACAAGCAATGATCACACGCACGGCACAGCGGACACACCAGGAACCGCGGTGTTGGCCGTCGAATGGCGCTAGCTGCGCAGCATTTGTGCACCGCCGCCGTCAGTGTCAGCCAGTTTGCCGTGGCATACGGAGCTCCATCGCAGTCTTTAACACTGGTAGCATGCCGCGACAGCGTGGACGTGAACCGTATGTGCAGTTGACGGACTTTGAGCGAGGGCGTATAGTGGGCATGCGGGAGGCCGGGTGGACGTACCGCCGAATTGCTCAACACGTGGGGCGTGAGGTCTCCACAGTACATCGATGTTGTCGCCAGTGGTCGGCGGAAGGTGCACGTGCCCGTCGACCTGGGACCGGACCGCAGCGACGCACGGATGCACGCCAAGACCGTAGGATCCTACGCAGTGCCGTAGGGGACCGCACCGCCACTTCCCAGCAAATTAGGGACACTGTTGCTCCTGGGGTATCGGCGAGGACCATTCGCAACCGTCTCCATGAAGCTGGGCTAAGGTCCCGCACACCGTTAGGCCGTCTTCCGCTCACTCCCCAACATCGTGCAGCCCGCCTCCAGTGGTGTCGCGACAGGCGTGAATGGAGGGACGAATGGAGACGTGTCGTCTTCAGCGATGAGAGTCGCTTCTGCCTTGGTGCCAATGATGGTCGTATGCGTGTTTGGCGCCGTGCAGGTGAGCGCCACAATCAGGACTGCATACGACCGAGGCACACAGGGCCAACACCCGGCATCATGGTGTGGGGAGCGATCTCCTACACTGGCCGTACACCACTGGTGATCGTCGAGGGGACACTGAATAGTGCACGGTACATCCAAACCGTCATCGAACCCATCGTTCTACCATTCCTAGACCGGCAAGGGAACTTGCTGTTCCAACAGGAGAATGCACGTCCGCATGTGTCCCGTGCCACCCAACGTGCTCTAGAAGGTGTAAGTCAACTACCCTGGCCAGCAAGATCTCCGGATCTGTCCCCCATTGAGCATGTTTGGGACTGGATGAAGCGTCGTCTCACGCGGTCTGCACGTCCAGCACGAACGCTGGTCCAACTGAGGCGCCAGGTGGAAATGGCATGGCAAGCCGTTCCACATGACTACATCCAGCATCTCTACGATCGTCTCCATGGGAAAATAGCAGCCTGCATTGCTGCGAAAGGTGGATATACACTGTACTAGAGCCGACATTGTGCATGCTCTGTTGCCTGTGTCTATGTGCCTGTGGTTCTGTCAGTGTGATCATGTGATGTATCTGGCCCCAGGAATGTGTCAATAAAGTTTCCCCTGCCTGGGACAATGAATTCACGGTGTTCTTATTTCAATTTCCAGGAGTGTATTTTTATTCGTGGAAACTACAGGAGAGATCTAACTCACAACAGCACAGCTACACTATGTGGTCAAAAGTATCCGGACACTTGGCTGAAAATGACTTCCAGGTTCAAGGCGCCCTCCGTCGGCAATGCTTGATGAGAGCTTGATGACAGCTTCCACTCTCGCAGGCATACGTTCAATAAGGTGCTAGAAGATTTCTTGGGGAATGGCAGCCCATTCTTCACGGAGTGCTGCTGCACTGAGGAGAGGTTAGATGTCCGTCAAAAATGGCTCTGAGCATTATGGGATTTACCTACTGAGGTCATCAGTCCCCTAGAACTTAGAACTACTTAAAACTACCTAACCTAAGGACATCACACACATCCGTGCCCGAGGCAGGATTGGAACCTGCGACCGTAGCGGTCACGCGGTTCCAAACTGAAGCGCTTAGAACCGCACGGCCACACCGGCCGGCAGATGTCTGTCGGTGAGGCCTGGCACAAAGATGGCGTTACAAAACATCCCAAAGGATTCAGGACTCAGTGCAGGCCAATCCATTACAGGGATGTTATTGTCGTGTTACCAGTCCGCCACAGGCCGTGCATTATGAACAGGTGCTCGACCGTGTTGAAAGATGCAATTGCCATCCCCGAATTGCTCTTCAACAGTGGGGAGCAAGAAGGCACTTAAAACACCAGTGTAGGCCTGTGCTGTGATAGTCCCATGCAAAACAACAAGGGGTGCAAGTCCCCTCCATGAAAAACACGACCACACCATAACACCACCGCCTTCGAATTTTACTGTCGGCACTACACACGCTGGCAGATGAGGTTCACCGGGCATTCGCCATACCCATTCCCTCCCATCGGATCGCCACATTGTGTGTGGTGTCACCGCCAGACACCACACATGCTAGGTGGTAGCTTTAAATCGGCCGCGGTCCATTAGTACATGTCGGACCCGCGTGTCGCCACAGTCAGTATTTGCAGACGGAGCGCCACCACACGGCAGGTCTAGAGAGACGTACTAGCACTCGCCCCAGTTGTACGACGACGTTGCTAGCGACTACACTGACGAAGCCTTTCTCTCATTTGCCGAGAGACAGTTAGCTGAAGGCTATTCTAAGTCCATGGCTACGACCTAGCAAGGCGCCATTAACCATATCTGGAGAGAGTCTCATTTGTATAGTCACGAGCGATGTAGCACAAGGATGAATTAAAGTTAAGTAAACAGACGATACGTACTTTTCTTTATAGCATTAATTACGTATCCTGTTCCAGAATTCACGCCAGTCGGCGTGAGTTGACGCGTGCCCTTTCGGTATCTCCGCCTTGTGTCTAGACTGTCTTGTCCAGACACAACATTGTGTACCGTGATTCGTCACTCCACACAACGTTTTTCCACTGTTCAATAGTCCAATGTTTACGCTCCTTACACCAAGCGAGGCGTCGTTTGGCATTTACCGGCGTGATGTGTGGCATATGAGCAGCCGCTCGAACATGAAATCCAAGTTTTCTCACCTCCCGCCTAACTATCATAGTACCTGCAGTTGTCTCTGATGCAGTTTGGAATTCCTGTGTGACGGTCTGGATGATGTCTGCCTATTACACATTACGACCCTCTTCAACTGTCGGTGGTCTCTGTGAGTCAACAGACGAGGTTGGCCTGTAGGCTTGTAAGTAGGCTGTTTATGTTTTCTTTATGTAAGTAGGCTGTTTATGTTTTCTTAGGCTGTTTATGTTTTCTTTATGTAAGTAGGCTGTTTATGTTTTCTTATTGGCAACGTTACGTAGCGCTCTATATGAAAATCACTGGCTGTGCTGTGTGCAGTCTGTGGCTAGTTTGCATTGTTGTCTGCCATTGTAGTGTTGGGCAGATGGATGTGAACAGCGCGTAGCGTTGAGCAGTTGGAGGTGAGCCGCCAGCAGTGGTGGATGTGGGGAGAGAGATGGCGGAAGTTTTGAAATTGAACTGCTATATATATTATGATTATTAGGGTAAATACAGTGTTTGTTCTCTATTAAAATCTTTCATTTGCTAACTATCCCTATCAGTAGTTAGTGACTTCCGTAGTTTGAATCTTTTATTTAGCTGGGAGTAGTGGCGCTCGCTGTATTGCAGTAGTTCGAGTAATGAAGATTTTTGTGAGGTAAGTTATTTGTGAAAGGTATAGTTTAATGTTACTCAGGGCCATTCTTTTGCAGGGATCTTTGATAGTCAGATTGCGTTGCGCTAAAAATATTGTGTGTCAGTTTAAGCATAGTCTTGTACAATTGTTCTAAGGGGACGTTTCACGCTTTTGTCCTGTTAGTGTTTCTTCACATTTCCAGTTGACTATCATATCGGAAACAGTGGTTCAAAATGGTTCAAATGGCTCTGAGCACTATGGGACTCAACCTCTGAGGTCATTAGTCCCCTAGAACTTAGAACTACTTAAACCAAACTAACCTAAGGACATCACACACATCCATGCCCGAGGCAGGATTCGAACCTGCGACCGTAGCGGTCTCGCGGTTCCAGACTGCAGCGCCAGAACCGCACGGCCACTTCGGCCGGCAGGAAACAGTGGAGCTAGGGGTGTTTAGGAGTGTGGAAATCCCGCGTACAGACGTATGACACAAGTGACACGTCTACATCTACATCTACATCCATACTCCGCAAGCCACCTGACGGTGTGTGGCGGAGGGTACCTTGAGTACCTCTATCGGTTCTCCCTTCTATTCCAGTCTCGTATTGTTCGTGGAAAGAAGGATTGTCGGTATGCCTCTGTGTGGGCTCTAATCTCTCTGATTTTATCCTCATGGTCTCTTCGCGAGATATACGTAGGAGGAAGCAATATACTCCTTGACTCTTCGGTGAAGGTATGTTCTCGAAACTTTGACAAAAGCCCGTACCGAGCTACTGAGCGTCTCTCCTGCAGAGTCTTCCACTGGAGTTTATCTATCATCTACGTAACGCTTTCGCGATTACTAAATGATCCTGTAACGAAGCGCGCTGCTCTCCGTTGGATCTTCTCTATGTCTTGTATCAACCTATCTGGTACGGATCCCACACTGCTGAGCAGTATTCAAGCAGTGGGCGAACAAGCGTACTGTAACCTACTTCCTTTCTTTTCGGATTGCATTTCCTTAGGATTCTTCCAATGAATCTCAGTCTGGCATCTGCTTTACCGACGATCAACTTTATATGATCATTCCATTTTAAATCACTCCTAATGCGTACTCCCAGATAATTTATGGTATTAATTGCTTCCAGTTGCTGACCTGCTATTTTGTAGCTAAATGATAAAGGATCTATCTTTCTGTGTATTCGCAGCACATTACACTTGTCTACATTGAGATTCAGTTGCCATTCCCTGCACCATGCGTCAATTCGCTGCAGATCCTCCTGCATTTCAGTACAATTTTCCATTGTTACAACCTCTCGATACACCACCGCATCATCTGCAAAAAGCCTCAGTGAACTTCCGATGTCGTCCACCAGGTCATTTATGTATATTGTGAATAGCAACGGTCCTATGACACTCCCCTGCGGCACACCTGAAATTACTCTTACTTCGGAAGACTTCTCTCCATCGAGAATAACATGCTGCGTCCTGTTATCTAGGAACTCCTCAATCCAATCACACAATTGGTCTGATAGTCCATATGCTCTTACTTTGTTCATTAAACGACTGTGGGGAACTGTACCGAACGCCTTGCGGAAGTCAAGAAACACGGGATCTACCTGGGAACCCGTGTCTATGGGCCTCTGAGTCTCGTGGACGAATAGCGCGAGCTGGGTTTCACATGACCGTCTTTTTCGAAACCCATGCTGATTCCTACAGAGTAGATTTCTAGTCTCCAGAAAAGTCATTATACTCGAACACAATACGTGTTCCAAAATTCTACAACTGATCGACGTTAGAGATATAGGTCTATAGTTCTGCACATCTGTTCGACGTCCCTTCTTGAAAACGGGGATGACCTGTGCCCTTTTCCAATCCTTTGGAACGCTACGCTCTTCTAGAGACCTACGGTACACCGCTGCAAGAAGGGGGGCAAGTTCCTTCGCGTACTCTGTGTAAAATTGAACTGGTATCCCATCAGGTCCAGAGGCCTTTCCTCTTTTGAGCGATTTTAATTGTTTCTCTATCCCTCTGTCGTCTATTTCGATATCTACCATTTTGTCATCTGTGCGACAATCTAGACCATGTTCGAAATCCGCGAGTCCTGCAGAGCGCCCCAATCTGCTCTCACGATGTCTAATGACTACTGAGGTCGCTGATATGGAGTACCTGGCAGCAGGTGGCAGCACAGTGCACCTAGTATGGAAAACGTATGTTTTTGGAGGCGTCCGGATACTTTTGATCACATAGTGTAAATAGAGCAATATTCCATCTACAAACTGTCATTTTTCCACACAGTCACCTCCATTCGTTACTCACTTTTGCCAACGATGAACCAGAGAGTGCATGCCGTGCCCGTAAAAATCGGACCCAGCTGAGGCTAACCATTTCATTACAGCTTTGTCAACAGCATCCAAGTCTTGAAAATGTTCGCCTCGTAGCCCGTCTTTGAAAGCCCCGGGGAGATGGAAGTCTGAAGACGTTAAATCGGTACTGTACGGTGGACGTGTGGTAAGATAGTCCAACCGAATTTTGCAATGAGTTTCGTGGTCACAAAACTGGTGTGGGGGCTGGAGTTATCATGTTGCAGGTAAAAGTTGATCTTCTTCTCTGGCATTACCCTGGAAATTCGGGCTTTCAGCTTAGTGAGTGTCGTCTTGTAGCGTGCTGAACTGACAGTTTCTCCAGGCTTCACGGCATCAAAAAGAACCACACGCTGGCTATCCCAGCAGACTGTGCACATCACTTTGCCTGCAGAGTTCTGTGTCTCGAACTTCTTCTTTGACGGAGAAATCGCATGTCGCCATTCCGTGGACCGCCTTTTGGATTCTCGCTCGTATTGATGACACCACGTCTCATCTCCGGTGACGACGCTATTCATAAAATTGTCACCTTCAGCTTCGTATTGATCCAGCAGGTCCCGAAAAAATTTCCATTCGACGAGTTTTTTGTTCTTCTGTAAGCATCCACAGGACACATCTCGCACAGACTTTGCGATAACCGAGATGTTCCAGCATTGTTTCGAAGACTTTACAGCCGACATTCAGCTTTGCACACAATGAAACTATCTCTTTAACTATTTTTATCATTCTAAATACTGACCTACAGAATCTTCCCAGACAAAGACAACTCAAACTTAACGTATTCACTTATTATCCACAATATACAAGCCTAACACCATATGCTATACGGTGACAACATGACTTCCAATAATTAACGCAAAAGAATGGCACTGAATTGCGAGGAATCCTAACAATAATACAATGAAATATGAAACTACCTCCATCTCTGTTAATTGAATAAACTCATTTCAGTCACGAATACCAACAATGGAAGCAACATCCTTTTTCATAAGTCACTTACCTCACAGAAAATCTTCATAACACGAACTACAGCAATTACAAAAAATGGTTCAAATGGCTCTGAGTACTATGGGGCTTAACATCTGAGGTCATCAGTCCCCTAGAACTTAGAACTACTTGAACCTAACTAACCTAAGGACATCACACACATCGATGCCCCAGCAGGATTCGAACCTGCGACCGTAGCGAGCAATTACAGCACGCAGCAACTACTGCCAGCTAAATCTACATCTACATCTACATGGATACTCTGCAAATCACATTTCAGTGCCTGGCAGAGGGTTCATCGAACCACTTCCACAATTCTCTATTTTTCCAATCCCGTATAGCGCGCGGAAAGAATGAACACCTATATCTTTCCGTACGACCTCTGATTTCCTTTGTTTTATCGTGGTGTTCGTTCCTCAAAAATGTTTCAAATGGCTCTGAGCACTATGCGACTCAACTTCTGAGGTCATCAGTCGCCTAGCACTTAGAACTACTTAAACCTAACCAACCTAAGGACATCACACACATCCATGCCCGAGGCAGGATTCGAACGTGCGACCGTAGCGGTCGCTCGGCTCCATACTGTAGTGCCTAGAACCGCACGGCCACTCCGGCCGGCGATCGTTCCTCCCTATGTAGGTCGGTGTCAACAAAATATTTTAGCATTCGGAGGAGAAAGCTGGTGATTGGAATTTCGTGAGAAGAGTCCGTCGGATCGAAAAACGCCTTAGTTTTAATGGTTTCCAGCCCAAATCCTGTATCATTTCTGTGACACTCTCTGCCATATTTCGCGATAATACAAAACGTGCTGTCTTTCTTTAAACTTTTTCGATGTACTCCGTCAGTCCTATCTGGTAAGGATTCCACACCACGGAGCAGTATTCTAAAAGAGGACGGACAAGCGTAGTGTAGGCAGTCTCCTTAGTAGGTCTGTTACATTTTCTAAGTGTCCTGCCAATAAAACGATTCTAACTACTATAGACTCTACTAGGAGGCACACTGTTAGCAAAAGAAATATTTTGTTGAAGAGGAAACAATGTATTTATAAGATTTTACGTTATTCATGTACCATCCAGTTCCAAAAATTATGTAGTCGTCAATAATTTCACTACTGAAACATTACCAACGACATCCATCCTCATTTTACTATGCATATCCTACCAAGACTGAGTCTCGACTAAGAAAATCATGTCAAGACATTTCTGCATCCACTCGCTAACTCGCATTCGGGAGGACGACGGTTCAATCCCGCGTCCGCCCATCCTGATTTAGGTTTTCCGTGATTTCCCTAAATCACTCCAGGCAAATGCCGGGATGGTTCCTCTGAAAGGGCACGGCCGACGTCCTTCCCAATCCTTCCCTAATCCGATGAGACCGATGACCACGCTGTCTGGTCTCCTTCCCCAAACCAACCAACCAACCAACCACTCGCTAACTAACAGTCCAGGCAACCACAGAATCTCTTTCCGAGGGCGCAGAGCGCTCTCAGTGATATTAATACAGTCTATAGCGCTGCCAACATACAAAGAGGCTACTTACAACGATTCCTTGGTCGTTAACCGCAGATCAGCACGGACGAGTTGATCAAGACCAGGCCCCCACAACCGCACGAGTGGTCGACTGTGAAGAGCGGACAAATTGAGTAGCTGGGCGGCGGCCATTAGAGTGGTAAACTGACGCGCGGAGTTCGAATGTTTATACATCGCTTTTGGTTACAAAATGCCTTCCCTTGAGTTAGCTCACAAACATAATGCCTCATTTAAATACGTTACTACAATATACTTTTTAACTTATGAACAAACAGCAACTAGTCACTGTTTATGAATCTATCTTACGTACTACACTCCGGGAAATTGAAATAAGAACACCGTGAATTCATTGTCCCAGGAAGGGGAAACTTTATTGAGACATTCCTGGGGTCAGATACATCACATGATCATACTGACAGAACCACAGGCACATAGACACAGGCAACAGAGCATGCACAATGTCGGCACTAGTACAGTGTATATCCACCTTTCGCAGCAATGCAGGCTGCTATTCTCCCATGGAGACGATCGTAGAGATGCTGGATGTAGTCCTGTGGAACGGCTTGCCATGCCATTTCCACCTGGCGCCTCAGTTGGACCAGCGTTCGTGCTGGACGTGCAGACCGCGTGAGACGACGCTTCATCCAGTCCCAAACATGCTCAATGGGGGACAGATCCGGAGATCTTGCTGGCCAGGGTAGTTGACTTACACCTTCTAGAGCACGTTGGGTGGCACGGGATACATGCGGACGTGCATTGTCCTCTTGGAACAGCAAGTTCCCTTGCCGGTCTAGGAATGGTAGAACGATGGGTTCGATGACGGTTTGGATGTACCGTGCACTATTCAGTGTCCCCTCGACGATCACCAGTGGTGTACGGCCAGTGTAGGAGATCGCTCCCCACACCGTGATGCCGGGTGTTGGCCCTGTGTGCCTCGGTCGTATGCAGTCCTGATTGTGGCGCTCACCTGCACGGCGCCAAACACGCATACGACCATCATTGGCACCAAGGCAGAAGCGACTCTCATCGCTGAAGACGACACGTCTCCATTCGTCCCTCCATTCACGCCTGTCGCGACACCACTGGAGGCGGGCTGCACGATGTTGGGGCGTGAGCGGAAGACGGCCTAACGGTGTGCGGGACCGTAGCCCAGCTTCATGGAGGCGGTTGCGAATGGTCCTCGCCGATACCCCAGGAGCAACAGTGTCCCTAATTTGCTGAGAAGTGGCGGTGCGGTCCCCTACGGCACTGCGTAGGATCCTACGGTCTCGGCGTGCATCCGTGCGTCGCTGCGGTCCGGTCCCAGGTCGACAGGCACGTGCACCTTCCGCCGACCACTGGCGACAACATCGATGTACTGTGGAGACCTCACGCCCCACGTGTTGAGCAATTCGGCGGTACGTCCACCCGGCCTCCCGCATGCCCACTATACGCCCTCGCTCAAAGTCCGTCAACTGCACATACGGTTCACGTCCACGCTGTCGCGGCATGCTACCAGTGTTAAAGACTGCGATGGAGCTCCGTATGCCACGGCAAACTGGCTGACACTGACGGCGGCGGTGCACAAATGCTGCGCAGCTAGCGCCATTCGACGGCCAACACCGCGGTTCCTGGTGTGTCCGCTGTGCCGTGCGTGTGATCATTGCTTGTATAGCCCTCTCGCAGTGTCCGGAGCAAGTATGGTGGGTCTGACACACCGGTGTCAATGTGTTCTTTTTTCCATTTCCAGGAGTGTACTTTTTAACTTATGAACAAACAGCAACTAGTCACTGTTTATGAATCTATCTTACGTACTACATGGAATCTGCCGTATCTAAAAGTTATGTACTGGACACCTAGCATTTTTTGTAGTTCAATTACGATAGATGTACGCAAAATGCATCAAAATACTAGAAGATTTGCCCACTATATTAATAGATATTTTCTGACTCTACCTTGCTTTAGATTTTATGACGAAAAGTGCGTTATATATGGCTTAGTGCTTTGGCAACTCACGACCAAATTATGAAGTTTCAACCTAAGCTAGACCATGAAAACAGTACCGATCAGCCAACTTTCTTCAAAATGATCAGAACATATAACACGGTATTCTGTCGGTCGGAAATCTTGCATCCTGACAGCTGAAACGTCCCCTTTGAACAAATTATACACGCCTGTGCTTAACCTGACACACAATATTATTTAGCGCAACGCAATCTATCAAAGATCCCTGCAAAAGAATGGCCCTGAGTAACTTTAACCTATACCTTTCAGAAATCGCTTACCTCACAAAAATCATCGTTACTCGAACTACTGCAATACAGCGAGCGCCACTACTGCCAGCTAAATAAAAGTTTCAAACTACGGAAGGCACTGACTACTGATAGGCATAGTTAGCAAATGAAAGATTTTAATAGAGAACAAACAATGTATTTACCTTAATATCATCATACACTCCTGGAAATGGAAAAAAGAACACATTGACACCGGTGTGTCAGACCCACCATACTTGCTCCGGACACTGCGAGAGGGCTGTACAAGCAATGATCACACGCACGGCACAGCGGACACACCAGGAACCGCGGTGTTGGCCGTCGAATGGCACTAGCTGCACAGCATTTGTGCACCGCCGCCGTCAGTGTCAGCCAGTTTGCCGTGGCATACGGAGCTCCATCGCAGTCTTTAACACTGGTAGCATGCCGCGACAGCGTGGACGTGAACCGTATGTGCAGTTGACGGACTTTGAGCGAGGGCGTATAGTGGGCATGCGGGAGGCCGGGTGGACGTACCGCCGAATTGCTCAACACGTGGGGCGTGAGGTCTCCACAGTACATCGATGTTGTCGCCAGTGGTCGGCGGAAGGTGCACGTGCCTGTCGACCTGGGACCGGACCGCAGCGACGCACGGATGCACGCCAAGACCGTAGGATCCTACGCAGTGCCGTAGGGGACCGCACCGCCACTTCTCAGCAAATTAGGGACACTGTTGCTCCTGGGGTATCGGCGAGGACCATTCGCAACCGTCTCCATGAAGCTGGGCTGCGGTCCCGCACACCGTTAGGCCGTCTTCCGCTCACGCCCCAACATCGTGCAGCCCGCCTCCAGTGGTGTCGCGACAGGCGTGAATGGAGGGACGAATGGAGACGTGTCGTCTTCAGCGATGAGAGTCGCTTCTGCCTTGGTGCCAATGATGGTCGTATGCGTGTTTGGCGCCGTGCAGGTGAGCGCCACAATCAGGACTGCATACGACCGAGGCACACAGGGCCAACACCCGGCATCATGGTGTGGGGAACGATCTCCTACACTGGCCGTACACCACTGGTGATCGTCGAGGGGACACTGAATAGTGCACGGTACATCCAAACCGTCATCGAACCCATCGTTCTACCATTCCTAGACCGGCAAGGGAACTTGCTGTTCCAACAGGACAATGCACGTCCGCATGTATCCCGTGCCACCCAACGTGCTCTAGAAGGTGTAAGTCAACTACCCTGGCCAGCAAGATCTCCGGATCTGTCCCCCATTGAGCATGTTTGGGACTGGATGAAGCGTCGTCTCAAGCGGTCTGCATGTCCAGCACGAACGCTGGTCCAACTGAGGCGCCAGGTGGAAATGGCATGGCAAGCCGTTCCACAGGACTACATCCAGCATCTCTACGATCGTCTCCGTGGGAGAATAGCAGTCTGCATTGCTGCGAAAGGTGGATATACACTGTACTAGTGCCGACATTGTGCATGCTCTGTTGCCTGTGTCTATGTGCCTGTGTTTCTGTCAGTGTGATCATGTGATGTATCTGACCCCAGGAATGTGTCAATAAAGTTTCCCCTTCCTGGGACAATGAATTCACGGTGTTCTTATTTCAATTTCCAGGAGTGTATATATAGCAGTTCATGACAAATTACAAAACTCCGCCATCTCTCTCCCAACAGCCACCACTGCTGGCGGCTCACCTCCAACTGCGCAACGCTACGCGCTGTTCACATCCAGCTGCCCAACACTACAATGGCAGACAACAATGCAAACTAGCCACAGACTACACACAGCACAGCCAGTGATTTTCATACAGAGCGCTACGTAACGTTGCCAATAAGAAAACATAAACAGCCTACTTACACAGCGAGTAACCATTTTTGTAACAGCTGTGGCTTTGAGAAAGGAAACCTGCAAAAAGATGCACAGACAATATGCTAATAGCGTATTACAAAAACATTTATTAAGCAAGTGCACTGACATACGAAACAACTTAAAATATCCACATACCTGTGAAATGTAATATTCGTTCCTTTCTCGAATTTATTTGTACAATTAATCGCTGCACAACTCTTCACCATTGTACTTCTGTTGATTGGAACGTACAGACAGTACAATTACGAGTAACGAATACTGTATGTACGCCCCAACAAATATACAACGTTGAATCAGGGTCCTCATAAATAACAATACCACACAGCACATCAGACTACCACCACTATAATGGCGTCCAGCCGAAGGTTCAAATTATCCCGCGACTGCAGCGCCATCAGTGTGTCTAGTTATTTTTTACAAGGTCTTTGCATAGTGCTTAGAGCCATCTGAACCATTTGCTAACACATTACTTAACCTAACTTTCGCTAAGGACAACAAACACACCCATGCCGAAAGGTGGACTCGAACCTCCGAAGGGGAATATTACGTAGATCACAGGTTGTTATTGCGCAGAGCCTGAGAACGAGTATCTCGAAAATGTCGAAGCTGGTCGAATGTTCATGTGCTACTGTCGTGACTATCTACGGAAAGAGGTGGAAGGACAGTGAAACTACCACTAGGCGCTTGGACGTCCACCACTCTTCACGGAACGTGTGGTTCGGAGACTTGTCTGTTGTGTAAAGTAGGATAGAGGGTGATGTGTGGCATCTCTGCCGAAAGAGCACAATGCTGGTATACGCACGAGTGTTTCGGGGCACCCCGTTTATCGTACATTGTCGAACATGGAGCTCCGCATCATACCACCCCTACGTGTTCACATGTTGGCCCAACGACGTCGTTTATTACGATTGCAGTGGGCACAGGACTATAAGGATTCGACAGTCTATCAATGGAAACGTGTCGGCTCTTCGGGTGAACCACATTTTTGCTACACCAGGTTGATGGTCGTCTCCACAAACGCCGTCATCGAATGGAACGGCGGCTCGGAACGTGCAACGCCCCACGGATGCAGGCTGGGGGAAACAGTATTATGCTATGGGTGTCATTCTGCCGCGCTTCCATTGGACCTGTGGTAGTAATCGAAGACACGCTGACAGCTGTGAACCACCTGCATCCCTTCATTCTTGATATCTTACCTTACCAGAATAATTGTCGGTGTCTCGTAGCCAGAACAGCGCTACATTGGTTTGAAGAGCATTAGAGTGAAGTCACGTTCATGTCTGGGTGACCAAATTCGCCTGATATAAATCCCATGGAACCCGTCTCGGTCGCTATCGGGTGTCTTCACCGCGTACACAAATCAGCGGTCCGCTACTTAAGAGAATTGCATCCCCTGTGCGTAGAAAATGGGTCTGAGCACTGTGGGACTTAACATCTGAGGTCATCAGTCCCCTATAACTTAGAACTACTTAAACCTAACTAACCTAAGGACATTACACGCACCCATGCCCGAGGCAGGATTCGAACCTGCGACCGTAGCAGTCCCGCGGTTCCGGCCTGCAGCGCCAGAACCGCTAGACCACCGCGGCCGGCTTCAAATTGTCCCGCGACTGCAGCGCGATCAGTGAGTCTAGTTATTTTTTACAAGCTCTTTGATGAAGACGCTCTTCACTGAGAGAGACGACAGCTATGCAGGGTCGACCGGGCCGTAGCTTCACATGCACGCCCTTTTCACCACCTCGAAAATGCCGTAACCACAGCCTAACATTCCTCACGTCTCTTGTATTGTCTCCATACACATTAAGCAAATGTCGACGCATTTCAGCCGCGGCAATTTCCTCAGCAGTGAGAAATTCAGTCACACATCGCTGTTTTATGAGCGCCTCCGTATCAGACTCCATTTTGGAACACTCGTCTGCTGGCACAAATTACCGCAAAACAGCGGAACCACCTGCAAATGAAAGAGCAAGTTTCAATCATTACATCTACGCCAGCGACATCCGAAGTCACCGCAAAAAAACATGAAACATTAGTTTCGGCATGGCTTTGTGTCATGTCCTTAGGTTACTCAGGTTTAAGTAGTTCTAACATTGGAACCTTCCCATCGCATCCCCCTTAGATTTACTTATAAGTTGGCACAGTGGATAGGCCATGAAAAACTGAACACAGATCAATCGAGAAAACAGGAAGAAGTTGTGTGGAACTATGAAAAAAATAAGCAAAATATGCAAACTGAGTAGTCCATGCGCAACATAGGCAACATCAACGATGATGTAGCATCAGGAGCGCTGTGGTCCTGTGGTTAGCGTGAGCAGCTGCGGGACGAGAGGCCCTTGGTTCGAGTCTTCCCTCGAGTGAAAAGTTTAATTTTTTATTTAATCAACTTCACTCTCTAAAATTCCAGGACATGTTCAGATTTGCTTGGACATATGCAGGATTTGACGGTCTACACACGGAAAAATTTGAAAACGTTAAAAACATGTGTTTTGACAGAGCACAGGGAAATCTGTGCGACTGTGAAACTGTTGCATTCATTTGTTGCAGTTTATGTGACAAACTCTTATGTTTTCATCACATTTTTCTGAGTGATTATCACATCCACAAGAAAACCTAAATTGGGCAATCTAGAAGAATCTTTTTACCCATTCACCAAGTGTACAAGTTAGGTAGGTCGACAACATATTCCTGTCATGTGACGCAGATGCCGTACCAGTGTCGTATAGAATACATCAGACGTGTTTTCCTGTGGAGGAATCGTTGACTTATGACTTTGCGATCAAATGTTTTCGGTTCGTCTACTCATCGCACGGTTTTGCGGTGCGGTCGCAAAGCACAGACACTAAACTTATTACAGTGAACAGAGACGTCAATGAAAGAACGGACAGATCATAACTTAGCGAAAATATACTATTCACTAGAAAAAACACTTGAACCAAGGACCTCACATTCCGCAGCTGCTCACGCTAACCACGTGACCACGGCGTTCCTGAGCGCACATTGTCCTTGATGTTGCCTATCTTGCACATGGAGTACTCATTTTGTACATTCTGCTTATTTTTTTCTTAGTGCCACACAACTTCTTCTGTTTTCTCGATTGATCTTTGTTCAGTTTTTAAAGGCCTATCCACTGTGCCAACTTATAACTAAATCTGAGGGGGGTGCGATGGGGAGGTTCCCTTGTAAGTTCTAGGGGACTGATGACCTCAGAAGTTAAGTCCCATAGTGCTCAGAGCCATTTGAACCATTAGTTTCGGAACGACCATCGTAAATACCTCTCCCCGATGTTATTCAGTCTGTATATTGAGCAAGCAGTAAAGGAAAGGAAAGAAAAATTTGGAGTAGGTGTTAAAATCCAAGGAGAAGAAATAAAAACTTTGAGGTTCTCCGATGATAATTTAATTCTGTCAGAGACAGCAAAGGACTTGGAAGAGCAGTTGAACGGAGGATATAAGATGAACATCAACAAAAGCAAAATGAGGATAATGGAATGTAGTCGAATTAAGTTGAGGGAGTTAGATTAGGAAATGAGACACTTAAAGTAGTAAAGGAGTTTTACTATTTGGGGTGCAAAATAACTGATGATGGTCGAGGTAGAGAGGATATAAAATGTAGACTGGCAATGGCAAGGAAAGCGTTTCTGAAGAAGAGAAATTTGTTAACATCGAGTATTGACTTAAGTGTCAGGAAGTCGTTTCTGAAAGTATTTGTATGGAGTGTAGCCATGTATGGAAGTGAAACATGGACGATAAATAGTTTAGACAAGAAGAGAATAGAAGCTTTCGAAATGTGGTGCTACAGAAGAATGCTGAAGATTAGATGGGTAGATCACATACCTAACGAGGAGGTACTGAATAGAATTGGGGAGGAGTTAGTGGCACAACTTGACAAGAAGAAGGGATCGGTTGGTAGGACATGTTCTGAGGCATCAAGGGTTCATCAATTTAGTACTGGAGGGCAGAGTGGAGGGTAAAAATCGTAGAGGGAGACCAAGAGATGAATACACTAAGCAGATTCAGAAGGATGTAGGCTGCAGTAGGTAGGTACTGGGAGATGAAGAAGCTCGCACAGGATAGAGTATCATGGAGATTTGCATCAAACCAGTCTCAGGACTGAGGAGCACAACAACAACAACATCGTAAATACATACCCTGCAAACCACCGTTCGGTGCATGGTGGAGGGTACTCTATACCACTACCAGTCACTTCTTCTCCCATTCGACTCGCAAATAGGGCGAGGCAGAAACGACTGTGTGTATGAGCTGTATTTTTCGTATCTTATCTTCGTGGTCCTTACACGCAATATATGTTGTAAGCAACAAAATCGTTCTGCAGTCAGCATCAAATGACGGTTTTCCCCTGTAGTGTTTCTCAAAAGGAACGTCGCCTTTCCTCCAGATATCTCCATTTGAGACCCTGAAGCATCTCTGTTACACTTGCGTGTTGTTCGAACCTACCGGTAACAAATGTAGCAGCCCGCCTCTCAGTTGCTGCGATGTGTTCCGTTAATCTGTACTGGTACAGATCCCAAACACTGGACCAGTACGTAGGAATAGGTTGTACTATCGTCCCGTATTTGACCTCCTTTAGAAGTGAACTACACTTTCCTAGAATTCTCTCAGCAAACCGAAGTCGCCCATACGACTTTCCTAACACAATCCTCGCATGCGGGTTCCATTTCATGTCGCTTTGCAGTATTACAGTCAGATATTGAAACGACCTGACTCTGCACACTACTAATTCTGTAATCGAACATTACGGGCTAGGTTCTCCTACTCACCTGCATTAGTTTATACACTCCTGGAAATTGAAATAAGAACACCGTGAATTCATTGTCCCAGGAAGGGGAAACTTTATTGACATTCCTGGGGTCAGATACATCACATGATCACACTGACAGAACCACAGGCACATAGACACAGGCAACAGAGCATGCACAATGTCGGCACTAGTACAGTGTATATCCACCTTTCGCAGCAATGCAGGCTGCTATTCTCCCATGGAGACGATCGTAGAGATGCTGGATGCAGTCCTGTGGAACGGCTTGCCATGCCATTTCCACCTGGCGCCTCAGTTGGACCAGCGTTCGTGCTGGACGTGCAGACCGCGTGAGACGACGCTTCATCCAGTCCCAAACATGCTCAATGGGGGACAGATCCGGAGATCTTGCTGGCCAGGGTAGTTGACTTACACCTTCTAGAGCACGTTGGGTGGCACGGGATACATGCGGACGTGCATTGTCCTGTTGGAACAGCAAGTTCCCTTGCCGGTCTAGGAATGGTAGAACGATGGGTTCGATGACGGTTTGGATGTACCGTGCACTATTCAGTGTCCCCTCGACGATCACCAGTGGTGTACGGCCAGTGTAGGAGATCGCTGCCCACACCACGATGCCGGGTGTTGGCTCTGTGTGCCTCGGTCGTATGCAGTCCTGATTGTGGCGCTCACCTGCACGGCGCCAAACACGCATACGACCATCATTGGCACCAAGGCAGAAGCGACTCTCATCGCTGAAGACGACACGTCTCCATTCGTCCCTCCATTCACGCCTGTCGCGACACCACTGGAGGCGGGCTGCACGATGTTGGGGCGTGAGCGGAAGACGGCCTAACGGTGTGCGGGACCGTAGCCCAGCTTCGTGGAGACGGTTGCGAATGGTCCTCGCCGATACCCCAGGAGCAACAGTGTCCCTAATTTGCTGGGAAGTGGCGGTGCGGTGCCCTACGGCACTGCGTAGGATCCTACGGTCTTGGCGTGCATCCGTGCGTCGCTGCGGTCCGGTCCCAGGTCGACGGGCACGTGCACCTTCCGCCGACCACTGGCGACAACATCGATGTACTGTGGAGACCTCACGCCCCACGTGTTGAGCAATTCGGCGGTACGTCCACCCGGCCTCCCGCATGCCCACTATACGCCCTCGCTCAAAGTCCGTCAACTGCACATACGGTTCACGTCCACGCTGTCGCGGCATGCTACCAGTGTTAAAGACTGCGATGGAGCTCCGTATGCCACGGCAAAACTGGCTGACACTGACGGCGGCGGTGCACAAATGCTGCACAGCAAGCGCCATTCGACGGCCAACACCGCGGTTCCTGGTGTGTCCGCTGTGCCGTGCGTGTGATCATTGTTTGTACAGCCCTCTCGCAGTGTCCGGAGCAAGTATGGTGGGTCTGACACACCGGTGTCAATGTGTTCTTTTTTCCATTTCCAGGAGTGTATTTACCCATGTTTAGAGCGAAAGGCCATTCGTCACACCAACTATAAATTTTGTTTGAGTCTTCTATCCGTCTACAGTCTCTTAACTTGTACGCCCCACCATACACCAAAGCATCATCAGAAAGCAACCACAGATTTCTGCCCACCAAACCTGCCAGATCATTTATGTGTGTACGGAAAAACAGCGGTCCTGTCATACTTCCCTGGGGCACCACTGATTACATCCTTGTCTCTTACGAACACTCGCCCTCGAGGACAACATACTGGCTTCTGTTACTTAACAAGTCTTCGAGCTACTCACTTACCTGGGAACCTGTTCCATATGCTCGTACCGTCGTTAATAGCCTGTGCAGTGTTGCACCGTGTCAAATGCGTTCCGGGTACGTACACTATGTGATCAAAAGTATCCGGACACCCCCAAAAACATAAGTTTTTCATATTAGGTGCACCGTCCTGCCACCTACTGCCAAGTACTCCATATCAGCGACCTCAGTAGCCATTAGAGATCGTGAGAGAGCAGAATGGGGCACTGCGCGGAAGTCACGGACTTCGGACGTGGTCAGGTGATTGAGTGTCACTTGTGTCATACATCTGTACGCCAGATTTCCACACTCCTAAACATCCCTAGGACCACTGTTTCCGATGTGACAGTGAAGTGGAAACGTGGAGGGACACGTACAGCACAAAAACGTACAGGCCGACCTCGTCCGTTGACTGACAGAGACCTCCGACAATTGAAGAGGGTTGTAATGTGCAATAGGTAGAAGAAATGCAGATGATAAACGGGTATTCATTGGACAAATATATTATACTAGAACTGACATGTGATTACATTTTCACGCAATTTGGGTGCATAGATCCTGAGAAATCAGTACCCAGAACAACCACCTCTGGCCGTAATAACGGGCTTGATACGCCTGGGCATTGAGTCAGACAGAGCCTGGATGGCGTGTACAGGTACAGCTGCCCATGCAGCAGTTCATCAAGAGTAGTGACTGGAGTATTGTGACGAGCCAGTTGCTCGGCCACCATTGACCAGACGTTTTCAATTGGTCAGAGATCCGGAGAATGTGCTGGCCAGGGCAGCAATCTAACATATTCTGTATCCAGAAAGGCCCGTACGGGACCTGTAATATGTGCTTTATCGTGCTGAAATGTAAGGTTTCTCAGGGATCGAATGGAGGATAGAGCCACGGGTCGTAACACATCTGAAATGTAATGTCCACTGTTCAAAGCGCCGTCAATGTGAACAAGAGGTGATCGAGACGTGTAACCAATGGCACCCCATACTATCACGCCGGGTGAGCCAGTACGGCGATGACGAATACACGCTTCCAATGTGCGTTCACCGCGATGTCGCCAAACACGGTTGCGACCATCATGATGCTGTCAACAGGACCTGGAGATTCATCCAAAAAAATGACGTTTTGCCATTCGTGCACCCAGGTTCGTCGTCGAGTACACCATCGCAGGCGCTTCCGTCTGTGATGCAGCGCCAAGGGTAACCGCAGCCGTGGTCTCCGAGTTGATAGTCGATGCTGGTGCAAATGTCGTCGAACTGTTCGTGCAGATGGTTGTTCTCTTGCAAACGTCCCCATCTGTTGACTCAGGGATCGAGACGTGGCTGCACGATCCTTTACAGCGGTGCGGATAAGATGCCTGTCATCTCGACTGCAAGTGATACGAGTCCGAACAGTCATTGGATCTCGACCAACGCGAGCAGCAACGTCGCGATACGATAAACCGCAATCGCGATAGGCTACAATCCGACCTTTATCAAAGTCGGAATCGTGATGGTACGCATTTCTCCTCCTTACACGAGGCATTACGACAACGTTTCACCAGCAACGCCGGTCAACTGCTGTTTGTGTATGAGAAATCGGTTGGAAACTTTTCTCATGTCAGCACGTTGTAGGTGTCGCCACCGGCGCCAACCTTGTGTGAATGCTCTGAAAAGCTGATCATTTGCATATCACAGCATCTTCTTCCTGTCGGATAAATTTCGCATCTGTAGCACGTCATCTTCGTGGTGTAGCAATTATACTGGCCATTAGTGTACATGTTCTTCCATAGATCGTATGAACGAATCTTTCATCGTAATAATGTAAACCGAGTCATTTTACAAGATATGTGCACATGACTAGTTCTAATATTAACGAACACATTATTATTTTATTCCTACTCATGCAACTATACTTAAAACAATTTTTTAACTGGCTGCCAGTTTTTAACTAGGAATTCGTCAACGGGACACAAGGAGCTGTACAGGAGAAATCATTTTAGATTAGATTTAGAACTTCATTCGGTAGCTGTCAAACATTTTATTTTATTGTGCAAATTATCAACAATTTTTGTTGCTACGTATTGAACTCCTTCCTGACCAACTGACAGCTTTAACAATGAGTAATAAAAGTCATTTTCCCCTGTAGTGTTGTAGCTAGTGTTCGCAAATTGTGATGGAGTATTTATGACGGGATTCATTAGCGAAAATACGTATTGTGACGGCGCATTTAAAAGGACTAGTTCCTTGGAGAGATGTATGCATGACGTCCGTATATGGGCATCACATGTTCTTACTGCTCGCTTTTGTACAATCAGTGCTTTCTAAGTGATGAGATAGCCCAGAAAATTATTCCGTACGACATTATTGAGTGGAAAGACGCAAAATACCGGGTGATCAAATAGTCAGTATAAATTTGAAAACTGAATAAATCACGGAATATTGTAGATAGAGAGGTAGAAATTGACACATATGCTTGGAATGACATGGAGTTTTATTAGAACCAATAAAATACAAACGTTCAAAAAATGTCCGACAGATGGCGCTTCATCTGATCAGAATAGCAATAATTAGCATAACAAAGTAAGACAAAGCAAAGATGATGTTGTTTACAGGAAATGCTCAATATGTCCACCATCATTCCTCAACAATAGCTGTAGTCGAGGAACAATGTTGTGAATAGCACTGTAAAGCATGTCCGGATTGTTATGGTGAGGCGTTGGCGTCGGATGTTGTCTTTCAGCATCGCTAGAGATGTCGGTCGATCACGATACACTTGCGACTTCAGCTAACCCCAAAGCCAATAACCGCACGGACTGAGGTCTGGGGACCTGGGAGGCCAAGCATGACGAAAGTGGCGGCTGAGCACACGATCATCACCAAACGACGCGCGCGCAAGAGATCTTTCATGCGTCTAGCAATACTTTGCTTTTTTTTTTTTTTTTTGGTTCTCATTAAACCCCATGTCATTCCAAGCATGTGCGTATATTTTTACCTGTCTACCTACATTATTCCGTAGTTTATTAAGTTTTGAAATTTATACTTACTTTTTGGTCACCCGGTATGTTAGCAGGTTGATACGTTTGTTTCCAGGATTGGTAACTATACGAAGAGCAAAAGTAGTTGAATTTAACTGTTTGAGGAGCTCAGTAATATGCTTCTTCCAGTTCAAGTTATCGTCACAATGTACACCCAAAAATTTCGAGCAATCTATCCTACCTACTGACTCCTGATCAGGTGCTACGTCAGTTGTTGATATGACTCTATTTGTTGTGTTGTTGTTGTGGTCTTCAGTCCTGAGACTGGTTTGATGCAGCTTTCCATGCTACCCTATCCTGAGCAAGCTTCTTCATCTCCCAGTACCTACTGCAGCCTACATCCTTCCGAATCTGTTTAGTGTATTCATCTCTCGGTCTCCCTCTACGATTTTTACCCTCCACGCTGCCCTTCAATACTAAATTGGTGATCCCTTGATGCCTCAGAATATGTCCTACCAACCGATGCCTTCTTCTAGTCAAGTTGTGCCATAAACCCTTCTTCTCCCTAATTCTGTTCAATACCTTCTCATTAGTTATGTGATCTACCCATCTAATCTTCATCATTCTTCTGTAGAACTGAATGTGGAGTGTTTTTCCAAAATTTAGGGAGCGTTCATTCTGAGAGAAGCACTTCAAAATTCTTGGCAAAATATCATTTACCAACTCTTTTATTGCTTTCTCTCTCTAAGGGGATTTATTATAACGCTAGTATCGTCTGGAAAAATTGCCAGTTTTGCTTGTTGAATGTTAAGTGGAACGTCATTCACATATACAAGGAATTGGAGTGGACCCAAAATTGAACCCTGGGGGACTCCTCCTCTGACCCCCACTGCTAATACTTTCTGCCTTTTCGACATTTTCTGAATTATTCAGCACAACCTTTTGCATTTTGTTTGTCAGGTATGATTCCAACAAGCTGTGCAAAGAGCCATCAGTTCCATAAAACTTGAGTTTTTCTAGGAGAGTATCATGATCAAACAACCAAAGACCTTGGAGTGATCACAAAAAATACTAACTGGCGATATATTATTGTTTAAGATTTGTTCCGTTTGATGAATAAATATATAAACAACGTGTTTAAGCCAGCAACGTTTCTGGAATGCAAACATATGTTAAGAAAACTGCATCCACTTGAGGGTGCGACTCCTCTTGAGCACATTACTTCTTCGAATATTTTGGAAAAAGACGTCGGTAAGGAAATGGGACGATAATTGTTTAAGTCTGTTCTGTCACCTATGTTATGAAGTGGTTTAATAATTGGATATTTTAACCTGTCTAGAAAAATTCCCTTTGCCAGTGTTGCACTGCATATATCACTAAGGACATTAGTCATTAAGTCAGAACTTTTCGGAATTCCGTTTGAAATTCCATCAACCCCACAACAGGTCTTGTTTTTCGGAATTTTGATAATTGTATTATTTTCTGTGAAGGATGTTGGTGTTACTTCCAGTTGCTTCACGTTTTGTGGAATGACATTTTTAGTATATTCTTTCGCTTTTTCAACTGAATCCTTTAAACCTACATTAGCTACTAGGGTGAGAAAACAACCGTTGAAAGCGTTTCGAACTTGTGAGTTAACAGTCACAACGTTGTCTTCTAGCTTAACTTTCATGGAATCTTGTATAATGATGTTCTTTTGATAACTTTTCTTATGCCTTGACCAGACTTTTATTTTTCCAACGACCTTACGCGTTTCGACTGTACGTCAGTTTCAAAGGCAGTGTTATACACTGAAGAGCCAAAGAAACTGGTACACCTGCTTTCTATTGTGTAGGACCCCCGCGAGCACGCAGAAGTGCCGCAACACGACGTGGCACGGACTCGACTAATGTCTGAAGTAGTGCTGGAGGGAAATGACGCCGTGAATCCTGCACGGCTGTCCATAAATCCGTAAGAGTACGACGGGGTGGAGATCTCTTTTGAACAGCACGTTGCAAGGCATCCTAGATATACTAAATAATGTTAATGTCTGGGGAGTTTGGTGTCCAGCGGAAACGTTTAAACTCAGAACAGTGTTGCTGGAGCCACTATGTAGCAATTACGGACGTGTGGGGGTGTCGCATTGTCCTGCTGGAATTGCCCAAGTCCGTCAGAATGCACAGTGGATAAAAAATGGTTCAAATGCCTCTGACAAGGGTACCTCCCCATCACACACCCCTCAGATTTAGTTATAAGTTGGCACAGTGGATAGGCCTTGCAAAACTGAACACAGATCAATCGAGAAAACAGGAAGAAGTTGTGTAGAACTATGAAAAAAAGAAGCAAAATATACAAACTGAGTAGTCCATGTGCAAGATAGGCAACATCAAGGATAATGTGCGCTCAGGAACGCCGTGGTCCCGTGGTTACCGTGAGCAGCTGCGGAACGAGAGGTCCTTGGTTCAAATATTTCCTCGAGTGAATAGTTTGCTTTCTTTATTTTAGCAAAGTTATGATCTGTCCGTTCGTTCATTGACGTCTCTGTTCACTGTAATAAGTTTAGTGTCTGTGTTTTGCGACCGCACCGCAAAACCGTGCGATTAGTAGACGAAAGGACGTGCCTCTCCAATGAGAACCGAAAACATTTGATCGCAAGGTCATAGGTCAACCGATTCCTCCACAGAAAAACACGTCTGATATGTTCTGTTCGACACTGGTGACGGCTTTGCGTCACATGACAGGAATATGTTGTCGACCCACCTAACTTGCACTCTTGGCGAATGGGTAAAAAGACTCTTCTACCTTGCCCGATTTAGGTTTTCTTGTGGATGAGATAATCACTCCCAAAAAAGTGATGAAAACGTAAGAGTTTGTTGCAGAAATCTCTCAGAACAATGTGTGTTGGTCGACTACCGCCAATAGTTTCACATTTTCCTGTGTCAGAGAGGCTGACACCACCATTATGAGTATGCCTGCAACAGACCTGGCGCTCGCCGTGCCTAGCTGACGTGACGTCACCAACAAGCGCCGAGGCCTTCCTTTGAGTCGGCGTTGGCTCTACTCCCCAGTACTGATGCTATCCGCGTCACCCGCAACGGCTAAGTACTTTACGAGTATCGATATCTGTACCTTACGGTGTCAAGGACCGCGCACTGAATTCTACTGCTTAAAAAGTCTTCGAGCCGCTCGCACATCGCCGGCCGGAGTGGCCGAGCGGTTCTAGGCGCTACAGTCTGGAACCGCGCGACCGCTACGGTCGCAGGTTCGAATTCTGCCTCGGGCGTGGATGTGTGTGATGTCCTTAGGTTAGTTAGGTTTAAGTAGTAAGTGCTAGGCGACTCATGACCTCAGAAGTTAAATCCCATAGTGCTCAGAGCCATTTGAACCACTCGCACATGTGGGAACCTAAACAGTATGCTCGGGCCTTTGCCAACGGTCTGCAGTAGGGGACGATGTCAAATCATTCTCTGGAAATCTAGGGTATCATTGTGAGAGAAAGGGCAAGCTGAGTTTCGCGCGAGCGGTGCTTGGTAAACCGACGCCGCCTCTTAAGCTGGCGGGTCCGCGTGTTAAGACGTCTAGTGGCCAATTCCGCGTTACACAGTGGTGTCCGGGTAAATTTGATTAGTTAGCGGGGATGTAGGTTGTCGGCCCGGCATGCGCTGCGCCGCATTCAACCGACTGCGCTGCTGATCGGCGATTGACGGACGCGACTCGGGCGAGACAGACGAGTTTTGTCTCGCAAGAGCAGCGGGGGAGGGGTGGGGGTGGTTGGGGTAGGGCCGTGGAGGGGGCACCGACCGCACGGAGATTCGCGCGCGGGGCGGGGAGGGGAGCAAATTTGCACGCGGCCAGCGGTGGGCGTGGCCGCGCCGCAGCGCGGTTCGCGAATCGCGGCTCTCGGTGCCCCCCTCCACGCGCGAGTAATGAGCAATGAGAAGAGACGCAGCCGTTTGCCGCGACGGCGGTGGTGGTGGGGGCGATAAAAAAGACGATCGCCGCGGAAGCGCGAAACGGCGGGCGGTGGTTAGCAGCGGCGGTGCGCCCGCTTTGCGCACGGCACCACACCGCGTGCCGGCCGGAGGGGCGTGGCTTCGCTGCCGGCGCCCGGCTGTTCTCTCTCCCTGGCGCGACTGTCTGTTTGGCTGCTGTCAGGCAAAGCCCAGTTCTTCAGATACAGCTGGGTCACATAGTCATAGTCACTCTGAAAACATCATACGGCAAGGCGCAGTCAATACCTTCGCTGCGCAGTGCCGATGGTACTGTTACCGACGACTGTGCCTAAAGTAACCTCTGGCGTGCCACAGGGGAGTGTTATGGGACCATTGCTTTTCACAATATATATAAGTGACCTAGTAGATAGTGTCGGAAGTTCCATGCGGCTTTTCGCGGATGATGCTGTAGTATACAGAGAAGTTGCAGCATTAGAAAATTGTAGCGAAATGCAGGAAGATCTGCAGCGGATAGGCACTTGGTGCAGGGAGTGGCAACTGACCCTTAACATAGACAAATGTAACGTATTGCGAATACATAGAAAGAAGGATCCTTTATTGTATGATTATATGATAGCGGAAAAAACACTGGTAGCAGTTACTTCTGTAAAATATCTGGGAGTATGCGTGCGGAACGATTTGAAGTGGAATGATCATATAAAATCAATTGTTGGTAAGGCGGGTACCAAGTTGAGATTCATTGGGAGGGTTCTTAGAAAATGTAGTCTATCAACAAAGGAGGTGGCTTACAAAACACTCGTTCGACCTATATTTGAGTATTGCTCATCAGTGTGGGATCCGTACCAGATCGGGTTGACGGAGGAGATAGAGAAGATCCAAAGAAGAGCGGCGCGTTTCGTCACAGGGTTATTTGGTATGAGAGATAGCGTTAAGGAGATGTTTAGCAAACTCAAGTGGCAGAGTCTGCAAGAGAATATATTGCTTTCCCCTACTTATACCTCCCGAGGAGATCACGAATGTAAAATTAGAGAGATTCAAGCGCGCACGGATGCTTTCCGGCAGTCGTTCTTCCCGCGAACCATACGCGACTGGTACCGGAAAGGGAGGTAATGACAGTGGCACGTAATGTGTCCTCCGCCACACACCGTTGGGTGGCTTGCGGAGTATTAATGTAAATGTAAATGTAAATGTAAAAAATGTGCCGCTAAAGCGGAGTTCTTGAACGCAGTTTTCCGAAATTCCTTCACCAGGGAAGACGAATGGAATATACCAGAATTTGAAACACGAACAGCTGCTAGCATGTCTGTCTTAGAAGTAGATACCTTAGAGGTTGCGAAGCAACTCAAATCGCTTGATACGGGCAAGTCTTCAGGTCCAGATTGTATACAGATTACGTTCCTTTCAGATTACGCTGATACAATACCTCCCTACTTAGCAATCATATACAACCGCTCGCTCACAGATAGACCTGTACCTACAGATTGGAAAATTGCGCAGTAGCAATCATATACAACCGCTCGCTCACAGATAGACCTGTACCTACAGATTGGAAAATTGCGCAGTAGCAATCATATACAACCGCTCGCTCACAGATAGACCTGTACCTACAGATTGGAAAATTGCGCAGGTCACACCAGTGGTTAAGAAGGGTAGTAGGAGTAATCCATCAAACTACAGACCTATGTCATTGACGTCGGTTTGCAGTAGGGTTTTGGAGCATATACTGTATTCAAACATTATGAATCACCTCGAACGGAAAGATCTATTGATACGTAATCAGCATGGTTTCAGAAAACATCGTTCTTGTGCAACGCAGCTAGCTCTTTATTCGCACGAAGTAATGGCCGCTATCGACAGGGGATCTCGATTCCGTATTTCTAGATTTCCGGAAAGCTTTTGACACCGTTCCTCACAAGCGACTTCTAATCAAGCTGCGGGCCTACGGGGTATCGTCTCAGTTGTGCGACTGTATTCGTGATTTCCTGTCAGGAAGGTCGCAGTCCGTAGTAATAGACGACAAATCATCGAGTAAAACTGAAGTCATATCAAGTGTTCCCCAGGGAAGCATCCTGGGACCTCTGCTGTTCCTGATCTATATAAATGACCTGGGTGACAATCTGAGCAGTTCTCTTAGGTTGTTCGCAGATGATGCTGTAATTTACCGTCTAGTAAGGTCATCCGAAGACCAGTATCAGTTGCAAAGCGATTTAGAAAAGATTGCTGTACGGTGTGGCAGGTGGCAGTTGACGTTAAATAACGAAAAGTGTGAGGTGATCCACACGAGTTCCAAAAGAAATCCGTTGGAATTCGATTACTCGATAAATAGTACAATTTTTAAGGCTGTCAGTTCAACTAAGTACCTGGGTGTTAAAATTACGAACAACTTCAGTTGCGTTTCATTGGCAGGACACTTAGAAGATGCAACAAGTCCACTAAAGAGACAGCTTACACTACACTCGTTCGTCCTCTGTTAGAATATTGCTGCGCAGTATGGGATCCTTACCAGGTGGGACTGACGGAGGACATCGAAAGGGTGCAAAAAAGGGTAGATCGTTTTGTATTATCACGTAGTAGGGGAGAGAGTGTGGCAGGTATGATACGCGAGTTGGGATGGAAGTCCTTAAAGCAAAGACGTTTTTCGTCACGGCGAGATCTATTTACGAAATTTCAGTCACCAACTTTCTCTTCCGAATGCGAAAATATTTTGTTGAGCCCAACCTACATAGGTAGGAATGATCATCAAAATAAAATAAGAGAAATCAGAGCTCGAACAGAAAGGTTTAGGTGTTCGTTTTTCCCGCGCGCTGTTCGGTATGGTAGAGAGATATAATAATTGAGGTTCGATGAACCCTCTGCCAAGCACTTAAATGTGAATTGCAGAGTAATCATGTAGATGTAGATACTGTGCTCTTAAAACAAAAGCTTTTCATATTGAACTAGTGAACCTGGCAACGCTTCACAATTGCTAAAGATGTATGAAAAGTGGTTACAAGTCCTCATCTGCTCCTCTCTCCCCCCCCCCCCCCGCCCTCTCTCTCCCTATCCTCCCTCCACCCTCCCCTCACCTCCCTTTGTCCACCTCGTCCTACATATGTCCATCACTTCCCCCACTCCCTGTACATCTCTTTTCCCACACTCTCTCTGTCCACCTCCCCTCATCTGTCTATATCCTCCTTCCTTTTCTTTACATCCTTTTCCTCTCCCCTTCTCCGTTCCATCACCTCCTCCCTCATCTCTCTGGTCTTATTTATTGTTATTGCTAATGGAAAAAGTGGAAATTTGTCGTAAGACGCTGTGGGACCAAACTGCTGAGGCCATCGATCCCTAAGCTTACACACTACATTTTTTTTAAAAATCTTAATTGAATCCAATAATATCATACATCATAACCCACCACCTTATACATTAGTGAGTCTTAATATCTACAATATAATTACAGACGAATGGAAAAACTGGCAGAAGCTAACCTCGGGGAAGATCAGTTTGGATTCCATAGAAATATCGGAACACGTGAGGCAATACTGACTCTACGATTTATCTTAGAAGAAAGATTAAGGAAAGGCAAACCTATATTTCTAGCATTTGTAGACTTAGAGAAAGCTTCTGACGATGTTGACTGGAATACTCACTTTCAAATTCTAAAGGTGGCAGGCGTAAAATACAGGAAGCGAAAGGCTATTTACAATTTGTACGGAAACCAGATGGCAGTTATAAGTGTCGACGGACATGAAAGGGAATCAGTGGTTGGGAAGGCAGTGAGACACGGTTGTAGCCTCTCCTCGATGCTATTCAATCTGTATATTGAGCAAGCAGTAAAGGAAACAAAAGAAAAATTCGGAGTAGGGATTAAAATCCACGGAGAAGAAATAAAAACTTTGAGGTTCGCCGATGACATTGTAATTCTGTCAGAGACAGCAAAGGACTTGGAAGAGCAGTTGAACGGAATGGATGGTGTCTTGAAGGGAGGATATAAGATGAACATCAACAAAAGCAAAACGAGGATAATGGAATGTAGTCGAATTAAGTCTGGTGATGCTGCGGGAATTAGATTAGGAAATGAGACACTTAAAGTAGTAAAGGAGTTTTGCTATTTGGGGAGAAAAATAACTGATGATGGTCAAAGTAGAGAGGATATAAAATGTAGACTTGCAATGGCAAGGAAAGCGTTTCTGAAGAAGAGAAATTTGTTAACATCGAGTATAGATTTAAGTGTCAGGAAGTCGTTTCTGAAAGTATTTGTATGGAGTGTAGCCATGTATGGAAGTGAAACATGGACGATAAATAGTTTGGACAAGAAGAGAATAGAAGCTTTCGAAATGTGGTGCTACAGAAGAATGCTGAAGATTAATTAGGTAGATCACATAACTAATGAGGAGGTATTGAATAGGATTGGGGAGAAGAGAAGTTTGTGGCACAACTTGACTAGAAGAAGGGATCGGTTGGTAGGACATGTTTTGAGGCATCAAGGGATCACAAATTTAGCATTGGAGGGCAGCGTGGAGGGTAAAAATCGTAGAGGGAGACCAAGAGATCAATACACTAAGCAGATTCAGAAGGATGTAGGTTGCGGTAGGTACTGGGAGGTGAAGAGGCTTGCACAGGATAGAGTAGCAAGGAGAGCTGCATCAAACCAGTCTCAGGACTGAAGACCACAACAACAACAACATATGATATAAGGCAAGATTAAACCTTAAAGTCCGTGTTTTTCAACCAGTTAATTAAGCTGGATGTGAGGGTGGACAAGTCATCGGGAATTCCAGGGTATGAATGAAGCGGACAGCGTTGGACTAGATGTTCAAGTGTCTGCTCTTCTTGATTACATTCCCACATTGGTGAACTGATCCAGCCCCATTTGTACCTGAAGTACCAACAACAACCATGTGCAGTCCTTAACCTGTTGAAGCGGCACCAAAGTTTCCTCGGTAGGTCAAAACCTTTTGGCTTCTTTGTGGGATCAAGGTGATGGGCTCTTGTTCACAATGCTTTTTGTTGACCACTCATGCTTCCAGCTTTCGTTTAGATCAAAACCATTCGCGATGAGTTGTCCTGCAGTAACACTTGCTGGTCATAGGTGAAATACAATATGCCCGGAAACAATAGAAGAAGTGAAGAACAGAATAACGGCCGCCATAACTTCTGTAAAAGCAGGTAGAAGTCGACAATTATTGAACTATACGGAAAAGAAACGTAAATTAGTTACAAACTACGGCGTCCACACACTTTATTCAACATGTAAACGTCACTACGGAGGTTCGGATTTAGGTTATGAGATGTTCGATATGCCTACCGTTATTTAGAATCATCTGACGCAGACGAATAGCGAAATTCTGCGTGACCCGCTGAAGTGAAGGAATATCGATGCCATCGATGACCTGCTAAATGGCTGTTTCAGATCAGCAGTTGTTTTGGGGTTATTGCTGTACACCTTGTCTTCAATATCGTAAGAGATGGAAAAGAGCCACCGTGGTACAACAACCGAGTTAGAAAACTGCTGCGGAAGCAAAGGGAACTTCACAGCAAACATAAACATAGCCAAAGCCTTGCAGACAAACAAAAATTACGCGAAGCGAAATGTAGTGTGAGGAGGGCTATGCGAGAGGCGTTCAATGAATTCGAAAGTAAAGTTCTATGTACTGACTTGGCAGAAAACCCTAAGAAATTTTGGTCTTATGTCAAAGCGGTAGGTGGATCAAAACAAAATGTCCAGACACTCTGTGACCAAAATGGTACTGAAACAGAGGATGACAGACTAAAGGCCGAAATACTAAATGTCTTTTTCCAAAGTTGTTTCACAGAGGAAGATTGCACTGTAGTTCCTTCTCTAGATTGTCGCACAGATGACAAAATGGTAGATATCGAAATAGACGACAGAGGGATAGAGAAACAATTAAAATCGCTCAAAAGAGGAAAGGCCTCTGGACCTGATGGGATACCAGTTCAATTTTACACAGAGTACGCGAAGGAACTTGCCACCCTTCTTGCAGCGGTGTACCGTAGGTCTCTAGAAGAGCGTAGCGTTCAAAAGGACTGGAAAAGGGCACAGGTCATCCCAGTTTTCAAGAAGGGACGTCGAACAGATGTGCAGAACTATAGACCTATATCTCTAACGTCGATCAGTTGTAGAATTTTGGAACACGTATTGTGTTCGAGTATAATGACTTTTCTGGAGACTAGAAATCTACTCTGTAGGAATCAGCATGGGTTTCGAAAAAGACGGTCATGTGAAACCCAGCTCGCGCTATTCGTCCACGAGACTCAGAGGGCCATAGACACGGGTTGACAGGTAGATGCCGTGTTCCTTGACTTCCGCAAGGCGTTCGATACAGTTCCCCACAGTCGTTTAATGAACAAAGTAAGAGCATATGGACTATCAGACCAATTGTGTGATTGGATTGAGGGGTTCCTAGATAACAGGACGCAGCATGTCATTCTCAATGGAGAGAACTCTTCCGAAGTAAGAGTGATTTCAGGTGTGCCGCAGGGGAGTGTCGTAGGACCGTTGCTATTCACAATATACATAAATGACCTGGTGGATGACATCGGAAGTTCACTGAGGCTTTTTGCAGATGATGCTGTGGTGTATCGAGAGGTTGTAACAATGGAAAATTGTACTGAAATGCAGGAGGATCTGCAGCGAATTGACGCATGGTGCAAGGAATGGCAATTGAATCTCAATGTAGACAAGTGTAATGTGCTGCGAATACACAGAAAGATAGATCCTTTATCATTTAGGTACAAAATAGCAGGTCAGCAACTGGAAGCAGTTAATGTCATAAATTATTTGGGAGTAGGCATTAGGAGTGATTTAAAATGGAATAATCATATAAAGTTGATCGTCGGTAAAGCAGATGCCAGACTGAGATTCATTGGAAGAATCCTAAGGAAATGCAATCCGAAAACAAAGGAAGTAGGTTACAGTACGCTTGTTCGCCCACTGCTTGTATACTGCTCAGCAGTATGGGATCCGTACCAGATAGGGTTTATAGAAGATATAGAGAAGATCCAACGGAGAGCAGCGCGCTTCGTTACAGGATCATTTAGTAATCGCGAAAGCGTTACGGAGATGATAGATAAACTCCAGTGGAAGACTCTGCAGGAGAAACGCTCAGTAGCTCGGTACGGGCTTTTGTTAAACTTTCAAGAACATACCTTCACCGAGGAGTCGAGCAGTATATTGCTCCCTCCTACGTATATATCGCGAAGATACCGTGAGGATAAAATCAGAGAGATTAGAGCCCACACAGAGGCATACCGACAATCCTTCTCTCCGCGAACAATACGAGAGTGGAATAGAAGGGAGAACCGATAGAGGTACTCAAGATACACTCCGCCACACACCGTCAGGTGGCTTGCGGAGTATAGATGTAGATGTAGATGAATATAGCCCCACAAAAAGGAGTCGCACGTGTTCAGGTACCGAGAATATGGTGGCCAATCGAAGTCCATGCCTGTGGCCTCTGGGCACCCCAGAGCCAGAATGCGGTCCCCAAAGTGCTCCTCCAGGACATCAAACATCCTCCCCCTTCGATGGGGTCGAGCTCCGTGTTGCACGAACCACGTCGAAATCAGGGACACTTTGGATAATGTGGACGAAATCGTCTTCCAAAACATTCACGTATCATCCGGTAGTCACCGTGACGCCGAGGAATATCAAAAATGGTTCAAATGGCTCTGAGCACTATGGGACTCGACATCTGTGGTCATCAGTCCCCTAGAACTTAGATACTACTTAAACCTAACTAACCTAAAGAAATCACACACATCCATGCCCGAGGCAGGATTCTAACCTACGACCGTAGCGGTCACGCGGTTCCAGACTGAAGCGCCTAGAACCGCTCGGCCACACGGGCCGGCGAGGAATATCGCACCGATTATTCCATGACTGGACGTTGCACACCACACAGTCACCTATTGAGGGTGAATTCAAGATCGCGAAATGCGGATTCTCAGTCTCCCAAATGCGCCAATTTCACCGACTGACGAACCCATGCAAATGGAAGTGGGCTTCCTCGCTAAAACAAACCATACAGCTCATTCTAATTCCCAGTATGCCCCGCGACCAACCGTGCAGTTTGAACGTCCTGACGCAAACCGTTCAGAAGCTATGACGATTTTATTTCATATAATTCAATAATTGTTACTATGTACATTTTGTAAAGTTTTTGATGTTTTTGACTATCGTCTAGATGTTGTTCGTGCTGCTGCTACTGGACACATAGAGCGCTTTTAATAGCATAGCTAAACTTCAAAACTTTTTTGAGTATTTGGCCATGCATTCAATCTTCTTAGTATGTTTTGAAACGTCTCTGTCAAGTCGTTTCATAAGACGCTTGTCGAATTCGATACAACCTATTCATTTTACTACCTGATTTTAGCTCAATTCATGAACTCTTCCAGAGCCGGCCGGTGTGGCCGTGCGGTTCTAGACGCTTCAGTCTGGAACCGGGTGACCGCTACGGTCGCAGGTTCGAATCCTGCCTCGGGCATGGATGTGTGTGATGTCCTTAGGTTAGTTAGGTTTAAGTAGTTCTAAGTTCTAGGGGACTGATGACCTGAGATGTTAAGTCCCATAGTGCTCAGAGCTTTTTGAACCATTTTTGAACTTCCTGAAAGACTGAGCACTCTAATAAGGCGTATTGATTATTGTATGTGTGTTTTAATGTGGGTTTCGGTTTTGTTTTGTGGGAATCGTTTGAGTTGGTCATCGTCTGCCGGGAGCAGACGATGTTGCTTCTCGTTCGAAGGAGAGCACAGGATGAACAACTTAGGTTTCCAATACCTGAACAGAGAGGTTTACCCATCTTGGTCGAAGGATGTTTTTGTGTGTGAGGTTGGTGACGGAGGGTAGCTTCCGCTGCACGGGGAGCTAGGTAACCTCTAAAGGTAAAGGGGCACTCTTCGGTGAACGCTTGGTGAGTACGGATCGTAGCTTTTAAGGGGGGTTTCAGGTGATAGTAATCAGGTTGAGTTAGGACTTCATTATGCTTAACTGGTGAAATACTTAAGAACTTTAGCTTCTCTGAAGTGTGTGAAGCGAGTTATTTTTTTAAATGATTTTTAATCTTATATTAGGAAAAGGGAGAGAAGGAAACATAGTAGGTGAATATGGATTGGGGGGAAGGAATGAAAGAGGAAGCCGCCTTGTAGAATTTTGCACAGAGCATAACTTAATCATAGCTAACACTTGGTTCAAGAATCATGAAAGGAGGCTGTATACATGGAAGAAGCCTGGAGATACTGACAGGTTTCAGATAGATTATATAATGGTAAGACAGAGATTTAGGAACCAGGTTTTAAATTGTAAGACATTTCCTGGGGCAGATGTAGATTCTGACCACAATCTATTGGTTATGAACTGCAGATTGAAACTGAAGAAACTGCAAAAAGGTGGGAATTTAAGGAGATGGGACCTGGATAAACTGAAAGAACCCGAGGTTGTACAGAGTTTCAGGGAGAGCATTAGGGAACAATTGACAGGAATGGGGGAAAGAAATACAGTAGAAGAAGAATGGGTAGCTCTGAGGGATGAAGTGGTGAAGGCAGCAGACGGTCAAGTAGGTAAAAAGACGCGGGCTAATAGAAATCCTTGGGTAACAGAAGAAATATTGAATTTAATTGATGAAAGGAGAAAATATAAAAATGCAGTAAATGAAGCAGGCAAAAAGGAATACAAACGTCTCAAAAATGAAATCGATAGGAAGTGCAAAATGGCTAAGCAGGGATGGCTAGAGGACAAATGTAAGGATGTAGAGGCTTGTCTCACTAGGGGTAAGATAGATACTGCCTACAGGAAAATTAAAGAGACCTTTGGAGAGAAGAGAACCACTTGTATGAATATCAAGAGCTCAGATGGCAACCCAGTTCTAAGCAAAGAAGGGAAAGCAGAAAGGTGGAAGGAGTATATAGAGGGTTTATACAAGGGCGATGTACTTGAGGACAATATTATGGAAATGGAAGAGGATGTAGATGAAGATGAAATGGGAGATAAGATACTGCGTGAAGAGTTTGACAGAGCACTGAAAGACCTGAGTCGAAACAAGGCCCCCGGAGTAGACAACATTCCATTGGAACTACTGATGGCCTCAGGAGAGCCAGTCATGACAAAACTCTACCATCTGGTGAGCACGATGTATGAGACAGGCGAAATACCCTCAGACTTTAAGAAGAATATAATAATTCCAATCCCAAAGAAATCAGGTGTTGACAGATGTGAAAGTTACCGAACTATCAGTTTAATAAGTCACAGCTGCAAAATACTAACGCGAATTCTTTACAGACGAATGGAAAAACTGGTAGTAGCCGACCTCGGGGAAGATCAGTTTGGATTCCGTAGAAATGTTGGAACACGTGAGGCAATACTGACCTTACGACTTATCTTGGAAGAAAGATTAAGAAAAGGCAAACGTACGTTTCTAGCATTTGTAGACTTAGAGAAAGCTTTTGACAATGTTGACTGGAATACTCTCTTTCAAATTCTGAAGGTGGCAGGGGTAAAATACAGGGAGCGAAAGGCTATTTACAATTTGTACAGAAACCAGATGGCAGTTATAAGAGTCGAGGGGCATGAAAGGGAAGCAGTGGTTGGGAAAGAAGTGAGACAGGGTTGTAGCCTCTCCCCGATGTTATTCAATCTGTATATTGAGCAAGCAGTAAAGGAAACAAAAGAAAAATTCGGAGTAGGTATTAAAATTCATGGAGAAGAAGTAAAAACTTTGAGGTTCGCCGATGACATTGTAATTCTGTCAGAGACAGCAAAGGACTTGGAAGAGCAGTTGAACGGAATGGACAGTGTCTTGAAAGGAGGATATAAGATGAACATCGACAAAAGCAAAACGAGGATAATGGAATGTAGTCAAATTAAGTCGGGTGATGCTGAGGGAATTAGATTAGGAAATGAGACACTTAAAGTAGTAAAGGAGTTTTGCTATTTGGGGAGCAAAATAAGTGATGATGGTCGAAGTAGAGAGGATATAAAATGTAGACTGGCAATGGCAAGGAAAGCGTTTCTGAAGAAGAGAAATTTGTTAACATCGAATATAGATTTAGGTGTCAGGAAGTCGTTTCTGAAAGTATTTGTATGGAGTGTAGCCATGTATGGAAGTGAGACATGGACGATAACTAGTTTGGACAAGAAGAGAATAGAAGCTTTCGAAATGTGGTGCTACAGAAGAATGCTGAAGATAAGGTGGGTAGATCACGTAACTAATGAGGAGGTATTGAATAGTATTGGGGAGAAGAGAAGTTTGTGGCACAACTTGACTAGAAGAAGGGATCGGTTGGTAGGACATGTTCTGAGGCATCGAGGGATCACAAATTTACAATTGGAGGGCAGCGTGGAGGGTAAAAATCGTAGAGGGAGACCAAGAGATCAATACACTAAGCAGATTCAGAAGGATGTAGGTTGCAGTAGGTACTGGGAGATGAAGAAGCTTGCACAGGATAGAGTAGCATGGAGAGCTGCATCAAACCAGTCTCAGGACTGAAGACCACAACAACAACAATCTTATATTTTGTAGTAATTGCTTTTCTCTTTGTGTGTCGATTTTGTGCCACGTGTTTGGTAATCAATGACCCATCTGGTTCACCACGGCACCGCAATAGGCTTTATTTTAACAGTTTGCTTGTTTAATGAGCTACAATTTCCGCAAGAATATCTGTTCTTTCGTGACATTTCTACAAAGCAGCACAACAGTTTGATCCGGAATGCACCACGTGCTCTAGTTCGGCCGTTTGCAAGCAGCAGACGCAGTTAGTATGTTAAATAATTATCGCACAGCCTCGTGTATTGGTTAAACCTCTGTCCAGAATGGAGCATGCGTAGAATCGTAATGCAAATCTCACTGAGATATTTTTATGGCATTAATGCAAAATAGATGATAGTATATTTGTCTCCCACCCCCGTCTTCTGTGTTTCTTCTTGCTGTAGTTAAATTGTGCTATGTTTCATTCTCACGTAATTCTTACTTAAATATTTCGAGTCAGGCACCAAGTGTAGTTAGGATGTGCAACCAAATATTTAGTTACAATAAATAATTTGCGTGAAAGATAAATTCTTTGGTGTCGATCTTTTCCCCTTACTCTGATTTCTATTCCTGAATTAATCAAGTTGCTTCATGCACGACATGAAGTGCTATTTATCTGGCTGCTTATAGAAATTTGCGTACTTGTAATTAAATTATTAAAGTAATTAAACTAATAATTTTCCATCTCCGTTTTTTCTAAATGGTTAGAAAGTGTTTGGGCTGGTGGCGACCCTGAATTTCTGAATTTTTATCATTATTCGTGTCAGAGAAGCCGCTAGAAATGCGAGATAACGTATATGGCTCGATGAGTAACGCCGTAAACATAGTAATACGTTACACACTCTTAAACAGAGTTGAGCAGCGAACAGTTCATTTGGTTGCTGAATATCAAGCAGGCTTCACGAAGGGCAACATCGTGAGATGAGCAGATTTGGTGTTTGAATACTATTAAGCATACGTCGAAGTACCGACAAATTTGTGGATTTGAAGAAGGTGTATTCGATTCTGTTCGTAGAGCAAACGTATCGGTCACTTTAGAAGAGCTCAGGGTAGATGGGAAGACCAGAGAGCTAATGTCATATTGTTCATAATCACTGAACACCTGCATGAATTCAGCGTTTCCGTAAACATCACAGCACAAACACTGCTCTAATTAAAGCAACTGATGACCTGAAATATGCCATCGACAACCGAAAGGCAACAATATTGACGCTACTGGACTTCAGCAAAGCGTTTCACACTGTTAACTTTGACAGGCAGTGGTAATAAATTGCGTTTACGTGGAGTAAAGAACGATAAATCAAAATTAATTCCTATCGACTGACCCAGGCGTAATGCGAAGTTCGAGAAGAATTCCCCAATACATGGCCCGTGAAACCCTCGTGGAAACTTTGCTGACGTGATCCAACAAATTAATCAGTGGCCTAATTCAAGCCGGAGCGGGTGCAATACCACCGAATTCAGCGTGGCAGGGCCGCGTCGTTGTGAGGATGTTGGCCGGCCTCGTCGTGCTGCAAGGCTGAGCTCCTCTGTTCGGTCGTAGCTGTCTTGCTCAGTACATAGCTGAACCAAAACTTTCTAACTCCAAGCTCAATCGTTCCATTTGCTAAGTCCTAAACTGCAGAGATGCTCACTCTCTCTCTCAGGCAACCCGAGTAAAGAACGCCACGTCCGCACTCTAGGCAAGCTGGGAGACTTCTCCCAGTCCGCTCTTCACCTCGGTTTCCCCTCCAGCAAAATCACTCACGCCAATTGCAGCGCAAGTTGCGTTAATTTGCGAGGTGCCGGGGCAAGCAGTGTATTTAACACTAAATTCTTCTAGAATCTCCATATGTAAATGATGCTCTAAGCCCCCCCTATTCTAACTCCGACATTTGCTGTTGCACATGGATTAAAAAATATACGCGAACTGACTGTAATCAACCCTGCAAGTGGAGTAGAAGAGAGTTTGGCACCTGCAATAATTTAATTTGATAAATAAGTTAAATAAAGGAAGGTTTCATTAACGTAGTGAGAAACGATGGGTTGCTGTACAATATGATTTATTAAGACTAAACACAAAATAATAAACAAAAACACATGAAACATTTACAATACATCAAATTGGCTCAAATTGGATACTCAAACAAACGCTATGAAGGTGAAGTTGTCCCTAAACTAGATTGTGAGGTTTAAGACGAAGTGGTATGTGGAGCCAATTCCTTACTCAAATCTTAAGAGAGACACACAGCTAACCCAACATTAATTGCTGCTACTCAAGACAGAACAAAGTTAGAAAAAGATGAACAGGTGCGCTCCGCTGAGCTCTGATTATCACCTGGGAAAATCCCTATCTGCCGGTGCTGCGGACATACATTACCAAACTGTCTTCTTAACTGCCAGAACACGATCTGGCGTACCGGAGGCGATGGCTGGTTGCTTCGACGTCCTCGACCGAAAGGCGAGAGCCGACTACCTAGAGCACCCATACAGGCCGAACACACAACATTCCCGCCCCCACGACAGTGGCCGTGGTTAAACGTTCCAATCAGCAACTCGAAAACCGGCGGAAAATTCCACTCTATTGCCGGAGCACTACCATTCCACCAATGGAGATTCTTGGCGCCAATTTCTGCGCTGATTTTGCAACGTCACGGAGCTATGCCCTGAGCAAGTCAATCACAGTTACTATTTTGCAGAAAGCGCGGGAATTTTCCCTCCACAGCTGCCTGGGTACACAAGTCATTCCCACGCCTCGCTGGTAGCCCGCCAGAAAGTGTTTTCGCTAAGTTTCTGCGAAGTAACGGAGCCTCTAGCCCAGCCGCTACTTCAGACCCCTCCGGGCGTGTCTTTTGACAATGTCGGCGTCTGCAAAGCATTCACTCGACTTCCTCACACCCGTCGGCTTAACGCTTTCCAGATCAGCAGAGCCCGCCTGTCACCGGACCTCCCGGGTGACGAGAGACGCTGTGTGGGAAGTCCGCGTGTGAAGGAATAGCGACTTTTCACCGCATGCAATTAGAGAGGAAAATCGTAAGATAGAAATATGAGAGGGGTCTCATGCCACCTCTCAAATTATGTGTCGCTTCCCAGCGCCAACCAATGCCTGCTCTGGGAAGTGAACAAATTCCCACAGAATTTCCCTTCCTCTCAACTTCTGCTATTTAGCTCCTCCCAGGCCACCCATCAAGGTTAGATTCTGCATAAAACACCAATTTTTACAAAATTCTGACTCCCAGGAGAGTACTTCAAAATCCTCGGTCCTACGTTCCAATCGGAGGCCGGCGTATTTCATTCTGTCGCTCTCCACCTGGTTTACTTCAGTCTCTGCGGACTGTGAATTCGGCGTGAAGTTGCTATAATCACGAACACGCATATTTTGGCCTCTGTTGACCGCTCCACAGTAGCTTTGCGCGGCTTACTCGCATGTTTCACTGAAAACGGGACGACGGACATTTATCAACAGGTGTACAAGTTCTCCGGCTGCTTCCCGGTACACCAGCATGGGGTCAACCACCCACTCACTGTCACTCATCTTAAGGCAGCTGGAGGCTGCGCCCCGTTACCGCTTTCTCAGAGCTTGAGCCGCCCTAAGCTGCCTATTGTCACTTCCATTCGCCGTTCCCCAGCCGGCCACGGTCGACTCTAAATGCTTCCCTGGGGTAAACTAGCCTCCAGTAAATCGACGTGTTTCCACAAAGTTTTCACGTCGTGTGAATTACTTTAAAACCATCACCCGACATTAATTATTCCATACTATACCCTCTAAAGATGCATTGTGCCTTGTCAGTCATTTTTGTTCAGCCCTACTGTTCGCTCAACGTGATTTAGGTGATCTTTAATGACTTCATGTAAGAGGAGTAGTTCTTGACATCTTACATAGTATCTGACTGTAAATTATACAAGTAACACCCGGCAACGAATTTCCAAAATCTAAACGATTCACCCGATTTCTTCGATCTATGTGTCTTTAGAAAGCTATTAGTGTAAACCTAAATTGGTATGAATTACAGACATGTAACTTGCATAGTACATTGTAAGTAGGCTGTTTAGGTTTTCTTATTGGTAACGCCACGTAGCGCTCTGTATGAAAACTCACTGGCTGTGCTGTGCGCAGTCTGTGGCTGGTTTGCATTGTTGTTGGCCATTGTAGTGTTGGGCAGCTGGATGTGAACAGCGCGTAGCGTTGCGCAGTTGGAGGTGAGCCGCCAGCAGTGGTGGATGTGGGGAGACAAATGGCGGAGTTTTGAAATTTGTAAGACTGGATGTCATGAACTGCTATGTATATTATGATTTTTCAACACTATTAAGGTAAACACATTGTTTGTTCTCTATTAAAATCTTTCATTTGCTAACTATGCCTATCAGTAGTTAGTGCCTTCCGTAGTTTGAATCTTTTATTTAGCTGGCAGTAGTGGCGCTCGCCGTATTGCAGTAGTTCGAGTAACGAAGATTTTTGTGAAGTAAGTGATTTGTGAAAGGTATAGGTTAATGTTAGTCAGGGCCATTCTTTTGTAGGGATTTTTGAAAGTCAGATTGCGTTGCGCTAAAAAAAATATTGTGTGTCAGTTTAAGCACAGTCATGTATAATTGTTCAAAGGGGACGTTTCAACATGAGTTATTGGAGGTCAAAGTGGCCGATTACTGTCGATCGCGTCAGGGCATAAGTACTCCACAGTTACACGAAAAAACGGTAGCAGCATGCTTATAAATATATTTATTCGTCTATGTCTTTGTTTATATCCGATATATACTATTCATGAAGAAATTGGTTAAATATGTGTTTATGGTCCAGCCGTAGGAATATTTATTTCATTTCAAGTTATTTAAATGTAACACCAGTATTTCGTATCTGTTTAAATATGTTTGCCACGCGGGATTAGCCGAGCGGTCTAGGGCGCTGCAGTCATCGACTGTACTGCTGGTCCCAGCGGAGGTTCGAGTCCTCCCTCGGGCATGGGTATGTGTGTGTTTGTCCCCCATAAGATTTCACACAGATCTGAACATTTTTAAATATGTTTGTGAGTGCGCGTTGGACTGAAGATATGGCGCGAGTGCTCTAGCCAATCACAGCGCTCGTGAATGGGGAGACTGGATGGAAGCGAGTTCTGGGAGAGGGCAGTTGTGGACGGGCCGGCACACGACACGGGAAGTGCCGGGACGGTACGGCTTTAGGGACGCACGGTCGCGAGAGGGCCTTCGAGTGTGGAGCTGTTTGCGCGTGGTCGCGAGAGAGAGAAATACTTTGGAGTGCCGACTTGTGAGATTTCCGAGGTTCCGTAGTGTGCGTTTAGAGGTGAATATCTCGCTAGCTATGTCGTTGTTCACACTAATTACGTGCAATAGGAATCTACCCTGTTATCCAGCTTATATTTTATTTAATTGCTGGTCATCGACACCAACAAGTATTTTGCATTCTCAAAAGTACTTCTACTATCGTATTCATCATTTAAAGTCGTTAACATAGTACCTGCAGATTTTATTCAACTGCAATCTCTCATTTATAAAGCTATATACACTACTGGCCATTAAAATTGCTACACCACGAAAAAAACAGATGATAAACTGATATTCATTAGACAAATACATTATACTACAACTGATATGTGATTACAAAATGGCTCTGAGCACTATGGGACTTAACATCTATGGTCATCAGTCCCCTAGAACTTAGAACTACTTAAACCTAACTAACCTAAGGACATCACACAACACCCAGCCATCACGAGGCAGACAAAATCCCTGACCCCGCCGGGAATCGAACCCGGGAACCCGGGCGTGGGAAGCGAGAACGCTACCGCACGACCACGAGATGCGGGCTATGTGATTACATTTTCACGCAATTTTGGTGCATAGATCCTGAGAAATCAGTACCCAGAACAACCACCTCTGGCCGTAATAACGGCCTTGATACGCCTGAGCATTGAGTCAAACAGAGCTCGGATGGCGTGTACAGGTACAGCTGCCCATGCAGCTTCAACACGATACCACAGTTCATCAAGAGTAGTGACTGGCGTATTGTGACGAGCCAGTTGCTCGGCCACCATTGACCAGACGTTTTCAGTTGGTGAGATATCTGGAGAATGTGCTGGCCAGGGCATCAGTCGAACATTTTCTGTATTCTGAAAGGCCCGTACAAGACCTGCAACATGCGGTTGTGCATTATTCTGCTGAAATGTAGATTTTCGAAGGGATCGAATGAAGGGTAGAGCCACGGGTCGTAAAACATCTGAAATGTAACGTCCACTGTTCAAAGTGTCGTCAATGCGAACAAGACGTCACCGAGGCGTGTAACCGGCGGCACCCCGTACCATCACACCCGGTGATACGCCAGTATGGCGATGAAACGAATACACGCTTCCAATGTGCGTTCACCGCGATGTCGCCAAACACGGATGCGACCATCATGATGCTGTAGACACAACCTGGATTCATCCGAAAAAATGACGTTTTGCCATTCGCGAATCCAGGTTCGTCATCGAGGACACCATCGCAGGCGCTCCTGTCTGTGATTCATCGCCAAGGGTAACCGCAGCCGTGGTCTCCGAGCTAATAGTCCGTGCTGCTGCAATCGTCGTCGAACTGTTCGTGCAGATAGTTGTTGCCTTGCAAACGTCCCCATCTGTTGACTCAGGGATCGAGACGTGGCTGCACGATCCGTTACAGGCATGCGGATTAGATGCCTGTCATCTCGACTGCTAGTGATACGAGGCCGTTGGGATTCAGCACGGCGTTCCGTATTACCCTCCTGCACCCACGGAGTCCATATTGTGCCAACAGTCATTGGATCTCGACCAACGCAAGCAGGAACGTCGCGATACGGTAAACCGCAATCGCGATAGGCAACAATCCGACATTTATGAAAGTCGGGAACGTGATGGTACGCATTTCTCGTCCTTACACAAGGCATCACAACAACGTTTCACCAGGCAACGCCGGTCAACTGGTGTTTGTGTGTGAGAAATCGGTTGGAAACTTTCCTCATGTCAACACGTTGTAGGAGTCGCCACCGGCGCCAACCTTGCGTGAATGCTCTGAAAAGCTAATCATTTGCATATGACAGCATCTTGTTCCTGCCGGTTAAATTTCGCGTCTGTAGCACGTCATCTTCGTGGTGTAGCAATTTTAATGTCCAGTAGCGTAGATATGTAGATATCCTCGGAGTAACAAAGCAGCTTAAATCAATTAATAAAGGCAAGGCCTCCGGTCCAGATTGTATACCAGTCACGTTCCTCTCAGAATATGCTGATAAAATAGCTCCATATTTAGCAATTATATACAACCACACGCTCAAAAAGATCCATACCTAATGACTGGAAAATTGCTCAAGTCACACCAATACCCAAAAAGGGAAGTAGGAGTAATCCGCTGAATTACAGGCCTATATCACTAACGTCGATTTGCAGTAGGGTTTTGGAACATATACTGTATTAGAACATTATACAGTACCTCGAAGAAAACGATTTATTGACACATAGTCAGCACGGATTCAGAAAATATCGTTCTTGTGAAACACAAGAAGTGTAGATATTACATGAAGTAATAAACGCTATCGACAGGGCATGTCAAATTGATTCTATATTTTTAGATTTCCAGAAGGCTTTCGACACCGTTCCTCACAAGCGTCTTCTAACCAAACTACGGAGTATCGCCTCAGTTGTGCGACTGGATTCCTGATTTCCTGTCAGAAAGGTCGCAGTTCGTAGTAATAGACGGAAAGTCATCGAGTGAAACAGAAGTAATATGCGGAGTTTCCCAAGGAAGTGTTATAGGCCCTCTATTGTTCCTGATCTATATTAACGACGTAGGAGACAATCTGAGTAACCGTCTTAGATTGTTTGCAGATGATGCTGTCATTTCCCGTCTTGTAAAGTCTTCAGATGGTAAAAGCGACTTGCAAAATGATTTAGATAAGCTATCTTTATGGTGCGAAAAGTGACAATTGGCTCTGAATAAAGGAAAGTGTGAAGTCATTCGTATGATTACTAAAAGAAATTAGCTAAATTTCGATTACGCGATAAGTCACACAAATCTGAAGGCTGCAAATTCAACTAAGTACTTCGGGATTACAGTTACAAATAACCTAAATTGGAACGATCACATAGATAATATTGTGGGTAAAGCAAACCAAAGACTGCGATTCATTGGCAGAACACTTAGAAGGTGCAACAGGTCTACTAAAGAGACTGCTTACACCACGCTTGTTCGCCCTATTCTGGAGTATTGCTGTGCGGTGTGGAATCAGCATCAGGTGGGACTGACGGATGACACCGAAAAAGTACAAAGAAGGGCAGCTCGTTTTGTATTATCGCGAAATAGGGGAGATAGTGTCACACACATGATAAGGCGTTTTTCGTTGCGACGGGATCTTCTCGTGAAATTTCCGTCACCAGTTTTCTCCTCCGATTGCGAAAACATTCTGTTGGCACCCACCTACATAGGGAGAAATGATCATCGCGATAAAATAAGAGAAATCAGGGGTCGCACAGAAAAATGTAAGAGCTCGTTTTTCCCGAGTGCCGTTCGAGAGTGGAACGGTAGAGAGACAGCTTGAAGGTTGTTTATTGAACCCTCTGCCAGGCACTTTATTGTGAATAGCAGAGTAGATGTCGAAGTGAACGATCCAGTCTTGCCAGGTGTACTTGGTGGTACTACATAACCTAAAAGCATACGACTCGTAACAGCTGTAATTATGAGTCTGCAAATGTCGTAAATAGTGTTGTAATGTTGGTCATGACACCGGCCACAGTCACCAATAGAAATACACTCCTGGAAATTGAAATAAGAACACCGTGAATTCATTGTCCCAGGAAGGGGAAACTTTATTGACACATTCCTGGGGTCAGATACATCACATGATCACACTGACAGAACCACAGGCACATAGACACAGGCAACAGAGCATGCACAATGTCGGCACTAGTACAGTGTATATCCACCTTTCGCAGCAATGCAAGCTGCTATTCTCCCATGGAGACGATCGTAGAGATGCTGGATGTAGTCCTGTGGAACGGCTTACCATGCCATTTCCACCTGGCGCCTCAGTTGGACCAGCGTTCGTGCTGGACGTGCAGACCGCGTGAGACGACGCTTCATCCAGTCCCAAACATGCTCATTGGGGGACAGATCCGGACATCTTGCTGGCCAGGGTAGTTGACTTACACCTTCTAGAGCACGTTGGGTGGCACGGGATACATGCGGACGTGCATTGTCCTGTTGGAACAGCAAGTTCCCTTGCCGGTCTAGCAATGGTAGAACGATGGGTTCGATGACGGTTTGGATGTACCGTGCACTATTCAGTGTCCCCTCGACGATCACCAGTGGTGTACGGCCAGTGTAGGAGATCGCTCCCCACACCATGATGCCGGGTGTTGGCCCTGTGTGCCTCGGTCGTATGCAGTCCTGATTGTGGCGCTCACATGCACGGCGCCAAACACGCATACGACCATCATTGGCACCAAGGCAGAAGTGACTCTCATCGCTGAAGACGACACGTCTCCATTCGTCCCTCCATTCACGCCTGTCGCGACACCACTGGAGGCGGGCTGCACGATGTTGGGGCGTGAGCGGAAGACGGCCTAACGGTGTGCGGGACCGTAGCCCAGCTTCATGGAGACGGTTGCGAATGGTCCTCGCCGATACCCCAGGAGCAACAGTGTCCCTAATTTGCTGGGAAGTGGCGGTGCGGTCCCCTACGGCACTGCGTAGGATCCTACGGTCTTGGCGTGCATCCGTGCGTCGCTGCGGTCCGGTCCCAGGTCGACGGGCACGTGCACCTTCCGCCGACCACTGGCGACAACATCGATGTACTGTGGAGACCTCACGCCCCACGTGTTGAGCAATTCGGCGGTACGTCCACCCGGCCTCCCGCATGCCCACTATACGCCCTCGCTCAAAGTCCGTCAACTGCACATACGGTTGACGTCCACGCTGTCGCGGCATGCTACCAGTGTTGAAGACTGCGATGGAGCTCCGTATGCCACGGCAAACTGGCTGACACTGACGGCGGCGGTGCACAAATGCTGCGCAGCTAGCGCCATTCGACGGCCAACACCGCGGTTCCTGGTGTGTCCGCTGTGCCGTGCGTGTGATCATTGCTTGTACAGCGCTCTCGCAGTGTCCGGAGCAAGTATGGTGGGTCTGACACACCGGTGTCAATGTGTTCTTTTTTCCATTTCCACTAGTGTACATCTACAGAGCTACTCCACAAGCCACCTTACGGCGTGTGGCAGAGGGTACCCCGTACCACTAGTAGTCATTTTATTTCGTGTTGCACTCGCAAATGTAACGAGGGAAAACCGACTTTCTATATGCCTCCTCCATATGACCCCTAATTTCTCGTATGTTATCTTGGTGGTCCTTACACACAATGCGTTTTGGTTCAAATGGTTCAAATGGCTCTTGAGGACTATGGGACTTAACATCTGAGGTCATCAGTCCCCTAGAACTTAGAACTACTTGAACCTAACTATCCTAAGGACATCACACACATCCATGCCCGAGGCAGGGTTCGAACCTGCGACCGTAGCAGCAGCGCAGTTCCGGACTGAAGCGCCTAGAACCGCTCGGCTACAGCGGCCGGCAAGGCGTGTTGGAAGTAACAGAATGTTTCAGCAGTCAGCTTCAAATGACGGTTCTCTAAATTTTGTCGATCGTATTTCGCGAAAAAAAGGTCGCCTTCTCTCCAGATGTCTCCATTTGAGCTCCCGAAGCATCTCTGTAACACTTGCGTGTTGTTCAAACCTACCAGTAACAAATATCTAGCAGCCTGCCCTTGTATTGCTTATATGTCTTCCGTTAATCACTCCTGGTACGGATCCTAAACACACGACCAGTACGCAAGAATAGGTCACAAAAGATTCTTATATGCGGTTTCCTTTAAAGGTGAACTACTCTTTCCCAGAATTCTCTCACAAACCGAAGTCGACCATTCGCCTTCTTCACCACAGTCCTCACATGTTCATTCCATTTCATATTGCTTTGCAACATTACGCCCAGATATTTAAACGACTTGACTGTGTCAAGCAGGACACTACTGTATCCGAACATTATGAGTTTGTTTTTCCTACACACCTTCATAAATTTACATTTTTCTACATTTAGAGTTAGTTGACATTCATCACACCAATTCGAAATTTTGTCTAATTTACCTTGTATCCTCCTACAGTCACTCAACTTTGACCCCCTACGTCACAGCATTATCTGCAAACAACCGTAGATTGCTGCCCATCCTATCCGCCAAATCATTTAAGGGGCCCCGGAAAGGCTCAAAATCATGAAAATTTTTACTTTTTTGCGTTTTCTGAATCTGCAGACTATTACCTTTTAATAGATATACACTCCTGGAAATGGAAAAAAGAACACATTGACACCGGTGTGTCAGACCCACCATACTTGCTCCGGACACTGCGAGAGGGCTGTACAAGCAATGATCACACGCACGGCACAGCGGACACACCAGGAACCGCGGTGTTGGCCGTCGAATGGCGCTAGCTGCGCAGCATTTGTGCACCGCCGCCGTCAGTGTCAGCCAGTTTGCCGTGGCATACGGAGCTCCATCGCAGTCTTTAACACTGGTAGCATGCCGCGACAGCGTGGACGTGAACCGTATGTGCAGTTGACGGACTTTGAGCGAGGGCGTATAGTGGGCATGCGGGAGGCCGGGTGGACGTACCGCCGAATTGCTCAACACGTGGGGCGTGAGGTCTCCACAGTACATCGATGTTGTCGCCAGTGGTCGGCGGAAGATGCACGTGCCCGTCGACCTGGGACCGGACCGCAGCGACGCACGGATGCACGCCAAGACCGTAGGATCCTACGCAGTGCCGTAGGGGACCGCACCGCCACTTCCCAGCAAATTAGGGACACTGTTGCTCCTGGGGTATCGGCGAGGACCATTCGCAACCGTCTCCATGAAGCTGGGCTACGGTCCCGCACACCGTTAGGCCGTCTTCCGCTCACGCCCCAACATCGTGCAGCCCGCCTCCAGTGGTGTCGCGACAGGCGTGAATGGAGGGACGAATGGAGACGTGTCGTCTTCAGCGATGAGAGTCGCTTCTGCCTTGGTGCCAATGATGGTCGTATGCGTGTTTGGCGCCGTGCAGGTGAGCGCCACAATCAGGACTGCATACGACCGAGGCACACAGGGCCAACACCCGGCATCATGGTGTGGGGAGCGATCTCCTACACTGGCCGTACACCACTGGTGATCGTCGAGGGGACACTGAATAGTGCACGGTACATCCAAACCGTCATCGAACCCATCGTTCTACCATTGCTAGACCGGCAAGGGAACTTGCTGTTCCAACAGGACAATGCACGTCCGCATGTATCCCGTGCCACCCAACGTGCTCTAGAAGGTGTAAGTCAACTACCCTGGCCAGCAAGATCTCCGGATCTGTCCCCCATTGAGCATGTTTGGGACTGGATGAAGCGTCGTCTCACGCGGTCTGCACGTCCAGCACGAACGCTGGTCCAACTGAGGCGCCAGGTGGAAATGGCATGGCAAGCCGTTCCACAGGACTACATCCAGCATCTCTACGATCGTCTCCATGGGAGAATAGCAGCCTGCATTGCTGCGAAATGTGGATATACACTGTACTAGTGCCGACATTGTGCATGCTCTGTTGCCTGTGTCTATGTGCCTGTGGTTCTGTCAGTGTGATCATGTGATGTATCTGACCCCAGGAATGTGTCAATAAAGTTTCCCCTTCCTGGGACAATGAATTCACGGTGTTCTTATTTCAATTTCCAGGAGTGTATAATTTATTCAATTCCGAAGACTACAACTATATTTTAATTTTTTTTGAAATGTATTCTACATGGGCGTGACCCACTGTGGCGCTGTTAAACTGCTGTCAAATGGTGTTATTATTAATGTCCGTGTTCATCAGGTACATTTTAGTGATGTGAGATAAAGTATGTGTTGTGGCTAACCTATTTTCAGAGACTTAGCAGCACCTGAACTGTTGAAAAAGTGTATTCACGGAAAAACTCAAAACCCCAATGAAAGTGTAAATAGTGTTATATGGTCGAGAATCCCCAAGACTGTATTTGTTGGAATAGAAACACTTCACTTTGGTGTGTATGATGCTGTTGCGACTTTCAATGATGGCAACATTGTAAGGTGCAAGGTATTTAGAAATATGGGAATGAAGATAGGTTCTAACATGGTACGAGCGATGCTTGCTTTAGACAAGGAACGCCTTCGGACTGCAGACAGGGCTGTAACGAGTCCAGAAATACAAGCAAGAGTAAACAGGAGGAGGAACAAGAGGAAGCTGGAGGAGGAGTTTGCGGAGGATGAAGATAATCCATCCTATGGACCTGGAATGCACTAAAAAGTTAATCCAATCTTTGTAGCTCGATTCCCAAAACTTTTGTTTTCTCATACTAATTACATGTTTTCTAAGGATCTTCCAAACATATTTGTTTCAAACTTTCAGTAAATGTTACACAGTACCTTCTGCATAATTTAACACAGCCTTTTTCCAAAAAACTGTATATATTTGAATATATAAATAAAAAATTGCAAAAAAATGTTGTGAATTTTCATTACAATTGAAAAAAAAATCATCTTTAATAACTGAACTAAAATTTTGTAAAATCCCTGTTTTAAGTTGTAGCCCATATTCCAATAAATAATCTGTAAAAAGTTCAACTTCCTACCTCAAATACTTTGTGAGGAAAGATGTAATTTATAAGCGTTATTTTAACATTGCAAGTATAGGGCGTTCCGGAGCCCCTTAAGTATATACAGAGAACAAAAGCGGTCCTGTCACACTTCCCTAGGGCAATCCTGAAGATACCCTTGTCTCTGACGAACATTCGACATCGAGGACAATATGGAATTTGCCTGTTGCTCTTCGTCTATTGTTCGCAGTATATCATGTGAGAAAAGGGCAAGAGCGATGGTTTCTAAAACGATGATGAGTCGCAGACATAAGCTTCTCGTTCTCAAGAAAATGTATCATATTCGACCAGAGAATATGTTCAAGGATTCGGCAGAAAATCATGTCAGCGATGTTGGTCCGCAATTCTGCGGGTCAGTTCTTTTGCCTTTCTTGTACATCGTGCTTATACGTCGCCCGTGCTTTTTTCCCAGTCGCTTGGGACTTTGCGCTCGGCGATAAATTCACGATAAATACAGACTAGATAAAGCGTCATTGCCGTAGAGTACTCTTTGTAAGACCGAACTGGGATTCCATCCGGACGTGGTGACTTATTTGTTTTCAACTCGTTCATTGGTTTCCTGCACCAGGGATGCTTATTACTATGTCATCCACACGGGAGCTTGATCAATGGTCAAATGACGGAAAGTTTATACGATTCTCCTGCGTTAACGATTTCTTAAACGTGAAATTTCAATCTTCGGCTTTCGTTTTGCTTCCTTCAACTGCCACACCAGACTGGTCGACGAATGACTGGGTGGAAGCCTAGACCCACTTTCACGTAGAACCTGAATTTTCTCGGTTTGTCTGCCAGAACTGTTGCTAAGGTATGACGGTGGTAGTTTTTGTATGCTTCGCGCACAGTTCTTTTCACAGACGCACGCATTTCTACTAACCTTCGCTTGTCATTACTCACTCTTTCTCTTTTGAACCAATAGTTTAACAGCCTTGTTTCCCCAGCATTTTCCGAATCTCGTTATCGAACTATGGCAGGTATTTTCCGTCGTTAATCCACTTACTAGGCACATAATTCATCAGACCACGATTTACAATTTGCCTAAACTTTGCCCATAATTCCTCTACATCCATCTTACTGAAACTAAGTGGTGTCATTTCACTGGCTAAGAGAGATACTAACAACTGCTTATCTGCTCTGTCTAGCAGAAACACTCTCTAGGACTTCTTATCTGACTCATCAGCATTCGTAGCCATAGTTGCTATAATAACGTGCTCGCTAATCACCGTTACTATACTGACGTTTTCGCTGGGGTCTGGCCTATTTGTAGCTACAAGGTCTAAGATACACTCCTGGAAATTGAAATAAGAACACCGTGAATTCATTGTCCCAGGAAGGGGAAACTTTATTGACACAGTCCTGGGGTCAGATACATCACATGATCACACTGACAGAACCACAGGCACATAGACACAGGCAACAGAGCATGCACAATGTCGGCACTAGTACAGTGTATATCCACCTTTCGCAGCAATGCAGGCTGCTATTCTCCCATGGAGACGATCGTAGAAATGCTGGATGTAGTCCTGTGGAACGGCTTGCCATGCCATTTCCACCTGGCGCCTCAGTTGGACCAGCGTTCGTGCTGGACGTGCAGACCGCGTGAGACGACGCTTCATCCAGTCCCAAACATGCTCAATGGGGGACAGATCCGGAGATCTTGCTGGCCAGGGTAGTTGACTTACACCTTCCAGAGCACGTTGGGTGGCACGGGATACATGCGGACGTGCATTGTCCTGTTGGAACAGCAAGTTCCCTTGCCGGTCTAGGAATGGTAGAACGATGGGTTCGATGACGGTTTGGATGTACCGTGCACTATTCAGTGTCCCCTCGACGATCACCAGTGGTGTACGGCCAGTGTAGGAGATCGCTCCCCACACCATGATGCCGGGTGTTGGCCCTGTGTGCCTCGGTCGTATGCAGTCCTGATTGTGGCGCTCACCTGCACGGCGCCAAACACGCATACGACCATCATTGGCACCAAGGCAGAAGCGACTCTCATCGCTGAAGACGACACGTCTCCATTCGTCCCTCCATTCACGCCTGTCGCGACACCACTGGAGGCGGGCTGCACGATGTTGGGGCGTGAGCGGAAGACGGCCTAACGGTGTGCGGGACCGTAGCCCAGCTTCATGGAGACGGTTGCGAATGGTCCTCGCCGATACCCCAGGAGCAACAGTGTCCCTAATTTGCTGGGAAGTGGCGGTGCGGTCCCCTACGGCACTGCGTAGGATCCTACGGTCTTGGCGTGCATCCGTGCGTCGCTGCGGTCCGGTCCCAGGTCGACGGACACGTGCATCTTCCGCCGACCACTGGCGACAACATCGATGTACTGTGGAGACCTCACGCCCCACGTTTTGAGCAATTCGGCGGTACGTCCACCCGGCCTCCCGCAGGCCCACTATACGCCCTCGCTCAAAGTCCGTCAACTGCACATACGGTTCACGTCCACGCTGTCGCGGCATGCTACCAGTGTTAAAGACTGCGATGGAGCTCCGTATGCCACGGCAAACTGGCTGACACTGACGGCGGCGGTGCACAAATGCTGCGCAGCTAGCGCCATTCGACGGCCAACACCGCGGTTCCTGGTGTGTCCGCTGTGCCGTGCGTGTGATCATTGCTTGTACAGCTCTCTCACAGTGTCCGGAGCAAGTATGGTGGGTCTGACACACCGGTGTCAATGTGTTCTTTTTTCCATTTCCAGGAGTGTATTTCCATTGCTTGTAGGTTGCCGAAATAGCTGCTCAAGACTGTTTTCAGAAAATGTGTTCAGAAGTACTTTGGATGTCTGTCTGTATCCCCTGCAATGAATCCGTACACATCCCAGTAGGTGCCCTCAGTATGATCTGAGTATTTACGCGCTACTAAGAATAGACATTCTTTGAATGACTTTAGAACTCTCACCGCAGAATCGGGTGGTCGGTAAAAACATCCAACAATTAGATTTGTTTTACGTGGACCTGTTATATGCGAATAGGTAACTTCACTGTCACACTCAACTTCGACCTCAATAGAGACAATATTATTGTCAACTGCAGTTATAATTAATGCAATTTGTATATTATCATTATGCATTGAATGAGATGGATCTACTAAGATAGAGACTATTTTGAGAAGATTGCAATTTAAAGTAACGACTGAGCATATTTTACTTTTTTGCGGTGGCATTTAGTTACGCATTCTTGGTTGAACACGGGCATGGAAATCAGGAATTTTTTGCTATTTTCATAAAGTTTTGTCACAGTCACTGTTAATGGATTTGAAAGGACGAAACGAATTTAACCATTGGTATGAGAACTTTCGCATCACAATAAATTTTTATGTTGAATTACATTTTTGTATCTCTCCATATGTAATTGTACTTTGTAACGAAATATTTTCTTATTGCTTGCTAAGCATTCGATGGTGAAATTTTATATACGAAATAGTGTCAAGAAACTTTTTTGAGATGAATTTGCCGGCCTCTGTGGCCGTGCGGTTCTAGGCGCTTCAGTCTGGAACCGCGCCACCGCTACGGTCGCAGGATCGAATCCTGCCTCAGGCATGGATGTGTGTGTGTGTCCTTAAGTTGGTTAGGTTTAAGTAGTTCTAAGTTCTAGGGGACTGATGACCTCAGATGTAAAGTCCCATAGTGCTCAGAACCATTTTTGAGATGAATTTTTTAAATATAGTTTCTTGAGAAGAATTTCTGTACAGAGTAGCCTACCTTGCTAGCCAGCTGCTATTGCCTGATGAGAGATAAATTTTATGAGAATCAGGCTTGTGTTGCATGTATTTAAGTGATTGCATTGCACTATGGCGATTCTCTGTATTTAGTAGCAGCGAGAAATCGGGATGTGACTCACAGTCTTTTTTTTTAAAAAAAAATAGTGTTGGATCTCACAGGGCATATTTCATATACATTCTAACAGTCAGATTTGCTTCTCATTCTTGCAGACGGATTTAGTTCGTTACTGTAAATGTGACGTTAGCTTAGGCACATATTTCTTCTCTATGAAGGGAATTTTTGGTATGCATTAGCTTACATTTGTGAGAAGACTATAGATTCAGAAGCGACGATACAGAAGTAAAGCAAACACGTGCACATTCTCATAATTTCCTGTATCTTTTTAATTTGTTAATATAACTTTCATAGTGAGCTAGTAAAAGCTTTGAAATGTTAGAAACAACAAGGACAATCACGCCTATCCTTCAGTGGAGATAAAAGTGCTCCTTAGTCGACAGTGTTGTGGATCACAGGAGGTGTCCAAAATGGTGACCACAACATTCAATATGGGCATAACATTTCCATACAAAAAAAAGTCAGGCGCACTGTATCAGGCATACCAGGCAAACCACAAAAAACGTCATCAGATGCTGAAAATATTCTGGAGAAAAATGTTTCTTTGTTGGGAAGTGGAGTCACATACAGGAGACTTTTAACACTACACTATGAAAAAGGAAAAAGAAACTGGACCCTTCCTTGCAGTCTGGCATCAGGTGGTAGAGGACACACAGAATAATGCAGCTGATAGATGCACAGTTGTGTGCAGTCAGAAGCACACACGTGGGGAGAGTGGTAGGTAGTGGTGGGGGTTGCGGGCAGGCACTGTAGGGGAAATGCCGAGCGCTGGAGGGGAAGTGCCGTGCTCTAAACTGAAGGCCACACACAAATTTTCTCTAAATATTAAGTGGAGGCTCTCCTTCACATCCACACTTGCATAGTGACCATTCAAGAAGATCTACCATAACCTCTGGTTTGGTTACGATCCAAAAAAGGATACCCCTGAAAATGCAACAAAAGCAGCGAATTGTTTTGTCCTGGCTTGTTGGCCGTTTGTAACATTATAACTTTCAGAGAAGCGTCATCTGGGGCAAATTCTGAGTAAAACCTACATTTCTCTTGTTGTCATGTTAAAATTTGCTTCTTTTGCTAAAACACAGCGAACTTTACACAATGTCACCTCACAAATACGAGGGGTGTTTGAATAGTCCGTGCAAAGTCCGAGAGATGGCACCACCGGCGCGTATCGAGGTCATGTTTAGTTGCATCTTTGGAAAGAACACACACCAAGTTTCAGCCATATATGTCTATTTCTTTGTGTTTGGCATTCGTGTGTGTTGTGGACTGTCAAGGCAGCCAGTCCACAGTGACGGGTAGCCGATAGAAAGGCACGCGTACACACACGCCGACTGGCGTGAGTTCTGGAACGGGATAAATAGTGAATGCGATAAAGAAAAGAACGTAACTACTAGAACACTTAACTTTTATGCATCCTTTGGTATACAGCAATCTTGATAATACAAGTGAGACTCATTAAGATACATGCAATGTTACAAATGGCGCCTTGCTAGGTCGTAGCCATTAACTTAGCTGAAGGCTATTCTAACTGTCTCTCGGCAAATAAGAGTAAGGCTTCGTCAGTATAGTCGCTAGCAAAGTCGTCGTACAAATGGGGCGAGAGTTAGTCCGTCTTTCTAGACCTGCCATGTGGTGGCGCTAGGTCTGCAAGTACTGACAGTGGCGACACGCGGGTCCAACATGTACTAATGGACCGCGGCCGATTTAAGCTACCACCTAGCAAGTGTGGTGTCTGGCGGTGACACCACAGTGTGAATCAAGGAAGTCGAGTGATTGTCAAAAAATGGACGAAAACGGATTTCGTGTGGTGATTAAACATTACTTTATGAAGGGCAAAACGCCTCAGGAGACTAAAGAGAAGCTTGATAAACATTACGGTGACTCTGCGCCTTTGATTAGCACAGTTTGTAAGCGGTTTCAAAATTTTCGGAGTGGCCATATGGGCACAAGTGATGCTGAACGTTCTGGACGCCCTATGGAGGTTACGACTCCAGAAATCATTGATAAAATCCAAGATATGGTGATGGATGACAGAAGAGTTAAGGTATATGAGATTGCTAGTACTGTGGGCATCTTGAACGAACGGGTACATAATATTTTGCATAAACATTTGGACATGAGAAAGCTGTCCGCAAGATGGATTCCGCAATTGCTCACGCTTGACCAAAAACGGAATCGTGTGAAGTGTTGCAAGGATGGTTTGCAGCTGTTCAGGAAGAATCTGCAGGACTTTAAGCGTCGTTTAGGCACTGTAGATGAAACATGGATACATTACTATACTCCTGAGACCAAACAACAATCTAAAGAACGGGTTACCAAGGGAGAATCTGCACCAAAAAAAGCGAAGACCAGTCCTTCGGCCAGAAAGGTTATGGCGACTGTCTTTTGGGATTAGCAAGGGATAATAGTCATTGACTATCTGGAAAAGGGTAAAAATATTACAGGTGCATATTATTCATCGTTATTGCACCGTTTGAAAACTGAACTGCAAGATCAACGCCGGCGATTGGACAGCAAAAATGTCCTTTACCATCACGACAATGCACCAGCACACACCTGAGCAGTTGTGGTCGCAAAATTAGGGGAAATAGGACTCCAACTCGTTTCACATCCCCCCTATTCTCCAGATTTGGCTCCCTCGGACTGCTATTTGTTCCCCAATTTGAAGAAATGGCTGGTGGGACAAAGATTTTATTGAAATGAGGAGGTGATTGCAGCAACTAATAGCTATTTTGCACACTTGGACAATTCCTATTACTCGGAAGGATCAACAAATTAGAACAGCGTTGGATGAAGTATATAAGTCTAAAAGGAGACTATGTCGAAAAATAAAAAAGGTGTACGCCAAACACGTAAGTAGTTTTTATTTTTGCACGGACTCTTCAAACGCCCCTCGTATGTTGTGCTGACGCAATTGCGAGATAATTCTGGAACAGTGGGTTATTAAGTTTAATAAGTGAGCAACTGAATAAAAAAGAAAAGCACATCCTCAGTACGAAAGTAAACGTCAAATATCTTCACTTACATTGTTACAAAATCCACAGTATCTCTCGTTTAATAGCTATCGTTGGTCCTTAAAAATTGCGTTCTCTCATCAGAAAAGTCTGTAGTTGGTGGAATAACACTCCACATAATTAAGTTCTGCACAATAAACATGTGGCGAAATACTCTCCCATTTGCATGCTATAATTTGCAAAATCTCTTTTCGATAACTCAAACAGTATATGAAATATCAGGAATGTTGTGGATATTTCATTCTGATCTATGGCGCGCGCGATCGCAAATGAGTGTGCTACATCGGATCAATTTCCTCGGGAGTAGTGACAGATAGAGACGACCTCCAACCATGTCTAAAGAAAACTTCAATACGTTAACTAAATTTCATACGCTGCAAGATATTATGTAATATGCATCAAGCGCAAAATCATAGCGACCCCTATTTTTCATTGCAAACTTTTTCAAATTTCTCGTATTGTCTTAGTTAGAAGCAAATATCACAATAATTATCAACATTAAGGAAATGATGGGCTCATCTTCATGATGCTGACATGTAAAGCTATAAGTAACTCAAAAATGATGTCTGCTAAATTGCATCTGGCGAAGCATGTTAAGAAGTAACACCACTGTAGATATTTGTGAAAAAATCTTTTTTTGTTTTATTGGCTTAAAACACGCTTTAAAATTCTAAAATACGAGCAAAAGTCCAATCACTGAAAAATATTATTGTATAGAATTACTAGTTCCTGCTCTAGTGCCTTGGGTGACCCATAAGGCTAACCGCAAATTCAGACACATATAGCACATGTCACCTAAGACGAGCACTACAGCGCGACACGCATGTTCCACACGTGTCGAGGGCGTCGACCACATATCGAGATGCGTGAACATACACTATGCGATCAAAAGTATCCGGACACCCCCAAAAACATACGTTTTTCATATTAGGTGCATTGTTGCTGCCACCTAATGCCAGGTACTCCATATCAGCGGCCTCAGTAGTCAATAGACATCATCAGAGAGCAGAATGGGACGCTCTGCGTAGAGTCCTGCATGACCGAGTAAGCGAGCACAAAATACGAGATGGGGCGAGCACACCCTAACGGGATAGGCTGCCCGCACTAGTTCTTGTGACCGAGCATAGAAGCCGTGACCGAATACGAAGCACGTAACTTCAAACACATTACACGTGGCATTATCCGTGTGAGACTGCAGCCAGTACGGGCTTCTCATTTGTGGTGTGTGTCTCTCTGTAATCATGCAACGCGAGGAAGCCAGTGCAGTAAGACGTAAGATTGAAACCAATGTTTACACATTGAAGAAACGGGAAGGTCTAAAAAACCAAGTATGGCGTACATTTCTGTCGGTTGTAGACGAAAACAGTGCGTCTACTGGGTACGTATCGTGCATAAACTGCTCCACATCATTGTGTTTCCAGTCGGGAACCACTGATTTAAAGAAACACAGTTGCAAGAAACCTCACAAAGATACAGCTCCTTCAGGAATACCGGCAGTAATAAAAAATAGTATTACAGCAAAGTGTGTTGCAATGTGTGCTAAAGATATGAGACCTTTTAATGCTGTTTGCGGTGAAGGTTTCAAAGAACTAGGCCAAGAATTAATACATCTAGGTGCGCATTATGGAAAAGTTAACGTGGCAGATGCCATGCCACATCCCTCTACTATAAGCAGACATGTCAGAGAACAAGCTGATGCAATACGAAACAGTATAATGCCTTCTGTTATTGCGGAAGATATAAATAAAACATTTGCTGCGACAGTTGATATGTGGACTGATTCGCATAATCAGGTGCACTATTTGACGCTTACATCTCATTACATTAACACAGATTGGTCTCTTGTGATCAATGTTTTATTTACAACAAAATTCCTGGACGTTAGGAAGACGGGAGTAAATATTATAAAAGAAAGTGCTCTATGAATTTAGCTGTGTAACGTACCCGTTCTTGGAAACGTTACTTTTGTATTAAAAGAGAGAGAGAGAGAGAGAGAGAGAGGCGTTGGATTTGTACAGTAAAGTACAGTGCAGCAAGCCTCGGCAAGGCGAGGTGAGACGTCAGCGCTGACCGGTCATGCTCGGTTATCCGCGTGTCCGGAATCCGGACATCAGACATGGGGCGAGTATGTGACCGAGCCGAGTCGTGTGGGACCGGACACGAGCTGCTCGGTCCCCCCGTCAACAGGCGAGCCGTGACCGGTCAAACATAGAGCGTTGCAGCACTCTAGCTCTGCGGAATTCACGGACGTCGAACTTGGTCAGGCAATTAGGTGTCACTTGTGTCATACGTCTGTACGCGAATTTCCACACTCCTAAACGTCCCTAGGTCCACTGCTTCCGATGTGATAATGAAGTGGAAACATGAAGGGACACATGCAGCACAAAAGCGTACAGGCCGACCTCGTCTGTTGACTGACAGAGAGCGCCGACAGCTGAAGAGGGTCGTCATGTGTAATAGGCAGACATCTATCCAGACCATCACACAGGAATTCCTAACTGCATCAGGACCCACTGCAAGTACTATGACAGTTAGGCGGGGGGTGAGAAAACTTGATTTCGTGGTCGAGCGGCTGCTCATAAGCCACACATCACGCCCGTAAATGCCAAACGACACCTCGCTTGGTGTAAGGAGCGTAAACATTGGACGATTGAACAGTGGTAAAACGTTGACGAATCACGGTACGTAATGTGGCGATCCTATGGCAGGGTGTGGGTATGGCGAATGCCCGGTGAATGTCATCTGCCAGCGTGTCTAGGGCCAATAGTAAAATTGGAGGCGGTGGTGTTATGGTGTGGTAGTGTTTTTCATGGAGGGGCTTGCACCCCTTGTTGTTTTGCGTGGCAGTATCACAGCACAGGCCTGCATTGATGTTTTAAGCAACTTCTTGCTTCCCACTGTTGAAGAGCAATTCGGGGATGGTGATTGCATCTTTCAACACGATTCATAATGCACAGCCTGTGGCGGAGTGGTTACACGACAATAACATCCCTGTAATGGACTGGCCTGTACAGAGTTCTGACTTGTATCCTATAGAAAACCTTTGGGACGTTTTGGAACGCTGACTTCGTGCCAGGCCTCACCGACCAACATCGATACCTCTCTTCAGTTCAGCAATCCGTGAAGAATGGGCTGCCATTCCTCAAGAAACCTTCCAGCACCTGATTAAACGTATGCCTGCGAGAGTGGAAGCTGTCATCATGGCTAAGGGCGGGCCGACACGATGTTTAATTCCAAAATTATCGACGGAGGACGCCACGAACTTGTAAGTAATTTTCAGCCAGGTGTCCGGATACTTTTGATCACATAGTGTACTTTGCACGCGGCGGTAGGCGACGCTCTGCGCGGACATAAACGAAGCACGCGCGAACTGTAGTCTTTCTCAAACGATTTTACAGAAACTATTCAGTAAAAATATTTCATTTTTACCTTTCTTGTAGCATTATATGTCAGCTTCGTAGCGAAGTGCCAATCATCTCTCTAATAGTCACACTTATTGTGGTATATACATTTTAGTAAGACGCTACGCAAAATTCGAAAAGTTTGTAATGAAAAATAGGGGTCGCTATGATTTGGCGTTTGGTGCGTATTACACCATATGTTGCTGCGTATGAAATTTAGGTAATATGTTGAATTTTTCTTTAGATTCGGGAGGATGTCTCAATCTGCTGCCGATCTTGAGAAAATGGATCATATGTAGTGCGCTCACTCCCGATTTCACGCCCGCGAGAATGAAATATTCATAACATCCCTCATGTCTCCTAAATGACTCGAGACATCGAAACGAGACTTTGGCGAATAATAGCACACAAGGAGGTGAGTATTTTGAAAATTCGTAAACAGACGCATCTTTCTTAGCTATAGCGATATATCAGTAGATATACAGGGTTATTACAAATGATTGAAGCGATTTCACAGCTCTACAATAACTTTATTACTTGAGATATTTTCACAATGCTTTGCACACACATACAAAAACTCAAAAAGTTTTTTTAGGCATTCACAAATGTTCGATATGTGCCCCTTTAGTGATTCGGCAGACATCAAGCCGATAATCGAGTTCCTCCCACACTCGGTGCAGCATGTCCCCATCGATGAGTTCGAAAGCATCGTTGATGCGAGCTCGCAGTTCTGGCACGTTTCTTGGTAGAGGAGGTTTAAACACTGAATCTTTCACATAACCCCACAGAAAGAAATCGCATGGGGTTAAGTTGGGAGAGTGTGGATGCCATGCCATGAATTGCTGATCATGAACTCATCCACGACCGATCCATCGGTTTTCCAATCTCCTGTTTAAGAAATTCCGAACATCATGATGGAAGTGCGGTGGAGCACCATCCTGTTGAAAGATGAAGTCGGCGCTGTCGGTCTCCAGTTCTGGCATGAGCCAATTTTCCGCGGGCTACGCGTGAAACTTGCCCGCCTGCGTTCAACCGTTTCTTCGCTCACTGCAGGCCGACCCGTTGATTGCACCTTACAGAGGCATCCAGAAGTTTTAAACAGCACATACCATCGCCGAATGGAGTTAGCAGTTGGTGGATCTTTGTTGAACTTCGTCCTGAAGTGTCGTTGCACTGTTATGACTGACTGCTGTGAGTGCATTTCAAGCACGACATACGCTTTCTCGGCTCCTATCGCCATTATGTCTCACGGCGCTCTCGAGCGCTCTGGCGGCAGAAACCTGAAGTGCGGCTTCAGCCGAACAAAACTTTATGAGTTTTTCTATGTATCTGTAGTGTGCTGTGACCATATGTCAATGAATGGAGCTACGGTGAATTTATGAAATCGCTTCAATCATTTGTAATAGCCCTGTACTTCCTTTTTTATTTTTTTCTCTTCAGTCTCTATAATTTTTAAGAGTTATCGACAGCTAGTGAAACGAGAGTTTCAAAATTAATATGAAATTTCTTCTTCCTTGTTACTCCAAACCGACAGTATGACGTTTTTCGTAAGCTGTTGAGCTCTCTTATTGCACTTGTTTAATGACGCACTTTGCTTCAGAATTCTGTCGCAATAGCTGCTGTGAAATGAGTTTGTGCAAAATTAAGCTGTGTTTTGGTAAAAGAAGTACAATTAAACCTGTCAACAAGAGAAATGTGGCCGTTACTCATAAATGGTTATGCTTCTTCGAATGAGAAAAGGTTAACAATTCAGACAAAAACAAATTGCCAGTTCTGCTGCAGTTTTGGATGAATCCCCGTAACCCATCGTATTTTTAACACTGAGCGACTGGAATGGAAACTTACCAAAGGATTTTATTCCTTCTCTTGATCTGAGCAGTATTAAAATAATGACGAGCGTTTCCCTCAGGCGGAATGATAGGCACGTGCCAGATACTGGTTACTCACCTACGGTTTTGCAAAACTGACAATGTGTGATCAGTGAATAAAACAGTGGTTATTGAGAAAAATAAACAATCGATCTGTCGCGCAACAAGATGGTCAGTGTATTGTCAGCAGCTGAGAATAATGCGCGCGACAGGAATGCGGAAGCTACCCATGTGTGCCTTGTGAGCGGGAGTTCACGTCGTTCGAAAAACACTGTCGTGAAAGTAAGTCTGCATTTGTCAGCAACACATTTCAACTAATTATATACGAGGGTTGGAACTTCAATAGTGGCAAATATTTATTTACAGCTCGTACAAAATAGATACGTGTTTCAAAGTTTTACTGACCTTCAAATTAGTCACCAGCATTGTGTATAACCCGTTGCCAGCGATGTGGAAGTCGTAGGATTCTCTTAGCAGTGCCGGTTGTGTTGACAGTTCGAGCGGCGCGGTCTACTGCACGACGAATTTGTAGCAGTTTTGAAGCGAATGCCGTGAAGTGTTTCCTTCAGTTTAGAAATCGAGTTGAACTCACGAGGGCTTAAGTCAGGGGAGTGCAGTAGGTGGTATAGCACTTAGCAGCCCCACCAGTCAAACAAATCAGTAACAGCTTGCACTGTACGTGCCTTCAGCATTGTCCTGCAAAATGATGGTCAGGTCCTGCAGAAAGTGTCATCACTTCTGTCTCTATGCTGTTCATTTTTGGAACACAAGCTACGACCTTCACGATGAATCGTCTGTCCCTTTTTACGATCTGAAAACATTGTGTACGCAGAAGATATAATCCCAGAAGCTATTGGCTCACCAGTTATTGAACTGTGCGTTGTTCTTGACAAAGAATAAACAAAACAAAAGGACTGTATAGATGTATGTAACTGAAAACTATTATGTACGAGGTGCATTCAAGTTCTAAGGCCTCCAATTTTTTTTCTCCGGACTGGAAAGAGATAGAAACATGTGCATTGTTTTAAAATGAGGCCGCATTCATTGTCAATACGTCGCAGAGATGGCAGCACCGTACGGCAGATGGAATTTTACCGCCAGCGGCGAGAATGAGAACTGTTTTAAATACTTAAAATGGCGACGTTTTCCTTACTTGAACAGCGTGCAATCATTCGTTTTCTGAATTTGCGTGGTGTGAAACCAATTGAAATTCATCGACAGTTGAAGGAGACATGTGGTGATGGAGTTATGGATGTGTCAAAAGTGCGTTCGTGGGTGCGACAGTTTAATGAAGGCAGAACATCGTGTGACATCAAACCGAAACAACCTTGGGCTCGCACAAGCCGGTCTGACGACACGATCGAGAAAGTGGAGAGAATTGTTTTGGGGGTTCGCCGAATGACTGTTGAACAGATCGCCTCCAGAGTTGGCATTTCTGTGGGTTCTGTGCACACAATCCTGCACGACGACCTGAAAATGCGAAAAGTGTCATCCAGGTGGGTGCCACGAATGCTGACGGACGACCACACGGCTGCCCCTGTGGCACGTTGCCGAGCAATGTTGACGCGCAACGACAGCACGAATGGGACTTTCTTTTCGTCGGTTGTGACAATGGATGAGACGTGGATGCCATTTTTCAATCCAGAAACAAAGCGCCAGTCAGCTCAATGGAAGCACACAGATTCACCGAAACCAAAAAAATTTCAGGTTACTGCCAGTGCTGGAAAAATTATGGTGTCCACGTTCTGGGACAGCGAGGGCGTAATCCTTACCCATTGCGTTCCAAAGGGCACTACGGTAACAGGTGCATCCTACGAAAATGTTTTGAAGAACAAAATCCTTCCTGCACTGCAACAAAAACGTCCGGGAAGGGCTTCGCGTGTGCTGTTTCACTGAGACAACGCACCTGCACATCGAGCTAACGTTACGCAACAGTTTCTTCGTGATAACAACTTTGAAGTGATTCCTCGTGCTCCCTACTCACCTGATCTGGCTCCTAGTGACTTTTGGCTTTTTCCAACAATGAAAGACACTCTCCGTGGCCGCACATTCACCAGCCGTGCTGCTATTGCCTCAGCGATTTTCCAGTGGTCAAAACAGACTCCTAAAGAAGCCTTCGCCGCTGCCATGGAATCATGGCGTCAGCGTTGTGAAAAATGTGTACGTCTGCAGGGCGATTACGTCGAGAAGTAACGCCAGTTTCATCGATTTCGGGTGAGTACTTAATTAGGAAAAAAAAATCGGAGGCCTTAGAACTTGAATGCACCTCGTAATAACGAAAAGGAATGGAGTGCTTAAAGGGCGAAAAACGAAACAATACTCAGTGATAACAAAATTCAGTGTACAGTAAGGCTGTATTCTTCGGATGGGCAGTACTTCCGCTGCCCATACGCACCATGCCGAAGTGAGCATACGGCAGAACTGCCTTCCCCCTCCCCTCTTCACCCCTCCCGCAGTGCTCGCGTGACGCGAGAAACTGTGCCGCAACCACAACGCCGCGCGACCTGCCGCAGGCGCGTGTCGCGTCCCAGTCGCGTCGCGTCGTAATTTGCGCGGCCCCATTTGAACCTGTGAAGTTGCAGAAAAGCACGCTGCGCTGTTCGCGCCACACGCGCTATACGTGTGTCAATTTGCGCATGGCATATAACAGCCTGTCTGCTAGGGATGGTGGTTATCGCTGAAACAACCGGTTTTCGTTTATGTCGGTTTTTCTCCGCGCCACTTTAACCTGATTGTTAAAACCGCTCAAAATAACTGGTTTTTCAAATAGCCGATTTTTCGGTTTTTATTCCTATTATTTCCTGCTATAAACATTGAAATGGAACAAGATTCAAAAATTTTTGCTCTCAGTTTCGAGATGTAAATAAAATAAAAATATGAAATTAAATGGACAAATAAAAGAAAACTTAGTCCGTCCACAGTTCGCGGAGCCTTTCTATAAAAGTGGCGTGTGGTTGAATACTACAAAAAATTACTAGTATTCTCCTATTGCTTCTAATTTTTTGAAACTCTGCCAAAAATCGTGTTGTAATCCGGGAATAGCTGAAGGGAGCCCGGGTTCGAGTCCCGGTCGGGACACGCAGTCTCACCTGTCCCCATCGAGGTTTGTCAGCAACACCTGTCAGGAGCTGAGGGTTTCAATTAATTATCATTTATTCTAGAGAAGCTGCACGGTTCTTTCGAGAACAGTTACTATCTTCGTATATGGAATAGCTGAAATCGGTATCTAGTTTTGACCTCTTATATAGCTTAATTCTAGTTACCGATTCCAATATTTGTCACTGTTTTAGAGAGCGATTGCAAACGTAGATATCCTGTTACATTTCAGTGTACACACCTGCTGGAAAAACGATCTAAATAATATACCATGGAAATGATGGAATCGATACCTAGACTTGACATATACAGGAGGTGAATTCTTGTTACCGATTCGAACCATTCGGTGGTTCATAATTTGCAGTAAGTGTGTGATCTCGGTTATTGATCGCTGAACTACTGCCAAATAGAAAAAAATAGTAAAGGAAGTAATACCGAATATTAAAACATGTAGCACTGTAGTGCACACATTTATTGCAAAAATGGTATAAATAACAAATCGTGGAATCGGTAACTAGAATTGACCTGTCTAGCTTAATTCTAGTTACCGTTTCCAATGTTTGTTACATTTTGTGAGTTTTCATTACTTGTGTAATCTCGTTTCTTTTAGGATTTCTGTGTCGGTTTCTCTACATTTCATGCTCCAGTTTTTTCTTTCATGTGTGTTATTATTTATTTCATTTTCCTGTTGTTGTGCTACATTTTAGTTTCTCCCAGACCACCCCCCCCCTCCCGCCGTAGTCCTGTTAATTCAATAATTATTTAATAATAAATTAACGGTATTTCACAATATTACGACTTCACAATGTGATATACTGTAATGAACTCTGTACTTCTCTCACTCGCATAAATTACAATAATAATTTATTCGTGTACTCCTCTTTTTTATTATTATTTACTTTGATTACCTTCATATCTTTTCGATATAATTCGTGGCTGAGTAATTAACTGTGATTATAGTTTTTCGTATGCTACATTCGTTTGTTTACGAATATGGTGATTGCCTTTGTCTTAGGTTTGGCGTCAATGCTCAAAGGTGACGGCTGGAACTGGACCTTAGAATTGACCCGAATGATTGATACTGTAAGGAACGTTCAAAAAGAAAAGAGCCAGAGGCATAATTACAGAAACCAGTACCTGTATGTTAGAAGTATTGACCCTGGCTGTTGAGACACTTATCCCACTGTGACACAAGGCGGTGAATGGATGTCTCATAAAATTCCCGGAGCTGCGGTGTGAACCAGTTCCTCATGTACAGCTGGACGTCGTCATCCACAGGTAAGGTTATACTGACGTTCTTCTTTGACCAAGATGGCCCCCTTCTGATTCATTTCCTGCCCCACGGGACAACTGTGAATGCCCAGCGTTACTCGCAAACCTTGACCACCCTTCGCCAAGCGATCAAATCAAAGCGACCAAGCAATCTCACCTGTGGGGTCATTGTTCTCCACGACAGTGCGAATCCCTATACGGCGAACACAGACGAGGAAATCCTGCAGAAATTCAAATGGGAGGTTCTCGGCCACCCTCCATACAGTCTGGAATTCTCTCCCTGTGATTACGCCACTTTTGGTCCCCTTAAAAAGGCTCTGAGGGGCAAACGATTCATCCCGGACGGCAAGGTCCAGCTGTACGTGCGGAACTGGTTAACATCGCAGCCCCAGGAATTTTATGAGTCAGCCATTCACTGCCTTGCGTCACAGTTGGACAAGACAGAGCCCGTACTCCTAACATACAGGTACTGGTTTCTGTAATAATGCCTCCGGCTCATTTCTTTTTGAACGCCCTTGTACATAGTACATGAGAATTATATTTCGTCTTTACACTTTTATTAATTCCAGTATAATCTACCTCAGCCCCCAAATCTTTTCAAATAACAGTTAATTATCTATTGTCTATTTATCATATGGCACAGTATTCACGATCAGCTACTCAGCTTGTTTCTGCTGGAGGGAATCCGGAGTGTAGCGGGAGGTTAGCCCATTTTTGACATTAAAGAAATCATATCTAGCAAGAAATCCTCTGCATTGTATTACACCCAAATGTTATATTTAGGGGTAGACCAATGTCAATTTTGATAGTTCCTGTACCCAGCAACAGATGGCAGCACTTATCTCTAAATTTTTACATTTGAGGGTTAGCCCGTTTTTCCGCGCACGTCTTCAGTTGTTGGGCTTGCTTGATCTCATTTGTTGTTTTGTTAATCAGTTAAGTTCTTACTTGCAGTTGAAGTTATGTAACTGCTACCGTTTATTGTTCCTTTGATGTGTGCTGTTGTAGTAGTTTCTAATTATGGATAAGTTTAGAACAAGAAAGAAGAGACCAACTCTAACCCCATCTTCCTGCCTCCTCCTCAGGGCTCCCTCTCCTCCCCCTCCCTCCTCCGGAGCGGCTTCCCCCTCCTACTCCCCCACCCTCTCTTGTGCCCCCTTTCAGTGTCTCTGCATTTTCCTCCTGCCTTGTCTTCCCTCTTCATCTCCTGCCCCACCTGTCTCCTGCCCCTTGGTGCACCCGCTGACGCCCCTCCTCTCTTCATCCCGTTGCCTCCCCTGCTGCCCCTTGCTCTCCCCTCCATTTCCATCTTTTCTGACCTTTCCCTCGGCAGGTCCCACCTGGCAGTTTTATTCTTCGTCGTGTGTGCTCCAAGTGGGTTTTAAGTATGTTGTTCTGGAGTGTTTTTAATACTGTGGCCCATGTTTAACCTGTGCATGTGCATCCAGTGTCTTTTCTGTGTTCTAAGAATCGCCAGCTGTGTTTTTAAACTTTCTGGTGACTTTTTAACTGTCCCCCATGAACGTCTCCATGTCAGTGTATTTTTACCTCCATTTTCTCCCCTTGCTCTGTTTTATATCCCCCTTTTTTATCGCCTTATATGTAACATTTTATTGTCTTAGTTGTCACGTCACTCGGCTGAAGAGTGGCGGATTGTGCCACTGACAGCCCTCCCCTGCCCATATGGGGCAGGGGAATGAAATCACAATAAAGGGAAAAAAATCAAAAAATTCGTCCGCTCGAGTCATGGTAAGTTAAAAATATGTACGCACTGCCATAGTATCCTAGTTATCTGACTATAGAAGTTTAACACTGGAGCCGTTATGTGGAAGCTGGTAGAACCCTAGGGTTGCAATATTAAAAGTAACATTAAATTAAACTCAGTCCATAAAAATACACTTGGACTTGTCTGTGTCACTGCAAAACCGCTTTGATAAACGAAAATATCATCCAAATCGAGATGGTTACATTTCTTTAAAAAATTTGCTCAATATTCTATATTTGTAGCCCAAATGGCAAAATATAGCTCAATGTGGTCACCTGAGTGGTACGTAATTTTGAAAACCATTCCCGATATGAAAAGATGAGGAAGGCTTTGTGGAGAGCGAAATGGATACGTATGTGATGACAGCACACTCTATAGTTCGATCGTTTCTAAAATATTTTTTCCAGTGCGCTGCTTGAATTCATTCCTCCCTCCTCCTTTCGTCCAAAATCTATTTAGGCTCTTGTAATGCCATAATAACTGAAGTTGCCAATTGTATGCACATTTAAATCTTAAAACATGCACGCATTCACATACTATCAAATGACTGAACACACACAATTACAAGAAAAGCATGCAACGTCAGGAATCAGTCTTTTGTTGTGATGCGTTTTATTTTATTTTAAAACAGTTAAGAACAACCAGCTTTTCCAAATCCTCCACCGGCTTAGCTCTGTGTGTTGGGCCACAGAGCTAGCAATTCCTGGAATCAGAAGGGAAGATGGTTTGCATCCATCCGCCAGCATCCTTGAAAAAGACTTTTTGTGGTTTCCCGTTTCCAATTTAGGCAAACACCGCGGTTGGTCCCTTACAGCCAATTCCTTCTGAATATCTTCCTTTCCTACCCATTCCAATTACTGTAAAAATGAGCCGTTCTGCTGAAATGGAAAGAGCTGCATTGAGGGCTAGCCAAGCACATTGATTTGCTGGTATGGTTAGGTTCAGCTACTTATGCTATTCGGGTTATTGCAAATTTTGGTGATAAAAATATCAGTAAATTAGCCTACTATGTTTGTTTTCGTTCTCGGCTTTCATATGCCATCATATTTTGGGGCAATTCATCATTAAGAGAAAAAGTATTCACTGCCCGAAAGCGTATAATCAGTATAATCAGAACAAAAGCTGGAACCCACCCAAGATCACCTTGCACACATTTATTTAAGAAATTCGCATATTCACAGTACCTTCCCAATACATATATGCACTAATGAAATTAGTTATTAATAACCCATCCCGGTTAAAAAATAATAGCGAAATGCAACACTAGAAGAACGGATGATCTTCACTATTCTGGGTTAAATATGACTTTGGCACAGAAAGGGGTGAATTCTTCTGCCACAACAACCTTTGGTCGTTCGCAAAATATCATTAAACGTCTGACAGATAGCCAACCAACATTTAAAAACAAATTAAAAGAATTTCTGAAAATATGAATTATTAGATATGAAGTAGTAGAAAAAGAAAAGAAAAAAATTAATTATATTGTGTAAAGAAACGTTGTGTAAAGGCCACCTGATAAATAGATAATAATCCAAATTATCCTCTTTTAAGCTCATGCATTTGTCTGCCGAAACATTCTTTAATGGAGAAAATGATGATTCTTACATTGCAAAACGTGACAGATGTGGTACTTGCCGACCAATCCTGCCCTGAACTCCAGCACCAGGTTCAAAGGTGGAAGGACAGACTGGCTGAAAAAGGACAGCACCTCAGTCCAAAGACAGAGTACCTAGAATATGACTCTCAAACTAGAGGCACCATAAGTATCGGCAAAGAAGACCTGCAGAAGACCATTTTAAGTACCTGGGTCTGTCGTCACCTCAGACTGCGACACAATTCTTGATACTCGGGTGAGGGTGAATGCAGCTTGGCTCAAGTGGAGTCCTCTGCAATAAAAAGGTGCCTCAGTATCTAAATTCAAAAGTATGTAAGACCATTGTACGCCCAGCAGCAATGTATGGGACTGAGTGTCGCTCTATGACGAAACAACAGGAGCAAATGTTACACAGCATGGAGATGAAGATGCTTTGATGGTCCATGGGGCTGATGCGATGTGACCACATAACAAATACAGACTTCCGGCAAACGTCTGGTGTGGGCCAATCACCGACAGCTTACTTTAGTTTAGTTTAGTTATGTCAAGTTCCGTAGATAATTTTTTCGATTATTTTATCGATATGGTGTGGAACAAGTCAGATTACAAGATTTATATACACACATGAATAGAATATTAATATTACTGAAATTTTTAGTTCTACACGTGCAACTACATTGTGAGGTACAATTTTTTTTTACCAGTTATGAAACAGAACCTCGTCCATGGAATAGAAGGAATTGTCCAAAAGAAATGATTTTAAACTAGATTTAAAACTTGATCTGCTACCTGCCAGACACTTTATGGTGTTGGGCAAATGATCAAAGATTTTTGTTGCTGAATAATGTGCTCTTTTTTGAGCAACTGACATCTTCAATAACGGATAGGAAAGGTCATTTTTCCCTCTAGTGTTGTACATATGAACATCACTGTTCTTCGCAAACTGAGATGGATTATTTATAACGAATTTCATTAGCGAATATATGTACTCTGATGGTGCAGTTAAAATACCTAACTCCTTGAATAGGTGTCTACATGACGTCCTTGGGTGAACACCATTAATTATTCTCACTGCTCTCTTTTGTGCAATCAATAGTTTATATCTAAGAGGTGAGTGGAAATATGCAAAGTACGTTAGGAGCCTGATCTGTTTATTACCAAGACTAGCGATTATACAAAGAGCGAAATAAGCTGAACTTAATTGTTTGAGAAGCTCAGTAATATTCTTCTTCCAGTTCATGTTATCAAATTTGGAGAAATCTAACTGTTAACTGAGCCCTGTTCATATACTACATCAGTTGAGGGCGTGACTCTATTCGGTGTACAGAAGTGGATATAGTGAGTGTTCTTAAAAATTAAGGGAGAGTCCATTTCCTGAGAACCACTTAATAATTCTTTGAAAGACATCCTTAACAATATCTTCAGCTGCTTTTTCTGGAATGGGATTTATTATAACACTTGTGTCATCTGCAAAAAGTACTAGTTATGCTTGCTGTACGTTAAGTGAGAGGTCATTCAGATGAATAAGCAACAGCAGAGGACCCAAATTGAACCCTGTGGGACTCCCTTTCTGATAACTCCCCATTCACTAGAATTTACCACCCTCCCAACATTATTTGTTTTATTCAGCATGACTTTTTGCTTTCTGTTCGTTAAGTATGATTCAAACCATATTTGTGTATAGCCTCCAATTCCATAAACCTGAGTTTTTCTAAGAGTGTGATGTGATCCACACAGTCAAATTCCTTGGAAAGATCACAAAAAATATCAGCTGGTGATAATTTGTTATTTAGGGCTCGTACTGTTTGATGGGTAAATGTGTAGATAGCATTGTCAGTCAAGTAACCCTTCCAGAATCCAAACTGCGACATGCTGAGTAAATTATTTTCACTTAGATGTGAGACTATTCTTGAATACATAACTTTTTTAATATTTTAGAAAATGAAGTCAGCAATGATATTGATCTATAATTATTTAAGTCGCTCTTATCCTCTTTCTTATGAAGAGGTTTGACAATGGTGTATTTCAATCTCTCTGGAAACTTTCCCTGTGCTAGTGAAGCATTACATATATCACTAAGGACTCCACTTATTGAATTAGAACAACACTTCAGAATTCTGTTAGAGACTTCATCAACACCACATGAGCTGTTGTTTATCAGTATATTTATAATTCCCTTAATTTCAGGGCGGGATGTTGGCGCTATTTCTAAAGGCCTCAAGTCCTGGGGAAGGCGTTTTTAACATTTCCTTTTGCTTCTTCAACTGAACTCTTTAAACCTATTTTTGGTGCTACATTCAGAAAGTGATTGTTAAAAATACTTGCAACTTGTGAATTATCACTCACAACATCATCATTTAGCTTTATTGCTATGGTATGCTGTGCACTGCCAGGCTGCCCCATCTCACATTTGACAATATTCCATGCAGTTTTAATCTTATTGTCCGCATTATTAATTTCTGTCAGAACACATAAGCTTCTCGACTTCTTAATGACTTTCTTTAAGATATTACAGTATCTTTTGTAGAAACCAAGTAATGTCGGATCCTGACTTATTCTGACCTGTCCATATATTTCACTCTTCCTCTTATATGATATCTTAATTCCCTTAGTAAGCCATGGCTTACTTGACTTTGTAATGGCTTTTTTGAATAAGATTTCAGGAAAGCAACTCTCAACTATTGAGACAAATTTACGGTGGAATAAATTGAATTTGGCATCAGCATCATTTTCTGTGTATATTTCATCCCATTCTACCCTTTCTAGGCTGCTCTTAAAACTCAGTGCCCTGCTCACATCCCTGCCTTGTATGTACCTGCCTGAAGCCTGTAAGGTGCTATATCTGTTATTTCCATTAACTGTGCATCATGATCAGATAGCCCCTTAACAACTTGGTACACATGAATTGTTTCTGCCTGAGCACTGTCTATGAAAACGTTACCGATAAGTGACCTGCTATCCTGCTGCACACAAGTTGGAAAATTTACAACAAATACTAGATTGAAACAACCAAACAAAGGTTTTAGCTTAATTTTCCTATCCATATCTTTTAAGAAATCCACATTAAAATCACCACAAACCAATAACTGCTTCTTTTTGTCTGACAGGTAGCTCAATAAAGCCTCCAGTGAGGGAAGCCATCTCCACTGTTACGGCCACGTCATGAGAAAGCAAGACAACTCGGTTGCAAAAACAGCGCTCCATGTCAACCCAGGAGGAACAAGACCACCAGGAAGACCGGCAAAGAGATGGACTGACAACGTCAGGGGAGACATGCACGTTATTGGCTGAAGACCAGAAGATGTCAACGACAGGGAGAAATGGAGAAGATGTAGCGAAACAGCAGACCCCGTAAGTCGGGATTAATGCTTGGAAAGAGGGAGAATTGTTTCTGAGTGGTTTGTTTTGCACACATTTAGGAATGTCAGACTGCAACCCTTCAAGTGCAGAGAAATCGATATTTGGGTGCAATGAATGAGATCCGGTAAAACCTACTGAAACTTTCCAAGACTCTTTGCTTCAAACTGACAGATTTAGAGGTTGGTTGGATGCTGTTGAAGGTGACAACACAAAGGCACGGTGTTAACAGTGTTACTTTATTGTTGCCTGCAGTAGAAGCGAACTCGAAAAACATGCTTATCGAGTTAAACACATTAAACATGCTGAAACTGTGCAAAGGAACAAAACTGTTGTTGATTGTTTTCGAAAATGTTTGATGAAAGCAAACATGCAGAAAAGGCGAAGACAGCTAAACTAAGATTAGCAACTTTTTTCGCTGAGCATATTGTTGCATTTTCAACAGTGGACCAACTTGTTGCTGTGTTAAAAGATGTTTTCTCTGACTTCAAAATTGCTTCAGAGATGACTTGAGGTCGTATAAAGTGTACCAATATAGTGAAAAATGCTATTGCAAAGGTGGAAACTGATAAAACGTTTCAGTGTCTAAAGGAAATTTTCTATTTTATTGAACGAGAGTACCGACATATCAGATAGCAAACATATATATGTTTTAGTGAAATATCTGTCGCCAATTGACGGGTACGTGAAAACCCAACTTCTGGTGTCGAAAGCTTTGGATCCCAAAGACTGCTCGGGAGAAAATCTATTCATAGCTCTGAGGAGTGTGACGAAAGAGAAAGGTATTCCAATTACAAATGTAATTGGCATGGCTTGTGACAAAGTGTCTGTAATGTTGGAAAGCTATAATTCTGTCATAACAAGACTTAGAATTGTTGTACCAAATCTGATTGTTCTCAATTCTATATGCCATTCATCTGCTTCAGTTACAAGCAAGATATGCCAGAAGCTTCCTAGATCCTGTGAAGAGTTAATAAGGTCCGTGACAAGCAACACACCTGGCAGTGCAAAGTGCAGCACTATTTTACAAGAATTTCAAGAGCTTTTAGGAGTTGAACGTAAATAGTTCTTTAAATTATCGGGTACGCGATAGCTTATTTTACATGTATGTGTTGTTCGTCTGGGATGTGTTTTTGCACTACTACCAGTTAGCAACTGTTCAACTTAAAGGTCTGCAGAAACAGAGCTTCGCGAATTTGAAAGTTCGTGTATTATAAGGCGCGTTTACACTGAGCTCAGAACATGTTTTTGTTTGCAACATTCTTCCCTCCACATGTTGGCTACATTGTTCGTTGTTCGTGTATTCAATGATTACATATTGTCTCTAAAGTATGTTTTGGTTTCCTTCGACACTTTTAACGCTCTTTTTCCAATTGATGAAAATATTAATTCACAAGTTTTCAGAAGATTCTTTTGGTCTGTTTATAAAACATTGGTCAGAATTTTCAAAACCCTGGCGTCCTCACTGAAATACACAAAATTAGTAAACTTCCACCATACCATTATCTCTCATTAGAACCAGAATATCTTGGCCCCAAATGTGAACGGTTATTACAAACTCTCGCTAGGGAATGTGGAAAGGGAATTCATAAACTAAGACTTAAATGCACTGATTTCTATATCGCAGCAATCGAATAAATGAAGGATCTACCTGTACACGATGAATTATTTGGAGACTTAAAATTCATTAAGTCATATATTGCATTAACAGCTGACAGAAGGTACCAGATAAAGAATGTATCACGAATTGCATCGAAGTTTGGAGGATCTGATGTAATTACCTTTGCAGCTGAATGGAGAAGTCTTCCGTTTGTGGCTGAAATAGGAAGAAGGAATTTTCAGAAATGGACTTGGATCGAATGTAGAGTGAAATCTCAAACTTGAAAGATTTCCGGTATCAGTGGTTCAGAATATCAGTAAATGTGCTGAGCTGGTTCTTTCACCTCCACGTTTTAATGCTGAATCCGAAAGAATATTTTCTATTGCAAGTGATGTAAAAAATAGAAAATGCAACAGAATTGGATGTTTATTTCAGGCAAACGGAATAGACTTCAGAACTTATTAAGTGGAACAAAAACAACTCATGCTTCACAATAAGAAAAACTTGTATTAAGTGAAAGTTTAACTGTGCGATGGAGACTGAAAGAGGGAGGAGTACGTTTTGGGGTGTAATATCTCTTCAAAAGGAAGGCTGTATTTTTTGAAAGGATAAGCAAGCACTTCAATAATGTAAGTCCTGATTTTACATCATATGATGTAGTATTGCGAGGATGCTGTTATATATTTTAGTTGCATTTTAAACTCTACTACTAGTTTATCGTCCTGCATTTGGAATCGTAAGCCATTATTTCTTTTGTTATACCTACTGTCTCTCTCTCTTCCGCTCTCTCTCACTTACTTTTCATAGGCATCTTGTGTTTTTCCTTACCATGGGACACTTCATGCAGAAAAGGGACATTTTGAATAACAGGTTGGGACTTTCAGCTTCAGAAGATGGCATCACTTGTAGTTATTCTTAAAAAAGCAGAACAGACGACAGTCGTCACTTTTAATCGATGTTCTGTGTCGTCGCTTTTTTAAAAGTTTGTTGTGTGGTGTACAGTTAGAAAATCAAGATGTGAGTGATCTAGTAAGTATCTCTTGACCATTGACTCCGCTTCTCTCTTTTTCTTATTAAACGTAGTTAGGTTTAATATTTGCGTGGTAATATGAGTGAGCAAAATGTAAAAGTGCGGCATGAAAATACTCTGCGGTTAACAAGTCGAGTTATAGGCGAAAGAAAAATCGTATGTATTCGTGGTTGTGACATGCAGCGGACGCTGCCTTAATACGGTAGGACGTTAAAGGCTTATGACGTACCATGACTGGAACAGCTAGTTGAGTATCTCAGTTGTGAATAACGTTGTTTGGGATTTACCGGTATTATTAAAATGATTCACAAAACTGCGTTGTTTGATGTACTTGGGAGTCATAATATGGAATTCAGTAACAGAATTTATAAATTGAAGTTCATATAAGTTTAGTCTTATAACCGCGGTTTTGTTTCTGTAGATAGCCTCTTATGCGCGAATGTTACATAGTTCTGTGCTCAGGAAAGTATGGGTCTATATAGTGCACAACGTGAGTGATTAGTGTGCCCTCTGTCGCCCTGTGTAGTTGGCATCTGTGATGCTCTTCTTGTTTGTAATATTGCTCGAAGTTGTGTTTGTGGAGGCTTAAATCGTGTTCTTGCGCAGAACTGTGTAGGTGTAGTAGAGATGATGCGCATCCGCCTTTACCATAACATCACTTGTAATGTTTTTTGTTTAATCTAAATTCAGTTGACTCTGTTGATTCTTAATTCTAGCGTAGCCCGAATTCTGGAGTCAACAGAAGCGTCCACTTCCACCCGTCTGCTTTGACCCGTGACGTGTGGATGTTGTGGTTAGATTAGATTAGTTTTTCGTTCCCTAGATCCGTGCTGAGGGGATCCTCGTGGATGTGGAACATGTCAAATTTTTTAAGCTGAAATAACAATACTAATGGTATGAGTATATACATCATTTGTTTTTATTAAAAAATCGTCAGTGAAGTCGTTCAGTGATGTAAGGGTGTTGTTGTGTGTGACGTAATGACGGCGCGGAGTTTGGTTTTGAGTGTGGCGTGTTTGTAGATGTCGTCGTGTTGCGGTTTGTTGTGTCCTCTGGTGGTATGTTCAGGGTTTCCGTTTGTTTGGTGTATTGGGCTCAGTTTGCTGTTGCTCAGTGTCGAGTGCTGTTTGCGTATTTTTGAAGTGGAATTAGTTTCAGTGAGTTAACGGTTTTGTGTGAAGGTTAATGTAGTGATGATCGCCGTACGTCGGGTGGTATTATTATTAACTTTAATCGGTTGTGGTTTTTTGTTCAGGAATGGATATGAAAGATAAGATAAATAGTTCTCGTTTGAGGGCTATGATGGGGAACACAGCTTTAGAGCTGATTAAGTTCCTGCAGCTTTTTGGCCTGATTGCCGAGGTGGTGAAGTGCGGTGTGTGTCGTGAAGAAATGAAGTTGGTCAAAGTTCCGGCCTCTCTGACCAGGGACGGTAATATGTGGCGCTGTCGGAAAGACGACATGTGGCGTTTCATACGGCGCGGTACCTGGTTCGAGAAGTCTAGGTTGGGCATGCGCGAGATTGTACTTGTTACTTATTATTTTTGTTATAGATCCCCACAGAGTTTTTGCGCGCATGAGACTGGTGTGAGTGAGAGGAGCGTTCAGGATTGGTATTCGTTTTGTCGTGAAGTGTGTTCAGAATTTATTAAGTCCAGGGGTGAGTTGGGGGGGGGGGGGCGCATGGGGTTGTTGTGGAGGTGAACGAGTCACAGTTTGGGAAAAGGAAGTGTGGGAGGGGGAAGTTTATGGCTGGTCTAGGATTGTGGGGCGGGCCTGTTGTTCCGGGGGTGGGGATTCCGAATGTGTTTTTAGGGTTGTGGAAGGGAGGTCCAAGGCCGAATTAGTGGGGTTAATTGAGGAATATATAGACCCGGGGTGCACAATAGTTTCTGATGCTTTTTCTTTGTATAGGGGGTTGGGTGAGAGGGGATTTAATCATTTAGTAGTGAACCATAGTTTAGAGTTGTGAGACAGGGGCTTCTACTAATACAATAGAGGGGATGTGGGGAGCGGTTAAGTCAGTTCTTGGGAGGGGGAAGAGGCACTCTTCCAACCTTCAGTATCATTTAGAAAAGTACTGTTGGTGGAAGAGTGTCCCAGAGGGCTATTGTGTTGCTTGGGTTTTCTTAAGGGCTGTGGGTAAAATGTATAGGCCGAAAGTGGTTAGTTAGGGTAGTCTGGGTAGGTGGGTGGGTGGCTGCAGCTCAGGGTGGGGTGGGTGGTTTATTTTGTTGTAGAGTATTTCTTAAGATGGGGGGGGGGGGGGGGGAGTGTGTTTGTTTTTTTTGTTTTAGTTGTGGAGGATCTATTTCATTGAAGTTTTTGTTGAGTTGTAGTGTGTGATTGAGATTTTTTTTATGTTGCATTTGGTTTTTGTTTGTGGGTTTTTTATTTTGGGGTCAGGGGGAGGTTGGGTTGGTTGGGGGGGGGGTTGAGGTGTGGGTGGGTTGGGCTTTTTCTTTTGGTTTAGTATTTTTTCGTTGGTTTGTTTGTGTGTGATTGTGGTGTCCAATCTAGCTTGTGGGGCTGGAACTTTCTTGTGGTAAGTTTTTATTTTTTGTTTTCTGTGTATGTGTTGTGTTGTAGGGGCCTAGGGAAGTGTTTCATTGAAATTCCTGGCTGTGAAGGTTACTATTGGTATTGGATGTTTTTTAGTTACATAGGTAAAGGGAAGTGGTCGATCATAACTTATGGGATTGGAAGCTGCTGTTGAGCTATATAGTTGGAGGGAAGTGTTCGATCTCAATGTTTGGTGGTGTATGTGGTTTTTTGTAGTGGGATGTGGGATCGGGAGCTGCTGCTGAGCTATATAGATCAAGGGAAGTGTCTGGTTCCAGATAATATTGTGTTTTGTGGTATTTTTCGTCGTTTTGTGTGGTTTTGAAGCTGGGTGGGTGCCTAAATTTGTTTATATTTAGTTTGTCCCCACCCAAAAACCCCCAATTTCCTGCGCTTGTCCCGTTACTCACTAGGCTTTTTGTGAAACGTGTGTGTTTTTCGATGTATTTTCGTCTTTATAATATGTATGTAACAACTTTATATGTGCCATATTCGAATTGTGATTTAGGGTCGTTTCCGTCGTATTTGTGACCTCATGGGTCAAAGCAGACGGGTGGGATCGGACGCTTCTGTATTTCCCTGTTTTGTTCCTGGTATTGTATGTATGAACTGAGCTGTCTGTTGGAAAAAGAGAGACATTATTTAGGACAAATTTCATTAAGGAGTAAATAAACTGAGAGGCAGTAGTAAGTATACCCAGTTCTTTGAAGAGGTTTCTACAGGACGTCCATGAATTTACTCCACAAATAATACGTATTACACGCTTTTGGACTCTGAAAACTTTTGACTTGAAGAGTTACCCCAAGATATTATACCACATGACATAATGGAATAAAAGTACGCAAGCTTTTTCATTTTTATGTCGCCTGTGTCTGCTAAGACTCGAATTACAAATACAGATATGTTAAGATGTTTCTGCAGTTCTGTGGTGTGCTGCTTCCAACTGAATTTATTATAAAGTTGTAATCCCAGGAATTTAAGACTGTCAACCTCTTCTATCTGCTCTTCTTCATGTGTTGTGTGACATTATGGCGCAGAGTTTACTTTATGAGTTGGCTGTGATTGTAGATGCCTCTGGTGGTGGTGTTGGTGTTGGGGTGTGTGTGTGTGTGTGTGTGTGTGTGTGTGTGTGTGTGTGTGTGTGTGTGTGTGTGTGTGTGTGGGTTCATTTGAGCTTTGGTGTTGGAGGAGCGGAGTGTTTGGCAATGTTCATGACCTAAGGATTGAAATTGTTTTCAGTTAGTTATCAGTTTTTTTGTGTTCTGTTTACGTGTTTGTGTTTTTAATAAGTTTTATTGGTTTGCTGTTTGTGGTGCGATAAGACATTTAATTTATTGTGTGGATTCTCTTTTTAGGTATGAATATGACGGTAAAGTGAAAAAGCGCCATGTTGCGGGTGGAGATGGGAGAGGGTATGTTACCTTCAATTAAGTTCCTGCAGGTGTTTGGATTAATAGTGGAAATTATGAAGTGCGGCGTTTTGCCGAGAGAATATGCGGTTGGGGAAAGTTCCGGCATCTCGGACCACGGACGTGTACACGTGTCGGTGTCGGACGGACGATGTTTGGAGCTCCATTAGACGTGGTACCTGGTTCGAGAAATCTAGGTCGGCTGTGAGAGATTGTTTTCATGACTTCCTATTTTTGTTATAGGTCCTCTATTAGTTTTTGTGTGTATGCAACTGTAGTGAGTGAGAGGACGGTGTTAGATTGGTTTTCTTTTTGTAGGGCAGTGTGTTCTGAGTATGTCAGTATAAGAGTAAGTTGGGTGAGCCGGAGTTAGTGTTTGAGATAGACGAGTCACAGTTTGGGAAGAGGGAAGTATGGGAGAGGTACATATCTGGTTGGTTTGTGGGTGTGGAGAAGATGTTACTTTGTGGGGTGGGTATGCTGATTGTTTTCAGGGTTTTGGAGGGGCACACTAAGAGGGACTTGAAGGGTTAATTGAAGAGTATATTGAGGAGGGGAGTACTGTAGTTTCAGATGCTTTTTTGTCATACAGGGGTTTGGAGAAGAGGGGTTTTGCTCAGTTAGTCATAAACCATAGTTTAGAGTTTAAAAATTGTGAAACTGGTGCATATGCTAATGCAGAGGAGATTTTTTTTTTTTTTTGGTGGTGGTGGTGGTGGTGGTGGTTAAATCAGTTATAAGGAAGGGAAGAGTGGCTTTTCTAACCCACCATCTCATTTAGATGAGTATTGATGTTGGAAGTGTGTCCCTGGGCATTATTGTATTTTTCGTGTTCTTCTGTGGGCAGTAGGGAAGATGTACAGGTTAGTGGTTAGTTGAGGGTGTTCGGTATGTGGGGGGTGATTGTGGGTAATGGTTATGGATTTAGGTGGGTGTGGGGGGGGGGGGAGGGTATTCTTTTATGATTATGTTAGAGAGGACCTTTATTGTTACAGTTGTTTCTGACTTGTAATGTGTGATTGGGTTTAGTTTATTTTTGTGGTTTTTTTTGTGTGTGTGAGTGAGAGGGGGGGCCTTAGGGTTGGTAGGGTTGGGAGTCTTTTGTTTGTTTTTTTTTCTCGTTTGTGTGTGGTGGCCATTGTGCAGTGCCGGAATTTGTTGGTGGTAAGTAGTAGTTTTTTTGGGTCTATTCTTCATGAGTAGGGATGTTTTGTGTGTTTATCGTGTATCGATTGTTTTAATTTCTGTGGGGAAGTTTGATTTTTGTGTTTTCAAGGTGTTGTGGGTTTGGTTTTATTTATTGCAGTTGCAGGTGTTTGTTTTTTGGTATCGTCGGCTGTGGTTGACCTACGTAGGTCAAGGGAAATGTTTGATTCCAATTTTTGTCATCTGATAATGAAGCCAATGAATGTCATGGCAAAAATTATTGTGGGCAAAAAAATTAAAATGTGTTGCTGTAAGAGTAATTTAGTTGTCAAGAACTACCACTAATTGTCTCTGTGAAGTTTTATAAGTGTCTCATTTTGGATTTTGTCGAAGCATTGTCATAAAGTATTGTCATCTGGTATTATCACATGGAGCAATTCTAGGTATGTGCATTACATCTTGTTGTTGCAGCATGTGGTCATTAGAGTAATTGCTAAATGTTCATATATAGAGCACATTAGAAGCCAACATTCTGCGAGCTAAAGATCGTGAAGGCAATAAACTTCAGTACTACTGTACATTGTACCAAGCAGTAGTTGGCAGAAGTAAAATGTTGAGGAAATATGTTACACTCTACAAGAAACAATACATATTTATACATGATACTAGGGATTTAGCTTATAGTTGATAGTATGTAGGTAACAAATTATTCAATAAAATACCAATATTTGTCAAAGTATTTACTGACAGTGCTTATAAACATATTGTGCTTGGCTCATTGCCTGCCCATTCTGCAATGTGAAGGGAAAATGATTAAATGTAATTCCAATACTTAACCTACTCTTCTTTTACAGAGGGTAATGTAACAATTATTGACATCATCTGTTGGTGTAATGACACCATTTGCCCTAATGACTTAGTAATAAAATTATTACTTTTAAATCTTCAGGTATGTCACATGGAGCACTTGACTAAACAAACTTTGTTCTCGGCTAGAGTTTGAAGCAAGCTATTGAACTGTTCACCATTCCACCGCCTTACAGAACCACCCACTGTAACTGTTTTGAAGCCATAGTTGCTTGCACCATTCTCCCAGAGGTGGACTTGGGGATGTTTTTGGGGGAGGAGTGAAACAGTCTGTCAGAACTAGTCATACAGCAGTAAGTAAAAACTGTCGGATGTTTGCTTTGCAACTGCCTAGTAACTCTCGTGTTTTTTATTGCATGCTGTATCTAATTTGTTCACTTGCATTATAAAAATAAAATCTTTAATCAGTGCCTACTATATTGGTTACGCATGTACCATTTGCATTACTAGCTTGCTAGTTACTTCCATGTTATACATGATGTATTCACATTGTGATATGGGTTATGTCAGCTGAACAGCAGATTGCATGGCAGAAGTCCAGTGACACTGTACCTGTCTCTTACTTTGCATGCTGCAGTTGATATTTGTGCAATTAATGATGGACAGTGAACATGAAAAACAGTGAGTGGAACTGTCACATTCCAACCAAACCTCATCCTCGGGCTTTCCCACAGGTCACTTCGTCATCACATCTAGTTTTATTCCTGCTGTTCACACTGTAAACACACACAGTTGTTCATAGCCTCTTGCATAGATAATTTAAAACATGTATGAAGTACTACAGTAGTATGTACAGAGCACAACATAATCATAGCTAACTCTTGGTTTAAGAATCGTGAAAGAAGGTTGTATACATGGAAGAACCCTGGAGATACTAAAAGGTATCAGATAGATTATATAATGGTAAGACAGAGATTTAGGAACCAGGTTTTAAATTGTAAGACATTTCCAGGGGCAGATGTGGACTCTGACCACAATCTATTGGTTATGACCTGTAGATTAAAACTGAAGAAACTGCAAAAAGGTGGGAAATTAAGGAGATGGGACCTGGATAAACTGAAAGAACCAGAGGCTGTACAGAGTTTCAGGGAAAGCATAAGGGAACAATTGACAGGAATAGGGGGAAAGAAATACAGTAGAAGAAGAATAGGTAGCTTTGAGGGATTAAGTAGTAAAGGCAGCAGAGGATCAAGTAGTTAAAAAGACAAGGGCTAGTAGAAATCCTTGGGTAACAGAAGAAATATTGAATTTAATTGATGAAAGGAGAAAATATAAAAATGCAGTAAATGAAGCAGGCAAAAAGGAATACAAACGTCTCAAAAATGAGAGAGACAGGAAGTGCAAAATGGCTAAGCAGGGATGGCTAGAGGACAAATGTAAGGATGTAGAGGCTTATCTCACTAGGGATAAGATAGATACTGCCTACAGGAAAATTAAAGAGACCTTTGGAGATAAGAGAACCACTTTTATGAACATAAAGAGCTCAGATGGAAACCCAGTTCTAAGCAAAGAAGGGAAAGCAGAAAGGTAGGAGTATATAGAGGGTCTATACAGGGGCGATGTACTTGAGGACAATATTATAGAAATGGGAGAGGATGTAGGTGAAGATGAAATAGGAGATATGATACTGTGTGAAGAGTTTGACAGAGCACTGAATGACCTGAGTCGAAACAAGGCGCCAGGAGTAGACAACATTCCCTTAGTACTACTGCCAGCCTTGGGAGAGCCAGTCCTGACAAAACTCTACCATCTGGTGAGCAAGATTTACGAAACAGGCGAAATACCCTGAGACTTCAAGAAGAATATAATAATTCCAATCCCAAAGAAAGCAGGTGTTGACAGATGTGAAAATTACCGAACAATCAGTTTAATAAGCCACAGCTGCAAAATACTAACATGAATTCTTTACAGACGAATGGAAAAACTAGTAGAAGCCGACCTCGGGGAAGATCAGTTTGGATTCTGGAACACGTGAGGCAATACTGACCTTAAGACTTAACTTAGAAGAAAGATTAAGGAAAGGCAAACCTACGTTTCTAGCATTTGCAGACTTAGAGAAAGCTTTTGACAATGTTGCTTGGAAAACTCTCTTTCAAATTCTGAAGGTGGCAGGAGTAAAATACACAGAGCGAAAGGCTATTTACAATTTGTGCAGAAACCAGATGGCAGTTATAAGAGTCGAGGGACATGAAAGGGAAGCAGTGGTTGCGAAGGGAGTGAGACAGGGTTGTAGCCTCTCCCCAATGTTATTCAATCTGTATATTGAGCAAGCAGTAAAGGAAACAAAAGAAAAATTCAGAGTAGGTATTAAAATCCATGGAGAAGAAATAAAAACTTTGAGGTTCGTCGATGACATTGTAATTCTGTCAGAGACAGCAAAGGACTTGGAAGAGCAGTTGAACGGAATGGACAGTGTTTTGAAAGGAGGATATAAGATGAACATCAACAAAAGCAAAACGAGGATAATGGAATGTAGTCAAGTTAAGTCGAGTGATGCTGAGGGAATTAGATTAGGAAATGAGACACTTAAAGTAGTAAAGGAGTTTTGCTATTTGGGGAGCAAAATAACTGATGATGGTCGAAGTAGAGAGGATATAAAATGTAGATTGGCAATGGCAAGGAAAGCGTTTCTGAAGAAGAGAAATTTGTTGACATCGAGTATAGATTTAAGTGTCAGGCAGTCATTTCTGAAAGTATTTGTATGGAGTGTAGCCATGTATGGAAGTGAAATATGGACGGTAAATAGTTTGGACAAGAAGAGAATAGAAGCTTTCGAAATGTGGTGCTACAGAAGAGCGCTGAAGATTAGATGGGTAGATCACATAACTAATGAGGAAGTATTGAATAGGATTGGGGAGAAGAGAAGTTTGTGGCACAACTTGACCAGAAGAAGGAATCGGTTGGTAGGACATGTTCTGAGACATCAGGTGATCACCAATTTAGTATTGGAGGGCAGTGTGGAGGGTAAAAGTTGTAGAGGGAGACTAAGAGATCAGTACACTAAGCAGATTCAGAAGGATGTAGGTTGCAGTAGGTACTGGGAGATGAAGAAGCTTGCACAGGATAGAGTAAACATGGAGAGCTGCATCAAACCAGTCTCTGGACTGAAGACCACAACAACAACAATGAAGTAGTGCAAGTTAAAGTTTCCTTCTACTGTTGTAGTTGTGAATGTTGCTGTCACTTTCAGAATGAAGTGAATTTTTGCAGACTTAATCAGTGAATGAATGCAATTTGAGCTTTTGGTTGACGTCCCTAATTGCTTAGAGATGTCCACAACAGAATATTCTCCCCCAGAACATTAGCGAATGAATGACTCTGTACCCCAGAGTTGGCCAGGTTGACATTTTATCAATATTTGAACCCAAGAACTTGGAGATTTCTACCTGATTTATTATATTCTGTTGGCACGCTAACATTAATAGGTGATGAACTTTGTTTGCAATACCAAACTATATGAGTTATGTTTCTCAAAGTTTGCCGCAGGTGCATTTGTCTAAAACCACGTGCTTCATCTGGTTTGGATTGATTGCTTATTTTGTTTTGATCTGATAAGTGCCGTTCTCTTTGTTATGGGTGTTTACGTTACTCTAAGCTGAAAATGCATTATTGTACTGTGTCGTGCACTGTTTGTCGGGTTCTGATATTGAATGTTTACGACCTGTCGCCGCTCGTGGCGTGGCTGCTTTTGTGCACGCTACCGCGGCTTAGAATAAAATAAAAAGCGGAATTGTCTCATGAGCGAAACAATGGCAAGAGACTGCTATTTGTTGTTACTTACACTGCTATTCTCTTTGATAATAATCAACAAGAACCAAATAATAGACTGCGTGTGATAAAGGTGCTCTGAACGAGAGTTTGGCAAAAAATTTTCTCTGTTTGAAAATCTTTGCAGACGCCTGTTTAGTATATTACATTTTCCACAGAAATGAGTCATCTTAGATTAAAAAATCTAGTCAGTTGCTAAGCTTCATTTCTGACTGAATCACTATTCAGCATAAGAAGAATAAAATTATAAACATGACACGACATGTATATTCTTCCGTGTTTGCTGTTGTCTCACTCTAGTTTCGTATTTTATTTGGCAGACAGGATTTAAATGAGATAGCAGCAAACACGAAAGAATACATGGCATAATGTTTACATTATTCTACCTTTTCTTTTAATTTATTTACTGATGCAGAGGTTTTGGTGCCAGTATTTATCTTTGTGCCTGCAAAGCATGCCTGTGTAGCGCTACGTATATTCGACAGCAGAAGTTAGTTGTGGCGGCACCTACCAACATTTTTCAGAGCTTCCGTTTACTTTGAACCTGATTCTAAGCCGCAGGTGGTCTTTTGGATTACAAAAACCGTGAAAAAGTGCAACTTAGATTTGAGTAAATACGGTAATTCTTTCTCCGTTGCTGTATAATTCCGCTCATGTTTGTCTAGGCTGCGACTAGCGAAAGCAATGGTTTTATTTTCTCCTCTTCTGGGTCCCATTCCCCTTGCAATAATTCTGCTGCTATGCCATATTCTGATGCATCTGTTGTGATGTCAAATGGTACACGAAGACTTGGATGTTTTAAAATAGGGGCATTGACTAGGGTATCCTTTACTTCCTGGAATGCATTTTCATCCCATAATTATTTTGCCTTTTGCTTTAGTAGCGATAGTAGATGTGGATTACTATGACTTGTCCTTGTATATACTGTCTATAAAATCCCACTAATCTTAAAAAGGAACGCAGCCATTTTACATTCTGTGGATGTGGACAGTCTTTAATCGCTTTAATGCGTTATGGATCTTGTTTAATTCCTCTAATTCCCCCGAGATGTCCCAAGAATTTTAGTTCCTCTCACCCAAAATGTCATTTAGCGAGCTTAGTAGTTATTCCCTTGGTATAGAATTTCTCTATTGCTCTTGCAAGTAAATCACAATGTTCCTCCCAGGTTTCTGAGACAATCAGTATATTTTCTACATAAACCAATAGCTAATGCTTGATATAATGCTCTTATAAACACTGATACTGATATGTTTAACCCAAATGGCAAAACTTTAAACTTGTAGACTTTCCGTCATATAGGAATGCAGTATAAGGTCTAGATTCTTTAGCTAATTTCACCTGCCAGTACCCATCCGTCAGATCCACAGAACTAAAATAATTTGCTTTTGCAAAACAAGCAAGTAGTTAATTTATGCATATGGGACAATCTCTCTCCAGTTCAATGTGACGATTCCACGTTCTCGCGTCTAGTACTAGGCGCATACCTCCTGTTACCTTTCCGACAACTAACAGTGGATTGTTGTATAGGCTTGTGCTTCTTTCTATAACATTATTATCTAATATTTTATGTATTTCTTCCTCTACTTCCGGTTTTACGTTGATGGGTACAGGGTAAGGTCTACAGAAAAAAGGTTCCTTGCTTTTGATCTTAAAACTACACAAATAATTTCCTATATTCGCTGGTTTGTCTGAAAATACATCTGAATATCTGCATAATATTCCATATAGCTCTTCCTTTTGAGTAAGGGTTAACAACAGTTCAGATTTGTAAGCCTTTGCATACAAATCAGCTTTATTTGCAATTTGTTGTAGATTACTTACATCCTTTTTCGTATTCACTATTAACCATAAATTATTACTCCCATTTAGTCCTTGACATTGATCTTACACAAGATCTCTTTATTAGGCTATAGTTATCTAGATTGCACTTAAGGGAACCACTCTGAAAGTCTATTACCATTGCACAATTCATTAACCAATCTAGTCCTAGTAACACTTGTGTATTTATTTTAGGGACTGTTAACATGGTTTGCTCAAACACAAGTTGATCTATTTAAAATATAATTCTTGTTTCCCATTTCACTACATTGCTCTTTGTACCTGTGATACTTACAATATGTACTCCCGTAACAGGTAACTTAGGAAATTCCTTTATTCTTCCACTTACTAGCCATTCCTCGAAAATTGATAATTCGCTTCCTGAATCAATGTAAATTTCCACTCCTTTATTTTCTATTCTTCCGATTGCAGTTGGTTTGCGTTGCACTTTTTCTAAATTTTCCTCTTTCACTAGTAACCATTCGTAAATAGGTGATATTTTACTATAAACGATCATTTTACTTATATATGGGCAGAGTATTGTTCTGTGACATCCTGGATTCTGGCCGTTGACCTAGGATTTATCTCGTTTTTCGTCACTATGACCGGATACTGATTGGAACTTACTTCAACAATATGCTGATTTGCCTCATGTTATTTTGTTGCACATTTATTTGTTGGTTTTGAGGTGTAAACACCTGCAAATTGATGTTATCAATCTGAATTCTTCCCCCTCTAGGGTTATTGTGATTTAGACCATTATCCCTGCTGTGAACAGTTTCATTATTGCTTACTCTATAATAATTAGATTCCTTCGCCCGCAGTAAGGAATTAGGAAAGGATTTGTTATTTCTATTCCCCGTATTTCGGTCATTCACTGAATAATTTTCATTTCTTTCAGTATTCAGTGTGTCTAAACCATTAATAAACATTATTAATTCATTCACGGTTTTCCATCCTCTATACAATATTCCTTGTCGAATGTGTCATGGAAAACGTCTAATGAGTACTTTCACTAAGTGCATTTCATCTATTGGATCATCTAAGTATTTAGATTTTGTCAAATGCCATTCTATGTACTTTTAATATGTGCTCCATGAATTATTGTTTGGAGTAGGGTCTAATAACATTAAGATTAATTTTTCCTGAGTACATCACTGTCTGGCTTGTACTTTGGAAATAGCTTTGCTAAATTAAAACCCATTACCTATAGATAAACCCTCTATTACATCTTTAGTTACTCCTGTCATAGTTTCAGGTATACAATTTTCTAATTTCTTTTTATTATTGTCTATTGCTTTCCATATTCTATCAAGTTCTTGTTTACTGTTAATTGTACCTTCCCCAAAAGTGATTTTGCCATTATTTATTTCTGTTTTGTCTTTTACTTCTTTTTCTACGAATAACTGTAAACGTTTCTCCATATGTTTTATAGCATCTGGTGTTCCTGCTACAGCATTTTCCCATATGGATGTGGTTTGCTTATAGTGCATACCACTTGGAATCGGGAATTCACATTATCTACATAGCCTGTCCACTGTCAGGTTGTTAATCTATGTACACTTTCCTGTAAATGATCTGTTAACGCCTGCTTAGCTACTTGTTGCATCTCTATTGGTACTGATTCTCATAATTAATTTACTCTAGAATTTATTTCCATTATTTTAATGTTTTGATTATTATCCGGCTGGAGTGGCCGTATGGTTCTAGGCGCTACAGTCTGGAGCAGAGCGACCGCTACGGTCGCAGGCTCGAATCCTGCCTCGCGCGTGGGTGTGTGTGATGTCCTTAGGTTAGTTAAGTTTAATTAGTTCTAAGTTCTAGGCGACTTATGACCTCAGAAGTTAAGTCGCATAGTACTCAGAGCCATTTGAACCATTTGATTATTAACTTGTGCATTAAAGTTAGATCCTAAGTTAGGTTTAACCTCATGTATTTTATGGTTGAGTATGTCATTGATTGATTCAGTAACTTGTTCCTTAGTAGACTAAATTAATTCTACTTGTTCCACTCTCCGTCCTTTCCTGTATTTCTCTGCTTGTTTTTTAATCATACCTTTTAGTATTGCCTTATCCTTCTCTGCTTGTTCTTTATTTATGCCTTAAAGTATTGATCTTAACTCGTTTTGCATTGCCGTATTTCTTGTGATTGGCATACACTTTTTATTACTAATCGACAGTATTAATATTAAACCCTACACTCGCAGAAATGTCTGAACTTTTTTAAAATGTTCACGGCTCACCCTTCTGTGGAACTGTGAACTGCGTGCTTGTTGTAGAACAGCCGAAGCCAGTGCTGAAGTTGAAGCCTACTTCTGCTCTTGCTGCCACTGTCTTTTTTTTTTTTCTGTTTCAGGTATCCAACAGTAAATTATAGTTTCCATTCATTATGTGTTTACTAACCAGACAGTTTGTTCAAAAGAAGCTCTTAGTTATGGTTCTTCTTGATTCCTTGTTACGTGTGAGGTAAGGCACTGTTGTTGACCGCTGGTTGTCAGGGGTAACTTCTGTCTTCTATTCTTCGGAGTCGTTGTTCTGGTTCAGATCAATTTTGTGCACCTACTTGCTGGTGTGCATTCTCCATTCGCCTTTTCGATGGTTACCATATGGGGTGTATTTTTCCGTTTTCTCCTGCTGATACATATTTTGTAGGGTTTGTGGTGGATCTTACACCAGCACTATCGGGAAGTTGCATCCCTGGCTGATACAGCAGGGCAATATTTTGCCGACCCCAATACGCTATCAGATGAAAGTAGTATTACCTTCATCATCTCTTCTGAGAGTAGTTGTTTGGTGATGCGAATCCTTCCGTGCCACTTCCCTGTTGATCCAACTGTGGCGAAGATTCCTGGAATGCTTTTGCAAGTTCTCTCTACGGCACTACTAAATAAATAGCCACTCTTCTCACAAACAGGGGGGCATTGTGCCCAACATTTTCATTATTGCTTTTAACAACACAACAAACAATTGCTACAGTAATACCATTCTCTTGAGTACATTCAAAAACGTCCATATATGCGTACTTTAGGACCTGAGAGAGCAAACCAGATGAACAACTACTGCTGTTCAATTGTTCATTATGCCCTTGTTGGTTCGTCATTTACTCCATGGTTCTCGGATTGAGGCACGTGCTGCACTAAGGCACAAATGACTCCTGTATGACCAGTGGTTGTAATACCATTTTTACTGGTCCCCTTCTTGCCGGCTCCATGACTGCTCCACATTCACTGCGTACAAGAAAGGAAAACACACAATTTCCCTTTCTCAACTTACTCACAGGGACCTCTTGTCGACGGCTTTCCAATGGTGTGTTGGGATGTTTATAAATATCCTGAAGCACTACACTAACCAACCTTGGAAATTGTGACAGAATTAGAATAAACAACATAGTTTATGCCAGTTGTTATGACAACCACTGATAACATTTAATAATGGGCTGCTTACATTCTTTGCTTCGTAAACTCCTGACGCTAGTTATAAAAGCCACAAATTGGAAATGCACACTAGAATTAATGTGATCATGAAAATAAAGAAAAACAGGATTCGGGTCTTTGTTTGAAACCTGAGGAGCATTCGAGCTTTCATTGCATTTTGTACATGTATAGATGATAGGGTATTCCAGTTTGTATTACTTGAACAGCGAATTGTGTTTTATACATCTCATAATGTACATTTGCAATCCTTTTGGTTTGCATACAGGTGACATGTCAAAAATTTATAACACAGTTACAATAATTTTTACATTAATAAATAACAGCACTACAATAAATAACAACACTGGAAGCATAGCTCTTGAAATGTGTAACACATTGTATCCAGCTCAAATTTCTAGTTTGTCCTGTATGAAGCCATCCACTGAGTAATAACACTTCAGTGTCAGTACCTCGTATAGCTTTCTTTTAAGTGAACCTAAATTAATCTGCATCAACTTGGTCCCTTTTAATTTATTACAAATTTTCATTCCCATGTATTGAGGAGGTCCCTGGGTATACAGTCTGAGGCGGTGGGTGGGGAGCATAAAATTTT